>NC_141078.1:47586545-48187795 GCF_041138505.1 Cibotium barometz | reverse complement strand
ATAAAAGAAAAGGGAGTGCACGAATCCTTTTTTCCCCCCTTTTTTTTTTATTCTAGCATATTATAAAAGAAAAGGGAGCCTATGTGAATGCACTAAAAATAGGAAAAAATTAAAAAGTTAGAAGGCTCATAAATTCAATTGTCCACTACTTGCACTATTGCGACTAGATTGAGCCCAATACTCCGCCACCAATTGAGCAAACAAGGATGTCTTTTCATCAATCAGCTTCCTTGGAGTGTCGAACTCCATTGCAACTCCTGTCAAATGTTAAAGTAATGTAAGGAAACAAGTGATAGCGCGTTAGTGCAATGGTAAAGGAGGAGTTTGAGAGTCCCTAGTGATGGAGTTTGAGAGTCCCTAGTGATGACGGATTCAAATCTCCCCTGTGCAAACGATAGCACTAATTTCCAACCAAGCCAAGCCAAAAAAAAAAATCAAAATAAATAACACTTGACAATACACTTAAGAGGCTCTTCTAAGAATGTCCTCTTCGGTAAAAAAGATTGCACAATGGCACTAATTTTCAACCAAGCCAAGCCCAAAAAAATCAAAAAAATCAAAATAAATAACACTTGACAATACACTTAAGAGGCTCTTCTAAGCATGTCCCATCTTGAAAAGATCTTCGGCAAAAAAGATGTGTGCAAATGAACGAAATAGTTTGTAATTTATTTTTACTAGTAAATTTGTTTCTTGATTATATATGAGCTTTGAAAGTCAAGCCCCTCTTCTCTTTCTTTAGAGTTGAAAAGTCAATGCCTAGTGTGTGTGCGCCTTGTGTTTGTTTTTGTGTGTGTGTGTGTGAGAGAGAGAGAGAGAGAGAGAGAGAGAGCGCTCAATGAGTGGTGATTACCGTCACGGAGAGCAAGGACCATGTCACTGTCGATGACGGTGGGGATGCGGTGAGCCACGGTGATGACAGTGCACGCGGCAAACTCATCACGGATGACGTTCTGTAAGAAGGCATCGGTCGCGGAGTCGATAGATGCAGTAGCCTCGTCCAACACCAGCACCTGGCTGTGCTTCAAGAGCACTCGCCCTAGGCAAAACAATTGCCTTTGCCCTGCACTCCAATTCTCACCTTGGTCATCCACTACACACCCAACCAAACCAAACCAAACAGAAATTAGATTCGCTTGCTACATAGGTATCAAAATGTTGTTTTTTTTTTAAACATTTCCATTAAATACATTACGTGAGCTTTTCAATAATAATAGTGTTTTTCTAAAATTTCATTTTTGTATATAATGATTAATGCTTGAAAAAGTCAATGCAATCATGACCCTACTTGCTCTTTCTATTTGCATGCAATCATGACCCTCCATGCCTTTTCTATATATATAGTTAGTTAGTTAGTTAGTTAGTTTTTTTGTTTGAGACTACAAGGCTTGCTCAGTTAATCTAAGATCCATATATAACTTTTATCATATATATATATACTTAGATGAATCTAGGAACATGCCCAAAATCACCTTTTAGGAACGTACATGTTATATACTCATGGTAGTCAACCCACAAGACTATATAACTATCAACTCCATTATGCATCGTATGGACTAGATACTACAACATCCCCACTAACGTCATCAGTGCCCAATAGTGGGTGTAGAACTCTGTATCAAGATATGCTCTCACACGCGCACTCACACACACACATAAGAGCATATATATTTACACAAAGCCCTTCGTACTGAGTTTCTGTCAAACCTCTAGAGATGCAGAGCGGCAGACTCAGCGATAACGAAGCCTAGCACTAAGAGAAGTAGCAAATAGAAAGAATTAGTAGACCAAATAAGTAGTTGATAGAGCAAATGCACCGCTAAAGATAGAAAGAATAAACACAATATCACTGCAACTAAGAAAAAAACTTCACAATGTGAAATCTGCATGTCCGCTAATACAACTGAATTATATACCTGGATGAATCCACGAACTATAACTAGTACTCAACCCGCAAGTTGTTGCGGTATGTAAAAGACATTAAGAAGCGAAACATAGGAATGGAAGCTAGAATACAAAGGGTCAATTAGAATACAAAGGATGTTGCGGTATGTAAAAGACATTAAGAAGCGAAACATAGGAATGGAAGCTAGAATACAAAGTGTCAATTAGAATACAAAGGATCAATTGAATACAAAGGATCAATCGAACTCAACCGGCACGTTATTGCGGTATGTACAAGACATTAAGAAGCGAAACGCAAGAATGGAAACTGGAATACAAAGGGTCAATCGGAATACAAAGGATAAATTGAAGGGATTTTTTCCTCTCCTTGTGCCTTGGTTGTCCATGGTTAATATATACATATATATACATATATACATATATACACATATATACATGTATACATATATAGTAAAAGTTGTATATGGAGCCATTGGAAGACACTATTATATATATTTTCTTCTCGACATAGAAAGGTGATAAAAACAAGTAAATATGTTGATATATTTTTCCTTGGCAAACTAAATAAAGTAAAAGCAAATAAATACATAAATAACAACTTTTAAGAATGCACTAGATCAAACACGTCTCACCCCTTTTAAGAAGGCACTAAATCTACCATAAACATGTCTCACACCTTTAAAGAATGCACTAGATCAACCATAAACACGTCTCACAGCTTTAAGAATGCACTACTAAATCTACCATAATCAAGTGTATTCCATCTTCAAACCTTTTCGGAAAAGAAAATCTACCTCGAGATTCCAGGCGAAGAGGTAGCTTCTCAATCACTTCTAAAAGCTGGCATTTCTTCAAGGCCTGAAAAATCATGTGTTTGTCATCATATATAATTCTCTCTCTCTCAACTAAGTATATATATATACCTAGATGAATCCAGAAACATGCCCAAATTCACCTTTTAGGAACGTGCATGTTACATACTCATGGTGTCAACCCACAAGACTATATAACTATGAACTCCATTATGCATAGTAAGGACTAGATACTACGACATCCCCACTAACGTCATCAATGCCGAGTAGTGGGTGTAGAAGTGCCTAATAGTGGGTGTAGAACTCTGTATCAAGATATGCTCTCTCTCACACACACACACACACACACATAAGAGCATATATTCACACAAAGCCCTTCGTACTAAGTTTCTATCAAACCTCCGGAGATGCAAGGCAAACTCAACCATAATGAAGCCTAGCACTAAGGGAATTAGTACAACAAATTAGTTGATAGGACAAATGCACCGCTAAAGATAGAAAGAATTAGCACAATATCAACTGGCCGCAACTCGAACGAAAACTTCACAATGTGAAATCTGCATGTCCGCTAATATGGCTGAATTATATACCTAGATAAATCCAGAAACATGCCCAAATTCACCTGTAAGGAACGTGCATGTTATATACTCATGGTAGTCAAAACAAGACTATATAACTATCAACTCCATTATGCATAGTATGAACTAGATACTACGACATCCCCACTAACGTCATCAGTGCCCAATAGTGGGTGTAGAACTCTGTATCAAGATATGCTCTCACACAAGCACTCCACACACACACACACACACATAAGAGCATATATTCACACAAAGCCCTTCGTATTGAGTTTCTGCCAAACCTTCGGAGATGCAGGGCAGACTCAGCCATAATGAAGCCTAGCACTAAGGAAAGTAGCAAATAGAAAGAATTAGGACAAGAAATAAGTAGTTGATAGGATAAATGCACCGCTAAAGAAAGAAAGAATTGGCACAATATCAACTGGCCACAACTCCCATGAGGTTATAAATTGCACATTCTTATAAGGTAAATTTGGGCATGTTCCTGGATTCATCTAGGTATATATGTATATATATATCTATGTATGTGTACATAAATACACATATCTGTATGTGTACATATATACACATGTACGCATATATATATATATACACACACACATACACGTGTATATATCTATGTATGTATATGTGTGTATACACTTACATATAAAAAATACTTGTGGATGACTACCACGAGGTTATAAATTGCACATTCTTATAAAGTGAATTTGGGCATGTTCCTAGATTCATCTAGGTGTATATATATATATATATATATATACATATGTGTGTGTGTACATATATACACATATATATACATATGTGTGTGTGTACATGTGTGTACATATGTGTATATATGTACACACACATATGTATATATATATATATATATATATATATATATATATATATATATATATATATATATATAGACGTACACGTGTGTATATCTATGTATGTATATGTGTGTATACACTTACATATAAAAAAATACTTACAACTATATTTATATACGTATGTAGAGTTTTTTTCTTTTTTTAAAGATGTGAATATTATGAGGATGGCATGTACTGTGTGTGTGTGGAGAGAGAAGAGGGCCATGAAGTGCGAAAACTACCTCCCAAACTTCGAGGTCTGAGTATTGGCCCAATGGGTCGAGGTTGGTTCTCACTGTGCCTTGAAACAAGACAGGCTCTTGAGGTATAATTCCCAATTTGAATCGGAGATCGTGAAGACCAATCGAGACAATATCAACATTATCAATGCAAATCCTGCCACCAGATGGCTCGACAAGGCGGAAAAGAGCACTGATCAGGGTTGTCTTCCCACTCCCGGTACGCCCAACCACACCTATTTTTTGACCCCCATGGAAGGTGCATGTTATACCTTTCAAAACCATGGGAGAGTTCTCTCGATACCGTATCTGCAAAAATGACCCATCACATCAGATGGAAATAGATACCCATCCCAAGTGGCTGTGTGTGTTTGTGTGTGTGTGTGTGTGTGTGTGTGTGTCGTGGTGGGGAGGGGGGGGGGGTGTGGTTTGTTGCACTTAAATGCCACCTTAGTGCTAGGAGGAGTGAGCTAGCTCCTAGCCTTAGAGTTTGAGCACATACTTGTAGGTGATCAAGATAAACTTCTCCTTTGGTTGGCCATTGAGCTGGAGGCCTATTTGATTCAATCACTGCAGGGGCCTCCTTTGGCAGCTCTAAATATTGCTTGATTCGCTCCACTGATACTATGAAGATTGCTAAGAAGCATTGCCAGATGGAGAACACCACAAGAGAGCTGTTCAAAGCGAGGGCATACGTAACAGCCAATCCCGCAAGCCCTACAATGTAAAAGACAAGGTTTCAAAGAAACATAGCAGAACACTTGCAAAGTATACTGGGTGCCTTCCACAAAATTCAAGATTACCTCCTGAAATACTGCCTTGGAATAGCACCAGACAAGCTGCCACGATTAGCACACAAGTGCAACTCAGCTCAATGCGAAGCACCATCCACTCAAGAGCTGCGAATTTGTAGATGTATGCACTTGCATCCCAATCGATGAGCTCCAAGTTCCGTGTCCTGAACCTCTCAGTCTGCTTGAACGCCCTGATTATTGCACTCCCAGTCATGGTCTCTGCAGAGTTGTTAACTATAGGTGCCTTGGTTGTAGAGTTTATCCTGTTCAGCTCCCGAGCAGCAGCTGCGTAGTACCTCTGCAAACATACAAACGCAGTATGCTAAGAGATCCCGAGAATGTTCAAGGATCAACGTTCAGAGATTAGTGCACTACCTGGAGATATTGGGCCATGATAAGCACTGGTAATATCACCACTATGATCTGCCATGTGACTATGCATGTGACAATGACTATGCATGCGACATCCAATGAAGTGCCCAGAACCGAAGCAATGGAGAAAGGTATGTCGAGGTCAATCACACTCATATCCACTGAGGCCTTCACATCAATCCGCCCAAAACACAAAGTATCAGCTAGCTTGAAAGATGAGATTGGTTTGTGTCATCACCTTTTCTACATTTCAAAGCAAGCACACCTTGCCACACACACACAACTTGTTAACATCATGGGCATTAGAATGTCGGGCATAGCATGGCGTACCCGATTGAGGATCCTCCCAGAAGGGGTTGCATCAAAGAAGGACATGGGTGCTTTCATGATGCATGTCATCAACCTGGTGAAGAAGGACTTGGAAGCTTGCAGGCCAAGCTGGACAATCATCTGGCTGCGAAGAGCAAACGCTATTATGCAAACAAGAGAAATCCCACAGTAGACCCCAATGAGAACCTGGGAAGATATAGCGGAGTTGGAGACACCTTGTGCTAACCACAGGTTGCTGTAGAGCTGAGCTCCTGAGAATACCAGCTGAGATAGAATCAACACCGTGGCGACTAACTGAGAGTTGGATATTTGGATGTATTGAAGATAAGGTTTCAGCCCAACTTTCCCCGACACAACCACCTCGTCTTGCACAAGCTGAGTAGATGCTCCCTCTTGCCCTTTCTCTGTTAGAGATTCCTCTCTACTTAGCCTCTTCTGTATCTTTCGGAATTGATTATCTGGCCCTTCATTTTCTTGGGTTCTAGATCCTTCCTCTTCATCATCCATCACTGAGTGTAATGCCTCTTCATGTGCCGAGACCAGCTCCTGGAACACGTCTGGTGCTGTCAACAAATCATCGTAGGTCCCCGCCTGCTTGATCTCTCCATCTTTCATCACCTGTTTGAAGCAATATCCATTTTGCATGTATTCAACAACTATCCAAGAATTATAGTGTGTATGATGACAATGCATAGGCACATGCACATATCTAGCAACCTTGTACACCATCCACATGTGTGATTCTAATGCACAGATTCAGGCACTGGCACCAGCACGTGTCCAGCAACCTTGTGCCCTGTGTATGATGCTAATGTATGACTCTAATGCACAGGCACATGTCCAGCAACCATGTACACTACTCACATGTATGCCTCAAGTGCAAAGGTGCATGCACATTTTCAGCAATCTTGTACATATGGGTGGATGTGACAGGACATTAAGTTGACCAACCGATTACTTTGCTTGGAACAGATCGGGGGTTAATCCACGTGTTAGTATTTCTCCAGTGAAGAAGATGCCATTAAGGACTCTCACAAAGCCCCTTAAAATGGTGTTTGGGGCAAGCTACCAATGTGCAAGGCAGCCTCTGCAACATAAGGGCCATGCAGGATTAACTACACAGCACAACTCACCAAAATGGTGTCCACAGAAGGCAAAAACTCAATTTGATGCGTCACCAACACGACGGTTTTATCTCTAAGAGCTCCCATCACACATTCCTGCCACATGCATGGAGCTCATCGGTAAAATGGCACAACTTCTACGTCAAACAACACATATTGCAGTGAAGTGTTCAGATCATTACATGGAACAAAACGGAAGCTGTCTGTGCATCCACTGCACTGAATGGATCATCCAGCAAGTAAATGTCTGCATCATTGTACACTGCCCTTGCCAGTTGAATTCGCTGCTTCTGCCCGCCGCTCATGTTGATCCCCCTCTCCCCAATCTCTGTGAGATCACCATGGCTGAAACTCTTCATGTCTTCTTCTAGTGCAGATGCTCGCACAGCCCTCCTGTAGCGTGCCTTGTCGAATGGTTTACCAAACAAGATGTTGTCTCGGACTGTCATAGATTGAATCCAAGCAGTTTGAGGTACATAGGCAATGCTACCAGACAAATGCACCTGCAATGCGAGCACCAACAGGGCATAAAATGTGTTCATTATCATCATTGCCACATGGCCAGTGGCCTAGTATGCCATGTTGGATGGAGACAAGGAATTCAAACCCAAGTATTCTTTCAGGATTATACGTGCAAGCTTCTTCATCAGCTATGGAAAGATCTCTAAAAACAAGAGCAAAGAAAAAAGGAGAAGTAGCATACACTTACCGAACCAGATAATTTTGGTATCTCACCGAGAAGTGCAAGTAGAAGTGACGATTTGCCAGCCCCCACAGCTCCACAAACAGCAACCTTCTCTCCCCGCTTTACAACCATGTTGATATCATTAAGAGTAGGCTCGGGCTCTTCAGGATTCCAGCTCAGAGAGGCACTGTCCACTCTGATTGTGTAATTGGATGTCGTATCCAGCCCATTCAGTGGGCCAATAAGGGCTTCCATGGGTAACTCTTCTTCTTGCAAGAATTTTTCCAGGCGGACAAAGGAGATTTGAGCTTGGATCATGGCAGCCAGGACCTCCGGCGTCATCCTGACAGGATCCTGAATGATTCTGAAAGTTGCTAGCACTGTGAACACAGTGGTGGGTGTGAGGGTAATGCCCATTAAAAGGCAAGTGATCAACACTATGCATGTTAGCACTATGGGCATAAGCCAGTAAATGATGGTGGCATAGTTTCTCTTCTGCTGCGTTTCAGCGAGCCATTTGAACTCTATCTCCCTCTTCTGTTGGATGAATGCATCAAACTTCTCTTCCCATGCTTGTAGCTTGATCACCTTCATGCCTTGCAGAATCTCACTGGTAGCTCTGAGTCTCTCATCTTGAGTTGCCATGAATTTCCGCTGCGCTAGCTGCATCGATTTAATCAAGGGAGAAAGACACACGAGCACCACAATGATGATGATGACAGCAGGGAGGACTGCGAGGCCAACCACGGCGAAGGCGATACATATGGCACCTATGAGTATCACCGGCACAAGCCAGCTCCAATGCAGCCTCCAGGCAAACTCACAAAGACGATAAGCATCCACAGAGATGTAGTTAACGATCTCTCCAGTTGCATGGCGCCGTCGGCCCGTGCTGGACAGGCAGAGCTCCTTTTGGTAAATTGCAGACATCATGGAAGACTGTACTTTAGTCCCCAAAACCCTCACTCCAAAGTACCAATGCCTTTGGGCCAAATTCTCCATAATCTTGGCAACTGACAGGGAGACAACAAGCACAATGCCCTCGTGCTCAAACCGCACATTTCCAGAGGCATAATCAACGAAGAAGTATAGGAAGATGGGTCCAGAGAGAACCCCCACTCCTTTGAGGACGGCAAAAACCCCGGTTTTGAGGATATCCCTCCATAGGCACTTCCACAGAGCAAACAATATGGACTGCTTTCCTGAACCTTTCTTCTGAGCTTCCCAAACTTCAAGAAACCGGGACACTAGCATCTCTGACTTGCATTCAGCTGGGACGGCCGGCAAGTCCTTGAGCAGGAGTATTCTGGAGTTGCCCAGCTTTAAAATAGTGCCTGCAAAGTAGAAGAACATGTAGCTCAACCAGTTGGCATTGCTGAAGTAATCTGGAGGCACCTCATCTGCCAGATTCCCAAGCAAGGGCTGTTTCAGCTCATCTGAGGTCTGGGAAGGCGCCATTTCCCTCAACAAGAAGATACAGAACACGCCCAAATAATCCCTTACGGTAGTACAAGCTCAGCTCTCCATTAAGAAACCAGCAAAATGGTACATGCCAAGGAGGTGAATGTGCTGTGAGCTAGGTTTGGGTTCAAACGCAGAGGGAAAAGATGGTAGGCCTGTCAGGTTTAGCACGAGGTATATAACCCAATTGCGAAGAGACGTCTTATGATTGAGGCTAGAGTGGCCCGTGCATCTAGACAGAGCAGGTATTCATTCAACAATGGTACAAAAGTGAGGCTAGGGTTAGACTTGCGTAGCAGAGGTCGGTAGCTATTGTTTGCGATACAAAAGCATTGATGCAACAGTGCTAGAAAGCTAGACGAAGTCAAGGTGCCGGGGGCTCCACGAAGACCCCTACTGCTGGTGAGTGGTTTTAGAGGTAGAATATTTAGTAATAAGGGTAGCAGGCAATCGGAGGGCTGCATTGGTGAGCGGCTCATTCCTTTTTCACTCGTATGTTTGTCTCGAGTTCTCTCTCGAGTTGAGTTCTGCATGTTTGAGGGTTTCACTCGGTGGCTGAATCATCTTTTGTGCTGGCCGCTGAATCGTCTTCTGTGCTAACGGCTGAATCGGCTCCTGAGTCCTTCCACTAGTTCATGAGGGATCCGCAGCCGAGCACTACAGTGATGCAATCGTTTTCCCTCCTTCGTCTGTGCTTGTTGCGTTTTGCTATTGTTCTAGGTGAGTTTTATTCGATTTTGCTTGCTATTCTTACGTTCTTTCGTCAGTAGGGTTAATCTGTGACCTGTACGGTTTTCATGTGGTTTGTACGGTTTTTGTAGGATTTCGGGCGGCAGCCGCATCCGAGCACAACAGTGATGCAATCGTTCCTCTCATTCGTCTGTGCTTGTTGTTGCATCTGCTTTTGTTACGTTCATTATTAGTAGGGTTTCAATTAATATGTGAACGTTGTAGGGTTTCAATTAATCTGCGTAGACGATAGTATTCCTCTGGTTTGTACAATTATTGTTGTTTGCAATATATTATTTATATCTGTTTTGGCGTCTGGACTCTATATTAGTGTGTAAAGCTTGTTTGATTTTTGTTCTTTTGGCGTCTGTATTAGCGTAAAGCTCGGTTCATCCAATCGTTTGCTTGTGTTATTCTATTCGTAGAATGCTTGTGGTTTGTACGATTTGTTTGTGCTATTGTTACATGCGTAGTATGCCTCTGGTTTGTACGATTTTTGTTGTTTTTGGCTTCTATGTTAGCGTCTGTTTTGGCAATTTCGTTAAGCTTTGAGGGCGCATGCATGGCTGAGAGTGAGAAAGATGTCTGTCTTGAGTGTTTTTTTGTGTTTGTTTTTTATTTTTGTTTTTCCCTTGTTGTGCCCTTTTGTTTTCCCCTTGCAAGGGAGGCTCTTGGAGCCATGGAACAAACTTGTTCCATGGCCATGAGCAGCCCTATATTTACACCTGAGGATGCAGGCATGTCCGAGAGAGGATGCAGGCATGTCCGAGAGAGGATTCCTAGTGCTTCGAAGAAGCTGGCTGCTGCATGCAATTGGAGAGAGAGTTGTTGTCTTTATGACTTTCTCCCTTGCAAGGGAGGCCTTGAAGTCGGCTGACAGAAGGCTACCATTGCCATGAGGAGCCTTTCATTTACAGCTTGCGTGCATGCTTTTGTAAGAGAGGCTCAGAGAGCTTGCATGCATTAATCTAATCATGCTTAGTTTTTTTATGTGTCTTATTCATAAGTTCTATTGTTTTTTTCTTTGTAAGTTATTTGTTTAAGCTGAATTCTATATAGTATATACCATGTAAATTATTTTTCTATATTTTAATTGTGTTGTTGATCATACCTTTTTTGATCTAAAAATTAGTAAATTGTTTTTCTAGATTTAATTGTGTTTTGATCATACCTTTTTTGAACTAAAAATTAGTTTTTGGGATTATCTTTATAAAGTTAAAATACCAAAAAGATAATTTTTTGGGATTTATCTTAATAAAGTTAAAATACTAAAAAGTTAATTAATTGAAGTATAAAAAGAGTGATTTTGATATTGATTTTTTATAAATGTAGAATAGTTTAGTTTGTAAAATCCTGTTAAAATTTGAAATGTTTTTTTTTATATAGTTATGGCGCATAAGCAATCAACTTCATTAGCATTGCCTCGATTTACACGTTCTGTCCTGTATCCAAAAAGAAGGCTAGAAAGCAAAGAGATTCGAATTTGCATGATTCTGAAGGTGTCTCTAGAAACACTCATCTCAAGAGTGTGAAGTAGAGAAAATTAAAAATGTTTGCAGTATGTGGAATGATGCATGGACTATACCTTTTGATTGGGCTCATTTTGATGCTAAACGTGGTCGTATATTTTGCACACTGTGTCAAAAAATGAGAAAATGTAGAAGTGAATTTGGCACATGTGGATCAATGAATATACAATTAAGTGCTATTAGAGTGCATGCCTCTTCACACCAGCATAAATGGACTGCTTACTCTGCTAACTATGGCAAAAATGCTTTGAAAGAAGGAATAAAGCGGCAACAAGGTGATGTGGACTTGGGAGTTTTGAATTTGTTTCGATTTGCCTATTACATTGCCAAGGAGGATCTTGCTTTTAACAAGTTTTCAAACCTTGTTGAACTAATGTCTATGTGTGGTGTGCAAGCTCTGACCAAAGAGCTTTATCAAAATGATAAGGCTGCACCCTTGTTTGCCTCATTCATTAGTGAATCCATATGCCAGTCTGTCATCCAAAAAGTGAAGGCTTCTCCTTTCTTTGGTCTCGTGGTTGATGAATTGACAGATATTTCTGTTATGGAGCATCTTATAGTGTATGCAAGCTACATGCGTGATAATGGCATACAAACATCTTTTTTGCGTTTGCTTGAGGTCATGGATCGTTCAGCAAAGGGATTGGAAATTGCCTTGGTGGGATTGATAGATGAATATGGTCTTGATCGCTCTAAATTGGTGAGTTTTGGTTCAGATGGAACATCAGTAGTGACAAGTGTAACTAATGGTCTTGCTGCCTTGTTGAAAAAGAGGAGTCCTTTCATGACTGCCATCCATTGTGTTGCTCATAGAACAAATTTGTGTGTGTCTGATGCATTCAAACTCACAGCATGCTATTTTTATGGATACAACCTTAAATGAGATTGCTACTTTGTTCAAGAAGAGCTCTAAACGTTCAGCAAGGTTAGCTCAATTGCAAGAAGAATTGGATTGTCCTCACCTTAAGATGGAGAAAATCCATAAACTCAGGTGGTTAAGTCGGCATAAAGTTTTTGTAAAAGTATGTGAAGTACTTGAGCCACTTCTCCGATGCCTAAAAGAGGAGAATGAAAGATTGTATAGGATAGTTGCCAACTTTAAGTTTATATACATGTTGCATTTTTTGGCAGATATGTTAGATCACTTGGCTAATTTGTCACTAGTGTTTCAGAAAAGTTTTGTGGATGTGACAAGCATACCAAGCTTGATATCTTCTACTATTGCCTTTTATAGATGTGGAGTTTTCAACTGGTCCATGCTATATAGATATGAATTTGCAAGGTCATGATGGTTATGGATTTCCATCCATTCCTGAATTTGGTTGCCAACATGGTTGGTTTTAGACAATGCGTAAGGCAATTAAAGGTGATATGTATTATGGGGTAAGGATTAAGAGATGTGCTTCTGGAAGTGACTTGGCTACAGCTGTTGATTTTCAAATGGAATTTTGCAATGAAGTTCAGAGTCACTTGAATACTAGATTTGCTGATTCTTCTATAATGAAAAATTTTAGTATTCTTACTCCTCTTGGATTTCCATCATCCAAAGAGTTGAAAAACTATGGTGCTGTTGAGTTGGATGCCTTGGTTTTGCATTATGGATATGCTGTCACGTTGGAAGATGGTAAACATATTAATGCAATGTTAGATGAGAGATGCGTAAGAAAAGAGTTTCATGTGTTCAAAATTCATGGTGCATCAGATTGGAAAGGAAAGTCACTCAAGGAAATGATGTGTGGTGTCAGAAGTATCCTACATTGTTATCTCTAGCTCAAATTGTAATGTTGCAATAATGCAGTAGTACTGCAGTGTGTGAAAGAGGTTTTAATATGCAAAACATTATCAAAAGTAAGTTGCGGAACCGATTGGAAACCAAGAGCATGGATATATTGATGCGCATTTCTATTGAAGGACTTCCACTCATGTCTTTTGATTATACAGATGCTATTGGTTTTTGGAGAGCAGGAGCAAAGACCTCAAGACATGTTTATTCACATGTGTCTTTGGGATATTTGAGTGAATCAAAGTTCTTAAAAAAATGTTATGTTTTTTTTATTGAAGTGATTGCCAAACTTGATTGTATCAAATTTAGCAACATGATCATTCATCATTGTCCAATTTTTAATTTTTCAATATAAAGTTTTTTAAAGTTTAGTTTTGATGTGAATTTTTTTTGCAGAGGGTTTTTTTTTTGGGTGGCCCGGCCAATCAATGCCCGCCAAGGGGATTCGGGGAAGGAAGAAAATTGAGGCGGATCGAGGTGGGTCTCTACAAATACAAGTTGACAGTGTACAAATACAAGTTGATGAAGAAGTCCTTGTTGGCAAAGTGGACGCTGCCCCTACCTGGACATTGAAATACGTATTTCCGTTTACCGGAGTAAATATGCAGAGTACGAGTGGTCACGAGTCGCACCTCTCATATACACCACGTTTCCTTTAAATTTTCCTTTTACCGGAGTAAATATGCAGTACGAGTGGACATTGAAATCCGTATTTCCTTTTACCGGAGTAAATATGCAGTACGAGTGGTCGCGAGTCGCACCTCTCATATACACCACGTTTCCTTTAAATTTTCCCTTCAACCCTTAGAAGTTGGCCAGTCAGCATCCCTGCCCACCGGGGCCTCAGCAATGTACGTGGTGCGTTCAAATCTTCACCTCCCAATGTGAAAGTTCATCTAGTCAGTCTTTCATGATGTTATTCCTTTGAAATAGATGTTCTTACTTTCAAATTTCCAACCAAGCTCAAAACCACTCCTCTCACAAAACCCAGTTCGTAGTGCAATTTCCTCGCAATCCCAATCGAAATTCGACGTTGCCTTTTATTTAAGGGTTGAAATTTGCATATTTTAGTTATAGATCCCGGCATTTGTACGATTTCTGGTGATTTTCAAGTCCAAATCTCGGTTAAAAGCCTACGCACTATCTTTAATTTTAAGGGTTGCAAAAAAATGTTGTTGAAAAAACATTTTTTTCGAGCAGTGCCCAAAACCCTACAAAAACCCTATTTTTAATGTGAGGAGGCTACGTACTTAAAGGGAAAATAAATGGGAGTGGGTTGAGACTTGAGAGCCTCACACTGAAGATAACTTTCAGGATACCCTAAAATTTTGAAGGGCAAGGTTGCAAACTTCAGCCCTGCAAGTTTTGAAGACCTAAATTGTGTGAATCCAAAATCCAACGGCCCACATGAGAAAAGACTCTCTGCCATCCTTTCACAAAGCAATGTTCACACTCAAACAAAGTACAAAGTCCATCACCCCAGGTCTCGATCGGTGTGTATAAAAAACTTTTACCCAAATGCCAAATGCTTAAAACCCTTCCTCTCTCATGACTAGAGGTATTACTTACTAATTTTGATTGGTCTAAAATCTTTTAAACTTTTGTGTCCACTGACATCTAGTGTGTGTAAGTAGAGTACTTTCAAATTTCCAACCAAGCCAAAAAAAACCCCTCTTTTTTAAAATTATATTACGAAAACCTTTTTTAAATGTGAGGAGGGTACGTACTTTTTGTTGGAATTAGGGTTAGGGTTGCAACAATGCACACACACAAGATAGAGAAGCTTGAGAGTACACAAACTCACTAGATTAGAATTAACAAATGTGTGCCAGATACAAAAGATAAGTATACACCCCAAAATGAGTAGATAAGAGGGTGTACATATGCACGGGGAAAAAAACCTCCTAGCTAAGTGTGTTCGAACACACACATCACTACCATATAATGCTACAAATCCCCCATGGAGTGATAATGTGAACATGTACAAGGTATGGTCGATCAATCCTGAAAAGGCAGTAAGCCCAAAGCTTTACAAAAAGCTTCGAACTTTTCACGAGGAAGAGCCTTCGTGAATAAATCTACCATGTTGTCATGTGCAGGCACATAGGCCAAGCTGATCTTCTCTGCTGCAAAGAATCTTTCCCTGACAAAGTGGTAATACACCTCAATGTGCTTGGTGCCAGCATAAAACATCAGGTTCCTCACAACTGCTAAGGCGATTTGGCTGTCAGTGAATCGTAGTGCTAAACAACTGTCCAACACCCAAATCAGCCATAAGACATCTGAGCCCCACACACACTCAACTGTAGTTGTAAAAGCTGTAATGTACTCAGCTTCATAGCTGAAAGTGGCCAGGCTGCTTCTTGCTGAGCCATGATATACATGAATCACCAAGGTGAAAGCAAAACCCACTAGTGGACACTCGTGTGTCATAACATCAAACCCAATCTGAATCACTAAAAGCATGCAGCTATGACTCACCCCCTTTTGGATAAAACAATCCAAAATACTGAGTGCCCTGTAAATAGCGAAAAACCCGCTTAATAGCATGCCAATGCTTCGTACCTGGGCTATGCATAAATCTGCTCAACTGTGAGACCGCATACTTTAGACTCTTCTTCTTTCACATCAAAACCAGGAGGCTGCGATACATATACCTCCTCATATAAATCACCATTCAAGAATGTAGTCTTAATGTCCAAGTGATGTACATTCCACCCATGATGTGCTGCCAAAGCAATGACACACCTAATGGTAGTCATATGAGATGTGGGTGCAAAGGTCTTATCATAATCAATGCCCTTTTGCTGGGCATACTCCTTTGCAACATGTCTGGCATTGTAGCGATCAATGCTACAATCTGCTTTGCGTTTTAACTTGTAAACCCACTTAGTACCAATGGCCTTCTTGCCATGAGGTAGATCTGTCAAATACCAAGTGTCATTCTTGAGTATAGAATTATACTCATCCTGCATAGCATGCATCCAATGATCATCATCATGTGCTTCCTAAAAGGAAACATGTTCCTTCTCATTACATAAAGTAGAAATGAGAACATGATCCACATGAGAATAATTTGCATGATGAGAACCTGCACGAGTTCTGCTAGGTAAAGGAACTGCTAACTTGCTATCCCTCAATGTCTGCACAAGCCATTTTGGCATACGCCTAGATTCTTCTATGGCTGCTCTCTCCTCATCCACTACATCCTCAATAATTGCCTCATAAAAAGGCTGATTTTGCCTGCAAAGGCTGAATTTCGGCACTTGGTTGAGCATTTAATTGCTCTACATATGGCTGCCCTCCATTAAACAAAGGTAGGAGCGAATCAAACATGTCATGTGAGCATACATTCTGCTATTTTTTACATGAAAGCATGGGCTGAACTGAGTTTTCGACAAAAACATCTTTACTTATTACCAAAATCCGCTTTGAGGCCTAGAGTAGGATATATCCTTGCTTTCTATATCCCACAAATATGCATTTAACTGCCTTATCATCAAGCTTACTGCGTTGTTGCTCAGGCATAAGAGCATAAGTAAGACAACCAAAAACACGCAAATGAGCCACAAAGGCTTCCTGCCATGCCAAGCTTCATAAGGAGTTTTAGACTGCAAGACCTAGGGCATTTGTTCAACACATAGTTTGCGCACATAGTTGCCTCTAACCAAAAACCATGAGGTAAATCTTGGGCTTTCACCATACATCGTGCCATCTCCATGAGAGACATGTTCTTCCTCTCAGCCACACCATTTTGCTGAGGTGTGTATGGCACTGTACATTGATGCCTTATGCCTTTTTCAGCCATATATGCATGAAATTCCTTGGACATATACTCCCCCCCTCGATCTAAACGAAGAGTGCCAACTTTACATTCACATGCATTTTCAGCCATGGATACAAAGTGCCTAAAGCACATAAAAACCTCTGACTTCTACTTTAATGGATACACACCAGCTATATCTGGAGTAATCTGGAGTAATCATCAATAAAAGTGACGAAGTAGAGATATCCCCCAATAGATGGTGTCCTCATAGGACCACGTACATCACTATGTATAAGCTATAATTTCTTAACAGCTCTCACAGATCCATCATTTGGAAATGATGCCCGATGTATTTTACCAAGAATACACCCCTCACATACATGTCTAGTAGGGGTCTCAAGAGTTGGCAATTCAGACACCATTTCATGCCTTTAAAGGCGTAACAAACTGCCATAATTCAGATGGCCAACTCGTGCATGCCATAATTCTGCATCACTCATAGCACGAGTTGTAGAGACTGAGCAACCTCTCAAATACATCCATCTTGTATAGGCCATGAAACAAGGTACTTGAGGCAATGATAGAATAACCCATCATTTCTATCCTGAACTGTAGATCTGCCATCCACAACTTTCACCGCCGTCAAGCTTGACAAGGCTAAGGCTGAAACTAACATCAAGTTCTTCTTAATGCTTGGCACATATAAAACTTTTGAAAGAGTAAATGCGCCTCCATTTGCAGCAGCAGTGAGCACAACTCTACCAACTCCTTTGACAAGATATGAGGAACCATTTGCACATGTGATGGTTCCTGCACTTAGGATAGATTCCAGAGATGAGAACAAACCTTTTTGTGAAGTAATGTGCTTACTAGCACCACGGTCAAAGTACCAAGCATCCGATTATGCCACTGACATGCATACATCATGAACAGAAGGGTCATAACTGCAATGTACAATCCATGCCCAATCATCTTGATGAGCAAAACTTGTAGATTTCTTCTTCTCTGCACTTGGTGCAGATGCATCAGCCCCACAGCCATGCTCGATTCTTTCTTTTTTTCCTTCTCTAGCCTTTTCTTACACTCATGTATGTAGTGCCGTGGTTTCCTACAATAGTGACACTTGCCCTTCTTTTTAGGCTTATCACCTTCTTTCTCTATATCCTTACCTGAGGATTCTGATTTTGACTTATAACCACCATGCAAAGAAGCTTTACCTTTGCCTTTCTGATTGGCAACAAAAGCTTTGTCTATCAATGTATCAGTGGAGGATGATGATTTAGTGAGTGTCTATCTGAATGGGCTTGGCAAAGAGTACAAACCATTCAAGATCTCCATTGCAGTTAGGGAGAATATTCCCAACTTTTGGGACTTGATATCTATGCTCTGATCAAAGGCTTTAGATGAGGATTCTTCTTCACAAAGTAAGAACACATCAGAACATGCCTTCTACTCTAATCCAGGTAGAGGCAGAGATAGAGGCCGTGGTTGAGGCCAAGGTGGTGGGATTCAACAATGCCCTTGATCTTTAAGGCATATTCATTGATGGACATACTTTTCTTTTCCATAGTATGCAACTCTTGCTTTAACTGCAACTTCCTTGCCTTTGTGTTTGTCTAGAACATCTGAACCAGATTTTGCCATGCAAACTGCTGGAGTGTTTGCATCCTATATGTGTCCTATCAGTGTGTCTGTGACACTAATTGAAAGCCAGTACATAACTTTTCTTGCACCCTGATTCCAATCCTTGAATGCCTTTATATCTGCAGCAAGAGTGGCATTCTCCTCAGATAACTCTGGAGGCTCCTCATTGTTTCCTTCTACATAATCCCAAAATCCTTTACCCATTAGGAAATTGGTCATTCTGAACTTCCAGGCATGGAAGTTATTCTTATCTTCTCACTAACAATCTGATTAATTCCATCAGACATGTTTTCGTGTAGCAATCAAATAACCTACAAACAAATAACTTCTATATGCAACCTGTAATATAACAGTATCTCCTGTAACTGCTGTAGTAGCGGTACTTCAACACAGCCTGTGTGTCACCAAATGTGACCAGAGTACATGTACATACACCCAATATCAACAGTACATGCACAAAACCTATTTGCACTTCCAAAATGCACTGCTACACTGTAATCGATCAGAAAGAATTCTCTACCAGAACTTCTAGAAAACTACCGAAAATACTATGCAGTGATGAAACGGGGCCCATAACGCAAATCTGGCCGAAAAAACTCTATCCAATAAGACAATATACTTGCCTTGTAGCTGCGCTCTCGGCGAAGACAGCTCCTCAACCGGAGATGTGTAGCTCCCAGAGCTATCGAGGGTGTGTTGTACCTAAACCAAGAAGGGGAAAGAGATGATGATGCTCTTACCCATGTAGTACCACTTCCTTCCTTGCTTGTTTTTGCCTCTTGCTTGCCTCCTTAGCTCTCACACAAATCAGGCTATGATACCATAAAGAGAATGCGGGGGAGAGGAAGAGCTTCAAACCCTAGCAAGCTAACACACACAAGGGAGAGCAAGACACAAGAGAGAGATGGATAGCTGAATTTTCTTCTATATTCTTCTTCTCTACTCAACTAACATAACATAAAGATAAGAGTACACACTATATGGGTTAGTACTCAACTACTACAACATACAAGGGTTGGTCCATAATGTGAACCCGACTAAATGAGCTGGCGCTATAACTATGCTACTTTCTAGTAGTCCAAAATGGCTGTCACACAGCCTGTCATCCCACTGGCCGCATATCACTCATAATCTCACCAATCATCCCAATGGTGTAGATGCGAAAGCTATCACCCAGGCGGGTCATCAATGTTCGTCGTAGCACTAGTTGAGCTCGATATCTCAACATATAGCTTAGCTCTCAGTCTTAGCATGAGATTTTATCACTATTAACACATTAGTGCTTAATCACCCTACTAAGCATACCTTATCTTCAACTTAATATCTTCTCCTTCTACTTGTGGACCAAACTTGGAGACTTTAGTTCTCATAGTTCCCTTATCCATTAACCGTGAGTTTTTGGGAGGTTGTTCCCCTAATCTGCACTCATCATCCACTTGAAGGAATTGGTGTAATTCTTATAGAATTGTGCATAAGATGAGCTACATGCCACATTGCTATTAAAGAGAATTCTTTATCTATGGTGAAAATTAAAGCTAATGCTCTTAGGAGCACTTTATCCATCTCATAAGGAGGCTACTTAGTGATTTTCAGTAGCAAAGTTGCATCAAGTGCAATGTTCAAGCTTTTAGCACACATTTCACAGATTTCTTGCAATTTGCGACCACACTCTTGGGTTGAAGCTCCTATACTATTCAGGAGTAAGTGGCTTTAGCAAAAACACCCTACAATTTCTACCTCAATTAGTATCTAAATCTCTATTCCTCATCTTCTTTGCATAATATTACATCTTGCTCATGTCCCTACTAGCTATTTGGGTTAAGCATAGAATAACAAGTTCTTAATCTTATCCTTTTTGCATTAATTCTCTGCATAATACCTACATTTTTATCTCTCTTCTACTTTGAAAAAGACAATAGCTTATAAGCTTTGAGTTTGGTCACATTTTGCTCATGACTATGTATGCTATGAATATGCTACAAAATCTATTGGATGCTGGGCATAATGAATACACAATACTATGCTATGATGCTATGAAGCATGCAATGATGATGCTATGTGAAATGGCAAGTTATGATGATGCTATGGTAATGCTATGTAAGTGATATTCCATGATGTATGCTATGCTTACCTATATTATGTATGCCATGATGCATGTGACAATGCTATCATATGAGCCCATGAAAGTTATGATGCATGTATGCCATGTAAATCCATGCCAATATGATGTCTCTACATGTAATGATGATGCAATGCCATGCTATGCCAGTGCCTATGTCTACACCATGGAAGTCAAAGTCACGAAGATGTCAAGGATGCTATGTGATGGTGATGTTATGCTACATGTCAATGTCAATGATGTTGCTATGTTGATGATGCATGTTGATGATGACAAGGCTACCAATGTCATGCCTCATGATGAAGATGATGCTGCCATGTATGATGTTTATTTAGAACTGTATGCCCCAATGATGATGTGATGATGCCACCCTTTGATCCTACTCACATGCTATGTCTATGTTTATGTCCATGTCTATGTAAGTCACCTCTAGCCATCGATGATGTAGGCTAAGTGATGTATATGTGTCTCCATGAAAAAGGGGGGGGAGGAAAGATGTCATGTGATGTTATGTTATGTGTGTTACATCCTTATCTTGGGATAAGATCCATTTTGGCACCAAGGGAGGGTGTTGTAAATATGGTGCCAACCATGTCTGGGCACATGTATGTATGGGTGTGTGGATGGAGTAGATGAGAAACTTAGGGTGTGTGGATGATGATTCAAGTTTATGATATATGTGATGTTATGAAAAATGGGTGTATGGCTATATATAAAAGGGCATTACCTCAATGGGTGTATGGCTATATATAAAAGGGCATTACCTCAATGGGTTGTGCTGAAGTACCGTTGTAATAGTTACAAAAGTCACAGAAGATATTGTTGTGTTAAAGGTTGCATATAGAAATTATCTGTTTATAGGTTTCTGGTTGTTGCAGGCAAAGATGTCTAATGGACTCAATTAGATTGTCAGTGAGAAGCTAGAAAATAATAACTTCCATGCTTGGAAGTTTAGAATGACCAATTTCTTGATGGATAAAAGATTTTGGGACTACGTCAAAGGAGACAATGAGGAGCCTTCGGAGTTGTTTGAAGAGAATTCCACTCCAACAGATATAAAGGCATTCAAGGACTGGAACTAGGGTGCAAGGAAAGTCACGTACTGTCTTTCAATCAATGTCACAGACACAACGATAGAACACATATATTATGGGCTACCACACCTCCACTAGAGGGAACTCAATGCATTCACCTAAGGGAAGAGAAATAGAACACAACTGTCGTAGGGTACTTACTAATACTTCAAACTTGTGTCCCTTGAGGTCTCCAAGCTCACGTAAGAAGCTCTAATCCTCTAAGATCCACCTCCATGCTGTCACCGTAGAGTCGCTCACACCACCACACAAGGCAATCACTCTCTCTCACTCCTTAATACAAGCATGCAACATAAGTATAGAGAGAAGGCACAAGTGCTAGAATGCTCTCTCTCAAGACAAAAGCAAGATCTCTCAATAGCACAAAGGGGGATTGTGTCCACTCATTATGAGAAAATGCTTTATATACAATTGGCCCTTATTCACACTTGGGCGCCCAAAACTTACTTAACTAAGGCCTTGGGTGGCCAATATCTCATAATGTATAACTTTTATAGTGCCTTTGCATGACACTTATTAATATCCTCAAATGGAGAAGCATATTTATTAATCCAAAATGGGATTAACATCCCCCCTACCTGATGTAGGTTCTATCCTCAAAACCCATCTCCACCACGACAAACTCAGGAGGAGTTATTCTGCGGTGGTGGAGACGGGTCAGGTGCCGTTAACTCCTCGGGGGCGAGAGTGTTAGTGGGAAATTTTAAGGGTTGAGAAGGAAGAGTAGAAAAAATATAGTCCACTACTTGAGATTTGTTAGTAGGCGGAGCATTTAGATATGGATTAAGTAATTTACTCGCGACATTAAAATATACGGGATAAGTAGGATTAAGTGATGAACTTGATGTTTCTTCTTGACCATGTCCTGAACTTGGGGGTGGGTGGCTGGGTTTGTGGAGCTTCATAAAGTCTTGTAGCTTAGGTATATCCTCCGGATTTATGTTAGGATACTCAATATGTTTTTTATCAAAAGTATAAAGGACGTTGGTTAACATGGCTTCTAGATGTTTGTAGATATTATGATATAGTTTTAGAATACCAAAACGATGATATATAGAGGACTCACATAGATTTAAGTACTGGTGAGTATTATATACCTCTAGCCACCCATGGCTTATGATTCATTCATAACTTTGGGCTAAAACCTCATAGATAGCCGGTGTGTCAAGAATATTATCTGGAACAAACAAATCTATTTTATTGACGCTGTTGTCCAGGATTTTAGAGTTTTGTAGCACCTGACACCAACTACGAAGGTTGAGCATAATGGGGTGTAAGGGATAAAAAGTAAATATCTTTAGGATCAGTTAGTACTAAGTCCCCCCGAAAAATTCCCATGATGATGGTAGGATCAGCATCACGTACTGGGTTTTGTTTAATAAGTGTTAGTTCTCCTAGGCTTCGGTCATCAAACAGGTTTATATCATATTGAAGTAAAGAGAGGGTTAGTGTAGACAAAAAGAGAGTCAAAGTTTGAGGAGGGGCCCGAGGAGTTACTGGCACAACTGACTTATCTTTGAGGCTCACTCAAGGAGTAGTCGCATCTCGTCTTTGTGGGTTCTTGTCGTCGTTGACTGCGTTCTTGGATGGCTAGCTAGTGTTCCAACTTTTGGATGCGCGAATCCTTGGTGGTGAGAAGGTTTGAAATAGCTATTTCTCTCACCATTCTGGTAGCATCCAGCTCTTCAAAGCGCCTTTTTGCTTCTTCTTGTGCTTGTCTAGCGGCGGTAGCCTCCCTTCCCTGAGCCTCTATAATCCTTTAAAGTCTTTTTGCAGCCAAATTTTGACTTTCTTATAGCTGCTATGTGACTTGCACCATAGCTTCTTGGTGTGTAGTCATCATTTTTTGCATATGAGACTGATTTGTGTTGATTGTCTCATTGAGTGCTCTATTCTTCTTAGCATTTGCTTTGTTGTTCTATTATCTTTCTTGTTGTAGTTGGCTCACTCTGTGTTCTACTTCCTTTAGAGTTAAGGATAGTGTATTGAGTTGGCCTTGTAGCTCTTCTTCCTTGGCTAGGGAGGCGTGCTTTAGCTCCTGTAGCTATTGAGCATGGATAGCCGCTTGCTCCTGGTTATCTGTGACTTCTTTCTGAAGCTACTCTTTGGCTTGCTCCAGCTGCGCTTTCAAATCTGTATTCTCTTTGATATTTTGCACAATGGTTTGGCTCAGAACCAGATTGTTGTTGTCTAGCGCTTGGTATCTCGCTTCTTGGTCCTCGGTTGCCTTTAAGCTCTTTAGGATAACATCCTTATGGGTTGCTTCTGTTGCTGTGAGGTGCTCTTGCAATGTCTGTACTTGGTTGGTAGCCTCTTGAACCTGCTTCCATAATGTAGCATTGTGGTCATGGAGCATGTGGGTTGTGAGGAGATGGCACCGCCACACGTTGTTCTTGCTCCCAAAGGTTGCTCCGGCCCCTTCCAGTCTAGCATGTCGCAAATTCAAGAGCTCGTCCTAGTCCAAAGAGTGAGGAATCTTCAAAGTACAACTCATCAACATCTGGACCTAATTCTAATACTAGATACATGACAGTAACACCACTGCACACCAACAAAATATATATGTATATCCCAGTAATCACCTTTGCTCTGTAGCCTTCTCTTCAGCAGCATCCAGTTGCAAAGATTGCCACACCACCTCAAAAGCAGCAGCTCCCTCTTCGTCAGTATCCAGTCTCAAAGGCGGCCTTTCTTAACCTTCTCTTGCACATTTGGCTATGCTCAGTCCTTGCAGCTGCCTCCACTGTCGCCACACTTTGCTGACGTACCTAGCCACAGCTCTTCACCAAAGTGGCTCCAGTCCCTGCAGGCGGTCCACCCTTCTTCACGGTGATGCATGTCCGCTCACTGTAGCTCCCGGCTATGCCTCTTCACACAGCCTCTTCTAAGGCTCTCTCCTATCTTTTTCACTGCACACGCCCAGCTGCTCACTGCTAGGCGGCTCCCTCAGAATGACCAGCCCTCTCGCCTGCAACTCTTCCACTGCAGCTATCACCAGCCCGTCTCACCACAAGGTAGCAACTACGCTGCTTCACGCACCTTCGCTTGTCTTCAGAAGTCTCCAGCTAGCTCTCGTAGATGTAAAATCACCAGCCACCTCGCTCCAGGCGGCAACCCCTTACGCCTGGGACCTCAAACAAACTAGCCTATCTCTGCAGGCGCCTCAGCCAGGCGTCTCTTTCTCAGTCACACCCCGTAGATCACAAGGGGGGCTCCTCTGCACTGCGCTAACCCACAAGGCGGTCTCCTCACTGCATGTGCCTGTCTGCGCCCCAACTGCTCTCGGGTCTGCAGCACCTCAGGAAGGCGACCCTTCATCCACCAGGCGGCTACTCTCTCTGACGAGCGACCCGACCCACCTTTCGCTTCCTCGCCAGCTTCCAGAACGTCACGTTAGTAGCACGGCTATCCTCTACGTGGCTATTGCTTTAGTTGGCCACATCCATATTATCTTTTTTTATTTTCCAAGGCCTAAAGATGGCCGCCCTCAATGCTTTCACACCAATGTCCAAGGCAATACTGTCCCTTCATCCTTAAATGCCCACGCCTCCATACACCTCTTTAATGCAGCTTCCAGTCCCCACTGTACTTGGGACGCCCACACATTTAGAGCAGCCAAACAGCTGACATCATCCCCAGCCGACCACATTCCAGACAAGCCTGTACATGCTCACAGCAAAACCGTCCACCCTGTACATCTGCCAAGGCGTTCCCAAGCAAAACTCTCACACATGCCATGCATCTTGTATGTACACAAGCCCAAAATATCTCTCAGAAAAACGCCTGACAATTGGCACATGTGACAGTATTCCCATTAGAGACAGCCTCAAGACAAGTGAACATATCACGATGCGAGGTAATGTGCTTTGTAGCACCACTGTCAAAATACCATACATCAGAGTCAACAAAAACTGCCAAACATGCATCATGTACAGATGGGTCATACTGGCAATACACACTAAACGCCCATTCTGTATCCTGCACAACATTTGCAGAATCTGCATTTGTAGAAGCATCCGCTATTGTGGCTACATTTGACTCTTTCTTCTTTGCCTCTTTAGCCTTTAGCTTAGGGCAATTCTTAATGACATGATCAGTTTGCCTTACAATAGTTGCACCTCATTTTTTTATTGCCTTTATCAAGAGCATTCTCAGACCTATTGTTTCTACTTGTGGAAGGAGAAGAAGTTGCAGACCTACTAATAGGAGAAGAAATAGTGGAAGGGACTGCCTTACCACTTCTTCTCTGCTGGGCAGCAACAAATGCCTGATCAACTGCATGCTGCCTAGCCCTGTTTTGCCTGGACTGTGCTTCTTGCAAGATCTTGTTGACTAAAGTATCATACGTGACAACATCAGATCTGTCCTCAGTAACAAGTCTCCACGTGGAAGCAAAAGTCTGATATGACTCCGGTAAAGCATCAAGAACAATCTACACAAGAGAATGATCAGGAATAATCTCACCTGCAGAAATCAACTGTTCCTTGAGATCTTTGATCTCAGTAAGAAAAACATTCATGTCATCATCTTCCTCCATAATCTTTGATTCTAGCTCTTTACGCAGGTAAGAGATTTTTGCCTCGTTACGACCTGCATACAAACCAGCTAGAATATCCCAAGCGTGTTTTGCTGTTTTAGCTAAACAAATATGTGGGGTGATGTTACGTTTGACAGAAAGTGCAATCAAGGCATGAGCTTGCGCATCTTTACCATCCCAATGAGCTTGTGGGTAAAACAGCAGCAACAATAGAGCTGCTAGAACCTGCAACATCCTCAACAGATCCTACATCCATAAAACCTGGACGTACATTCATACCCTGCACAATGTTCCACACTCCTTTTGCAACCAAAACATGCTGCATCATGTATGCCCAAAGTGGGTAGTTGCTGTCTCCATCCAATTTGTCATCAGCTCAGACAACATGCGAAATACATCATTGCTGTTATCAGCCATGGCCATTGACTGAAATTGATGCAAAAGCTACCTATAATGAAGCAAAGACTGAACAGAAAACAACTTGTGCTATGTGGCACGGTCCACAATAGAATACGTATGCCTATTTTGCAGAAAACTGCACTGTCAAAATTTTTGCACAAAATGACGAAAACACCTATGCAGCAGAACTTGAAATGCAAAAACGGAGCCCGAAATGACCTACGCGCTCATCTGCAGAGTATAGGGACCTGCAAGCGCTTGTGAAAGCTCACCTCAATCGGAGAACGTGAGTCGGAGGGTGCTAGCGG
Source organism: Cibotium barometz (assembly GCF_041138505.1). Classification (NCBI taxonomy): domain Eukaryota; kingdom Viridiplantae; phylum Streptophyta; class Polypodiopsida; order Cyatheales; family Cibotiaceae; genus Cibotium; species Cibotium barometz. The sequence goes on along the minus strand of NC_141078.1, from coordinate 48,160,727 downwards.
CGTAGCCCTGGGAGCCGATGCCTGCTCTGATACCAATTATTGGAATTAGGGTTGCAGGAAAGCACACAAAGCTTGGAGAAGAAGGAGCAAGAATACACACAACACACAATGTATTAGATTGTGTCAATGTACAAAGATAAGTTAGCCCTAGAATGATGGGCGTATATACAAGCCGGGGGAAAAAATCTCCTAAAGAGGGAAAAAGTGCCCCGGCGGTCCTAAGTGTGTTCACACACATCACTGCCTATATATATGGCAACACACGCAAGTTGGGTTGATTTAATTTTTTAATTTTTAATTTTTAATTTTTAATTTTATTTATTTTTTATTTAAAAAATATGGTGTCAACTTGGAAAACCACCCTTATCCAAGAGTACCATCCAAGTTAAGGGTATCAATAAGAAGAAAACCACTGTCTTGGAAATTCTGCACACTCCTGTTGCCTATGACAAGGGGACTGTGGTCCAAAGCTTTTTGGTTATGCCTGCTGGTACCATGGAGGGAACTGTAAACTTAGGGCGTAAATGGATTTTAGCCACCAAGTTTAATATTGATTGGGCAACCAGGCGAGTTACAATGCAGGAACTAGCCTGACCACTCAGGGTCCCACACCTACGCCATCAACTCTGGACAAAATGCTAGATAAGGAAAAATCACAAAGTCAAGTGGCTACACCATCTTTGATTGTTTTGCCACCCCTCTAACGCTTCAACGCGCCAAGAGTGGAGATAGGTAGTGTGGTCCCCAAGGCTCCGCTTACGTTACCGAAGAGTACATACAAATGGGTCCCAAAAGCTTCGTTAACGGCTACCTCTACTGCTCAATCTCATTCAGACAAGAAGCCTCGTAGTAGGAAAGCAGCTACCCGCCTAGAAAAGGCAAGGTAACATCACATTGGATTCCTAAAATATTATTAGCAGCCCAAGGGTACTACAAAGGGAATGACCAGATTTGGGTCCCTAAACATAAGCTGAACTCCTCTGCATCGCCTGTAAAATCTTATAAGCCAAATGTTGCCACCCCAACGACAATTCAAGACCGTGGTAAGGGAAAGGTAACGGACTCCTCCACACCACTTCTTCCAGAGCTAGTTTGGATTTCCAAAAGATATCGATCGATACCACCTAGCTCAGGAAGGGGGGAGTCATAGGAAGCTTCTAGCTCCTCATGCCATTCACACGTTGATATAGAAGTTTCTGCACGCTCTACACCTACCCTTGTCAATACCCACCAAGAAACCAATGAGTCTACGTCTCCCCTTGTAAATGTATCGTCGGAAGCCATATCCTCCGTTTGTTCATGGGAGCGTACACTACCATCTCTGCAACTTGATATGGCCACAAGGGTCATAAAAAGCTATGTGCCCACATCACCACCTATAACCCACTGGACAAATTGGTTCCACAAGGGGCTACAACATCATTGCAAAAAAAATGATCTACCCAAGGAAAGGGGGAGCATGTACTCATGTTCGACATTCTATTGCTTCCTCCCTAACCTTCTCCCCTTACCATGTAACTCCCAAATTTGAGGGAATGTATATATATAGCTTCCTACACAAAAAAGAAAAGAAAAGAAAAGAAAAATAGTAAAAAGAGCAAGAGCACATTAAGAGGAGAGTTATCCGCACACAATTAGAAACAAGATTGACCTATCTTCGTGAACCTACTGATGCTATATCTGTGTTTGCAGATATGGCAGATGCACGAGCATCACATACTTCATCCACTCCCACCTTTCGTGAGAGCTATCATCTGTACCTTTCTTAGATATTCCACATGTGCTATCCTGTAATTAAAACCGAATTGGGTCATATAGATGTACTAGCCAGTGAGGGAAACGTTGAGCAATAAGAATGGCTAATTCGCCTATTGACCACGACTGACCCCTACTCCGTAGAGGACGTATCCCCGATAGCCCAAGTCTTTACTTTTCCACAGGATGACTATCCTCGCATAGTTACATTCTTGACGAGTCTATGTGGATGGGAGAACGGAGAAGATATATCTGACGATGAATGGACGGATGAGACTCATGGCACTACCGAGGCTGATTTTATTTATTTGGATGATGCGGATAGAGGCTTAGCCTTAGGGCTATAGCCAGAACTCTACAACATCCTCTTACCTTGATCCTCAGTATCAGTGTGGTGATTGGTAGGTAGGTTAGTGTTTTCAAGCTGTTTCTAGTTTTGTGTCCTTAAACAAGTCCTTATTTTTTTCCACTGATGTGCCTCTCGAGGTATAGTGCTTGTTAGTTAATTGTACAGGTTGAAAAGTTTGAGGTGGGTTCGCTTTCATAGTCCTGGGACTGTCGCAATGTTCATACATGGATATCTACATCAAATTACGGGCATTTCTCATCGAATCAAGGAGATCTTAAAAATACAAGTGTAATTCTTCCATGCCCACTCTCTTTCATTTTTACTGTTCAATTAATTGCATGAACTATAATGCATGACCACATGGAATTTGTCAAGCACTACTTAGTTTTTGAAGTTGCCTAAGTTGTTAGTGTAAATCATTAATTGAGTTTAACCTTATTTTAGAAATTCTTGGGAATGCATGATGTCTTTAGTTAACCTTGGAATATGGTTGTCTTAGGTCTAGGGTTAAAACCATGCTTGAACAACCTGGCCATATGTGTTGACCTCTAAGACATAGCTTCTACCCCTTTGTCGAAAGGATGCAAGAACGCATGATAATTTGGGAGCAAAAATCCAAAGAGATAAATAAAAAATAAAAAGAAAGGCCTACAAAAAATGGCAATGTATGTCTATTATGTGCTTTCATGTCGGCCTATCGCCCTATTGACACTTGGTAGGAGAGGAGTATTCCACTCCAGACCGATGCCCTGGGTTGGTAGGGGGTAGCCTTGCCTAAGGTGAGCTAGTAGATTCCTGGAGAAGGCCTTGTGGTAAACATGGCACCAGGGTTGATGCTAGTTTTGCTTTAGTGAGGTCGCCATTGTTTGTAAAAATTGCAGAGCATAAAAGAAATAAAGGCAAAAGACTCCTATGACTCTGATATTTCTTGTGTCCTTAGGCTCTTGGGATTAGCTTGTTCTTAGAATAGACACATTGTGGTCATCTGTTTATTTATTTAGCTTGGTAATTTTCCTTGACTTAGGCCAGTTGTAGACCTTGATTAACCTTCGACACCTGGCTAACTCTTGAATTACTTTTAATAATTTTAACCTCCTATTAATTTGCTCGCTAGCTCCTTAATGTGACCTCTTAAACTAGGTTCTCATGGCATACTTTCATTGTGGTCTAACATGCTTGATTTTATTTTTGATACACTCTATATCTTTTGAAGACCAAGCATGCTTTCACTCTACTTCCCTGTTTTGCAGATACAGTCTACCACAGCAAACCCTGTCGAGCTTACCATACCATAGCTTCCGAGGAAGGAATCTACATCAGGAAGGGGGCATGTTAACCTATGGCAGACATTGAGATGTATTACTTTTTACGTCATATAATTATTTTACGTATTCTGAGTGTCATAGGCCGGGCTTGTCGGCACCACATGTAAAGGGTAAGGGGATTGGGTGATCGTTGCCGATGAGAGGCGCACCTTGAATTTCATTAGGATAAGGGTTAGGATCGGCCGGCCATGTGAGGGCGCCCATGTGTGAATGGCCATGTCACATATAAAAGTCAAATGTAACCTAAAACCTCTCATTCTCTAAGTGTTGAATACAAGGAGTGCTCTTGCTTCATCTTCTCCATCTCCTTCTCCAGCGTGTGTGTGTGTGTGTGTGTGTGTGAGAGAGAGAGAGAGAGTGAAGCGATCGAGCATTGCATGGCGGCACGGCGGTGGCGGTGGCTCCTTCTTCATCGCGGCACGAGAATCCTTCACGAGACGACGGTCTGAGCGGTGAGTGACACACCATTGCTCCCTGTTTTGAGCTGCTGGTTTCCTGGTTGTGTGCTTGCACAGCCATTCGTGGTTCGCACACGGTGCTTGGCAAGTCCCAAGCTCCGACACGTGCGGCAAGAGCGCACATCAGCTCTCACACAAATTGGAGCTTTGATACCCTAAAGAGAATGTAGGGGAGAGGGAGAGCTTGAGTTCCTTGTAAGCACACACACACACACACTCAAGAGAGAGTAAGACACAAGAGAGAGATGCATGGCTGAAGTTTGTTCTATCTTCTTCTCTTCTCTACAGCCATATAACTAAAAGATAAGAGTACATAATATAAGGGAAAGTACTCTCCATATTAACATACAAAGGTCGGTCCATAGTGTGAACTCGACTATATGAGCTAGCGCTATAACTATGCTATAATTATAGTACTCCACAGTGGCTGTCAGCGCGCTATAACTATGCCATAATTATAGTACTCTAAAGTGGCTGTCACATAGCTTGTCATCCACTGGTATCATATCAACCCCATAATCTCACCAACCATGCCAGTGGCATAAGTGTGGAATCTATCACCTAGGCAGGTCATCAATGTCTATTGGCAGCACTAGTTGAGCTTGATATCTCAATAAAAACAACAGAAGAAGTTAAAACCCTCAACTAAACAAATAGCTAGAGGAAAGAAAGAAGATAATTAATCATTGAAAGTGACAATGGGGAAACTGAGTCTTCTTCCTCATCAAAAGGAGCACTTAGAGACATAATTTTGGATATTGCTTAAAATGTTATAGTAGCCGGCAGACCCAAGTGGACTAAACCACTAAATTTTCCAAAGAAATGGACTAAGTATCCCAATCCCGTTGATGAAACAACTAAGTTTAAGGCTACTCAATAATTGGTGAAAGAAACCTAGATCCTATTAGAGGAACCTCGAGGGCCAATTTAGTCTTTCTAGGATCACATCATATGTTGTAGGCTTTTGGAAATCCATGATAGCAAAGACATGATCAATGCTTAGTCCACAGGAGCCCAACTTGTTAATCCTTGCCATGCCCATGGGTGAGGTAAGCTTTCTATCAGAGCCAACTTGAATTTGAGGATACTGGAGTAAGGTTTGGTGATCCCCAATCCTCGCACTGCCTTTTTGTACTATGCTAACTCCTTGAAAGATCCCCACCCCCTCCGTGCAACAAATTCGGGGGTGCTAGTAGCGGAAGTAGCACTTCTTGCGCGGGGCAGGGTCCCTCACTCGGGGCCTCGCCCACGGATATCCAGACAAGAGACTAGTCCCTTGGTTCTTCCAAAACCGAACCTGAAAAAACTTCCCCCGCCCCAAAAAGTGTTGAGATATCGAGCTCTAGTGAGGCGGTGGACACTGATGACCCGCCTGGGGGATAGGCCCCGCACTTACACCACTGGCATGGTTGGTGAGATCTTGGGTGATATGCGGCCAGTGGGATGACAGGCTGTGTGACAGCCATTCTAGAGACTGGCATAGTTATAGCGCCAGCTCATTTTAGTCGGGTTCACACTATAGAGAACCCGTGTATGTATTTGGTTGAGTACCTTTCATATGGTGTGTACTCTTATTCTTGTATATGGTGTGTTGAGTGTTGAGTAGAGAATAAGAAGATTTTCAGCCTCTCACCTTGTGTGTTCTCTATTAGGGTTTTGTGAGTGTGTGTGTGTGCTTGCAAGAGCTCAAACTCTCTTCCCCCCTGCATCTTTTCATGGTATCAGAGCCTGGTTCGTGCTAAGGGCTGAGCTGCAAGCAAGAGAACCACAGGAAGCGGTACGAGGGTAAGAGCTTCAACTACTCTTCCCTATTGTGTTGGTGACTACACCCTTGTCGGGAGCTCTACGGGAGGCACCGGCAAACGATCTCCGATTGAGGAGCTTTCTTCGCGGGAGTGAAGCTATAGGGCAACTATGCAGTCCTTTGGACTACAATTTTCGGGCCAAAAACGCGTTTCGGGCGATTCTGGACCTCCGTTTTTCAGAAAGCAGGCGATTTCGAGCACTGCGGGTAAGTCATCGATTCTCTGCAGAACTCTGTTTTAAGAACTGCAGGAAGACAGATTGACTGTGCAGACACTGTGGGTGCTGCAAAGAGGTCTACAGTTGCCATTGGGTGTATGTATGCACATTGAGGTCACTGGTTGTGACATTTGAGTGGACTGCAGTACCGCTGTGCAGAAAATACAGCAGTTGTGCAAGAAAAACCAGAGTGCAGTTTCTGGTAAAATTGTGTGTTTGGCAAGATGTCTAATGATGGCATAACACAGATTGTGGCTGAGAAGCTGGATAAGAATAACTTCCATGCTTGGAGGTTCAGGTTGACGAATTTCCTGATGGGAAAAGGCTATTGGGACTACATAGAAGGTGAGCATGAAGAGGCACCGGAGATACCGGATATAAATCCGACTGCTGCAAATGTGAAAGAGTTTAAAGACTGGAACCAAGGAGCCAGGAAAGTAATGTATTGGCTTTCCATTAGTATACAGGACACCATGATTGGGCACATTCAGGATGCCAAGTCCCCCAAGGAGGCGTGGGACACCTTGGTAAAGCTCTATGAAACAAACACCAAGGCACGTAAGATACAGTTGAAGAATGAACTTCACACTGTGGAGAAAAAGAGCATGTCTGTGAATGACTATGCGCTGAAGATAAAGGGTATTGTGGAATCCCTTGCATCTATTGGTGTGTCAGTAGATGATGATGACAAGGTGGAAGTCTGTCTACGTGGTCTCGGGCCACAATACAAGGCGTTCAAGACGTCTATTCAGACTCGGGAAAACATTCCCAACTTTATAGATTTGGTGTCTATGCTGATTATCGAAGAGAAGAACTTGGGTGAAGACCAACAGTCTTCACAAAGTAAAAACAGTTCAGAGCAACAGGCTTTCTACACGAGTTCAGGAAGAGGACGAGGTAGAGGAGGCCGTGGACGCGGTCAAGGAGGTGGCCGAACAGGTAATCAGAATTATGGCCAGCAGCAGCAGCAGCAACAACAGTCCCAGAATCAACAACAACAACAACAACACGCAGGTGGAAGAGGCAGATTCAGAGGCAGGGGGAGTCAAAGAGGCCGTGGAAATTGGCAAAGGCAATATAATGATACACGTGAATGCTATTATTGTGGTAAGCCTGGACATGTGCAGTCAGAATGTTATAAAAAGCAGGCTGATATGCAAAATGGGAAAGTGCAGCAAAACAACTATGCATCCTCAAGCAGAAATAATGAGGATAATGAAAGGTTGTTTGTTATGCAGCATGTCGTGAATGCCATGTCTGAAAATGTTGATGCAGCACAGAAAGATAATGTATGGTATGTGGATTCAGGCGCTTCGAACCACATGACGAGTCATGGGGAGTGGTTCAAGGAGATGAAAAACCCGGAAAGACCAGGTTTTGTGGAAATAGGGGATGACACTGCTCATCCAATTGCCCACGTTGGAGATGTGCCATTGTCTATGCAGGATGGCAAAGTGAAGTACCTTGCAGATGTACTTCATGTACCGAACATAACAAAGAATCTGGTTTCAGTTGGCCAGATGATTGAGCAGGGTTTGCAGGTTCGGTTTAACCCTGATGGGTGTTATGTTGAAGATTTCAAAGACAAGTGCAGGTTGGTTGCAAAAGGCAACAGAGTGGGCAGAATGTTTACGTTGAATGTAGACATGCCTGAAATGAGTGCTGCAATGTTTGCAAATGGTTCAGGAGTTGTTGCAGACACAGACATATGGCATAAAAGAATTGGACATGTAAATGTTCAGAGATTGAAGTCTATGCAGACAAAAGGAATCGTGACAGGGCTGCCAAAATTTAAAGTGGAAGGTATGCAGAAAATATGTGAAGCATGCCAATTTGGGAAGCAAACAAAGCATGTGTTTCCACGTAACAGATATGTGAGCAGAAATGCACTAGATGTTGTGCATTCAGATGTATGGGGTCCTACGAAGACCGTGTCTATGGGAGGCTGCAGATACTATGTCACTTTCATTGATGACCACACAAGAAAAGTGTGGGTATATTTCATGAAGGAGAAGAGTGAGGTGTTCACTCACTTTCAGAATTTCAGAGTTTTGGTTGAAAAGCAAACAGGGAAATATGTAAAGTGCCTAAGGTCAGATGGAGGGGGAGAGTACTTCTCCAATGAGTTCTCTGAATTTTTGAAGAAGAATGGTATTCGGAGACAATTCACATGCAGATATACTCCGCAGCAAAATGGAGTTGCTGAGCGGAAAAACAGGCACATTGCTGAGATTGCGCGAGCATTGATGGAAGAGAAGAATATGCCGCATTGCTATTGGGCTGAGGCTGTTTCTACAGCAGTATACATCATGAACAGGACTCCAACTGCAGCCATACATGATGTAACTCCAGAGGAGAGGTTTACTGGCAGAAAACCAGATTTATCTCATCTGAAAGTCTTTGGATGCATTGCATATGTGCATGTGCCAGATGAGCTGAGAACTAAGCTGGATCCGAAAGCTGAAAAATGTGTGTTTATTGGATATTCCCTTGAGCAAAAGGGATACAGGTGTTATAACCCTGCTACACGTGAGTTGAGGGTAAGCAGGGATGTTGTATTTGATGAGATGAGTAGCTGGTATGCTGCTGAAAAAGAAGCTGTTGGGGCTGATTTGAGTGGAAGTGTGGTTGCACAGAATGCAGGTCAGCAATCACAGTCTTTGAGTGGACCAGGAGAGTCCTCATCTAGTGGGTCTGTTGATAGACCATGGAGTGGCAGGCTGCGTCATAATACCAGCCCTGCAAATGTGATTACTACATCACGTAAAGGAAAAGAGAAAGTGGTTGAGCCCCTTGGTATGCCTGACATTTCTGCAGGGCATTCTCATGTTGATGGAGAGTCTAGTGGCTCAGATATGAGCCTTGATGAGGAGCTTGGGATCCCAGCTATGAGAACACCTGGTGTAAAGAAGGCTATGGAAGCCATGAATGAAAAGCTACGAAGATCAGGGAGAGTGAAGAACCCTGTGCAGAGATTTACATATGATGGTTATGTGGCACATCACTATGCATATATGGCAAAGGTTGTGCAGGTTGTTGAGCCCACATGCATTGATGAGGCTATTGGAAATGTGTGTTGGGAGAAAGCTATGGATGAGGAGATGGATGCACTATATGGAAATGAAACTTGGGATTTAGTGCAATTGCCAGAAGGCAAGAAAGCCATTGGATGCAAGTGGGTGTACAAAGTTAAACATAACAGTGATGGAAGCATAAACAGGTACAAGGCTAGATTGGTAGCCAAAGGATATGCGCAGACATATGGGATTGATTATGAGGAAACTTTCAGCCCAGTTGCCAAGATGGCAACGGTGAGAGTTGTGATAGCAGTGGCTGCGTCAAAGAAATGGTCTTTACATCAGATGGATGTAAAGAATGCATTCTTGCATGGGGATTTGCAAGAAGAGGTGTATATGTTGCAGCCACCTGGTTATGAGGATGTGGGTCACCCCGAGCATGTTTGCAGGTTGAAGAAAGCCTTGTATGGCTTAAAGCAAGCACCAAGAGCATGGTCTGACAAGATTTCTGAATATCTTGTCACTATTGGCTTTCATGTAGCCAATGCAGATTTCTCGCTGTATGTGAGACATGGTGATAGAGGAGTTGTGCTTGTTGTCATCTATGTAGATGACTTGATCATTACGGGGGACCATGATGCAGAGATCTTTGATGTAAAGATCTTGCTTAGACAGAAGTTTGAGATGAAGGATCTGGGGGAGCTAAGATATTTCTTGGGCATTGAGGTGATTAGGTCACCACATGGTATTGGATTACTACAGCGACAGTATGGCTTGGACATGTTGTCCAAGTATGGTATGACAGGCTGTAAGCCTATTTCTGTGCCATTGGATCAGAATGGCAAGTTGAGTGCAGATTCAGGAGAGATCTTGGAGGATCCTACTATGTACAGGAGCATAGTAGGAAGTTTGATCTACATGACGATCACCAGACCAGATTTGAGCTATGCTGTTGGGTTGGTGAGTCAGCTTATGCAGGTTCCACGGAAACCGCATTTGGATGCTGTGAGACGCATACTGAGGTATGTGAAGTCTACTTTACATTGTGGACTATTCTATGAGACTGGGATAGAGATATGTGTACATGGGTACACAGATGCTGATTGGGCTGGTAGTATCTCAGACAGAAGATCTACCAGTGGATTCATGTTTTCTTTGGGGAGTGCTGCTGTGACTTGGAGCAGCAAGAAGCAGCCTACGGTTGCTCTATCGAGTACAGAGGCCGAGTACAGAGGAGCTGCTATGGCAGCATGTGAGGTAGCTTGGTTGAGAAAGCTACTTGCAGATTTGGGTCTATCAGTGGATAGACAAGTTGTCATTTTCTGTGACAACATTAGTAGTATACAGTTGGCCAGGAACCCAGTCTTTCATGCTCGTACGAAGCACATAGAGGTCCACTACCACTTTGTCAGAGAGAGGGTCTTGGCAGGAGACCTTGACCTTGTTTATGTCAGCACAGAGGATTAGGTAGCTGACATCTTCACCAAAGCATTGGGTACAGAGAAGCTCCGCAGATTCAGGGCTTCGCTTGGTGTACATGAGATGGAGTTGAGCTCGAGGGGGAGTGTTGAGATATCGAGCTCTAGTGAGGCGGTGGACACTGATGACCCGCCTGGGGGATAGGCCCCGCACTTACACCACTGGCATGGTTGGTGAGATCTTGGGTGATATGCGGCCAGTGGGATGACAGGCTGTGTGACAGCCATTCTAGAGACTGGCATAGTTATAGCGCCAGCTCATTTTAGTCGGGTTCACACTATAGAGAACCCGTGTATGTATTTGGTTGAGTACCTTTCATATGGTGTGTACTCTTATTCTTGTATATGGTGTGTTGAGTGTTGAGTAGAGAATAAGAAGATTTTCAGCCTCTCACCTTGTGTGTTCTCTATTAGGGTTTTGTGAGTGTGTGTGTGTGCTTGCAAGAGCTCAAACTCTCTTCCCCCCTGCATCTTTTCAAAAAGGACGGGCGATTCCTCCAGGATATTTTTACTCTAACGTAGTCAAGGGCCTTAACTAACTGAACTGATCCGACCGAACCCGTAAGTCCCATGGTGAGATCAAGGAAAAGACTTGCACTTGGATCATAGAGACCAACACTTTTTTCCTCATCGAGAGGCACAGCCGTTGATTCTTTTCCATAGAACAATTTCTATCCAGGATTTACTTTATTTATCGTACCATAACAGAATTGAGTCTCATTTTAGGGATCCATTAGTCCAACCTTGATCCACCAGTCTCGTGGGTTAGCCAACTGCCCAACACTGTAGTGATGGGATCCATTTAAGAAATTGGTTAGGTTTTGTCCTGGGTACCAGGGAAAAGAGTTCCCAGGCCCCCTAGCCGAATCTTCATGCAAACTTCAAACTAGTCACACCACTTACACACCCAATACGAAATTGCCTTTTTCCACAGATTCAGCTGTGGAAAAACAATCTTTTAATGAAACCATAGTATGACTGATCATAATCCTCCAAAATATCTATTTGAATTCTAATTTCCAATCATTCCTTTTTATCGGTGTACCTATGGCATCATTGGCAACCAGAACACACACCACCTGTCCACTCAGGGGCCTTTTCAATAGTTCCTAGCTCATAGTACCCGAAAATATATTCACTTATAAAAATCCAGATGGACTCTCCATTGAAGATCAGCAAGATCACCAACAGATTCATATAAAAGAACCATGGACTCATCTGTTGAGGACTAGCAAGGTCAATCAACCAGATCCATGCTCGAATTCAGAAAACAACTCTTACTCCTTGTTCTAATATCTTCCTCGATGCACGTGTGGGTATCTTCGGTGACCTAGAGCTCGAGCATCGTATGGTCATTACCCTCTAGGATCCTTCGCAGGTCACCTAGCACTTCACTCATAGGCCACTTCCTTGGTCCCTCATCCACCGTACCAGAAGGTCACCATTTAAATCGTGGTCAAGACCTCAGCCGACCTTGCTACGCGAGACGTCCTTTGTTGACAGCTATTGCAACTTTATCTTTGGTCTCCACAACCTCATTCACAAGACGTTCAAAATGCTTCCCAAGCATTATTGACATAAAATAGTCATTTAAAAACAGGTGATAAATACAGTTTCTATAACGAACTCTCGTCTTTCCACATTGTTCCACATCAATCCACATTACTTAATCCACATTACTTAATCCACATCCAATTCATATGTATTCCCATTCTCATCCAATCACATCATTTTCCATCTCATCACATCTTTCCTCATTTATCCTCATCCACTCGCATCTACCCATATCCATATCCACTCGCATCTACCCATATCCACATCTCATCACATCACATTCATTCACATCTCATCCATTCATATCTACCCCGATCCACATCACATCACATCACATCTATTTCACCTCTCATCTCATTCATTCACATCTATCCCGATTCACATCACATCACATCACATTCATTCACATCACACATCATCCATTCACATCTATCCCAATTTACATCACATCTCATCACATCCATTTCACATCACATCTCATTCGTTCACACCCCGATTCACATCACATCACATCTCATCCATTCACATCCCGATTCACATGACATCGCATCTCATTCATTCATATCCCGATTCACATCACATTACATCTCATCCATTCACTTCCCATATCATTCACATCACATTACATCTCATCCATTCACTTCCCATATCATTCATTCACATCCATCACATTTATTTACATAACATCTATTTACATCCATCACATCACATTCATTCATATCCATCACATTCATTCTCATCACCATCCCATCGCATACATTCTATCCACATTACATCACATCCACATCATATCTCATTCATACACATCCATCCAATCATTCACATGTATGATTACCCACATCTATTCATACATTCACATCTATCACTTCACATCCACATATATTCACATCACATCACATCTCTTTACATCACATCTCATCTCATCCACATTCACATCACATTCACATCCACATCCCTTTTCATCACATCACATCTCATCCACATTCACATTCACATCCATTTACATCACATCACATCCTTTCACATCACATCCACATTCACATCCATTTACATCACATCACATCCTTTCACACCACATCCACATTCACATCCATTTGCATCACATCACATCCTTTCACATCCACATCCACATCCACATCCATTTGCATCACATCACATCCTTTCACATCCACATCCACATTCACATCCATTTGCATCACATCACATCCTTTCACATCCACATCTACATTCATTTATATCACATTCTTTCACATACATTGTCATGAACCATAGAGCTTGATTTCCACATGTACATAGGGGCCCATGGGCAAAAGGAGATAGTGACTATAAATAGGGCTTGGGATACTTTGGTAGGACCTTTTGACACTTTTACTAATTTTGGTCATCTTGTACCTTTGGGCTCCATCTATGGAGATATGGCCTTCCATGGTCATCCTCTTGGTGAGAGGTTAAACACACTTAGGCTATTTGTGCATCTTCTCTTGCTACATGCACTTATAGATTTTCTCTCTCTTTTGTATATTCATGTGATGAGCCATTGGATCACTAATCTCATGATTAATGGATGCTAGATTCTTGCTTTGATGTGTTTGATTCCATATTTTGCTCTAGATCCATTTCATTTGGTATCAGAGCCTTGATTTTGATCCATTTTCAAGGTTTTGGGCATGAGATTAGTCATTTTCTTGATAATTTTCTGAATTTTCTCTTGATTTCTTGGAGTTTTGGCTTAATCTTGCTTAATTTCTACTTAATCTTTGGAGATTAGTGGAGGGGAGGCATCATTTCATGTGATTTCATGGAGATTTAGCTCATTTGGACCTAATTTGGGTACTCTGGACCAAATTTTTGGGGTGGGGTACAAAAATTAGGAAAAATTTGAATTAATCATCTTTTAATCTCTCTGTTAATCACGTTTATCTTTTGTGCTTCTTTTTCAAGCTTTCCATAGCCATTACTCCTTAGATTCATCCCGTTTTGCTTCCATTTGCTAGGGCTTTTGTTGAGCTTGAGGAGAGGAACACATAGAGTACCAATTTACATGCAAATTTCTGAAAATTTCTGAAATTTTTTTCCCTCTTCCTTCCCTTTGCTCCAAACCCTAATCTCTCTCACATAGCTCACTCTTATCCATCCCCACTCACTCTAAATGGCTTCAAGTGTATGCTATGGCTATTGAGAGCTAACATTGGAGTTGATTTTTGTGCTTTTCTACTCATGAGGATGGGCGTAGCTGCGTTTTTATCCCACGCTTCCTCACGGCCAATATTCACAAGAAATGGCTCCATTCCATGCCATTCCATACCATTTAGTTGTTAGCTAAGGTGTTTGGCCTCTCTTTGGTGGATTTTGGAGAGTTTTTCATGGCTATTGGAGAGGGAGAAGAGGAGGTTTGAGCAGCCCACAACAATCATCAAAAAGAGGGAAAATCTTCAAGCATTGGACTAATTGAATGCTCCATCAAGCAAATTTCCAACCATTGAAGCTTCCGGCATGCTATTGGTGAGTTGCTATGACCATTTCCTCAAGCAATGGTGATTATTCTTCATGCCATGGTCTGTTAGGGTTATTCATGAGGGGAAACCCTAATTTACAGAAATTCAACACTCATACATAACTCATAATCATTTGGAAAGTGGTTACATACTCTCATTGCTCACATTTCTTGTTAATCACACTCATTTGGATGCAATGGGCCATTGGAGAGACAAATGGAACATTAATTGATGAATCTATGCATAAATGGAAGAGGGAATGCATTTGCCTTGATGCATTGATTGAACCACATACATGGAATGGATGTTGGTTCATAATATGAAGGCTTTTGCCATGAGCATGATGCTTCTATGCATGGGAATGATGCTAGTGAGCATTGGAAAAGCTTGATTGATGATTGGAATCAATTGGCAATACTACATTCAAATGCAATGGATGCCCTTGGATGCCATTTGATGCCAATTACTCATAAGCAATGCTCATGGGATTGATACCAAGTGGATTTTGATACCATTGGTTTATGGTATTACTTGATTTGTGCTTGTTGATGATTGATGTTGGATTTGTGGATGAATGGTGGACACTTGGAGCTATGAGGATAAGCATGAGTTCATGCATCATGGTTCATGAGTATATTGTAAATGGCATGAGTCATGCCACATCCTTGTAAGTGATTCCCCCCCCATTACATTCACCTCATTTTGAGATTCAAGTTACATACACCTCACGATTGTTTACACTCACGTCAAATTTCTAGAAACTAGGTATGTGGTGAGGGTACCCCGGGTGTTGGTGGAGAGGCCCGTGGGTAGAGCATGACTTGAATCTACCGTGCCGTGATTGCCTTGGGAAAGCGGTACGGTGGAGGATTAGGTTTGGTGGTGAAGACTTGGCCTCAACTCGTGCCTTGATTCGAACTAGGTACGAGGGTGGGAAGAGCTTGGCCGGGAGATCGGCAAGCTTCGACGCGCTACACCGACAATCCTCTTCAAACGATCACTCTCTTGGTTCATGCATATGCTTGGGATTGCAAGGATTGCTATGCCTTTTTGGTGATGCATATGCTTGGAATTGCAAGGATTGGGATGCCTTTTTGATGATGCAATGAGGCACATGCTATGCAGTAAATTGAATTTGATAAGAAGATTGTGGAATTTTTATTGCATTGCTATTTGAGAAATATTGAGATTTAGCTCCAAAGACAAAGGAGACTATGTCGAAATTTTCTCAAAATTCTGGTTATGCATGGGCAATTGAGGTTGGTGAAGCATAATTTGCAGACCTTGGGATGCCAATGAGGTGCGGAAGGTATTGACATTGGTTTGGGAGCAAACAAGGATCAATTGGGCACAAAAAAGGTCACTTTGGCAAGAATCTGCAGGTTTCCAAAAACCCTAATTCAGTCCCAACCCTTTTGGACTGACTTAAAAGGGACCATATGAGCTCTTAGTACTTCCTTAGAGCTACCCAACAAGCCCTTAACCTCCGCGTTTCGATATCTCTTTAGGGTAGAATTTAGGGTTTTTGCAGAAACAGTAAACCCTAATTCAGTCACAGGGGTTTGAAGGTCTTCTAAATCTAATTACATAGGCTTGTAGTACTCATCGAGGGCTTCGATTTGAGCTAAAAAGTTTTGCATTTGGATATTCCTAGCTCAAGTTATACCCAAAATACCGTTTCAGCCTATAACCCTATAAACCCTAAAACAGAGAATAGTAGCACACCTCATCTCTTACAAGTCTTTGCATAGTGGTCTAGTACACTTCATTAGCTCTCCAACAAGCTTTAGATCACTTCAATCGGACATCCCTACCTCAATTTAGAGCCAAATTTCTAAAACCGAAGGTTTCCATGGGGCCGAAGCCAAAAGGGCGACCGAGGCGCAACACTTTGGCTTCCGAAGAGGTAGAAGATGAAGAGGCAATGATGGAACAAGGAATTTTGGATGCTCCGGAGGATACTCTTGGGCACACTTCAAGAGAAGGGGATACTTTTGGGCATACTTCAAGAGAAAGGAATGAGGAGTTGAATGTCGGAAGTGCCCATAAGCACACCCCACAATCTTCGCATACCATCCCCATCGATTCGATCATGCAAATGCTGATGGAAATGAACGCTAAGATGGACACGATGGCTACAAGGGTGGAAGTCAATGGTAGGCTTGACACTATGGCTACAAGGATGGAAGTTTTGGAAGAGAGGGTCGCTCGGCCAATGAGCCAACCTTCCTATGATAGTGGTCATGGTGCTTTACATGAAGGCAAGCAATTTGGGACAGCTTTTGAAGGCCATAGGGAAGGCAAGCTACCCATGGTACAAGAGGTTTCTCCCAAGGTAACACATGAGCATTCCACCAAGAATGTCACTTTTGGATTCATGGCGGATGCTAGGAGGCCTTCTATGCGGGAGATGAAGCCTACTACATTCCAAGCGGGTTCTTCTCAATTGGATGGAAAGCAACATGCACCTACATTCAGACATGAGGAGTCAAATTTTGGGGATCCGAGGAGAGTACCTTTGAAACCCAAAGCAAATCAGTTCTCCATGCTTGAAGAGGAGGTGTATGATATGGATGATGTGGTTGAGCTTGATTGGGAACATATGTCATTCATTGAGAGACAAAGAGAAGCTCATGATAGGTGGATGGAAATGCCAAATTTCCTCAAGAGGGAGTACAAAGATTTTGCACAATTCCTTGGATCTTTTGTGCAAATACAAAAGCACAAGCCCTCGCACCATCATGAGAATGCATCGTCAACCGTGTCAAAGGATGTAAAGGACAAGATTTCACTCTCTAAGTTCAAGGGTGATGGTTCAACCCCACATGAGTTGGAAGAATGGATGAATAAGTTGGATACATACTTTCAGCTCTATCCGAAGAGTGAAAGGGACAAAGTGCATTTTGCATCCTTGCATTTGGAAGACTATGCACATCAATGGTGGAGACATATGCTCAAGGAAGGAGTTATGCCACATACTTGGGAAGAACTCAAGCATGAAATGAATTTGACATTTGTATCGCCTTTGGTTCTTGACCGATACCATGAAGAATGGTATGAACTCACACAAAAGGGCATGTCGGTTAGGGAGTACATCAAGAGGTTCATGAAGCTCTCTATGTTTGTGGATGGACTCAATGAAGGCATGCGATTGAAGAAGTTTGTGCATGGTCTAGATTCATACATCAAAGCGGATGTCTCGGCACAAAGACCAAGCACTATCAAAGAGGCTATGAGATTGGC
Organism: Cibotium barometz; assembly: GCF_041138505.1. Taxonomy (NCBI): domain Eukaryota; kingdom Viridiplantae; phylum Streptophyta; class Polypodiopsida; order Cyatheales; family Cibotiaceae; genus Cibotium; species Cibotium barometz. The sequence goes on along the minus strand of NC_141078.1, from coordinate 48,143,031 downwards.
GGAGCTATATGAGCCAAAGTATAAGAGGGTTCAGCCCAATGTACCTTTTCATAAGCCATTTCACACTTCTTCAAATATGGAGAGAAGTCTACCTTCTTCTACATCCACTTACACTTCCGAATTCCATACATCTTTTGGAAGTGGACAGTCCACAAGTGGAGTTCATAATGATGCTAAGAAGAGCAATGGGTTTGTCAAGGAGTCTCCTCAACCATTCATGAAGACTCAACGGATGGATGATCCTAAGATTGAGGAATTGAGGAGCAAAGGCCTATGTTTTAAATGCAAAGAGAAATGGTCACCCGGGCACATTTGCAAATCAAAGAAAGTGGTGGCTACTATGATCATTATGGATGCGGATTACGATTCCAAGTCATCTCATGATGTGAAAGAGTTTGATGATTGCAGCGAGGAGACACATGAAGTAGACTTGGAGGGTCATTCTTTTGTCAACAAAGAAGAGGATGAGTTTCCTTTCGACCCCGGTGGAAGGGATCATGCATGCATTTTGGAGGGTCATTCTTTTGTCAAAGAAGAGGATGAGTTTCCTTTCGACCCTGGTGGAAGGGATATGCATGCATTTTGAGGGACAATATGCCAAAATAGATTGCTAACCATATTTACAGAAAATTACAGCAAGGAGATGGTAAAGAATTTCCTCATTATAAGCTTCGGAATGGTCTACTATGGCACAAGGATAAGGTGTATTTGGTTCCAACCTCATCCTACATATTCCAAGTTGGCACATAGATACTATGGACCATATTTGGTAGTCAAGAAAGTGGGAGATTTGGCTTATAAGCTTGACCTACCTCCTTCTACAAGGATTCATAATATGTTTCATGTATCCAATCTTAAGAGGTTTGTGGGATCTCTTCCTCAAGAGATTGAAGAGTTACCACCGATGGATGAAGAGGGAGAGATTATCTATGAGCCGGAGAGGATTGTGGACAAGAGGACAAGGGTGGACAGCTTTGGTGGGATCTATTGTTGGGGTTACCAATCTACTCCAACACACTTGGAAGATCATTTGGTTCGATGACAAATATGTGGGACTTTTTTTGGGTGCGGCTACGCATCATTTGCAGCTCATTTTTATGGAGGTTTCATGAAGAATTTCAAGGGAAGCTTCATCGACAACATGGCTGCCATAACAGTCCTACATGCTATTTTTGGAGAAGGAGTTTGCCGGCTTCACTACATTTGGTTTTCCTATTCCAAATGTATTCGGGGCGCATTTTTGAAGACCTCTCTACTTCCCATGGGTTTACATTGAGTTTGCGATTCAATTGTAAATATCCTGTATGATTTTGAGGACAAAATCTTTGGGAAGGGATGGTTTGTCATGAACCATAGAGCTTGATTTCCACATGTACATAGGGGCCCATGGGCAAAAGGAGATAGTGACTATAAATAGGGCTTGGGATACTTTGGTAGGACCTTTTGACACTTTTACTAATTTTGGTCATCTTGTACCTTTGGGCTCCGTCTATGGAGATATGGCCTTCCATGGTCATCCTCTTGGTGAGAGGTTAAACACACTTAGGCTATTTGTGCATCTTCTCTTGCTACATGCACTTATAGATTTTCTCTCTCTTTTGTATATTCATGTGATGAGCCATTGGATCACTAATCTCATGATTAATGGATGCTAGATTCTTGCTTTGATGTGTTTGATTCCATATTTTGCTCTAGATCCATTTCATACATATCCACATCCATTTACTTCCCATCTCATCCTTTCACATATCCTCTCATCTCATTCTCATCTCATCATTCACATCCACATCCATTTACTTCACATCTCATCCCCATTCATTTTCATCACACCACATCCTATCACATTTTAATGTGGAAAAGGTAGATTGATCTAGCTCAAGAAGCATTGGTGGCTTGGAAATAAATAGAAAAGTGAGCAAAAGATCCTCCTTATTAATAGTTGAGTGCATGAAATTCCATAAAGCAACATAACTCAAAAAATAAGGTCAACTACTACAACGTAGGAGCTAACAATTGGTGCTCAAGCTAGAAGGATACAAGGTACCTTGATAAGCTAGCCTCAGCAAAGTCAAAATAGAAAACATTCATTATCAACTCACGTAAAACGAGGTAAACTCAAGGACAAGATCAAGTAAAACACAAAGCTATGGTCCAACAAAATGAAAGCATGAAATTATAAAAATAATTTTAGTGGAACTCGATAGATACCTTGACGCCCAAAATGTGGCAGAGAGGTTCGCAAATTGTAAACCCAAAACATGGTGGAGAGCTATCATTTATTGTTTCTCTTTACTTCTTTCATTTACACATCATTATCTTTGATGAAGAGACATGCATGATCTTAAGAGTTAAAACATTACTTTTCTAGAGAAGGGTAGAGAAGTTCATGTAAAAGTCTCTCAAAGTTCTACACCACTTATGCATTATATGCCGGCATTATACACTGACACCACGTACACACTTCGCACTATAGTTAGAGCCTTGACATTGAAAACCCTCCACTATGTAGATACTCTTACTTGCATCACATACTATTTTTGATGTATATAAGCATGTATATGCTTGCATCATTCAAGCACATGCATTAAGCATCCTTACTTGTTTCAACCAACATGCATTAAGCATCCTTACTTGTTTCAACCAACATGCACATGTATTGGCACCGAAATATGTACACTCAACATCGACTATCTCCCATATATCACCAACTTTCCACATTGGCACCAGTGTTTTGTACCTATGGCCCCTTGATAACAATCCCTCCCAATAATTCTTCAACCTCACTAACCCCTTGATAACTTCTAGCACTAATCTCTCCCAATAATTCTTTAACATCATTAATCAAGAATCCATTGCCTAGGTCTAAGGGAAAACCTATAACTGGGAGGGGGGATGTTAACCCAAGGTTAACAAGGACAACTTACATGCATCAACAACAAGATTAAACCATCATAATCAAAGGATGTACACACAAAATGGCATCATCACATGAAAGACTGTGTTGTCTGCTTATGTGGGAATTAATAACTCTTTCCAGTCATTGTAATTTTCACATGATTGTACTTCATGATGTAATTAAGGGATGATCAAGATAATTAAAAGAGTAGTCATCCACCTCACATGTGCTTAGACTAACCTAGATATGGTTAGGTAGTAAGTTAGGCGCCCAATTAGTTATTAGGTGTGGATGCCCAAGCTTATAACTCTCTTGTATATAAGTCAATTTCTCTAATGATAAGAGGAGAATCCTTTGAGTGTTGAATGAGAGTTTGCTCTTGTCCTTGTGCCCAAGTTCTCTTGCCCTCTTGTCCCTTTGTGTGCATGCTATTACTTGTGTGTGGGTGTGATCCACTTGCCTTCTTGCATTTCTTTAGCTTGTATATGAGTGGATGTGTAGGAGAGTGTGAGAGAGGATTGGTGTCTTAAGAGGCTAGCATGGTCTCTTCTCTCTTGACGCTCCCAAGCTTTATATAGACAACTCCTGTGCGGGTAGTGATAATGGGAGGTGGGTCTTCTCAAGTGCTAGCTAGTGTCACGCGATTATCTCTTCTCCAAGAAGATAGCACGTGAGCATCCAAGTTCCCCACTATTACAAGACTAACCAACTGCATTCCACTTGTGAGTGTGGTGTATTTGGGCTTTCTAGTATAAAATTTATAATAGGGATAGCTCTAAGCCTAGAGAGAGAAAATGGGATTAGGGATTTAGAGAGAAAATAGCTTTAAATGAAGAAGAATACCCTAAATGAAAATAGCTTTAATTATGAAAATAGCTTTAAATGAAGAAGAATACCCTAAATCAATTAAAAAGTATTTAGAGGAATGCTCATAATTATTTTTAAGTATTGATGTAAAGAACTCTAGAGAGAGAAAGATTCTACAAGGAGAATTATAGAGAGAGAAAAAGAGAATCTAGAGAAAGAAAAAGAATTTCAAAGAGAGAAGAAGAGAATCTAGAGAGAGAAAAATAAATGACCTTCCAAACAAGGAGAATTTTAGAGAGAGAAAAAGATAATCTAGAGAGAGAAAGAGAAATGACCTTCTAAACAAGAAAGATTAAGTATAAGATTAGGTTAAAACTTTATTTAATTAACTTAAGAAAATCAAATTGGTCTTAATCATGATTAGATTAAGCCAATCTCTCTCAAGAAAAGAAGATTTCTAGAGAGACAAAGTCCTAGATAACCCTTAATTCAAAAGATTAAGAGCACTATATTTAAGAGAAGGGGTGTATTTCAAAAGCCAAGATGGTACCTAGATTAAGTGATATTTAATATAGAATAAGGATCTATATTAAAAACATGAACGAGAAAAATAGGGATTTATGTTTTCAATTCAAAGAGACCCAATTCTTGAGAAAGGTGATGATGATAGTTCGTATGGGCTAAGAATAACCAAGTGTTGATCGAAGAGCCGTCAGAAGATGTTGACATGGTGCGGGAAGTAGAACTTAGCGGGGAGTACTACGAGGAAACAACTGAGGTTACACTGGAATATTACATCCTACAGAATAACATGCCAGTACATGTGTTTCAAACCACGGTGCAATGGAAGGGCAAGGACATGAACTCGAATTTGAGAAGAGGACCGCTACAATGCTTTGGCTGCGGGAGGGCCGCATCGAGTCACCGAGTGCCCAAACAAGAATATGGTTCATACACACCAACCACAACAAGTGGTAGCTTTGCCAAGGTTCCTTAGAAGGATTCCTAATATAGGATGAAGCCTAAATACAAGAGCTAGATCAATGACTTTAGAATGGTCATCATTGAAATTGTACACAAAAGCCTCCAAACTAGATTGATTGGATTAGGCTTGAAAATGATCCCAAATATGGAAGTTCATGAGAAGACCTCACCAAGATATGTTAAGACTATAAGACTCAAGAGTTTGGGGTCTTAATTGAAGCATTATGATGTCTTGTTGAGCTTGTGAGGTTTACACTGCTTTGAATATGGATATGGCATATATTGAAATAAATACACTTTATTTATTTGCAATACTATATTCATGTTGCATATGCTTGTTTGTGTAGCGTACCCTACACAAGTTTATGGATTATTATGTGGGTGTCATCCATGTAGGGTGCATCACACGAAGGTGGTTATCTAACCTTAACCCCTCTCGATTGAGCATAGTAGTGCCTGGTGGCATGATTAGTGTGAGGACATGAAGCAACTCCAGATTCAAACGAGCATAGTAATGCCTGGTGGCATGATTAGTGTGAGGACATCAAGCGACTCCAGAGTTAAATAGTCAAGGTAGTGCGTGTGTGTGTGTGTGATATTGCAAAGAAGTGTGATGTATGTTTTCTTTGGAATGACTTTTTTCCATAAAGGAGAGTGTCTATGAATTCTTGGTTTTATGGTGTGTATGTATGTGAGTAATGGGTGTGTGAGTTTACATCGGCTCCATAGGTACAGTGTAAGGGTAGAAGGCTAAACCCATGGGATTGACAGGGCTAGCCTGATCCTACGGATCTAGTTAAAGTAAAAAAAGTATTAAACACTAAAAATTGGGTGGTTGGGTGGACCCAAGATGCAGATACTTTTCAAAATAAAAAAATATATGTTATTAGAATGAGAAAACTTGGGATGAATTTTGTAAAGGAATACAAATTTTGTGGTATAAGTCTTTTTACCCTAGATGAGTATTTAGCTAGGCTAAATCATATGAGTCTATATCTTCCTTGCAAAAGTTTTGAATATTATCATTGTTAACTTTTTACTCATCTGTGTCTATTTAGAAAGTTTGTAATATTTCCTTTTTCAGCTTTTTGGATTCTCAGATTAAGATTTTTCCATGGAAATGTAATGAAGGAGGAAATAAATGACATCTTTTCTTGTTATGCAATCATTGTTAAGACTTTGAATTAAGAAAAGTCTTGTTAACATAGTACTTGAAATGGAGCAATTAGATAATGATTTTAAAGAAGCCCTCCATAGATCTCAACTAGGACCCTTTTGAGGCAAACTCAAGATGTAGCATTGAACTGTAATTTTGAACTAGATAGACTCTATGGATGAGTACTTTGATATTATAGGGTACAACAATAGGATTAAGATAGCTTTTTTCAAATTAGAGATTATTGTGTGGCTCAAAAGTAGTTGGAGGAATTATTTTGAATCTAACCATCTCAATCAAGAGTAGGTGAGAGATGGGAGGATATGAAGAATTTATCCCCCTTGGTCTCAATTTTAAGAAGAAAAGAATTCTTATAGTTGTCCTAAGCTAGCAAAGCTATTGTAGTTTTATCCCCCTTAGTCTCGATTTTAAGAAAAGATAAATGAATTCTTATAGTTTTTCTAGGCTGGCAAACCTATTGCGGCATATCACCAATCTTATGTCTCTCTAACAGTGGATGATGACAGCCTTATCCATTAGTTTGTTAGAAGATTAGATACTTCTTCGGAGAGATTAGTAAAGAATACAAATCCCTCATCTTTAGCTAGAGTAGTCACAAGATGACCGCCCAAGACTTTCCCAAAGAGACAGCTTGATATAGAAGCCCTTTTTGCACCCTCCCCAGAAGACAGTGCCTTCAAATTCTGGTATGCCCAAGTCAAAGAAAAACATCGGACAAGATCAAAGGCAAGTATTTGAAGCTAGTGGGCATAGAGGCCAGGATTGTTTCCCTTGAATGCCTTTGCAATTCTAGCTGCGCATCAACCAAGACATTTAATGAATGATTGTCCAAATTCAGCAATTGTTATCACCTATCTGACTCCCTCTACTCTAAGATTTCATTTTTAGAGGCCTAGAGTCTCAGCCTAAAGTATTCAAGGACTTCCACCTCAGAATTGGAAATATTAGAGGAGGTGAGTTCTAGCCTAGTCAGCTGCTTCTAATGTCATGACAGTAGTAGCTAACTAGGAGGAAGGAGAGAGAGGTAAAATCCATGTCGTGTGGTGGAGCACAAGGAGGAAGGAGAAAGAGGGTAAAATCCATGTCATGTGGTTGAGCATAAGGGTCAAAACTAGTAGTTCTCAATGATTTAGACCCCGATCAATTTGTGAGGTAAAGATTTTAAGCCTTTAATTGATTCAAGTAGCACTCATTAATCAACCAGAAGCAAGGTAAAAAAATGCAAGTGGAATTAACATGGAAAAGTTTTTTTCATGTGCCATGAGATAGATGTAATTTAGTTCTCCTTGGATGGGAACCCGATTGAATGTAAATTTAAAGTCTTGCCCTTAGGTGTGTGATGGGATCCTTGGCTCATGCAAAACTAAGCCGATATTCATTATCGCTCATAAAGGGACCATCTCCTTCATGGTGGATCTTCATGGGAACAAGGTGCAAGGGGATTAGAGTTACTCAAGCTCCTACCGTGTAACTTGTTAAGGCATCAAAGTTATTGAAGGGACCCAAAAAGAACCAAGCAATTTATGTTGTGAAGCTTAATCCTACAAACAAAGAGTTAGATACAAAGGAACCAGGTTAAGTGAGTATGCTCATGTATTTCATGAAGGTTTGACTAAAATCCCCCAACTCGTGAGGTTGATCATGATATAGAGTTGATTCTTGGATCCCAACCAACTACAAAAATGGCTTACAAGATGATTGTTAATCCCATTTTGGATTAACAAATATGCTCCTCCATTTGAGGACATTAATAAGTGTCATGCAAAGGCACTATAAAAGTTGTACATTATGAAATATTGGCCACCCATGGCCTTAGTTAAGTAAGTTTTAGGCACCCAAGTGTGAATAAGGGTCATTTGTATATAAGGCATTTTCTCATAATGAATGGACACAATCCCCCTTTGTGCTATGAGAGTTCTTACTTTTGTCTTGAGAGAGAGATTGAGAGAGAGCATTCTAGTACATGTGCCTTCTCTATACTTGTATGTTGTATTCTTGTATAGAGGAGTGAGAGAAAATGATTTCCTAGTGTGGTGGTGTTAGCGACTCTACAGTGACAGCGTGGACGTGGAGCTTGGAGGATTGGAGCTTCTCAAGTGAGCTTGGAGACCTCAAGGGACACAAGCTCAAAGTATTGGTAAGTGCCCTATGATAGTTGTGCTCTATTGCTCTTTCCAATGGTGAATGCATTGAGTTCCTTCTTGGAGGTGTGGTAGCCCATAACATTTTTGGAAACACCTTTGTTTCTTCCATACTCTTTGAGTTTCATCTCCCATTACGTAAGTTTCATCATTGCCTTTGTATTCTGGTAGTGCATTGTGTATGGAATGAATGGATAAGATTTGAGTGGAAGTGAAAAGTTGTGAGAAATTGGTTGTTTTTGTTGTGTGGTTGCATTGGGGAGTGGCCTTGGAGGAAAGCTCCACTGCTGTTTCCTTTCAATTTTTATATTTGTATCACCAGAATCGTGAACGTGAACGAGCATTGTGATATTTTATTTTTCTTTCCTTGAAAAAATCTACAAAAATCATAAAAATAAGGAGCCATTGGTTGTGTCTTGAACTCGTATTACATTCTTTATGTGTGGCACAATCATTTTGGAAGTATCTAGATAGGTAATTTGCACCCAAACTTATCTCTATCGATGCGGGAATTCTCAACGTGAAACTATAGGAGACCAGTTCGCGCGTGAACTACTCCCTGCAATCTCATGGCATGAAATGCCCCCGAAATCATCACCACAATTCATGAGATTACCTTGATAAAAATAGGTCGCCTTATCTTGACACCTCTGACACCAACGGGTCTGACAAAATTGTAATCCGTGAGCTAGCAAAAAATGCTTCACGATGTGAACGATTTATATTTCATGACGTGAACTGATTCAGAGTATTTCACGACGTGAACAGATTTTCTTTCACAGCGTGAACCAATTCTCTTTCACGGCATGAAACGATTCCACTTCACGACGTGTACTAGATAGAAACTCACGATGTGAACTATTTCTGCAGTTTCACGCCTTAACCAGATTTAGCTCACGAACCTGGTATTGTCAGCTTAAGGTTAAGGAAAAGATTGAGACTAGTAAAAATTATAACAAGGTATCGTGGATTTCTGAGTCCGAATGTGAGATCCCAGTGTCCCGTCCACGCACCGGATTCCCAATTACTGGTAGCGGAGGCAGCTCCCTCTTAGGTGGGGTAGGGTTTCCCACTCGGAGCCTCGCCCTCGAATGTCCAGGCACGAGACTAAGCTGGTGGTCATTCTCCACCGAAAACTGAAACCGGGAAAATTTTCCATGCCCGGAAAACGGGGACAATTCCACCATTTTGAATTTCTTAACGAATTTTTCTAACGAGGTCAAGATACTGAACTAACCTTCATCTGAATAAACCGGATAGAAGGGAAACTATTACAGACTTAACTTAAAGGAATCAACGGTTTTTTCCTAATTGAATTAGGCACAGCCATTGATCTATTCATCTGAGAAGTCTTCAGGTTATTATTTAACTATTCGAGTTCTAAGCGTATTCCTATTGATCAATTTTATTATTAAAACTCTACTGATTCCAGCCTACCCCATCCGGCCCATGGGTTAGCCACCACCCAACCACCACTGGAATTGGTAGAACCAGACAAGTACTCACCCACCCATAATTGAATGCCTTTCTTAACTTTTGCTTTAGAATACAGATACGCACACACTCCTCTTTAAACTTTAATTTATAAAACAATCCATTGATAAACAATTATTGGTTACAGATGTCATAACTCAAAATTTCCATTCCATCCTTGTTTCTCACAAAACAGTATCACTTTGGACTCTCCGTTGTTAAGACCAGTAGGTCAGCAACGAGATCCAGTAACAGATTACAATAATTTTCTCGTCATCATACATATATATATCTTCCACGACATATGCATGGGTGTGAAGCACCGCGAGCCCGTGCATTGCCTGGTCAGACCCTCCAAGATCCTCCTTAGGTGTCCTGGCACTTCACTCAGGGACCGTTTTGTCGGCCCTCGCCCATCGTACCGGAAGCACACCATTTTACACCATACGTAGGCCTGGGCAGGTTTTTGTCGTGTGAGCCTTCCTTTGAACACTCCCCCGCCAGCTGTTGCAATCGAACTTCCCTTAGAAAAACACATATACCAAATGCTCCCTCCAGAATTCTAGTGTAAGTCAGTCCTTTAAGAAAACAAGGTTTCTATGCAAGTTTTCAATTTTGATTTTCTTTTGAATACAATGAGTATATCTTAATTTCATATCCCAATACTTCTAGATCACAGGTCTGGATTCCAATAGAATTTCCTGAATTCTGTAACCTAGATCCTCAAATCAAAATCAAAGGTCTAAATTTAATTTCAAATTCGGTGGGTGATTTGAGTGTAGATTATTGAACTGGTCACATCGTCTTTTCTTGAAACTGACGAAGGAGTTATGTCTTTGTCATAGTCTGATTCAGGGTTTGAAACTGACGAAGGAGTTACGTCTTTGTCATAGTCTGATTCAGGGTTTGAGTCTGGAAAGATTCTCCCTGAACTATCTTTGTCGAAGGGTACTTTACTGAATTTCATTCATTGAGTATTTTGCTTAACTGAATTCAAAACTAGTCACGAATTCCTATGAGGAAAAAATTAATCATTTATCTAAAATTCCAACTTCGATAGATCTTTTGAATTTTCTCATTACCATCCTAGAGAATATGAAACAGTAGAATTTTCCTTCACAGAGTATTTACTTATTCATTTACCAATATTCATGGGATTTAAACAATGATTAAAGAGAACTCTTATTTTGATATAAAAAAAATTATGTATGCATCTATTTATGCATAAAATCCAACTTCTATGGAATTAACAATTTTATATAAAAGAAAATCCTTTTATGCATCTATTTATGCATAAAAATCCATTTTGGTGAAAGTAACACTTTTACAATAAAAATTCTTTTATGCATCCTTTTATGCATAATAATCAATAATGATGAAAGTAATACTTTTATAATAAAAAAAATCTTTTATGCATAAAAATCAATAATGATGAAAGTAACACTTTTATAATAAAAAATTCTTTTATGCATAAAAATCAATATTGATGAAAGTAACACTTTCATAATAAAAATTTCTTTTATGCATCATTTTATGCATAAAAATCAATAATGATGAAAGTAATACTTTTATAAAAAAAAAATTCTTTTATGCATCATTTTATGCATAAAAGTCAATAATGATAAAAGTAACACTTTTATAAAAAAAAATCTTTTATGCATCATTTTATGCATAAAAATCAATATTGATGAAAGTAACACTTTTATAATAAAAAATTCTTTTATGGATCATTTTATGCATAAAAATCAATAAAGATGAAAGTAACACTTTTATAATAAAAAAAATTCTTTTAAGCATCATTTTATGCATAAAAATCAATATTGATGAAAGTAACACTTTTATAATAAAAATAATTCTTTTATGCATCATTTTATGCTTAAAAATCAATATTGATGAAAGTTACACTTTTATAATAAAAAAATTATCCAATGTGCATCTTTCTATGCATAGAATTTAAATCTAATGAAAATCACTCTTTTATAATAAAAAAAATAACCAATATGTATCCTTTTATGCATAGAATTTAAATCTATTAAAAATCACTCTTTCATAATAAAAAAATAATCAATATGCATCTTTCTATGCATAGAATTTAAATATAATGAAAATCACTCTTTTATAATAAAAAAAATAACCAATATGCATCTTTCTATGCATAGAATTTAAATCTAATGAAAATCACTCTTTTATAAAAAAAAATAAAAAAATATACATCTCTCTATGCATAGAATTTAAATCTAATGAAAATCACTCTTTTATAATAAAAAAAATAACCAATATGCATCTTTCTATGCATAGAAATTTGATTACAGGGGAAGATATTGGTCATCTTGAGGGGCTGATGGGGAGGAATCTTACATTCTCTTCCACTTGAAAAACGCGAGATGTCCTCATCTCGCAAACTAGGGGTAATCTCGCAACAGTTCGGCTTCTTTCTCCCAGGTGGCATCTTCAAAAGGACATAACTTCTATTTGACCCTCTTAGAATTCTGTTCCTGAGAACCTTTTCTCGAACATCAAGGATTTCTTTAGGTTGGAGTCCCATCTGCCCTTGGGTTGAAGAAGTTAAGATTTCATCTCATCAAGCACATGATTTGGGCTTGGTATATACTTTTTAAGAAGGCTGACATGAAATACATTATGTACTTTGAGATGAGGAGGCAGAAGAAGCTCGTAGGCTAAGTCACCTACTTTCTTTGTGATTAGATATGGTCCACAATATCTGGGGGATAACTTCTTATACTTCCTAAGAGATAGAGAACATCTCTTGGGGCGTACTTGAATGAAGACCATATCTGCTTCTTCAAATTTTCTGTCTGACCTCTTCTTATCTACATACTGCTTCTGTCTATCCTGGGCAGCTTTTATATCTTTGTGAATTGACTGCATCTGCTGCTCCATGTCATCAAGCATCTGTCTGGACATCTCGACCCTAATCAATGGGTCGGACCAAGTTAATGGAGTTAAGCAATCTTGTCCATACAAAGCTTTGAAAGGGCTCATTCCAATACTTCTGTGATAAGAAGCATTGTAGGCAAACTCGACTAGGTGCAGATAGCTTAGCCACTTCTTGGGTTCCCTACCAAGCATGACCGAAGTATATCTTCGATTACTTGGTTCACCCTTTCAGTTTGACCATAGGTCTCGGGGTGGTAAGCTGTGCTGAGATCCAAGAAAGTTTCTACTGCTTCAAAAAATGCAATTCAGAATCTTGACGTGAATTTGGGATCTCGATCACTTACTATTCTTCTGGGTAGGCCATGCAATCTGAAGATTTCTTTGAGGAAAACTCTAGCCACATCCACTGCAGTGTAGGTTTCTTTTACTGGAATCAGATGGGCAAATTTGGTTAGTCTATCAACTACCACGAAGATGGAGTTGTAACCTAATTGCACTGAGGGTAATCCAGTAATAAAATCCATACTGATGCATTCCCACTTCATCTGGGGGATGTCTAATGGAAGTAGCTTCCCAGGCATTTTTACTCTCTCGGCCTTGACTTTCTGTGAGAGGTCAAACATTGACGTACATGATTAAGCACATCCTTTTTTAGACCAGGCCAAAAGAAGCTTTTCTTCACAGACATGTAGGTTTTGATGAAACCTGAATGTCTTGCAAAATAAGGCTGTCATGGGCTTCATTCAGAATTTGATCCTTAGTTCCCTCATCATTGGGAATGCATAACCTGCGATTATAATACATAATTCCATCATCCAAGCTGTACCCTTGAACTTGGTTCAACTCCTGTGGAGTTTTTCTTTCCTGCATAAGTAGGGTAGCAATAGGGCCAAAGAATCTATCCTGCATGATCTTCTCACTTGCTTCAATAATCAAGGGATTTGACACTACAATAATTGTAAGCAAGGAGGATTTTCTGCTGAGGGCATCTACTACCACATCTTCTTTGCTTGGGTGGTACTTGATTTCAAAATCAATTTCCTGCAGGGTCTACATCCACCTTCTTTGGTGCATGTTGAGATCCTTCTGAGTGAAGATCCACTTTAAGCTCTGATGATCTGTCAACAAAGTGAATCTTTGACCCAGTAGGTAATGTCTCCACAACTTCAGGGCATATACTATTGAAAGTAGTTCCAGGTCATGGATAGCATAATTCCTCTCATGTGTTCTGAGTTTTCGGGATTCATAGGCCATTGCATGACCTTCCTACATGAGTGCACCTCCCAGGGAAAAACCACTAGCATCAGTTACTACCTCAAAGGGTAGAGAGAAATCTGGCAGCTTTAGAACGGGATTGGTTACCAAGGCGGTCTTCAGCTTATCAAAAGCACTCTGGCACCTGGCAGACCATTGAAACGGGATATTCTTCTTGAGAAGATTAGTCAAGGGGGAAGCTATGACAGCATACTTTGGTATAAAAATTCTATACCACAACTAGTCAATCCCAAGAATCCTCTGACTTCTTTCACTGTTTTTGGTTCAGGCCAATCTATGACTACTTGGACTTTAGCGAAATCTGGAGAAATTCCATCTTTGGATACCAGAAAGCCCAAGTATTCAACATGGTCGGTAGAGAAAGTGCATTTGCTCTTTTTTTGCAAAGAGTTGGTGCTTCCTTAGAATCTCAAGAACTTTTCTGACATGAGCTTCATGGTCAGCTGTATTCTTTGAGTAAATCAGAATATCATCAAAGAAAACAAGAACAAAATCATCCAAGTATTCTCTGAGAATGTCCTGCGTTAATCGATTAAATGTAGCTGGGGAATTTGTCAATCCAAACGGCATGACAATGAATTCATAATGCCCATACCGAGTATTGATGGTGGCTGTCTTCGAGATATCTTGCTCATTAATCCTGATCTGATAATACCCTGATTTGAGATCTATCTTTGTGAAGATCTGGGCTCCACTTAGCCTGTCCAGAAGCTCATTAATTCTGGGGATAGGATACTTATTCTTAATTGTCAGCCTCTGTAGTGCACACAGAGTCTTAGCGTTCCATCTTTCTTTTTCTGAAAGAGAACTGGCACACCCCAAGGTGAAACACTGGGTCTTACAAACCCTTGTTCTAATAGTTGTCTAAGCTGTTCCTTGAGTTTGATAGCTTCAGGAACTGGCATTATGTACGTGCGCAGGGCTACTGGCTGAGCTCTGAGGGTCAATTCTATCACATGATCTACTTCCCGAATTAGAGGCATCTCTGTTAATTCTGCTGGGAATAAATCATCATAATCACTTAACCATTCAGGTCCTTTAGCTTTTAACTTTGAGTCTACTAGATTCATTTTGACAACATAAATGAACTGCTTCTTTCTAAGTCCTTTTAGTAACTTAGAAGCCTTTAGTAACTCTGCAGATTTGGGGATCTTGAAATTCCGGTTCCTTGAACTTTATTTCCGTGGAGGTCATCACGGAAGGAAATGGTTCCATTATGATAGTGAATGTCAGCTTGATTTTTATGGAGCCAATCCATTCCAAGGATCCCGTCAAAAACTCCCAAAGGTATAACTCTGAACTGACAGTCAGTTAAATTCCCATCTAGATTGAATTGAATACGATCTGTCGTCTTCTCAAGGTGAGTGAAAAGAATCTTCCCACTTGCCAATTCAACTTGCATAGGTTTCCCTGATTTCTAATCTAAGACTAGCTTACGCAAGCATCCAGGGGAAATGAAAGAATGAGTACTGCCTGAATCAATCAAAATATTAAAAGGCTTACCCTGATACTCAGCTGGAGTATGAATGATGGAATCGACGGTTTGGCCCTTGGTTTTCAATTGCTGCATAAATCTATCCTCTTTCTTCTTCCACTACTTTTGCTATTGTGACTGCTCTGGCTACTCTGCAGTCTGAGGCGGAACTCTTTCTCTTTAGTTGCCCCAGTTCTGGGAAGGAGTTCTGAGGCTACTCTAGACAGAGGTAGATGGCTGAGCTGCTGGAGTTCTCCTGGGATTGCCTTGATTTTGATGAGATGGACTAATAGGAAGGGGCTAGTCTCTGCACTCTCAGTCCTTGACTTCCCTGTCCCCTTGACATGGCAGGAGTTGGGCAGTCTTTCAGCTGGTGACCAAAACCATGTTATTCAAAACACCGGTTCTCACTTCTAAGCTCATCCCTCTGAATCCTTGAAATAGGTGGGGCTCCTGAGAATGTGTTTTGGGAGAAGGGTCTTCCTTCACTTCTCTGAATCTTCCCGCATCTTGATTCTGAATTGGGCCTTGCTGCCTCTTTGGGGGAGGAAAGTTTGAAGTACTTCCCCGGGTTTGGAATCTTTTAAAGTTAGAGGGTGCAGGCTTTGGCGGGACCTTAACAACAAAGGCTTTGGCAAAGTCTTTTGCCATTCTTACTGCTTCGGCCATTTGAAATAGGTTTGGCATTCTTTGCTAAGGTGTCCAATGGCTCGTTCATTCCTCGAATGAACCTGGCCATCAACTGCTCTTCATCCAATTGAGGAGAATATTTTAGGAGAAGGGAAAAAGCTTGATGGTACTCTTCAATTGTCCGGCTATCCTGCTTTAGTTCCAAGAAGTCATTCATTTTAGTTTCAAGGAAGCTCAGAGGACAAAACCTCTTTCTGAGGTAAGCTTTAAGATCGGTCCAGGACTGGGTATTCCGGTCGAGCAGTGATTCCTCCAAGCGACCCTGACCGTTTCCACAATCTTTAACCTGGCGAGAGCCATCTTGCTTCTCTTATTGTAGCTAGTTACATCAAAGTATTCCTCCATTGCCTCAATCCACTTTACCACTACTTCACCTAACTACTCCCCTTCACCCTTGAAGGGACTAGGTTGAGATCTGTGCAGGGCTTTTCGAACATCCGGATCTAAATCTTTGTCACATAGGTTAGAGGATCCGGTTGCCTTACACAGGCTGTGCGCCTCATGACTCTGACAAAATGAGATTTTCATCAACTTAACAGATTTATATTTATTAAATTTTTGTAATTTATTCTTTAAATAGATAATTATTTCATCATACATCATTAAACAAGGTTTACTATGATAATTTTATTAACCATATTCACAATCATGAAAACAATTGGATTTTTTTTTTTGCAAAACATTGTTTATTATCAAAAGTTTTCGATATATACATAGAGCATCACGGCTCCCAAAATCACTGCCTCACTCGTATTCGCATAAAGAAGCGAAACTGCGAAGGAGACATGCCATGGTACACACGATTCATTACAGAAAGAGGTGCAGTAATTCTACTTCTAGGGATAAAGCGGCTAAGAAGCCTAAAAACTCGGCATGAAATTATGAAGGTCCTGGGTGAATGATCAAAGAGTTGAACATGCTGAACAAGCCCTAGCCTTATTAGTATCATAGCTAAGGAAATATTTTGCCTGAGCCTCTGAGGCTGACAGGTATTGACATTAATACATCGTCCTCCACAGAACCACATATACCGACGTCGCTCAAGAGGATCAGGAAAGTAAAGACTCTCAAAATGACGTGCGAGTCTCACTCTGCTTACTCGGGTCGTAGCAGAGTTGATGAGGTGCTCGAATGCAAAGGCTATCATATCCTGACTCTGGGAGAGTTCAAGAATGCCAGATAGATTCGAGGTATCCATCTATAAATTTCCAATTCAATTTATGAGTTTTCAATTTTTGAAGTTCATTCAACATAAATTTAACAAGTGAAAACATTATTTCCCAGATTTACTTTTAAATTTTAAGCAATTTTTGATGCCGTTACGAAAATTTACAACAGTGCTCTGATACCAACTCTGAGATCCCACTGCCCCCTCCGCACACCGGGGATTCCCGATTTCTGGCAGGCGGAAAAGTAGCTCCCTCTTGCGCGGGGCAGGGTTTCTCACTCGGGGCCTCGCCCTCGAATGTCTAGGCACGAGACTAAGCTGGTGGTCATTCCGAAAACTGAAACTGAGAAAATTTTCCATGCCTAGAAAACGAGGACGATTCCACCATTTTGAATTTCTTAACGCATTTTTCTAACGAGGTCAAGATACTGAACTAACCTTCATCTGAATAAACTAGATAGAAGGGAAACTATTACAGACTTAACTTGAAGGAATCAACGCTTTTTTCCTAATTGAATCATGCACAGCCGTTGATCTATTCATTTGAGAAGTCTTCAAGATATTATTTAACTATTCAAGTTCTAAGCGTATTCCTATTGATAAATTTTATTATTAAAACTCTACTGATTCCAGCCTCGGCCCATGGGTTAGCCACCGCCCAACCACCACTGGAATTGGTAGAACCAGACAAGTACTCACCCACCCATAATTGAATGCCTTTCTTAACTTTTGCTTTAGAATACAGATACGTAAACACTCCTCTTTAAACTTTAATTTATAAGACAATCCATTGATAAACAATTATTGGTTACAGATGTCATAACTCAAAATTTCCATTCCATCCTTGTTTCTCACAAAATAGTATCACTCTGGACTCTCCGTTGAGACCAGCAGGTCAGCAACGAGATCCAGTAACAGATTACAATAATTTTCTTGTCATCATACATATATATATCTTCCACGACATACGCATGGGTGTCCTAAGCACCACGAGCCCCTGCATCGCCTGGTCAGAATCCTCCAGGATCCTCCTTAGGTGTCCTGGCACTTCACTCAGGGACCGCTTCGTCGGCCCTCGCCCATCGTAGGAAGCACACCATTTTACACCATACCCAAGCTGATCAAGACTTGGACAGGTTTTTGCCGTGTGAGCCGTCCTTTGAACACTCCCCACCAGCTGTTGCAACCGAACTTCCCTTAGAAAAACACATATACCAAATGCTCCCTCCAGCATTCTAGTGTAAGACAGTCCTTTAGAAAACAGGGTTTCTATGCAAGTTTTCAGTTTTGATTTTCTTTTGAAGACAATGAGTATATCTTAATTCCGTATCCAATTACTTCTAGATCACAGGTCTGGATTCCAATAGAATTTCTTGAATTCTGTAACCTGGATCCTCAGATCAAAATCAAAGGTCTCAATTTAATTTCAGATTCGGTGGGTGATTTGAGTGTAGATTACTGAACTGGTCACATCGTCTTTTCTTGAAACCGACGAAGGAGTTACGTCTTGGTCATAGTCTGATTCAGGGTTTGAGTCTGGAAAGGTTCTCCCTGAACTTTCTCGAAGGGTAATATTTCAATTACTACTTTACTGAATTTCATTCATTGAGTGTTTTGCTTAAGTGAATTCAAAACTAGTCACGAATTCCTATGGGGAATAAATTAATCATTTATCTAAAATTCTGACTTCGATAGATCTTTTGAAATTTCTCATTACCATCCTAGAGTATGAAACAGTAGAATTTTCCTTCATAGAGTATTTACTTATTCATTTACCAATATTCATGGGATTTAAACAATGATTAAAGAGAACTCTTATTTTGATATAAAAAAATTCTGTATGCATCTATTTATGCATAAAATCCAACTTCTATGTATTCAATATTGATGAAAGTAACACTTTTATAATACAAAACATTATTTTATTCATCATTTTATGCATAAAAATCAGTATTGATGAAAGTAACACTTTTATAATAAAAAAATTATCCAATGTGCATCTTTCTATGCATAGAATTTAAATCTAATGAAAATCACTCTTTTATAATAAAAAAAATAACCAATATGCATCCTTTTATGCATAGAATTTAAATCTAATGAAAATCACTCTTTTATAATAAAAAATAATCAATATGCATCTTTCTATGCATAGAATTTAAATCTAATGAAAATCACTCTTTTATAATAAAAAAAATAACCAATATGCATCTTTCTATGCATAGAATTTAAATCTAATGAAAATCACTCTTTTATAATAAAAAAATAACCAATATGCATCTTTCTATGCATAGAATTTAAATCTAATAAAAATCACTCTTTTATAATAAAAAAATAACCAATATGCATCTTTCTATGCATAGAATTTAAATCTAATAAAAATCACTCTTTTATAATTAAAAAAATAAATAATATGCATCTTTCTATGCATAGAATTTAAATCTAATAGAAATAACACTTTTGTAATAAAAATATTTCTACTCTGCATTTTTGTATGCATAGAATGAAAATAACACTTTTAGAATACACAAACGATGGGGATTACTCTTTTTGAATAATAAAAGGTAATAATTATTTCACAAAATTTAAGAAAATTTTACCATAACCTCCTTTGTATGGCTGAACACTTTTCAATTTTTCCTATTCTTAATTTACTTAAAAATTATCCTCAATTTGTTTAAAGCATTCTAAACTAATCAAATTCCACTTTTAAAAGAGAAACAATATGAAAAGTTTAATTCAAACAATTTGATTACTTAACTAGGATAAAGAAGGGATGAATTTAAGAATGAGAGAGGGGGAAAGCCTTTCCAGCAAGGCATAGCATTAAATTATCATTTTAAAGATAAAAAAAATTAGAAAACCATTAAAAGAATAAGAAAAAGTAGGATTTCTAACTTACATGAAATTCTGTGAGCTTTCCTTTGGCTTGATGGTTTGAGGGATCTACTCTTGTTTGCAACAAGAGTGACTACCAATTCTTTAGAAGAGGGAAAGGTCAAAAACTAAAGAATTATTAAGAAATTCACAGTTTTTGGCTCTGGGGAGGAGTAGAGTAACAGTGCATAAAACACTATTAAGCTTCAACAAAGGGGGAGGTTTCTTTTTATAGGAAAAAGTGAGCTTCTAACCAAGCAAACCGATTCTAGAATTTTCCAGATCAGTTTGGTCCATTTTTGGGTCAGTTTAGCTTACTTTTTGGAACTAGACTTGAATTAGGAGAGAGGAGAGATGAAATATCTCAATATTTGAGAATTTAAAACTCCACCACACATGTGAAATAAGCGCCTCCTTCATGAGGG
This sequence comes from Cibotium barometz, assembly GCF_041138505.1. Lineage (NCBI taxonomy): Eukaryota > Viridiplantae > Streptophyta > Polypodiopsida > Cyatheales > Cibotiaceae > Cibotium > Cibotium barometz. The sequence continues at coordinate 48,122,749 of NC_141078.1, read as the reverse complement.
GGGATCCCCACATCTGAGGTGTCGAAAATTTATTTTTTTAGTATTTCCTTTGGCCACTCTTCATCTTATGTGAGTATTTACTCATTTTTGGGGGGATTTTCTTTATTTCTTCTATTTATCTCCTCCACACATCTGGATGAATCTGATTGGCCCCTAAAAACCTTAATTTAAAAATCTTAGAAAATCTGGACCCCTAGGATAAGTCCGTCAACCTGTTAACCTATGATGGACATTGAGACGTACTATGTTTTACGTCATGTAATTAGTTTAAGTATTCTGAGTCATGGGCCGGGCTTGTCGGCACCATATGCAAAGGATAAAGGGATTGGGTGATCACCTATGAGAGGCGCACCTTGAATATCAATAGGATAAGGGTTCGGATCGGCCGGCCATGTATGGGCACCCATGTGCGAACGGCCAAGTCACCTATAAGAGTCAAATGTAACCCTAAAACCCTCATTCTCAATGTGCTGAATATAAGAGTGCTCTTGCCTTATCTTCTTGGTTTCCTTCTCCTGCGTGTGAGAGAGAGAGAGAGAGAGGGAGAGTGAGAGAGCGATCGAGCACTGTGTAGTAGCACGGCGGCGAGCGACGAGGCGGTAGAGCGACGACGGTGGCTCCTCCTTCACTGCGACGCGGGAATCCTTCACGGTGGCGGTTTGAGCGGTGAGTGACACACCTTTGCATTCTGTTTGAGCTTGCTTTCCTGGTTGTATGCTTGCAGCCATTCGTGGCTCGCACACGGAGTCCCCAGCTATACGACTCGTGCGGCGCCGCTGCCGGGAAGATGCCCTGCACATTTTTGGCGCCGCTGCCGGGAAGATGCCCTGCATTAAGCTCCAGTTTGCCGGGGAGATGCCCTGCACTAAGCTCCAGTTTGCAGCTCGGGTTGCTACGTGAAGCAAAATTTACACTGTAGGAAAGGCGACTGTGTGTTTGTTGTTGAGGTGTTTTCGTGTTTTGCAATCTGTTTCTACAATTTGTCTTTTGCAATTCTGTTTCTTTTGTTATTTTTCCGCTCTACGTGTGAGCGTGTGTTCTGTTCTCTGGTTTTCTCTGCGGCAAGAGGGATTTCTGAATCCCCAGGTCTGCGCTGTGTGTGCGAACTGCGCCGCGGCCAAGCCCGAACCCTAGAAAGAAACCCTAGAAAACTTATCCAAAAAAAAGAAGAAAAAGAAAAAAAAATAAAATAAAAATTTAATTTTATTTCTAGAAAAAACAAACGTGTTGAGAGGAAAGATTTTTTATTTGGAGAAAAAAATTTTGAAAAGAAAAAACCCCCAATTGACCCCGGCCTCGGTCTTGGTCTTTTGATATATATATATAGGGGAGTGAGTCTCCATAGCTTTCTTTCAAGTGAGAGCTTAAGGGAAGTGGAGCTCTATATGTAGCCCACCTCCCAAGGAGTGAAGTGAGCATGTGGGATAAAGCCTTCACCCTTTCCTCCACAAGCAAATAGGCCTGCACCCCTTCCCCCACAAGAAAACAGACTGTTTTGAGGACCACAGGAGCTCTGGATAGGCGAACACGGTGCTGTAAAGCACGCTAGGACCCTTTAAACGATATGCTCATTTCGAGCTATCACACGTTCGACCATAAGTAAGGGGGTTAAAAACGGGTTAAAAACAATACAAAAACAAGTAAAAACGGGGTGTGAAACACCTAAGAAACCACTTGTGTGGACTTCAAGGGTAGTTACCAACGCCCAGGGTACCCACGTCACATGCATCTACGCTTTGGTCGGGTGCTAGAATCTGAGCCACTAGAAAGCGTTTCAGTTTACGCAGGCTCACACCATCCCTCCACGTTAGCATCTTGGCCTTCGGCTGGAACCTAAGGGAGTGCAACCCAAGATCCACGAATAGCGGATAGTGATTCGTCCTCTGACTCAGAAGCCATGGAAGGGCACCCTACCAAGAACCCTGAGGAGACAAGCCAAAACATGTCAGTTTGGGTCCCACAACCCAGATCTAGCATGTTTAGTCGTCTAATAGAGACCTTTAGTAGAGCTACACGCTCTGAACATGCGACAAGCGAAGTAAATGAAGAAGGAGGGGTAGTGGATTCGCCATTCACATCTTATGAAGAAGGAGGGGTAGTGGATTTGCCATTCACATCTTATGTAGACTCTACCCTCCCAAAGAGTGTCCATGTGGATATTCTACCCACTTCGTTTAATGAGGGCCCTACTGAGCTACCACCTTCCGACGTGCTTCCTAAAGTAGAGGTCCCTAGAAGTCGATCCATAAGAAGTGACATTGCGTCCACTTCAAGAGAACCATTTGGCACTCCAAGTCTAGATGGGATATTTCTCAATGAAAATTGGGAATATGATCTACACACAGAGACTCTAACTAACCTATACACGGGTTACACATACCATGTAGGTTGGTTAGAAGTCATACGATCTACATCTAGCGCCACTAATCTAGAGGAGCAACAACAAATGATATGTGAGGTTATTCATAGAATTATCCAATTTGAGAGGCAAAATAGGGGAGTGAACCTAGTTTTCACTGGCCCTATGAGGTTTTTGGATACGGGCAAGGCCAAACAACCAACCCTATCACAATTGGAGACTCCCTCGGTGAGTTCCATAGACCCTTCGTATGTTGTTTCGCCTGGAGTCTCAATGCAGGTTGAGCCCACGAGCAGTAACTTTAGCTTTCCAACCTTGGCTCAACTTTCCATTAGGGAATCCACAATGCCTACTCCAATGATGAGCATGACGGAAGGCGCACCTGTTACCACTGTAGTTAGTACGACACTGCTACCTAGTGGAATAGTACCTACAATCGTGCGTGCCAGTGCCTATCGACCATATGTACCTATCGCTACTCATGCTCATGTAGCTCCTACGCCTCTTAGTATGCCAATGGCGTATGCTCCACGACCGCCTTATCACAACCCTTATCCAAGAGGAGCTAGGCCTAGTCACATATCATATCCTACGTCAGCTGCCTACATACCAAGACCAACGCCAACTCCTATCAACCAGGCTATCCCAGAAGTGCCTCCACCAGCTATGCCTACTCACCTAGGTGATCTCGCAGCGTTTGCTCAGACGATCGGACGATCTATTACGGAAAACATGCGGGGCATGCCTGAGAGAGAACCCAAAAGCAAGGCGGTACAAGTGGCTAAGCTCACTCAAAACTTCAGTGGTAATAACGAGGATGTTAGGAAGCACATTGAAGTCTTTGAACACGTGTGTGATTCCTTGGAAGAGCACAATGAGCTGCATAAATGTAAAGACTTAGGCTTAACCTTTAGTGGGAAGGTCGGAGATTGGTATCGAACCTTAAGGGTTGAAGAGCGTACTCACTATCCCACTCTCAAGAGATAGTTCTTGAAAGAATACATACGTGAGGGTGTGCTTTGGGGAGTAGCATCTCAACTCCAAAAAGCTGAACGCGAGGAAGGGGAGTCAGTGAGAGACTTTATTAGTCGATTGAAGCATCTAAATTCTCGCTGCACTCTCGATGAGCACTTCAATAACAACCAACTGCTCGATAGATTCATCCGCGGATTGCGCCACGAGGACATATACAATGGTTTAGTCATTAGAGGTCTAACAACGTGGGAAGCAGTCACTGCCAATGCAATCCAGTTAGAAGACAACTTGATGATTTTTGCAGGTAAAAAGGTATCTTCGGAGACAAAATCCGTTAGTTCGCAAGTATCTGGGCACGAGCCAATGACGGTGAAACCTATTGCCAAGGAGCCCAAGATATCCGAAATGTCTGTGATCGACCTTACTAAGGCTCTCCAAGAATACTTTAGGGGTAATCGAGCTCCTCAAAATAGCCATATGTACCCAAGAAGAGAGCAACAATGGTGTTCGGTTTGCTTAGGACCACATAGCACGAGTGAAGGTCCCACATTCAGAGTTAAATTCAATGGGAATTGCAATGCATGTGGTAAATATGGCCATCAATCTAAGGATTGCCTAGTACTTAAGCGTATGTTGGCAAATCAGGCACCATTAGCCTGGTCAAATACACCTCAAGTACCTGCGCTGATGCGTGCACAACCTGTCGAGCAACCGTCACAGCACATAGTTCCAAGGAACCCGAATGTAGTCCAATCTGTGCCGTTACCACCGCCAGTGCTAGGACCACAACCAAGGATTACCCCTATGAACCAGATGGGTTGTGAGTCACATAGTGCGTGTGGGGATTATGAAGAGGAGATAGACCCCACTGCTCCATATGGGATTGATACGTTTGAAATGATTCCCCAGTACTACATGGAGGATCCTTTCGAGCAAGTCAAGCATGTATATCAAGCGGCTGCTCTTGCCACAAGAGGGCAAAACCTTAATACTTTGGCAAGGAGCACCTCTTCAATGCTATGATTATGGTGTACCGCATTGTGTAGTGGAGTGCCCTAATAGGCTACAAAAGATTGCTACTCAGATGCAACCAAATCAAGGGAGCACATCGGGAATGCCGGTACTTACATGCAATCGTTGTGGCATAGATCATTTGATTGCTCAATGTCCACATAATCCTAATGCACCCAAGATTACGCCATTGAATTTGGTTGAGGTCACCAACCAGGCACGAGGAACCACACCCGTTGTACCCGCAAATGTAGTTACACGGTCAATGCTTCAAAATAAAAACTACATTCTCGAAGAGAGGGATACTGCATCAATTGCTCGAGCAAAGAAAAAGAAAACGCGGCGGAAGAGATCGCTTAATGCCATGAGCTCCAAGCCTAGTTCAAAGACTAACATAGGGATAGGAGACGACCCCATGTATATGAATGATCCTAAAGATGATTCTGATTCAATAGAAATCATGGGGACCAAAGCCACTACCTTAAGGGAGGAACCCACTCGGGAGCTCAACAAGGGAGAATCAAGAGAATACATAAATCAGGGGAAACAAAAGGAAACTCCCCCAGCCCCACAACCAAGTCAGCTACTAATGCCTTCTTGGCCACCCAAACTGACTGAGACTCCCCAAGACAAGCCACGTGGGCCAAAAACCCTCAAGAAAAAGATTGGAACTTACCCAAACCCAGTTGAGGAGATTGAACAAGTGCAACACTTGAGGGGTTTGGTGGAAGAAACACAAAGAGAACTGGAGCCAAACCCTAGAAGAATCAAAATTCCAGACATAGTGTTTCCTACACAAGTTCAGCCTCACAGGAGCCATAAACTGTTTGCTATACCTAGTATCATTCGAGAAGAAAGTGAGGATAGGACCTCAGGAAGTGGGCAACCACCCTTCTTGCTGGAAAGAATGTTTAGTGAGGGAATGCCTGACCCCATCGAAGAGGAAGTGATTCCATCTTCACCAGTCCCTAGTCAAGGGGTGATATCTCGAAAAGTACCATTGAATGTGTCCAAGCTAATGGATTTCATGTCCTTTGAAATCAGAACCACGATCATATCCAAGCTATATGGAGATTCTGAGCTATTCTTAGCTCTTCGGGCATTTCTCAATGGAGAACTGAAGGCGGGGTTACCACAATTTGCAAATATGGATAGACCCGACACGCTTCAAGAGGAAGGTGAACATTGGGATCTACAACCTAACCTAGATGAAGACTCGGTCGTTGAAATACCTATGAACAAGTTGGGTAGTACTTTGAAGGTGACGAATCTAATGCAACTCTCCCCATTACTACCAAGGGATTAACTCTAAAGGGAATCCTTGATGGTGGTGCTAGAGTGAGCATTGTGACTAAAAACTGTTGGGAATCTATGGGAAGACCTCACCTTGAAGTCACAAACATAGTGGTTAAGATGGCAAACGGAACTATTGCTAAACCTATTGGGATGTTAAGGGACCTTAAGATCAAGGTTCTGGGATACAAGGTAAGACATACCTTCATTGTAATGGATTTCTCCAAGCATCCTATGTCATATCAAATGATCTTAGGACGTCCTTTCATGAGGGAAGCACAAATGGTGCATGACTGGTCGAAAAACCATGTCTACCTACAGTTCCAGGACTCTGTCATTCGAGTTGATCTTGAGAATGGTTGCACGCATCCTTTAGGAAGCAAGGTTATCATCGATAATCGATCGGATACCACTATCCATTCCGCCCCATTAAGGTATTGCTATACATGCAAAAAAGAGACTGATGATGGGAAAGATTCTCCTTATATGGATGTCCTACCGGGTATGACTGAGTCGGATAACGTGGATTGGGTACACCTAGCAGCAACCATAGACACATGGGGAAATAGAGGCACAAGTTGGGTAACACCTGAGGGGCAAGATATGCCACCGTTAGTGCCAATAAACATGATAGGTGTTATGCACTTGACTCTCCTGATGGCGAGAAAGCGGCGAACTCCACTGACACTGAAAGTAGCGAAGACTCTGACCAATGCAACTGAAAGTAGCGAAGACTCTGACCAATGCAACTCTGAGTATGAATCTCAAGAAGAAATTGACTCTGAGCCTGATGGGGGGGATGAATCAAATATTCACCCAAATGTGGAAGCAAGGTGCTCAAGGCATGGGACAGTGACCTCCTGCGGTTCATCCGAAAGTGGGGGGACACAAGTGAAGATCGACCAAGTGAGTTCGAATCTGACAGAAACAAAAATCAAAAACTTGGTAAGAAGAAAACGAGACATAAGCGACAACGCTATTGAGCTAATGTACGAACTGCAATAAACAAGGAGAGATCCACTGCAGAATGGCTTAGTTATGTAGGAGCTATTGATGCTCATCGGAAGTTACCGGATAATTGGGGACAATACCTCCAAAGTGTCATGTGGTGTATTCCGCAACCTCATGACGTCGCCCAATTGGAAATCAAAGAAAAGCCAAAACTAAGTCGTACTGCCAGAAGGCGGCAAAACCAAGAGTTAGCTCAGCAACAAAAGGATGCGGAATTAAAAGAAAAAAACGTGGCACAACAAGAACCAGTAGACTTACACCCCGCACCCGAGCATTTCAAATCATTTACCACAGGGGAACGTAAAGTGGTCTACACAAAAGCCCAACGAACGCCTACCAATGGGAGTAGTGGTGTCTACGATAGCCCTGCAGTAGTTAAGGAGATAGACTTAGCCGATCCGGGTGAGGAGTCTAAACCAGTTTTTATTGCTCAAGACCTCACCAAGACGGAAGAAGTTGCACTTAAGAAGCTTCTTAAAGAATTCAAGGATATATTTGCTTGGACATATCATGATATGAAGGGTGTTCCACCCTCGGTGGTGCAACACACGATTCCAATGATTAGCACTGCTAAACCAGTCCAGCAACGTCTCTACCCAATGAATCCTAAGTATGCAAAGATTGTACAAGAGGAAACTGAAAAGCTTGTAAAATGTGGATTCATATACCCAATTGAGCACTCAGAATGGGTTTCTCCAATAGTCATCGTACCAAAGAAGAATGGGAAACTCAGAGTGTGCGTTGATCTCAAAAAGGTTAATGCAGCCACCAGAAGGGATCATTACCCCTTGCCGTATTCTGAACATATGCTTGAAAGAGTGGCAGGCAAGGAGGCATATAGCTTTTTAGATGGGTACTCGGGTTACAATTAGATCACAATTGCAGTCGAGGACCAAGCTAAAACAACATTTATCACGGAGTTTGGAGTGTTTGCCTTTCGCGTCATGGCTTTTGGCTTGACCAATGCACCTGCAACATTCCAACGATTGATACACAGCTTTTAAGGAATATCTAAGGGACTTCTGTGAAGCTTTCTTAGATGATCTTTGTGTTCATTCCTCTTGGGATGAGCACTTGATGTGTTTACGAAAAATATTTGAAAGGTGTAGATTATATTGCATCTCCTTGAATCCTTTCAAATGCCAATTCTGGGTTAAACACGGAGTTATCTTAGGGCATATAGTGTCCAAAAATGGGATTTCCACGGACGAGAGTAAAATCAAGGTCATTCTGGAATTACCCCCACCCAACAACTATAAGGGAGTCCAACGCTTTATGGGCCATGTTGGTTATTATCGAAGGTTTATTCTATTCTTCGCCGAGATAGCTCGACCATTGTATAAGCTTCTCATCGAGTTTATTTGGACCGAAGAATGTGACCATGCCTATGAGCTATTAAAGAAGGCCTTGGTGAGTGCTCCAATCTTGAGAATGCCTAACTAGGATTTAATCTTCCATGTGCATATTGATGCATCAAACTTTGCTATTGGGTGTGTGTTAACTCAACCTGGAGAACACAAACTAGACTATCCCATTAGCTTTGCCAGTCGCCAGTTGAACGATGTGGATGTATGTGAATGTGAATGTGGATGTGTGAATGTGGATGTGTGAATGTGGATATGGATGTAGATATGGAATGTGGATGTGGATGTATGTGAATGTGAATGAGGATGTGGAATGTGGATATGGATGTATGTATGTGAATGTGAATGTAGATGTGGATGTATGAATGTGGATGTGGATGTGAAAATGGATGTATGGATGTAGATGTGAATGTGGATGTACGAATGTGGATGTGTATGTGGAATAATGAATGCAAATATGAATGTGAATGGATATGAAGTCGATATGAGCAAATGGATGAGATGAGATGTCATGTGAATCAGAATGTGAATGAATAATATAAGATCTGAACGAATGAGATATAATGAGAAATGGATGATGAGATGTAATGTAAATTAAGAAAGATAGGAATGGATATTATGTGAAGTGAATGAATCTGATGTGATGGGATGGAAAATGATGTATCTGGTCAAGAATGGATACACATATGATTTGGATTTGGATTAAGTAATATGGATTGATGTGGAACAATCTGGAAAGATGTGAGTTCATTATAGAAACTGTATTGTGAACTGTTTGTAAATGACTGTTTTATGTCAAGAATGCTAGGGAAGCATTTTGACTATCTTGAGAATGTGGTCGTGAAGACCTACCTGATAAAGTTGCAAACTGCTGAGACGGAGAGTCAATAGAGGACGTCTCGCGTCGGCCGTTGACCAGCCTCAGTACGATTTTAAATGGTGAGCTTCCGGTACGGTGGATGAGGGACCAAGGAAGAGGCCTATGAGTGAAGTGCTAGGTGACCTGCAAAGGATCCTAGAGGGTGCTGACCATACGGTGCTCGGGCTCTGGGTCGTCGAAGATACCCACACGTGCGTCGTGGAAGAGGAACAAGGAGTAAGAGTTGTTTTTTGGAACCGGGCATGGATCTGCTTGACTGACCTTGCTGGTACTCAATGGATGAGTCCATGGCTCTTTTATATGGATCGGTTGGTTGATCTTGCTGATCTTCAACGGAGATTCCATCTTGATTTTTATAAGTGATTATATTGCCAGGTACTATGAGCTAGGAACTATTGAAAAGGCCCCTGAGTGGACAGGTGGTGAGCATTCTGGTTGCGGATGATGCCATAGATACTCCGATGAAGGAATGATTGGAAATTAAGATTCAACCGGATATTTTGGAGGATTGTGATTAGTGATACTATGGTTTCATTAAATGATTGTTTTGAAGATGGCTGAATCTATGAAAAAGGCAATTTCATATTGGGTGTGTAGGTGGCATGACTGGTGTTAAATTTGCATGAATATCCGGCTAGGGGGCCAGGGAACTCTTTTCCCTGGTACCTGGGACAAAACCTAACCAAATTCCTAATTGGATCCCATCTCTATAGTGGTTGGCTAACCCATGGGACTGGATGGGGTTACGTTAACCCATGGGACTGGATGGGGTTAGGTTGGACTGATGGATCCGTAAATCTAAACAAGATGGTGTTAGGCTAACCCATGGGACTGGATGGGGTTAGGCTAACCCATGGGACTGGATGGGGTTAGGCTGGACTGAGGATCCGTAAATCGAAACTCAATTTTTGTTTAGTTCGATAGATGAAGTAAATCTCGGACAAAAATTGTTCTATGGAAAAAGGATCAACGGCTGTGCCTCTCGATGAGGAAAAAAGCGTTAGTCTCTATGATCCAAGTGCAATCTGTCCCTTGATCTGACTATGGAACTTACAAGTTTGGTTAGATCAGTTCAGTTAGTTAAGGCTTTTGACTACGTTGGGAAAAGTTATCCTGGTGAAATCGCCCGTGCTTTCTGGGCAAAGGAAGTTTTTCCGGGTTCGGTTTTGGAAAAACTGACGGATTAGTCTCTTGTCCGGATATCCATGGGCGAGGCCCCGAGTGTGGGACCCTGCCCCGCGCAAGAATTGCTACTTCCGCTGCTAGCATCCCAGAATTCGTTGCGCAGTGGGGTATGGGATCTTACATGCACAATTGGGCATTAGACCATGTGTATGTTCGCAGGGATTCACAAATTCTAAAGATAGATATGAGAACATGGAAAGCACACCCATGGAAGGGCAACTTTTTGGTAATGATTCGGTCACAACCGAGCAAACCACATCTGTACAAATATGCCAGCCCACATCTGTGGTTTGCTTGGTCACAGTCGAGCAAACCACATCTGTACAAATATGCCAGCCCACAATGGAAATTTCTAAAGAGGAAGAGGAAATGGAAATGTATGCATCACTTCCTCCTCCAGATTTCAGTGAAAATTGGATGCATGTGCTAGCCACCATAGATGTGATGTAGCCTCGAGGAACCCAATATGTGGAATTTGGGACTGTTCCCACTACCTATGTCTGTATGGTCAAAGAGGAAGAGGAAATGGAAATGTATGCATCACTTCCTCCTCCAGATTTCAGTGAAAATTGGATGCATGTGCTAGCCACCATAGATGTGATGTAGCCTCGAGGAACCCAATATGTGGAATTTGGGACTGTTCCCACTACCTATGTTTGTATGGTCAATTGGCAAACCATTGATGGGGGATTGGAGGAGGAAGTTTCTAGCATAGAAGGGAGTGGATCACAAGGCCGACCAGTGCCCAATTCCTTAGAAGATGTCAAAAGCAGAAATGATATATCGCTCGACAAAATGCCCTGCTATGAAGAAAACCCACGGATGCCTAGTGGTTGAGATACCTCAAATCTACTAAGGTACACGAAGAGTTTTCTAAGGATTGGGGTGAGGAATTGAGTAAGATATCCCTTGAAGGGAAACATAGGGAGGAAGTCATCCTTCGAGAACTGGAAATGCCTAAGCTTACAAAAGCTGGGCGCCAAAAACAAAACAAAGCTTTGGTAGAAGTTGAGCGAGAGGCTAGGAAAGTCATGGCTAAAATAAAAAGTGAGAATGAAGATAAACTAGACTTGCTTTCAGTACTAGACCATTTCAAAACCTACACAATTACAAACAAAAGGTGGTCCACCGACTGATGGCAAAAAGAGTTAAGGAAGATGGGTTGTCCACATCATGCGATGGCCTAGCTGAAGTCAAGGAAGTTGATATTGCTGAACTAGGGGAGGAAACCAAACCTATTTATATCGCTATAAGGACTCGACTCTGGCTGAAGAAAATGAGCTTATTTATCTCTTTAAAGAGTTTAAGGTAAAGAGTTTAAGGATTGTTTTGCGTGGAACTACAAAGAGATGAAGGGTGTACCACCTAGAGTGGTGCAACATACGATCCCAATCATGGACGGACTAACTAGGCAAAAACTATACCAGATAAATCCTAAATATTTGAAAATTATAAAGGAGGAAATTGATTAACTCATTACTGCGGATTTCATCTACGAGATACAACATATGGATTGGTTGTCACCAATCGTAATAGTGCCAAAGAAGAATGGGAAACTTAGGGTATGTGTTGATCTCAAAAAGGTCAACGCAGTTACTAGAAAGGACCATTACCCACATGGCTTTATATGGAACACGTTTTGGAGAGAGTAGCTGGTGAAGAAGTTTACAGCTTCTTAGATGGATTTTCAGTCTACAATCAGGTGTCTATAGCACCCAAAGATCAGCGCATAAGACAACCTTCAATACAATGTGGGGAACGTTTTCTTACAAAGTCATGCCTTTCGGTCTCACCAATGCCCCAACAACATTCCAACGATTAATGTGCACAACCTTCAAAGACTACTTGCAAAAGTGGTTGGAGGTATTCATTGATGATCTGTGTGCACACTCTCGATGGACAGACCATTTGACTTGCTTGAGAAAGGTGTTTGAGCGATGTTGATTGTATCGTATATCCTTAAACCCTTTAAAATTCCAATTTTGGGTCAAACACGGTGTGATATTGGGACACATTGTCTCTAATAATGGTATATCCACCCCACTGATGATGACAGCAAGGTCATGTTGATCTTGGAGTTGCCCCCACCCACTAATTACAAAGGTGTGAAAAGATTTATGGGCCATGTTGGTGGGTATTACTCATTGTCTTTGCATGGATTAAAGAATGCCAGGAAGCATATGATAGATTGAAGCAAGCACTGGCCAGTGTGCCAATTCGAAGACCACCTAATTGGGACCTTATATTTTATGTGCACATTGATGCATCAAACTTTGCTATTGGATGCGTATTGTTTGGCATAGCCTGGTGAGTTCAAATTGGACTACCAAGTCTACTTCGCTAGTCTTGCCAATTGAATGATGTAGAGGTTGTTGAAATATACAAGTGAATGGGTGTGTGCGGGAACAAGCCCTTAGCAAGAGGCTATAAAAGAGAGTCTGTAAATGAGTGAGTAGCAGTGAAAAGGTGAGAGGTATCTATTGGGAGAGAATAAAGGGTAGCATGAGAAGTTCTAGGATGTGTGGAGATATTCTGGGAAAAGTGAAGAGGTGGAGAGAATCAAGCAAAAGAGGTGGAGAGAATCAAGCAAAAGAGGTGGAGTGAATCAAGGAGAGATCAGTGGGATTAGATGCTTGGCATCTTGTGGATGTAAACACTATAAATTGAGGCATTGGCCTAATGAGTATTTGGTGGTTTTTGAGTATCCATGCCTACATTAAGCTATTAGTTAATTGCTCATTAATCTCATCTTAATCATCGTCTAATCTCTTTGCTAATGATATTGATTCTTGCATTTGATCCACCATAGCTCATCAATCATCTTGAATTTTAACATGGTATCAGAGCCTAGCTTAGAATCCATCCAATTTATGAGCTTATTATCTTGCTAATTACCTTATTAATAATTAGGATTAAGAGATAATCACTTTTTTAGTCTTTTTCAACAAGCCTTCTACATCCCCAGCTAGTGGAGGGGCTTGATTTCCATCTAGGCTCAACATTAGCTCAAAAGACTCTAGCCATAGCTAGCCACAATCCCTATTCTCTAGCCAATCGCCTCAACACTTCAAATCATCGAGTGGAGCTACCGATTTTCGTGAAAACGCCAGCGCTATTTTTTTCTGAGTAAAACTTCAATTGTGGCTTCACTACTTGGAATTGGGAGCAATGGAGCTATCCCAAAGGGTTTTTGGATGCTCTAAGCATGCTGGTGGCCTCAAAATCTAGAAATTCTTCAAGGAGAAGTGGAATCAAGCTCTGCATCAAATCTACAAGTGACTTTGGTAAAACAGAGATTAAGCATTCAATGTTTGGTCAAATCTTTTGTTTCTTGGCCTGATCCTCTACTAGACTAACTGCTATTGATGCCTTTGAAAGGAGTTGAGCTCATTTGAACTCTAAGGCCCCACAGATCTAGCCTCCCCGCACACTCTATTTTTTGCACACAAAACAAGGGATTATTTTACTAATCAGTGATTACTCAGGACTAATCACTATATTTTGGTGCAATTGAGGGTTCAAATTTACCATTGGGTATCTGATACAGATCCCTATAACTTTAGATTACAATTCAGAGATGGTTTGATACTCCAACCATTCAATACAGGTCAGCTACACTTTGCTTTATGTAAATAAATCTGTTGTAATCATCATCTTGCATTTGCCCCTTGGTTAATGCCTACAAATCACACTCAAATTCAAGTTATTCATAGCCAGTGTTGCATTTTGGAATGTGCATAAGAATGAATGCTATATGTATTATTGGGCACACATGGGTGATTACATCATTGTAAAAATGGGATCAGACACTACCCTTGTCCAGAATAAGGCAACAGGTAAGACCTCCCACAGATTTTGGTTTGCATTGCATAATTAAAAAAATGACACAAGATAAACATCAAAAGCACAAAAGATCTGTTAACAATACATTGAAATATGTTGCTCACATGGAGCAAGAGCTGAAGGTCAAGCTCGTGGCCCCAGCCATGAAAGAAGAAGAACATCTCTTTTTAAGAGGAGGATCAACACCGAGAAGAAGAGCTAGACAAAGCATTGAAGGAAGACATGGACGTGTGAAGAGAAGCTGCCCCCACAACAAGAAGAATGAAGAAAAGAGAAGATATGAGGCTCCAAGAAGTGAGGAGCCATGTGAAAATCTGTAAGGAAGAGAGATAGAAACCCCACAATCCAATGTAACCTGCCCCACCAGAGTAAAACCACCTCTGAGCCACCGATGATGTAGGCCATGTAGTAGATGTATGTGTGAGCACTTTAGCCAAGGTCATGGGTACTTGTAGTAGCCTTGGTGGACACATAGAGAGAGAGAGTGTCAAGGACTATGAGGCACTAATCGTGGGCTACCAAGTAAGAGGGAAACTTGGTATAGGGTCCAGGTGTGCTAGGATTATTCACTTGAGGGGAGGTGTTGAAATATACAAGTGAATGGGTGTGTGCGGGAACAAGCCCGTAGCAAGAGGCTGTAAAGAGTCTGTAAATGAGTGAGTGTAGCAATGAAAAGGTATCTACTAGGAGAGAATAGAGGGTAGCATGAGAAGTTCTAGGATGTGTGAAGATATTCTCGAAAAAGTGAAGAGGTGGAGAGAATCAAGCAAAAGAGGTGGAATGAATCAAGGAAAGATCAGTGGGATTAGATGCTTGGCATCTTGTGGATGTAAACACTATAAATTGAGACATTGGGCTAATGAGTTTTTGCTAGTTTTTGAGTATCCTTGCCTACATTAAGCTATCAATTAATTGCTTACTAATCTCATCTAATCTCTTTGCTAATGATGTTAATTCTTGCATTTGATCCACCATAGCTCATCACTTATCTTGAATTTTAATAGAGGTGAATTATACCACCATAGAACAAGAAGGGTTGGCCATGGTTTATGCAGTTAAGAAGTATCGACATTACCTATTGGCCAATAGATTTGTATTCTTTGTGGACCATCAGGCTTTATTATACTTGGTGAACAAGCCTTGCACCATGGGAAGAATCACAGGCTGGTTGTTATTACTATTGGAATTTAACTTCCCGATTACGGCAGCGCGGTGAGAAAGGGAACACATCATGTGTTGGCCGATCATATGTCAAGGATTACAAATGGGAAACCGGGGGTGTTGATGATGACCTCCCTGATGCTTGTTTGTTCAAACTACTGAACATGGTGCCCCAATGGAGCGAAGAAATATCAGATTATCTAGCTTATGGTTTTTCGTAAAGAATAACCCTTGAACAAAGATAAAATGTGGTGCCTTATTAAGCTGGCTGCACCTTATCAGTTAATGAAAAGATGCAGGGGGGAAGAGAGCTTGAGCTCTTGCAAGCACACACACACACTCACAAAACCCTAATAGAGAACACACAAGGTGAGAGGCTGAAAATCTTCTTCTTCTCTACTCAACACTCAACACACCATATACAAGAATAAGAGTACACACAGTATGAAAAGTACCCAATACATACACGGGTTCTCTATAGTGTGAACCCGACTAAATGAGCTGGCGCTATAACTATGCCAGTCTCTAGAATGGCTGTCACACAGCCTGTCATCCCACTGGCCGCATATCTCCCATGATCTCACCAACCATGCCAGTGGTGTGAGTGTGGGGCCTATCCCCCAGGCGGGTCATCAGTGG
This sequence comes from Cibotium barometz, assembly GCF_041138505.1. Lineage (NCBI taxonomy): Eukaryota > Viridiplantae > Streptophyta > Polypodiopsida > Cyatheales > Cibotiaceae > Cibotium > Cibotium barometz. The sequence continues at coordinate 48,107,028 of NC_141078.1, read as the reverse complement.
CCACCGCCTCACTAGACGAGCTCGATATCTCAACACTCCCCCTCGAGCTCAACTCCATCTCATGTACACCAAGCAAAGCCCTGAATCTGCGGAGCTTCTCTGTACCCAATGCTTTGGTGAAAATGTCAGCTACCTGATCCTCTGTGCTGACATAAACAAGGTCAAGATCTCCTGCCAAGACCTTCTCTCTGACGAAGTGGTAGTGGACCTCTATGTGCTTTGTACGAGCATGAAAGACTGGGTTCTTGGCCAACTGTATACTGCTAATGTTGTCACAGAAAATGACAACTTGTCTATCCACTGATAGACCCAAATCTGCAAGTAGCTTTCTCAACCAAGCTACCTCACATGCTGCCATAGCAGCTCCTCTGTACTCAGCCTCTGTACTCGATAGAGCAACCGTAGGCTGTTTCTTGTTGCTCCAAGTCACAGCAGCACTCCCCAAAGAAAACATGAATCCACTGGTAGATCTTCTGTCTGAGATACTACCATCCCAATCAGCATCTGTGTACCCATGTACACATATCTCTGTCCCAGTCTCATAGAATAGTCCACAATGCAAAGTAGACTTCACATACCTCAGTATGCGTCTCACTGCATCCAAATGCGGTTTCCGTGGAACTTGCATAAACTGACTCACCAACCCAACAGCATAGCTCAAATCTGGTCTGGTGATCGTCATATAGATCAAGCTTCCTACTATGCGCCTATACATAGTAGGATCCTCCAAGATCTCTCCTGAATCTGCACTCAACTTGCCATTCTGATCTAATGGCACAGAAATAGGCTTACAGCCTGTCATACCATACTTGGACAACATGTCCAAGCCATACTGTCTCTGCAGTAATCCAATACCATGTGGTGACCTAATCACCTCAATGCCCAAGAAATATCTGAGCTCCCCCAGATCCTTTATCTCGAACTTCTGTCTAAGCAAGATCTTTACATCAAAGATCTCTGCATCATGGTCCCCCGTAATGATCAAGTCATCTACATAGATGACAACAAGCACAACTCCTCTATCACCATGTCTCACATACAGCGAGAAATCTGCATTGACTACATGAAAGCCAATAGTGACAAGATATTCAAAAATCTTGTCAGACCATGCTCTTGGTGCTTGCTTTAAGCCATACAAGGCTTTCTTCAACCTGTAAACATGCTCGGGGTGACCCACATCCTCATAACCAGGTGGCTGCAACATATACACCTCTTCTTGCAAATCCCCATGCAAGAATGCATTCTTTACATCCATCCGATGTAAAGACCATTGCTTTGACGTAGCCACTGCTATCACAACTCTCACCATTGCCATCTTGGCAACTGGGCTGAAAGTTTCCTCATAATCAATGCCATATGTCTGTGCATATCCTTTGGCTACCAATCTAGCCTTGTACTTGTTTATGCTTCCATCACTGTTATGTTTAACTTTGTACACCCACTCGCATCCAATGGCTTTCTTGCCTTCAGGCAATTGCACTAAATCCCAAGTTTCATTTCCATATAGTGCATCCATCTCCTCATCCATAGCTTTCTCCCAACACACATTTCCAACAGCCTCATCAATGCATGTGGGCTCTACAACCTGCACAACCTTTGCCATATATGCATAGTGATGTGCCACATAACCATCATATGTAAATCTCTGCACAGGGTTCTTCACTCTCCCTGATCTTTGCAGCTTTGCATTCATGGCTTCCATAGCCTTCTTTACACCAGGTGTTCTCATAGCTGGGATCCCAAGCTCCTCATCAAGGCTCATATTTGAGCCACTAGACTCTCCATCAACATGAGAATGCCCTGCAGAAATGTCAGGCATACAAAGGGGCTCAACCACTTTCTCTTTTCCTTTACGTGATGTAGTAATCACATTTGCAGGGCTGGTATTATGATGCATCCTACCACTCCATGGTCTATCAATAGACCCACTAGATGAGGACTCTCCTGGTCCACTCAAAGATTGTGATTGCTGACCTGCATTCTGTGCAACCACACTCCCACTCACATCAGCCCCAACAGCTTCTTTTTCAGCAGCATACCAGCTGCTCATCTCATCAAAGACAACATCCCTGCTTACCCTCAACTCACGTGTAGCAGGGTTATAACACCTGTATCCCTTTTGCTCAAGGGAGTATCCAATAAACACACATTTTTCAGCTTTCGAATCCAGCTTAGTTCTCAGCTCATCTGGCACATGCACATATGCAATGCATCCAAAGACTTTCAGATGAGACAAATCTGGTTTTCTGCCAGTAAACTTTTCCTCTGGAGTTACATCATGTATGGCTGCAGTTGGAGTCCTGTTCATGATGTATACTGCTGCTGTAGAAACAGCCTCAGCCCAACAGCAATGTGGCATATTCTTCTCTTCCATCAATGCTCGTGCAATCTCAGCAATGTGCCTGTTTTTCCGCTCAGCAACTCCATTTTGCTGCGGAGTGTATCTACATGTAAACTGTCTCCGAATACCATTCTTCTTCAAAAATTCAGAGAACTCATTGGAGAAGTACTCTCCCCCTCCATCTGACCTTAGGCACTTTACATATTTCCCTGTTTGCTTTTCAACCAAAACTCTGAAATTCTGAAAGTGAGTGAACACCTCACTCTTCTCTATACCCACACTTTCCTTGTGTGGTCATCAATGAAAGTCACATAATACCTACAGCCTTCCATAGATATGGTCTTCGTAGGACCCCATACATCTGAATGCACAACATCTAGTGCATTTCTGCTCACATATCTGTTACGTGGAAACACATGCTTTGTTTGCTTCCCAAATTGGCATGCTTCACATATTTTCTGCATACCTTCCACTTTAAATTTTGGCAGCCCTGTCACAATTCCTTTTGTCTGCATAGACTTCAATCTCTGCACATTTACATGTCCAATCCTTTTATGCCAAATGTCTGTGTTTGCAACAATTCCTGAACCATTTGCAAACATCGCAGCCCTCATCTCAGGCATGTCTACATCCAACGTAAACATTCTGCCCACTCTCTTGCCTTTTGCAACCAACCTGCATTTGTCTTTAAAGTCTTCAACATAACACCCATCAGGGTTAAACCGAACCTGCAAACCCTGCTCAATCATCTGGCCAACTGAAACCAGATTCTTTGTTATGTTAGGTACATGAAGTACATCTGCAAGGTACTTCACTTTGCCATCCTGCATAGACAATGGCACATCTCCAACGTGGGCAATTGGATGAGCAGTGTCATCCCCTGTTTCCACAAAACCTGGTCTTTCCGGGTTTTTCATCTCCTTGAACCACTCCCCATGATCATGTGGTTCGAAGCGCCTGAATCCACATACCATACATTATCTTTTTGTGCTGCATCAACATTTTCAGACATGGCATTCACAACATGGTGCATAACAAACAACCTTTCATTATCCTCATTATTTTTGCTTGAGGATGCATAGTTGTTTTGCTGCACTTTTCCATTTTGCATGTCAGCCTGCTTCTTATAACATTCTGACTGCACATGTCCAGGCTTACCACAATAATAGCATTCACGTGCATCATTATATTGCCTTTGCCAATTTCCATGGCCTCTTTGACTCCCCCTGCCTCTGAATTTGCCTCTTCCACCTGCGTGTTGTTGTTGTTGTTGTTGATTCTGGGACTGTTGTTGCTGCTGCTGGCCATAATTCTGATTACCTATTCGGCCACCTCCTTGACAGCGTCCACGGCCTCCTCTACCTCGTCCTCTTCCTGAACTCGTGTAGAAGGCCTGTTGCTCTGAACTGTTTTTGCTTTGTGAAGACTGTTGGTCTTCACCCAAGCTCTTCTCTTCGATAATCAGCATAGACACCAAATCTGTAAAGTTGGGAATGTTTTCCTGAGTTTGAATGGACGTCTTGAACGCCTTGTATTGTGGCTCGAGACCACGTAGACAGACTTCCATCTTATCATCATCATCTACCGACACACCAATAGATGCAAGGGATTCCACAATACCCTTTATCTTCAGCGCATAGTCATTCACAGACATGCTCTTTTTCTCCACAGTATGAAGTTCATTCTTCAACTGTATCTTACGTGCCTTGGTATTTGTTTCATAGAGCTTTACCAAGGTGTCCCACGCCTCCTTGGGGGACTTGGCATCCTGAATGTGCCCAATCATGGTGTCCTGTATACTAATGGAAAGCCAATACATAACCTTCCTGGCTCCTTGGTTCCAAACTTTAAACTCTTTCACATCTGCAGCAGTCGGATTTATATCCGGTATCTCCGGTGCCTCTTCATGCTCACCTTCTATGTAGTCCCAATAGCCTTTTCCCATCAGGAAATTCGTCAACCTGAACCTCCAAGCATGGAAGTTATTCTTATCCAGCTTCCCAGCCACAATCTGTGTTATGCCATCATTAGACATCTTGCCAAACACACAATTTTACCAGAAACTGCACTCTGGTTTTTCTGCACAAACTGCTGTATTTTCTGCACAGCGGTACTGTAGTACTCTCAAATGTCACAACCAGTGACTTCAATGTGCATACATGCACCCAATGGCAACTGTAGACCTCTTTGCCGCACCCACAGTGTCTGCACAGTCAATCTGTCTTCCTGCAGTTCTTAAAACAGAGTTCTGCAGAGAATCGATGACTTACCCGCAGTGCTTGAAATCGCCTGCTTTCTGAAAACGGAGGTCCAGACGCGCCTGAAACGCGTTTTCAGCCCAAAAATTATAGTTCGATAGGACTGTATAGTTGCCTTATAGCTTTACTCTCGCGAAGAAAGCTCCTCAATCAGAGACCGTTTGCTGGTGCCTCCCGTAGAGCTCCCGACAAGGGTGTAGTCACCAACACAATAGGGAAGAGTAGTTGAAGCTCTTACCCTCGTACCGCTTCCTGTGGTTCTCTTGCGTGCAGCTCAGCTCTTAGCACGAACCAGGCTCTGATACCATGAAAAGATGCAGGGGGGAAGAGAGCTTGAGCTCTTGCAAGCACACACACACACTCACAAAACCCTAATAGAGAACACACAAGGTGAGAGGCTGAAAATCTTCTTCTTCTCTACTCAACACTTAACACACCATATACAAGAATAAGAGTACACACAATATGAAAAGTACTCAACCAATACATACACGGGTTCTCTATAGTGTGAACCCGACTAAATGAGCTGGCGCTATAACTATGCCAGTCTCGAGAATGGCTGTCACACAGCCTGTCATCCCACTGGCCGCATATCTCCCATGATCTCACCAACCATGCCAGTGGTGTGAGTGTGGGGCCTATCCTCCAGGCGGGTCATCAGTGGCCACCGCCTCACTAGACGAGCTCAATATCTCAACAGTTAATTGTTGCTAGAGAACTATACAAGCTGGGTAAGGACAATGTCTTAAGGAGATATGTGGAAGACAAGTTCTTCTCACAATTTTGGATGAAGCACATTCAGGGGTAGCTAGAGGAAATTTCGCAGGAGAGATTATAGCTTGCAAGAATGGGGAATTGATTTTGTTGGACCTATTAGTCTAGCTGCACAGATATGTGATCGTGGCCACAGACTATTTCACGAAATGGACAGAAGCCAGAGCCTCTAAGCGAGCTGATGCACGAACAACAGCTAAGTTCTTATATGAGCAAATAATTTTGAGATTCGGTTGCCCATTAGAGTTAGTCAGTGATCGCGGTTCACACTTCATTAATGAGGTGATTGATCACTTGCTAGGTTCCTTGTAGTCCACTGGAAGTCATCACCTTATTATCCACAGGCTAATGGTCAAGCAGGGAGTACAAAAAAGATTTTGTGTACTATCTTGACAAAAACATTAGAAGCAAGTCAAGCGGATTGGGAACATAAGCTAACGATAGATTTATGGGCATATCGAACATCGTATAAGGTAATGACAGGATATACTCCCTTATGCCTATGGAGTACCCAGTTCCAAGATTGAGAATTGCAGTGCAAAAACGTTTGATTGAGAATGCATTAGCTGAAAGGCTAATGGATTTAGAGAAACTTGATGAAACCAGACTAATTGCATCACATGGACTTATGGATGAAAAATTACGAAGAAAACATTAATAGATACGGGATCAAGTCATAACCTGATCTCATATGAGACATGGGTAGCTCTAGACAAACCGCACCTTGAGGCCACCAATGCACAAGTATGAAGTGTGCACTTGACAACTACGAAAGCTGAGGGATTTCTAAGTGTTAATGTTTCCATCAAAAATAATCCCTTGGTTAGGAAGGTGTTTGTTATGCCTGCAAGATCGATGGAGGAGGACATGATCCTGGGACGATCTTGGATTTGCGCCAGTAACTATAATATACAATGGGAAAAGAGAACGACATAACTCAACAAGGGAAACAACGTCATTTTCGTGCCCTTATGGATCCGATGAACAAAGGAAAGCAAGCCATGATTGAGGATATGGAAACACCAAGCACGGTAATAGTAGCTCACATACAAAAGAAGGCATCAACCCAACAATACATACATAAAAAACTGCCAAAGTCACAAGGTACTTAGCAGTGGGTGCCTAAGGGTCAACTGGGAAACCAACAGCTATACAAAGATGAGAAGGGCGTAAATAAGGAATCCAAGGAAAAAAGTTCAAAGATCAGCAGACATGTTCTTCAAATGTAAGCTGGCAGTATTCCAAACAAAACAGCACTCCACAAGGTCCTTATAAGCAATGGGTTTGAAAGGAATTGCTAGTGGCACAAGGCTATTACCAAGGCAATACAACAATATGGGTGCCCAAATTCCACCCAAAGCCCATTGTTGCAAATACCTACAGATACAAAGAAAAGGGCAGTAAAGGCATTCAAAACCAAATTTTGACTAAAACAAATGCTAGGAATGCATAAACATTGTGTGGAGGAAGAAGCCAATCCAACAGGATGAACTAAATATAAAAAACCCGCTACTTATAACCACCACGATAGAGGAGCTGGGCAATGTTATTGAAAAGAAGAAGGAGAAGGTGCAACAAATGGACATAGCTACAAACCCAATCCACAAGAGGTGCAACAAATTGACATAGCTACAAACCCCAATCCACAGGACTCAGTAGAAGCACTCTTCAGTTGGATGGAGGGAAGATCAAGCACTCTCACACGGAGTTAAAACACTTCCAAAACAACAACTCCCCAGAAGTGCCAAAGTACCACCTTGATTTCCATGGCAATAAATAGATAAAGGTATCCATTACTCAAAAATGGATACAAGGTAAAAATGGGGATCATTTACTTCATCATCTAACCTTTGAATGCATGATTGAGTGTCTGAGCATGAAACGAATGTAGGGTATCAACCTTGCACACACTTGGCACAAAATCGTTCACATCGTGAACTGGTTCAAAACCATTCACGTCATGAATTGGTTCAAAAAGTTCATGTCATGAAATAGTCAAAATAGTTCAGGTCATGAATTTGTCCTCAACGGTTCATGTTGTGAAACAATCTAAACAGTCGTGAACTGGTCCTCAAAGGTTCACGTCGTGAAACGGTCACATTTTCTCAACCAATCAAGCCATGTGGCATTCTTCATTAAGGCAGACGCCTAGTCCAATGGCTGTGCCATAAAATCAAATTTCTTTCCCTTTTTGTGCATTTTGCATTTGTTGTCTTTATCGTGTGCACAACTCTCGATCTTGCATCTCAACGATTTTGATTCCCGTCTAATATCTGCCTGTGAAATCGACATATCCGGGTTGAGGTGGGAGCTTGTACCTTGCCTTTGCATTTTCTTTTCATGTTTTCAATTCTTTTCTTCTTGAGCATAAGTTGCATAATCAAAAGTGGTTGATTGAATAGGCGTGAATGATTGCTCCCCATGTTGTCAATTACATACATTATCATCATCTCACAAACCCCGTAATCTATTGGTAAATCACATCATGCATACCAAAACTGGTTATTGGATATGAATCTTTTGTACTGTAACTTACCAATTCATAAACTATACTCACCCATTCACTCTTTAAACAAGGTATAAAACCTGCACTTTCACGGCTTTAAAACCTGCACTTTTACGGAACCAAAACCTGCACTTTCATGGTTCGTCCATTTCACGGAAATACCATTTCGCGTTTTTAGCCATTTCACGGAAACACCTTTCACGGCTTTAAAACCTGCACTTTCACGGAAACACCATTTCACGATTTTAGCCATTTCATGGAAACACCTTTCACGGCTTTAAAACCTGCACTTCCACGAAAACACTATTTCACGATTTTAGCCATTTCACGGGAACAACTTTCACGGAACTGTCCATTTCATGATTTTAGCCATTTCATGGAAACATCTTTCACGGCTTTAAAACCTGCACTTTCATGGAAACACCATTTCATGGAAACATCTTTCACACGACTTTAAAACCTGCACTTTCACGGAAACACCATTTCACGGGAATAGCTTTCATGGAACTAAAACCTGCACTTTCACGGTTTGTTGGTCCATTTCACGGTTTTAGGATTTTAGCCATTTCATGGAAACACATCTCACGGCTTTAAACGCTGCACTTTCATGGTGTTTGCCCACCTCACGGGTTTTGGACCCTGTCATCTCACGGTACTATCACGATGTGCATATTCTCAATTTAAATTCATACCTCCTTATTTTCTCACACCACTAACACACTTTCTATCAAATTTAACCTTGAGACACTTTCAAAAAAAAAGGAGAAAAATGAAAGAAGAAGAAGAAGAAGAAGAAGAAGAAGAAGAAGAAGAAGAGGAAACAACAAGGCATGGCACATGCCCTCACCAGTTAGTAGACTACCTTCTTCTCAATGTTATAGATGTCGACCTTAGCTACCTCTAACCCGGAAACCGAAGAGACTCTAGTAGTGACACAATCTAGTGCAACGAGATCACCAGTTAGCTAAAAGAAAAGACCCACACGAGGCCTGAAATTAAGCTATTTGGGTCAGTATGCATAGGCGTTCCATGGCGCAATCATCAGGAAAGAACTCCACACTGCATATGGAAAGGTAGCTCTACAATACCACAGTCCTGAGTGCTTGCAAATTTTGGAGGAAGTTGAAGTCAAGGAAAAACTAGAGAGAGTGGGCCTAGGGTGGATGACACAATGTCTCCCCCCCCAAACCATTGATACAAAGCTATGTGTAGAGTATCTCAAGACATACAACAAGGCCACAAAGAGGGGAAAGGTAACTAAAAGCGGATGGCACCACAAAGTAGGTTTTGATCATAGAAGAATTGATACGGGAGGCTCTACAATTACCACCACCACTTAGAATACACTCATAATTACGAAAAGATGTCCCTGGATGTAATGCTTAAGAAAAGTTCTTACAACTCCAATGGGGCAGCCAAGTATGATAACATCAGGAATAAAGTGATAGAAAAGGCCTGCAGAGCAATGTTGCTCATAATGCAAGTAAAGCCAGTAGATAGGTACAACAGGGTGTCCCTTAACACTATAGCCGAAGTACATGAGGAAAAAGCTAATGACTAGGATTATTACATCCACAAAGAAATGGTAAATTATTTAAAGGCACACTAGTCAAAGATCTGCAACCCTTATTTGATGACACATGTGCTCAATCACATAGCTCAGCAGCCTCTTCTAGATCCGAAACCAGAAGAAAGGATGCAACTGGCAATATAGACAGCACCACCATCACTTACTACTGAAGAAATGCAGGAAGGACAAGCCATACTGATGGAAACAAAATAAATCATGACGGAGATCAAGAAAGGGAGAAAGAAGAAGACCGAAAAGAAGATGAGAGGCATTATTCCTGACGTTTTGCTAAGGAAACACAAAGGATCAAGGATGAGCTAGCCTAGGAAATAGCATCATACCAAGAAGTACTGGGGCAGCAGGAAGCAACAAGTCTCATCTTGTCAGCACCTCTAGAGAGGATGGAAGCACATATACATCATCAAACTCCCCTTTAAAGTCCAGCATAACTAATTTTCAAAAATCTTTCCCCTCTTAAAAATTCAACAATGTCAGATACACTTGCTTCTGCTAAGCTACATAAAGAGACTCAACAATAAACGTTGCTAGAAATAAAGTCCCAAGGACACAAAGAAGCCACATCACTCCTAGTAGGACTCCTCAAAGAGCCACTGGATATAGGAAAACGACAAAGGGCTGAAGAGACACCAAGTCCCAGTAAAAGGCAACATCTGGAAGATGCAGAGGAGACTCTAGAGACGTCTTTCCTCCATAATATGGATTACGACAGATTCTTTCAAGAGACTGTGGAAGGCATGGAAGGACTCTTGCACTTGCCACACTCTGGACTGGAAGGGGAAGTAGTAACAAGTGCTTCCCTTTGGGAATAAGAGCAGTGAGTATGGTGATGCCATCTCATATGCTTCATGACCCAAATGCAATGCTATGGAAGCAGGTCTAGGAGGCTACCAATCAAGTTCAAACACTGCAAGAGCATCTAACAACACATTAGGAGAAATATGGACTCTCCATTTTGCCCCTTAAGGGGTTTCTCTCACTTCTCTCTCTCTAGAAAAAGATTCTAAAATAATGGTATAATATTAGCTCTTGTAGAATCAAGGAGATCTCTTTATATTGTTTTTAAAAGATATTCACCTATTATTTTATTGTAGTACTATCCCATGTCCAAAGTTAGGACCACATGTCCTCAAAATTCTTAAATCTGAAGTAATAATATTCTATTTGATCTAAAAACATGAAGCATCTAAGATGTGACACTCTTAAATACCCACGTGACTTTTTAGCTTCTAAATCCTTCCAAATAGGTTGCATTTATGTATTTCAAAATGGGAGAAGTTAGAAAACAGAATAACTTGATGTAGACATCACATTTTCAAATTTCTTTTTATCCATACCTACATCTATGCTCTAAGAGTGTGACTGTTAATTTTCATCATTTTTCATTAAGTATACAGGGGTTTATGATTTTTTTCTTTATTTTTAGAGACTTCTCTAGATTTTTTAGAATAAGAAAAGTAGGGTTTTCAGTTTAGGGCGATTTTAGTTTGCTTTGATGAGATATTGCTCTTTAGGTTTTTCACTTTCCCTCCTTTGTAAAGAGAAAATTTAAATCTGTGTTTGTTTTCTTTAGTAGCTATGCTCAAAAGCTTTCTTTCCTCCTAAACCACATTAAGGAGTTTATATATTCTCAATCATGGGGTTTCTTCTCTTCTGTAACAGAGAAATTGAAGGGTATGTTGATTATTTGGTGCCATTTAGTTGGGACCACATATTCATCTTCCCCTTCAATCATCTTTCTGTTCATTAATCTTTGCAAAAGAATCAAAGAACAAGAGAGCAATGGAGGTATGTCCATCTTGTTATCTGTTATGTTGTTTTGTTATGGTTTAATTTTGTCTGAGTTATTATGTTTTCTTTTCTATTTTGACCATCTTATTGTTCTAAATGTGATATAGTCATGCGTGAAATAGAAGATAATAGTTGAGTGTAATCTTGTTATTTATCTGCTATTTGGATTGTTCATTATACTGATTTTCTGAGTGCAACAAGTGAACAAGTGTGTGAAATATAATTATTGATTAATAGTATTGATTTAGTTTTGGAAACAAGAGAGTAAAAGAATCAAAGAACAAGAGAGCAATGGAGGTATGTCCATCTTGTTATCTCTTATGTTGTTTTGTTATGGTTTAATATTGTCTAAGTTATTTTGTTTTCTTTTCTATTTTGACCATCTTATTGTTCTAAATGTGATTTAGTCATGTGTAAAATAGAAGATAATAGTTGAGTTTAAGGATGCTATTTCTGTGTTATTTAGATTGTTTATTAGTGATTTTCTGAGTAAAACAGGTGTGTGAAATATTAATAGTTATGATTTAGTTTTAGGATATATTGAAGTCTATATGTTATGTTCAATAATGTTATTTCTCATTTATGATGTTATTTCTGTGTGATTTGGGTGAAACAAGTGTGTTATTTTGATTACAAGTTATGATTTAGTTCTATATTATATTGAAGTTATATCTGGTTAAAGTTGTTATCAATAATGTTATTTTGATTACAAGTTATGATTTAGTTCTATATTGAAATTATATCTGGTTAAAGTTGTTTTCAATAATGTTATTTTTGGTTACAATTTTGAGTTGTTCAAATGTATAAAAGCTACTTTTTTGTTAATAGTCGTATTTTATCCAGAGCTAATTTTTGGTTAATAGTCGTATTTTATCCAGAGCTAATTTTTGGTTAATAGCTGTGTTTTGTCCAAATGCTAATTTTAGGATGTAGGCCGGAATAAGAAGATAGACATTCACTTCCAATTGGAGGCTGAGTATGCACCACTAGACAAGAGAACGACAACAAGTAAAAAGCAACTAGAGATAATGCAACAAGACAGAAATGCAAGAAAAAAACATGCCGATATTTGGGTTGAGGGGTGTATTTATCCACCCGATCCAATTACCCAAAGACCTCCACAATTTAGTGGGCTTACATCTTTCATTAAGTATATGTGTGAAGGTAATGCAGGGTTATTGGGATACACTAGAAGGCTAGCAATGCAAGCTCATAGTGTTTACGCACCATGATGGGCATGGATGCAAGGATTAAGGGGCTCACAAAATCACTAAGTGAAAAGGATAAGTGAAAAGGAGAGAGAGTATCAGAGTTTGCAAGATGCGATGCATGTTATGGAAAATGCGGTGCATGTTGTTGAGGTAGACAATGCAAAACTGCATTGCAAAATGCAAGGTTTGGAGAAGGACAACAAAAAGATGGCAGCAATGCTTGTAAGACTGTTGTTGCTGGACCCTCAATGAAAACCAAACGAGTAGGTGAGCGTGTGAGGTTTCTCAAACCACTTCATGAGTTGACCAGAGGGAGTGGGCAATATGTTAGAAAACATGGGCGCTCAAGGATGGATTGAGCACATGATTAGAGCAAGGATTAAGAATTAGGAAGCAAGACTATGCTTAAGCATGGCAAGATTAGCTAAAGACAAATCATATGAGCATAATGACAATGTGAATAGGGCAAAAGCTTGTTGTAATCTTCATTAGATGAGGATCCTTTAAATAGGCTGAAGTACAAAAGGATTAAGGAGGATATTAGGATCTAATCCTAATCAAGATGCTTATCACTTGCCTAGAAGTGAGCACCCAAATCCTAGAGTAGAGTGTAAGAAGTAGAGATTCTCTACTAAGGCATATAAAAAGCTGAAAAATAGGACCATCCAAAAAAGAAGCTACTAAACCTTAGAGAAATAATCTACTAAGGTCCACTACTAAAGCCAAGCTACTAAACCTTAGAGAAATAATCTACTAAGGTCCACTACTAAAGCCATGTAGAGGGGCCATAAATTCCAATACCCTCCCTGGACCTCAACATGGCTTGAAAATAAGGCAAGAGCATCCAAGAAGTGTGAAGGAATACCAAAATACTCTCCCATGTTCCAAACACTAACTATGGGACTAACTAAAAAAATTTGCCCTCCCAGGAGGCAAATGTCTAAAATGTTACATGAGCTACATCATGTGGTGCTCAGAGGTAACCATCCAAAAGTCCCACTACTACTACTAAAAAAGTTACATGAGCTACATCATGTGGTGCTCAGAGGTAACCATACAAAAGTTCCACTACTACTACTAAGAAAGTTACATGAGCTACATCATGTGGTGCTCAGAGGTAACATACATCAAAAAGGACTTCAAAAAGTCCAATCAGAATCAATAGAAGCAAAATTTGCTTCTTCTTCCTTTGTCAAAACTTCTTTTTCCTCAACCAAGTGTGCTTTATCCTTCTTTTTAAAGCAAAAATTCTCTGAATGACCTTTAAGACCACAAAAACTGCATATCTTCAACCTGCATGTGTCAACTTTGTGTCCTGACTTTCCACAGTGGGAGCAGGATACTTTTGATTTGCTTACTACCATTGCATTGTCAACTTGGAAGAGACCTTCTTTGCCCATCTTTCTTTCTTCTTCCAGGATAGAAGATTCTACCTTTTTCAAGGTTAGATTTGGTACATTCTTTAAAGTGGTGATCAAAGTGCTGTAAGTGGAAGGTAAACTTTTAAGCAAAACAGCAATGACTATTTCATCTTTCAAAACTTCTCCTTCACCGGCAAGCTGAGAGAGAAGGCTTTTAGCCTTATTGAGGTGAGTTGAGAAACTTTCATTAGCTTGCATCATTATCCCAAAGAATTCTATCATGAGGTTCATTAAGGTGCCTTTCCCTTTGGCTCCAAATAACTCCTCCAATGTATCCCATGCTATTTTGGAGGTGTTGCATGCACTAATATGATGAATGAAATTATCATCCATACTAAGCACTAGAAGGAAAAGTGCCTTTTTATCTTTAGTTATCCATTCTGCTTTCTCATCTTCTTTGTCTCTGCCGTTTGGACATTTGTTCTTACCATTGACAATATTCCAAAGTCCCTTCTTTATGAGAAGGAATTTTGCCTTGACTGACCAAGTAAAGAAATTAGTGCCATCAAACCTAGTAAGCCCTTTATCCTTGTGTTCTGACATACCGAAAAATGACTCACTCAAACAAATTACATGCATGGGAAATCAAAGTTGCATTCCCCATATACGTGTAATACTTCAAGATAGGATGATGGAATCCGAGAAGTGGGTTTGTTTTTGGCATGAACTTTGTTGATGGATTTGACTTTGGCTTTCTTCACGGCTTTAATATATTTGACATACTTTGCATTGTTGGACTCACATGAAGAGGGCATGTTGAGCTTACGAAAAAAAATAGTGATTAATGTCCACTAATCACTCATTAGTGATTGAGTTCACTATTTTGAAAAACCAAAAAGCTGGGCCACCTTGGAGTGAAAGAATGGATGCCTTTCACTAAACATTTTCAAAAAAGCTTGAACCTGCTTCAATAGCAATGTGTCCACATGATAATCATTATCCTAAACACTTGATTAAGCAAAGAAATCATTACTTAATCTTTGTTTTAACCAAAGTACCTTCTGTAGTTGCCACAGTGCTGGAGGAGCTACAAGCAATCATTTTTAGCCAAATCTGATGCTACAAGCGTGTTTGCCATGCCCAAAAACCCCCGGGACGAAGGGGAATTAGGTCAATTTGTAGAGGTTGGCTCAATTTTTGCAAAAAACCAGATTTTTCCCTTCAGGATGGCGATGGCGATTTTGCCTGCAATGAGCTGCATTTTGCTTTGAGCCTTCACATAGAGGGTCGCCTAGGGGTTAGCTTGAAGCCCCTAAGAGGGCTTGATCATTGTTGAAGTGGTTTGTGCACAGCAAGGCAAAGTTCGGCTTTGGGTGCAGATGGGCTATGGTGAGAAGAGGTAAAAATGACTTAATTAATGAGGGATGATTAGCAAATGAGATTAGGGACTACACTCAGCTTGAGGGTGACTTACATGGCTTTGATATCATGTTAGAAAACATGGGAGCTCAAGGATGGATTGAGCACATGATTAGAGCAAGGATTAAGAATTAGGAAGCAAGACTATGCTTAAGCATGGCAAGATTAGCTAAAGACAAATCATATGAGCATAATGACAATGTGAATAGGGCAAAAGCTTGTTGTAATCTTCATTAGATGAGGAGCCTTTAAATAGGCTGAAGTACAAAAGGATTAAGGAGGAGATTAAAATCTAATCCTAATCAAGATGCTTATCACTTGCCTAGAAGTGAGCACCCAAAGCCTAGAGTAGAGTGCAAGAAGTAGAGATTCTCCACTAAGGCATATAAAAAGCTGAAAATAGGACCATCCAAAAAAGGGCTACTAAACCTTAGAGAAATAATCTACTAAGGTCCACTACTAAAGCCAAGCTACTAAACCTTAGAGAAATAATCTACTAAGGTCCACTACTAAAGCCATGTAGAGGGGCCATAAATTCCAATACAATATAATCGGCGGGTCTATGCACAATGTGCAAACATGAAGAATATGTTTTCCAACCCAAGTGAAGAGGTTGATGATGCAATTGCAAAGGTCTTAGCAAAGGTATAGTGAAGTATGCATTGGAAAACTCCAAATTCAAAACCATTGGTGATGATGTTGCAAGAGTACGCTTGAAGGAGGTAAGCAATACCTTCATAGCTATAGATGCTCAAGGCATATGTGACAAGGTAGGGAATAGCTCCGAATCCTATGATATGATTTACAAGCAATTGGATGCAGGGTTTAAGGCTATTCTTAATAACAAGAGATGGGTGGTGCCTATCTCTAAACCATTCCATGTAAAGTAGGCACGAAAAGATCTTAATGCAAAAGTCTTAGACACAATTGGTGAGCCAATGCATTTGGAACATACACAAATGCTTAAGTTTGGATCAAAGAAAGTGCCCTTCAAATTGCATGTAGACAATAACTTTGTATTGAACGTATGCGCAAGCTACAAGCAGTAATGGTAAAGTTCTACAACATGTATGTCGAAGAGTGTAGAGGTAAGCTTCAATTTGTTTTGAAGCTTGATGAGAGTGAAGTCATTAAGGGCCAAAAGCTTGAACATGTTAGCTTGACACTAATGAATAGGGCATTGGATCCCAAGGTCTGTTGTTTCGTCATATTTGCCCATAATTTTAGCAATTTGTACGGTCGTATTTTTGTATGAATCACATTGAGGCCATACGTGAGTGCTCTTGTTGGAAGAGACTCAGTGAGTCCTTGGGCCACCCCCCTTTCTTAGACTTTTCAGTATGTGCAAGGTGTGGGCATCTAGGAAAGGGTTGGTACTTATAGGATTTGCAGGAATGTTAGGCAAAGGACCAAAGCGCAGTGGGATCGAAGAAACTCTGTGTAAAAAACCCAATGACACGCTTGTTATAGGCATGGCCAATGACATTGGGAGAGGTGAATTTGCGGCATAGATCTCAATGGCTCGAAGATGTCAGCCACCATTGAGATTTGTCCATGTGTAATCCTTGGTAATCCCTCTATTGTGGCCATGTCAAAGTGCCAAAATGCTCCTTAATGAGCAATCACAATTTTTTTTTTGTGCTTTCTATACTTTCCCACAGCCCGTTATAGCCTCAAGAGGCTTGGTGTACTCTTCGTTGGATCAAACGGGTGTCTGTTTGCCCTAATTAGCTTAGGCGCTATACGCATGTGAATGACCAGAGATATTTTTCTGGAAAAAGCGTATGCTTGGAACTTCCCAGATGGAAGAGGAGGTTCCAAAACCTATTTTCCATCACTATCTTAAGACAAAAAAAATTCTCAAAATTTTTTTCCATGTTTCACAACACGTTTTTTAGGGTGTTCCAAAAGAAATTTTGAATGAAAAACTCTGTACGAGGGAGTTGTAGTAATTTTGGAGTACTACAACTTTGTTTCCCTAATTCGTCCGTGATTTTGTCGTTTAGCCCTCAAAAAGTAGCCCGAATATGACTCGTTACGCTGTTTTTATGATTTTTCATGGTTTTTGGGCTATTTTTTGCCTTGATTTTTAGGTCAAAATTTGAGGTTGTTGGTTAAAGGCCAAAATAGTCGATTTTGACTTCAAACAATGATCCAAAGTCAAAGAGCTCGATGTCAGCTTTTCGATGAGCCCTAGAGCACCTTCATCGGATATACGATTTAGGAGATACAGGCCCCCAAACAGGGGTGTTTTCTAGAGTTTTTTTTAAACGGAATATTAATTTTTTTTTTTTGTGGACCCCAAGCTGTTCACATGCCAAGCCGTTCATGTGCCCAGCCGTTCACGTCCAAGCCGTTCACGCCCTAGTCGTTCACGTCCAAGAAGCCGTTCACGCCCCAGCCGTTCACATGCCAGCCCTTCACGTCCTGCACTTTCACACCAAATCTTTTCACAGCCTGGTCTTTCACAGGCTGGCTTTTCATGCTTTTTTTTTTCTTGGAGTCTCTTGTTAATCCTAGAATTGGATTAACATCTTCATGATGATTTTTTATGAGATCATGGGGTCACATGGTGACAGCGATGGATCTGATAGGATTGATGTGGAGCACAATTTAAGTCCACATGACAGTTTTGTTGGCTCTATAAGTAGTACTTTTACTTTCTAACAGTCCTTACATAGCCTAGTCTCAAACATATTATCTATATAGAACACTAACAATTAGATTTTTTTGGATTTATAGGTGGCATGTGCAATCTAGTAAACTAGTGATGTGGAGCTACTTTGAGAGTGGTCACGAGAAGGGTGAGCATGATGGTGCATGCATGTGTGTGAAATGTGCTTTGCGATGTCATCAGTTTACAACATTATTCAGAGCAGTTTAGAGATGCATGCCAGGTGGTCGAGTGGTGTTCTCAGCATTTACATGAGAGTGTAGCCTCATCCTACCTGAGATGTGATGCTAGGATTATTAGGAGATGTTTTGGGTGTGTTGATGCTAGCAGTATATCGACTGATGTGCCCCATATGTTTGTGATACAGTAGTAGGTACTCTTGGCCTGCATTTCATTAGGAGTTCTGGCTTAAGTGATCCCATGATATTCACATGATATTTTACATTCTTTTGTGGAGCATGTATGGATGGTGATCGGGTAGATTGTTCTAGGTCATACTCGGTAGATCGTTGCCTCTAGCAGGTCCTCACTTGCGAGCATCCTTCCCAGTGAGTGCAATCTTCATAGCATGCTAGTCATGTGCTCATGGTAGACTATGATGTACTGAAAGATTTACTACACGAGAGTAATGTACATGTATTATTATTGCTGATAAGGGTAATAGTGAGGAGGTAGAGCACTATCTATTGAGTTGCGGTCACCACATGGTATTGGATTACTGCAGAGACAGTATGGCTTGGACATGTTGTCCAAGTATGGTATGATAGGCTGTAAGCCTATCTCAGTGCCATTGGATAGAATGGCAAGTTGAGTGCAGATTCAGGAGAGATTTTGGAGGATCCTACTATGTATACGCGCATAGTAGGAAGCTTGATCTACATGATGATCACCAGGCCAGATTTGAGCTATGCTGTTGGGTTGGTGAGTCAGTTTATGCAGGTTCCTTGGAAGCCGCATTTGGATGCATTGAGACGCATACTGAGGTACGTGAGGTCTACTTTGCATTGTGGACTATTTTATGAAACTGGGACAGAGATATGTGTACATGGGTACACAGATGCTGATTGGGTTGGTAGTATCTCAGATAGAAGATCTACTAGTGGCTTCATGTTTTCTTTGGGGAGTGCTGCTGTAACTTGGAGCAGCAAGAAGCAGCCTACGGTTGCTCTATCCAGTACAGAGGCCGAGTAAAGAGGACTTGCTATGGCAGCATGTGAGGTAGCTTGGTTGAGAAAGCAACTTGCAGATTTGGGTCTATCAGTGGATAGACAAGTTGTCATTTTTTGTGACAACATTAGCAGTATACAGTTGGCCAGGAACCCATTTTTTCATGCTCGCACGAAGCATATAGAGGTCCACTACCATTTTGTCAGAGAGAATGTTTTGGCAGGAGATGTTGACCTTGTTTATGTCAGCACACAGGATCAGGTCGCTGACATCTTTACCAAAGCATTGGGGACAGAGAAGCTCCGCAGATTCAGGGCTTCGCTTGAAGTACATGAGATGGAGTTGAGCTCGAGGGGGAGTGTTGAGATATATCGAGCTCATCTAGTGAGGCGGTGGACACTGATGACCCACCTGGGGGATAGGCCCCACACTTACATCACTGGCATGGTTGTTGAGATCATGGGTGATATGCGGCCAGTGGGATGACAGGCTGTGTGACAGCCATTCTAGAGATTGACATAGTTATAGCGCCAGCTCATTTAGTTGGGTTCACACTATAGAGAACTCTAGTATGTATTTGGTTGAGTACCTTTTCATAGTGTGTACTCTTATCTTTGTATATGGTGTGTTGAGTGTTGTGTGAAGAAGAAGAAGATTTTCAGCCTCTCACCTTGTGTGTTCTCTTTTAGGGTTTTGTGAGTGTGTGTGTGTGCTTGCAAGAGCTCAAGCTCTCTTCTCCCCTCCATCTTTTCATTATGATGTGATGAGAAAGGGAATACAGATGAAATAAATGAGGAATGATGTGGAACAATGTGGAAAGACGAGAGTTTGCTATAGAAACTGTATTTATGACCTGTTTTTTTTAATGTGACTGTTTTATGTCAAGAATGCTGGGGAATCATTTTGATTGTCTTGTGAATGAGGTCGTGGAGACCCAATCTAATAAAGTTGCAGTAGCCTAACGGAGAGTCAATGGAGAACATCTCGCATAGCAAGGTCGGCCGAGGTCTTGACCAGCCTCGGTTTAATTAAAATGGTGAGCTTCCGGTACGATGGATAAGGGACCAAGGAAGCGACCTATGAGTGAAGCGCTAGGTCACCTGCGATGGATCCTAGAGGGTGCTGACCATACGGTACTCGGGCTCTGAGTCACCAATGATACCCATGCGTGCATCGTGGAAGATATTGGAACAAGAAGTAAGAGTTGTTTTCTGAATTCGGGCATGAATCTGGTTGATTGACCTTGCTGGTCCTCAACGGATGAGTCCATGGTTCTTTTATATGAATCTGTTGGTTGATCTTGCTGACCTTCAATGAAGATTCCATTTCGATATGTGAATATTGTCGAGTACTATGAGCTAGGAACCATCGAAAAGACCCTTGAGTGGACAGGTGGTGAGCGTTCTAGTTTCTAATGATGCCATAGGTACACTAAGGAAGGAATGATTGGAAATTAGAATTCAACTGGAAATTTTTGGAGGATTATGATGAGTGACTATGATTTCATTAAATGATTGTTTTAAAGACAGCTGAATCTGTGAAAAAGGTACTTTCATATTGGGTGTGTAAGTGGTGTGACTAGTTTTAAGTTTGCATGAATATCTGGCTAGGGGGCCTGGGAACTCTTTTCCCTAGTACCCGGGACAAAAACCTAACCAAATTCCTAATTGGATCCCATCACTATAGTGGTTGGGATCCCATCACTATAGTGGATCCCATCACTATAGTGGTTGGGTGGTTGGCTAACCCATAGGACTGGATGGGGTTAGGCTAGACTGATGGATCCCTCAATGGAGACCCAATTCTGTTATGGTACGATAGATGAAGTAAATCCCGGACAAAAATTGTTCTATGGAAAAGAATCAAAACGACTGTGCCTCTCAATGAGGAAAAAAGCATTGGTCTCTAAGATTCAAGTGCAATCTTTTCCTGATCTGACTATGGGACTTATGGGTTTGGTCAGATCAGTTCAGTTACTTAAGACTTTTTGACTACGTTAGAGAAAAATTATCGTGGAGGAATCGCCCGTGCTTTCCGGGCAATGGGAAGTTTTTTCGGGTTTGGTTTAGAAGAACCGATGGATTAGTCTCTTGTCTGGATATCTGTGGGGGCGAGGCCCCGAGTGAGGGACCCTGGCCTGCACAAGAAGTGCTACTTTCGCTGCTAGCGGCCCTGAATTCGTTGTGCGGTGGGGACAGGGACTTTACACCCAATCTGCATCTGTGTATCCATATAGCTCCAATGGTACACCTGCTGCATAAAACAATGCATAATCAACAATGGCCCTTAAATACCGAAGTGTGCATCGCACATTGTCAAGATGTGGTTTGTATATGGAATCTACATAAATTGGCTCTCTAAGCCAACAGTGTAACTCAAATCTAGCCTACTGATCGTGACATAGATCAAACTCCCCACAATCTTCCTGTACATAGTGGGATCCTCCAACACAACCTGCATCCGCACACTAAGCTTGCCATTTGGATCTAATGGCACCAAGATTGACTTGCAATCAGCCATCCCATACTTGGACAACATGTCCAATACATACTGTCTCTGTGAGACAACCAAATATCATCAGGTGTGTGAATGACCTCAATTCCCAAAAAGTAGCGTAGATCTCCCAAATCCTTCATCTCAAACTTCTTTTTGAGAAGGCTTTTCACATACTTCTTTTTGAGAAGGCTTTTCACATACTTAATCTCTTCCAAGTTGTCACTCCCAACAATAAGATCATCTACATAGATGGTGATGATCACAATACCCTTATCACTCTTGCGCACATACAAAAGAGTGATCTACATCTGCCATATGAAAACCAATAGTGACAAGATACTCATCAATCTTGTCATGCCATGCTCGTGAAGCTTGCTTTAGCCTATACAAGGCTTTATGAAGCTTACATACATACTCTGGGTGACCTATATCCTTAAAACCTAGTGGCTGATCCATATACACTTCTTCTTGCAAGTCACCATGCAAGACCGCATTTTTTACATCCATCTGATGTAAAAACCAAACTTTAGCTACAGCCACCGCAATCACAGCTCTCACAGTTGCCATCTTTGCAATCAAGGAGGGCAAATGTCTCCTCATAATCAATCCCATGTGTCTGCACATATCCTTTGGCTACCAATCTAGCCTTGTACCTGCTTATCTGCTTCCTATGCTTCTCTTGCTTGTCGCTCAGCCCTTAGCATGAACCAAGCTCTGATACGATGAAAAGATGCAGGGGAGAAGAGAGCTCCAGCTCTTGCAAGCGCACACACACTCACACAAACCCTAGAAGAAAACACACAAGGTGAGAGGCTGAAAATTCTTCTTCTTCTTCACACAACAAAAGAGGTCTACAAAGAAGATAAAATTATCAAATTATGGGGAGTATGCACAATGGAAGCTATAGTTGATGGAAATATAAAGCAACATATATGAGAGAGAGCAAGAACACAAGATGTATAGAAAGCTTCTATATTACCTTCTATTTCAGCCACTCCAAAGTTGGCTTAACCTTCACCTTCATGTGTTGGCTGTGTTGTGTTACAAAAAGTGAGGCCTCCTGCCTTTTATATAGGGTCCACCAAGGGCTAGGGTTGGGTCAACCCTAGATCCCTTTTCCACCGACAGACCCGTGACTTTATTTGGGGTGTGTTCACACCTACATCACCTCTTTCTCTCACCCTTTATCACTTGTACATCATATATTTCAACACCCCCTCTCAATGCCACCATGGAACAATGTCAAACAAGGAGCAAGGTGAGAATTGGACATAAAAAAATGACCCCCTCTCAACCATAGGATAGATGACAAGGTAGGTAGCCTTTATAAGTTAGGCTTTTACAAAAGTGATGAGTTATAGAGAAATGTGGTTCACTCCCAATTCTAGCAAACATGCTTCACTCTTCAACTAGAAGAGTTTCTTATCATGTGAGGAGCTTCCGAAATTCCCCTCAACCTTAGTAACATCGTTGGTACCATCTCTTCCGTAGTGGCTTCATGTGTACATGTCTCCTTCCAATCATGCTAGCTTCCTTAGTCCAGCTGCCACATAGACTAACACATGGCTGCCACCCATGTTTCAATAGCTTATGTATGTGCTGCTTGCTTCCACCTTCCACTTTATCATGATGTATAAATACATACCCCTCTTGATTTTGATAAACAACTGCCCTCTTGAGTCCTTTGGCTTTGTAAGTCTTGGAGTAAAAAGGATTGAAAAATTTAGAAAAACTTTTAGAGGAAAAAGGTTTGGAGAAAACTATGTAGAAAGGTTTAAAAAGAAGTTTCAAGCATTTCAAAGAACCTTTAGAAGAGAGCTGGGTTTTTTTTTCTTTTAAAAAAAAACCTGATGAAAAAAAACCAAGGTTTGTAAACCTTCCACTGTGAAAAAACGTGATTGCGTTTTGCTTGATGCGCAACGATGATGATGCGCCTGTCCCATCTGCTGAGTTGCAGAGGCTACCACAATCTGTTTGTTATAGCTAATAAAGCTGTTGTTACAGCAACCACTTTATGGGTGGAAATTGCTCCATTGGACGGCAATGGATGACGGAAGACAGCACAGACGGATGACGGCCGAAAAAATAGACGGATGACATCGGCTGCGAGGACGGACGATGGCTGCAGTGTGTTTGATGCACGATGCACTGCGGATTCGTTGCTGCCGATTGCTTAGCTGCTCGTCCGTGCGTTGTTGCCTACGCCTTGCTGCTATACTGATGTCATTTGGCACTGCGCCCAGACTGCTGCTAAAGGTTTGTTGCACATGAGCTTTTGTTGGCCGTGGTGCTATAATAATGTTGCTGTCGTCGACTATTGATAAACAACATTGTTGCCCACGTTGACGTTCAGACCCTTGCGTTTTGGCCATAACAAGCCCATGTTGCCTCCTTGCATTTTTGGGCTCATGCATTTGATGCGCTTGTTTTATTGCTGCTTTCAACAGCCAGGGCTAAGAGGACGTGCCTAACTAGGCTTCCACACCTTCAAACGATCATAAGGAAGCTCCCATTCAAGCGTTTTTCCTTTTTCCTCCTCCTCCTCCTCTTCTTCTCCTTCTTGCCCCAATGATGGTTTTCGTCTTCTCTTTTTCCAAGCTTCAAAAACTTGTTGATGATTTTGAGTTAAAAATCCTTCCACACATGTGAAATAGGCGCCTACCTCAAGAGTCCCGCTCTCCTTACCAAGGTGTCAAAAATGCATCATTATTCTAAAATATCTCATTTTTTAAGTAATATCTCATAATTTTTAACTAATAAACCTTATACTCAGTCAACTCTTCATCTTATGTGAGCATTTACTCATTTTTGGGTATTTTTTTTTATTGTTTTGGATTTATCTCATCCCAACACTTGGATTAATCCAATTGGCACATTGGAACCTTAATTGGACCATAATCCCAAAATTTCTGAAAAATGTAGACCCTTAGGCTAAGGTCCCTTATACACATTTTCAATTAATTCCAAATGCACATTGGAAAGTTCATTTTGAACTTCTATTTCAGGGGAATCAATTTTAGACACTAGGAGGATTTTTATATCCAAAGATATCTCAATTTTGGATTCTCTCTCTCTAGATATTTTCTCTCTCTAGGCCAAAACAGGGTAAAACAAGATCTTTCTCCTATTTTAGAGAAGAGAATAATTTCAAGAACATAAGGGGAGGTTCTTATACCTTTAGGTCAATCTTTAATTGCATCCACATCACATCCATCAAATCCATCACATTCATTGCATCCACATCACATTCATTGCATCCACATCACATCACATACATTCCATCCACATCTATCCTTATCACATCACATCCATCCCATCCATATCACATCACATTCATTCCATCCACATTACATCACGTCCACATCTATCCACATCACATCTCATTCATTCCATCCACATTACATCACATCCACATCTATCCATATCTCATCACATCCATTCATTCACATTCACATCTATCCACATCCATCCATTCATTCACTTGCACATCTATCCACATCCATCCATTCATTCACATGCACATCTATCCACATCCATCCATTCATTCCACATCCATCCATTCATTCACATGCACATCTATCCACATCCATCCATTCATTCACATTCACATCTATCCACATCCATCCATTCATTCACGTGCATATCTAGCACATCACATCTCATTCATTCACATTCACATCTATCCACATCCATCCATTCATTCACTTCCACATCTATCCACATCCATCCATTCATTCACATGCACATCTATCCACATCCATCCATTCATTCACATTCACATCTATCCACATCCATCCATTCATTCACATGCATATCTAGCACATCACATCTCATTCTCATCCATTTACATATCCCATCACATCCTTTCACATATCATCACATCTTATTCTCATCGATTTACATCACGTCACATCCTTTTACATATTATCACATCTTATTCACATCTTAATCACATTCACATCCACATCTATTTACATCTCATCACATTCACATCCACATCCATTTACATCACATCACATCCCATCCACATCTCATCACATCCACATCCACATCCATTTACATCACATCACATCTCATCCATATCTCATCACATCCACTCACAACTTATCACATCGCATTGGATGCTGCTGTAAGTAATTAGCTAAGTCCTCATTGGTCCGGTGTTTGGCCAGTTCTTCATTAACAGCTCTCGGCAAAAGACTTCATGATTGTCTCTTGTAGCCTCCTCACTGCTTTCAGCCACCTACAACCGCTGCTCCAGCACAGAAATTCTGTTTTGAAGACCTGGAATCCTATTAGCTTCATACAATAAATTATCATTTTGAGATTGAAGCCGTGCCATCTGTGCTTCAAGAGCAGTTATGCGAGTAGCTTGGGCACTAGCTTGAGAGGAAAATTATGGCAGAAGTCTGCAGTATGCTAAAGTAACTGCACAACACTTTCCAAGTGCGCTAGTTGGACCTCATACTGTGGGGTTTCCCAAGGAAAAGGAAGAACTGTGGTAACCACCGCATGAGTCCAAGACTGCGGTCCCCACCCTGGAAACTAAAATCGCAGGCGCTGTGAGTTGTTCAATTCTCGCATGCGTCAGTATTGGAAGGATAGTACCGGCACAACTATCGGTGCTGTGCTTACCAGTAACCGCTCCTCCCGAATCTATTGGCACCACCGGTGCAGAGCAAAAACCCCCTGTGGTGGTGACATTGCGACCGAAGGGCGAATAGGAGTACCCACAGGCACAGTCGCAGTGACAGAAATAGTGCCATCACCCCGTTTAGCATCACTGGCCACTTCTGCATACGAGCGCTTTTGGCCACTTCTGCATGCGAGTGCTTTTGGTCACTTCTGCATGCGAGTGCTTTTGGTCACTTTTGGATGCGAGAGCTTTTGGCCACTTCTGCATGCGAGCGCTTTTGGCCACTTCTGCAGAAACGATGACTGTTACTGAAGCACTCGTAGAGAATGGAGCTGAAAAAAGACAGGCAGGCGGAACCAAAAAAATTGCAGGCCAAAGAGGAACCAAAAAATTGGTTGGACAGAGGAAACAGGATCTGCAGTATCTGCCCCACCTTAGAGTGTACTACCTGCCCTTTCTGCACCTGAGAACATACCCTCTGAGCCTCAAATCTAATTCTGTCCTTTAGAATGCGAGCCCAAGAAACAGGGCCGAGCTTAGAGGTCTTGATCAGCTATTTCACCTTCACTGACATAGTGTAAGTTTTTGCTTGCAGCTAAATGGCTTCTAGAAACCATATGTAGCATTCCTTTGCTGCCAAATCAGTGCATCCAGAAAGTTTATACTCCCCACTGATTTTGGGACCAAACTCTACCTCCATCTCGGCTGCAAGAACTGCCACCGTTTTGCTAGCAGCAATAGCTTCGTTTGCGGGGCAAGTGTAGCTTCTGCTGAATGTATTCCACTGTGAGCTCCACCGCTGCATCATGTATATCCACCATATCGCCAACACCTAATTGTCGTAGCAAGGGCAATGACTGCGGGTGTACCTACACACGCTCCCAATGGAAGTTGTATTAAACGTGGATGCGCTTATCTGTGAGCCATGCATCAATAGCCGACCGCTCAAGATGAACGATCAACGTGATCGGCAAGAACTGCACACAAGAGAAGCAGTCATGGCTGCTGTAGAAGAAAAGAGCGCAAGGAAGAAAAACAGAAGGCAGGCAGAAGAATAAGAGCGAAAATAGAATGCCTTTCCACAAAAAGGAGGGAGTTGTTGCATGCAAAACAACGACTTCTTTTTGATGCATGAAGATATGACACCTGGAAAAAACCAAGAAAAATGAATTCACAAAAGCCGCCCTTGATGTGGAATGACTGAAACCATCATGAAAGAAAGTGTATTCTTCTCAAAAACCGAAAAAGGGCATTGAAGAGGAACCGCCGAAAAATAATGACGCATCCAAAACCCATTGACCGGAGAAGAAAGAACTTCCCAAGAAGATTTGCAAGGAAATACGAGGTGGGACCACAAGAAGCATACACCCAAAACGGCCTGGTCCACCGCACCTTCAGTTTTGCGGGTTTCTTGAACATGCGCGAAGAAAACACCAACACTAATTGCCCTCTTTGGAAAAATTTCTTCTTCAAATGCCGATCCACTTGCCACTTTCTGCGACTTTGAATTTCCTGTGCCCAATAAAAGCTTTTCATCCTCTCTTCATCTAATTCCTGGATGACCTCTAGTCTGTATGCCAATGAATCCGCTGGCAATAATCTATCCGTAACCACAAGGCGCAAACTCGGAACCACAAATTTGACCGGTGTGATGCCCTCCATGCCAAAAGCAAGTTTGAATGGTGTCAACCGAGTTGCGACTTTAAATGCTATGCGGTAAGCCCAAAGTGCTGTTGGCAGCTTCACTTCCCAATCTATCCGATGAAGACTGACCACTTTAGTCAGAATGCGGATTATTTGCTTATTGGAAGATTACGCCTGCCCATTGGCATGAGGGTAATACGGGGACGATTTGCGATGCAGCACAAAGTAAAACCCCTCATTCGTTTGATGACTTTATTAATAAAATGACTGCCCCGATCACTGACCAACTCCACTGGACAGCCAAACCTGGTAAAAACATCCTTAAAGAGACACTTTGCCACCACAGAGAGAGAAATATTATCCCGCAAAGCCCATGCTTCTACCCACTTCGTACAGTAATCCATGGCAGTAAGAATATACCTGTTCCTGGTTAGAGCCGTTGCGGGTTTGATTGGGCCTATAAAGTCCAGACCCCATTTTTGAAATGGTTCCAAAGGAAGACTTTGATGGAGAGGTAGTCGATCCCGCTAGGACGGTTGTCCCATGTGCTGGCAAACATCGCATTGCCTCACAAACTGCTATGCATGCGCATGAACAGACGACCACCATAATCCACTTTATAAGACCTTCTTCGCGGTGATTTTCCCTAAAAAATGCCCACCAGTAACTCCGCAATGGGCTTCCCACAACACTGTCTCCTGCTTATGGGGTAGGATGCACCGCAACAGTGCGTCTGCATTATTGCAATAATAAAGTTCCCCCACACAGACTTCAAATGAGCGGCTCCGCAAAGCAAGGCACCGTCGCTAGTCCGTGGTTAAATGAGCATGCATCTAGAGATAAAAGAAAACATTTCTTCATACTAGGTCCATGGGATGCTTGGGAGAGTTGCTCCTTCCTCTTCAGACTCCTCTTCAGACTGTACCCCCCCCCACATTTGGCTGAACCGTAAACAGTGAAGCACTTGGAAATTCATCATCCATGCCGACTGCTGGCTCCCCCGAATCCAATCAAGAAAGGTAATCTGCCACCACATGCTAAGCACCAGGGCGATGGATGACTTCAAAATCAAATTTTTGTGTAATAATAGAACCCATCGAGCCAATCTGCTTGTTAAATTTTGTTGCCACCCCAAGTAAAGAAGAGCAGAATGATCCACATGATGGAAGAAAAATCGTCAGCCCAAAAGATAGTGCCAAAACTTCCGCACAAAGTACACCATTCCAAGGCCTTCCCGCTCTGTAGCGGAATAATTCTTTTCAGCAGAAGACAACCAGCGACGACTGGCATAATAAATTGGGCGAAACCATCTCGCAGTCTGCTCCTGCATCAAAACACTGCCGATTGCCTCATCCGAAGCATCCACAAAACATGAAAATCCACCCCCCAATGAGGAGGAATCATCACTGGTGCTTGAGAAAGTTGAATGTTGAGCCGGCGGTAAGCCAAATCACAGTCTTCAGACCATCAAAAATCCTTGCGGTCAGAATGAGCGACTGCATTTAAGGAATTGACAAATGTGCCAAAACCCGCAAATGACCATGCCACTAAATTTGGCCCAGAAATCGCATACAGCCTTTAGGATCCACAGGTGCAGGTGCTTGCATAATAGCTGCCACTTTGTCTGGATCTACCACAATGCCATCCTGGGAAATGATGTGACCCAGCAATCCTAGTTGCTAGGACCACCAACTCAGGAGGTCCTTGAGAACGTGACAGTGCGCATTTGCAAACATCGTGCCCCATCCGGCTCATGGGTTAGCCATCGCCCAACCACTGGAATTGGTAGAACCAGAAAATTACTCACCCACCCATAATTAAATGCCTTTCTTAACTTTTGCTTTCGAATACAAATACACACACACTCCTCTTTAAACTTTAACTTATAAAATAATCCATTGACAAACAGTTATTGATTACAGATGACATAACTCAAAATTTCCATCCAATCCTTGTTTCTCAAAAAAAGTATCACTTTGGACTCTGTTGGGACCAGCTGATCAGCAACAACGAGATCCAGTAACAGTTTACAATAATCATTGGTCCATCATACAATATCTTCCACGACATACGCATGGGTGCCTAGGCACCGCGAGCCTGTTCATCGCCTGGTCAAAAACCCTCCATGATCCTCCTTAGGTGTCTTGGCACTTCACTCAGGGACCGCTTTGTCAGCCCTCATCCATCGTACCGAAAGTGCACCATTTTAACCCTGTCGAGGCTGGTCAAGAGACCTGGGCAGGCTTTGCCGCGTGAGCTATCCTTTGAACACTCCCCGCCAGCTATTGCAACCGAACTTCCCTTAGAAAAACACATATACCAAATGCTCCCTCCAGCATTCTAGCGTAAGACAGTCCTTTAAGAAAACAGGGCAACTGTTGACCTCTTTTGCAACACACACAGTGTCTGCACAGCCAATCTGTCTTCCTGCAGTTCTTAAAACAGAGTTCTGCAGAGAATCGATGACTTACCCGCAGTGCTCGAAATCGCCTGCTTTCTGAAAAACGGAGGTCCAGACACGCCTGAAACGCGTTTTTGGCTTGAAAAACTTCTGTCCGATAGGATAATATAGTTGCCCTATAGCTTTACTCCCGCGAAGAAAGCTCCTCAATCAGAGATCGTTTGCCGATGCCTCCCGTAGGGCTCCCGACAAGGGTGTAGTCACCAACACAAAATGGAAAGAGTAGTTGAAGCTCTTACCTTCGTACCGCTTCCTGTGGTTCTCTTGCTTGCAGCTCAGCCCTTAGCATGAACTAGGCTCTGATACCATGAAAAGATGCAGGGGAGAAGAGAGCTTGAGCTCTCGCAAGCACACACACACACTCACCAAACCCTAATAGAGAACACACAAGGTGAGAGGCTGAAAATCTTCTTCTTTTCACTCAACACTCAACACACCATATACAAGATAAGAGTTCACATAATATGAAAGGTACTCAGCCAAATACATACAAGGGTTCTCTATAGTGTGAACCCAACTAAATGAGCTGGCGCTATAACTATGCCAGTTTCTAGAATGGCTGTCACACAGCCTGTCATCCCACTGGCCGCATATCACCCATGATCTCACCAACTATGCCAGTGGTGTAAGTGTGGGGCCTATCCCCCAAGCGGGTCATCAGTGTCCACCGCCTCACTAGATGAGCTCGATATGTCAACAGAGAATTGATGTGGTGTCATGTGAATTGTGATGTGATGAGAAAGGGAATACAGATGAAATAAATGAGGAATGATGTGGAACAATGTGAAAAGACGAGAGTTTGCTATAGAAACTGTATTTATGACCTGTTTTTTTTAATGACTATTTTATGTCAAGAATGCTGGGGAAGCATTTTGACCGTCTTGTGAATGAGGTCATGGAGACCTAATCTGATAAAGTTTCAACAAGGACGTCTCGCGTAGCAAGGTCCGGACGAGGTCTTGACTTGCCTCGGTTTGATTAAAATGGTGAGCTTCCGGTAGTATGGTGGATGAGGGACCAAGGAAGCGGCCTATGAGTGAAGCGCTAGGTCACTTGCAAAGGATCCTAGAGGGTGCTGACCATACGGTGCTCGGGCTTTGGGTTACCGACGATACCCATGCGTGTGTTGTGGAAGATATTGGAACAAGAAGTAAGAGTTGTTTTCTGAATTCGGGCATGGATCTGGTTGATTGACCTTGCTGGTCCTCAACGGATGAGTCCATGGTTCTTTTATATGGATTTGTTGGTTGATCTTGCTGATCTTCAACGAAGATTCCATTTTGATATGTGAATATTGCCGAGTACTATGAGCTAGAAACCATCGAAAAGACCCCTGAGTGGATAGGTGGTGAGCGTTCTGGTTGCCAATGATGCCATAGGTCCACTGAGGAAGGAATGATTGGAAATTATAATTCAACTAGAAATTTTTGGAGGATTATGATCAGTGACTATGATTTCATTAAGTGATTGTTTTAAAGATAGCTGAATCTGTGAAAAAGGCAATTTCATATTGGGTATGTAAGTGGTGTGACTAGTTTTAAGTTTGCATGAATATCTGGCTTGGGAGCTTGGGAACTCTTTTCCCTGGTACTCGGGACAAAACCTAACCAAATTCCTAACTGGATCCCATCACTACAGTGGTTGGGCAGTTGGCTAACCCATGGGACTGAGGCTGGACTGATGGATCCCTAAATGGAGACTCTATTCTATTATGATCAGTGACTATGATTTCATTAAGTGATTGTTTTAAAGATAGCTGAATCTGTGAAAAAGGCAATTTCATATTGGGTATGTAAGTGGTGTGACTAGTTTTAAGTTTGCATGAATATCTGGCTTGGGAGCTTGGGAACTCTTTTCCCTGGTACTCGGGACAAAACCTAACCAAATTCCTAACTGGATCCCATCACTACAGTGGTTGGGCAGTTGGCTAACCCATGGGACTGAGGCTGGACTGATGGATCCCTAAATGGAGACTCTATTCTATTATGGTACGATAGATGAAGTAAATCCCGGATAAAAATTGTTCTATGTAAAAGAATCAACGGCTATGCCTCTCAATGAGGAAAAAAGTGTTGGTCTCTATGATCCAAGTGCAATCTTTCCCTGATCTGACTATGGGACTTACGGGTTTGGTCAGATCAGTTCAATTAGTTAAGACTTTTTGACTACGTTAGAGAAAAATTATCCTCCCTGGAGGAATCGCCCGTGCTTTCTGGGCAATGGGAAGTTTTTTCGGGTTTGGTTTTGGAAGAACCGATGGATTAGTTGCTTGTCCAGATATCCGTGGGCGAGGCCCCGAGTGAGGGACCCTGGCTCGTGCAAGAAGTGCTACTTTTGCCTACTAGCGGCTCGTGCAAGAAGTGCTACTTTCGCCTGCTAGCGGCCCTGAATGCGTTACGCGGTGGGGACAGGGACTTTACAGCTGGTATTAGATCCAATTTGGCTAAAGTGGATCAACTGAGAAGCCAAAAATGTCAAAAATTGATGAAGTAGCAGTAAAAGGTTGAAATTGTGTGATAAATTCATACAAACTGTTATTCAGATTGAAATTCATAAATTGGTAATTGGGTCTGCAGATGGAAGTACCGCAATTATATGGAATCCCTGACTTGCTTGAGGCCTAGACATGATGGTATTTACCTTATAATTCCAAGGACCGTGACTACCTGTATATATCGAGGGTATAACTGCAGCTCTTTATTGGCAGTATATACGAGTAAATCTAAGATCTTGAAATTATAAGCAAAAATGCTATCCAGATGTTGAATTCTAGTGTGTTTGATATGATTTAAAAATTCGAATGTGGTTGATATGATGAACTCGAATGTGGTTGATATGATGAATTCGAATGTGGTTGATATGATTTTAAAATTTTGGTTGAGAACTGATGAGTTGATTTGCATTCTGATCCACAGGTGCATGTGCTTGCATAATAGCTGCCACTTTGTCTGGATCTACCACAATGCCATCCTGGGAAATGATGTGACCCAGCAATCCTAGTTGCTAGGACCACCAACTCAGGAGGCCCTTGAGAACGTGACAGTGCGCATTTGCAAACATCGTGCCCCATCCGGCTCATGGGTTAGCCATCGCCCAACCACTGGAATTGGTAGAACCAGACAATTACTCACCCACCCATAATTGAATGCCTTTCTTAACTTTTGCTTTCGAATACAAATACACACACACTCCTCTTTAAACTTTAACTTATAAAATAATCCATTGACAAACAGTTATTGATTACAGATGACATAACTCAAAATTTCCATCCAATCCTTGTTTCTCAAAAAAAGTATCACTTTGGACTCTGTTGGGACCAGCTGATCAGCAACAACGAGATCCAGTAACAGTTTACAATAATCATTGGTCCATCATACAATATCTTCCACGACATACGCATGGGTGCCTAGGCACCGCGAGCCTGTTCATCGCCTGGTCAAAAACCCTCCATGATCCTCCTTAGGTGTCCTGGCACTTCACTCAGGAACCGCTTTGTCAGCCCTCGTCCATCGTACCAAAAGTGCACCATTTTAACCTTGTCGAGGCTGGTCAAGAGACCTGGGCAGGCTTTGCCGCGTGAGCTATCCTTTGAACACTCCCCGCCAGCTATTGCAACCGAACTTCCCTTAGAAAAACACATATACCAACAAATGCTCCCTCCAGCATTCTAGCGTAAGACAGTCCTTTAAGAAAACAGGGCAACTGTTGACCTCTTTTGCAACACACACAGTGTCTGCACAGCCAATCTGTCTTCCTGCAGTTCTTAAAACAGAGTTCTGCAGAGAATCGATGACTTACCCGCAGTGCTCGAAATCGCCTGCTTTCTGAAAAACGGAGGTCCAGACGCGCGCCTGAAACGCGTTTTTGGCTTGAAAAACTTCTGTCCGATAGGATAATATAGTTGCCCTATAGCTTTACTCCTGCGAAGAAAGCTCCTCAATCAGAGATCGTTTGCCGGTGCCTCCCGTAGGGCTCCCGACAAGGGTGTAGTCACCAACACAAAATGGAAAGAGTAGTTGAAGCTCTTACCCTCGTACCGCTTCCTGTGGTTCTCTTGCTTGCAGCTCAACCCTTAGCATGAACTAGGCTCTGATACCATGAAAAGATGCAGGGGAGAAGAGAGCTTGAGCTCTCGCAAGCACACACACACACACTCACCAAACCCTAATAGAGAACACACAAGGTGAGAGGCTGAAAATCTTCTTCTTCTTCACTCAACACTCAACACACCATATACAAGATAAGAGTTCACATAATATGAAAGGTACTCAGCCAAATACATACAAGGGTTCTCTATAGTGTGAACCCAACTAAATGAGCTGGCGCTATAACTATGCCAGTCTCTAGAATGGCTGTCACACAACCTGTCATCCCACTGGCCGCATATCACCCATGATCTCACCAACTATGCCAGTGGTGTAAGTGTGGGGCCTATCCCCCAAGCGGGTCATCAGTGTCCACCGCCTCACTAGATGAGCTCAATATCTCAATAGAGAATTGATGTGGTGTCATGTGAATTGTGATGTGATGAGAAAGGGAATACAGATGAAATAAATGAGGAATGATGTGGAACAATGTGAAAAGACGAGAGTTTGCTATAGAAACTGTATTTATGACCTGTTTTTTTTAATGACTATTTTATGTCAAGAATGCTGGGGAAGCATTTTGACCGTCTTGTGAATGAGGTCATGGAGACCTAATCTGATAAAGTTTCAACAAGGACGTCTCGCGTAGCAAGGTCCGGACGAGGTCTTGACTTGCCTCGGTTTGATTAAAATGGTGAGCTTCCGGTAGTATGGTGGATGAGGTACCAAGGAAGCGGCCTATGAGTGAAGCGCTAGGTCACTTGCAAAGGATCCTAGAGGGTGCTGACCATACGGTGCTCGGGCTCTGGGTCACCGACGATACCCATGCGTGTGTTGTGGAAGATATTGGAACAAGAAGTAAGAGTTGTTTTCTGAATTCGGGCATGGATCTGGTTGATTGACCTTGCTGGTCCTCAACGGATGAGTCCATGGTTCTTTTATATGGATTTGTTGGTTGATCTTGCTGATCTTCAACGAAGATTCCATTTTGATATGTGAATATTGCCGAGTACTATGAGCTAGAAACCATCGAAAAGACCCCTGAGTGGACAGGTGGTGAGCGTTCTGGTTGCCAATGATGCCATAGGTCCACTGAGGAAGGAATGATTGGAAATTATAATTCAACTAGAAATTTTTGGAGGATTATGATCAGTGACTATGATTTCATTAAGTGATTGTTTTAAAGATAGCTGAATCTGTGAAAAAGGCAATTTCATATTGGGTATGTAAGTGGTGTGACTAGTTTTAAGTTTGCATGAATATCTGGCTTGGGAGCTTGGGAACTCTTTTCCCTGGTACTCGGGACAAAACCTAACCAAATTCCTAATTGGATCCCATCACTACAGTGGTTGGGCAGTTGGCTAACCCATGGGACTGAGGCTGGACTGATGGATCCCTAAATGGAGACTCTATTCTATTATGGTACGATAGATGAAGTAAATCTCAGATAAAAATTGTTCTATGTAAAAGAATCAACGGCTATGCCTCTCAATGAGGAAAAAAGTGTTGGTATCTATGATCCATGTGCAATCTTTCCCTGATCTGACTATGGGACTTACGGGTTCGGTCAGATCAGTTCAATTAGTTAAGACTTTTTGACTACGTTAGAGAAAAATTATCCTCCCTGGAGGAATCGCCCGTGCTTTCTGGGCAATGGGAAGTTTTTTCGGGTTTGGTTTTGGAAGAACCGATGGATTAGTCGCTTGTCCAGATATCCGTGGGGGCGAGGCCCCGAGTGAGGGACCCTGGCTCGTGCAAGAAGTGCTACTTTTGCCTGCTCTAGCGGCTCGTGCAAGAAGTGCTACTTTCGCCTGCTAGCGGCCCTGAATGCGTTACGCGGTGGGGACATGGACTTTACAGTTGGTATCAGATCCAATTTGGCTAAAGTGGATCAACTGAGAAGCCAAAAATGTCAAAAATTGATGAAGTAGCAGTAAAAGGTTGAAATTGTGTGATAAATTCATACAAACTGTTATTCAGATTGAAATTCATAAATTGGTAATTGGGTCTGCAGATGGAAGTACCGCAATTATATGGAATCCCTGACTTGCTTGAGGCCTAGACATGATGGTATTTACCTTATAATTCCAAGGACCGTGACTACCTGTATATATCGAGGGTATAACTGCAGCTCTTTATTGGCAGTATATACGAGTAAATCTAAGATCTTGAAATTATAAGCAAAAATGCTATCCAGATGTTGAATTCTAGTGTGTTTGATATGATTTAAAAATTCGAATGTGGTTGATATGATGAACTCGAATGTGGTTGATATGATGAATTCGAATGTGGTTGATATGATTTTAAAATTTTGGTTGAGAACTGATGA
The DNA here is from genome assembly GCF_041138505.1 of Cibotium barometz. NCBI lineage: Eukaryota > Viridiplantae > Streptophyta > Polypodiopsida > Cyatheales > Cibotiaceae > Cibotium > Cibotium barometz. The sequence goes on along the minus strand of NC_141078.1, from coordinate 48,070,287 downwards.
GTTGATTTGCATTCTGATCCACAGGTGCATGTGCTTGCATAATAGCTGCCACTTTGTCTGGATCTACCACAATGCCATCCTGGGAAATGATGTGACCCAGCAATCCTAGTTGCTAGGACCACCAACTCAGGAGGCCCTTGAGAACGTGACAGTGCACATTTGCAAACATCGTGCCCCATCCGGCTCATGGGTTAGCCATCGCCCAACCACTGGAATTGGTAGAACCAGACAATTACTCACCCACCCATAATTGAATGCCTTTCTTAACTTTTGCTTTCGAATACAAATACACACACACTCCTCTTTAAACTTTAACTTATAAAATAATCCATTGACAAACAGTTATTGATTACAGATGACATAACTCAAAATTTCCATCCAATCCTTGTTTCTCAAAAAAAGTATCACTTTGGACTTTGTTGGGACCAGCTGATCAGCAACAACAAGATCCAGTAACAGTTTACAATAATCATTGGTCCATCATACAATATCTTCCACGACATACGCATGGGTGCCTAGGCACCGCGAGCCTGTTCATCGCCTGGTCAAAAACCCTCCATGATCCTCCTTAGGTGTCCTGGCACTTCACTCAGGGACTGCTTTATCAGCCCTCGTCCATCGTACCGAAAGTGCACCATTTTAACCCTGTCGAGGCTGGTCAAGAGACCTGGGCAGGCTTTGCCGCGTGAGCTATCCTTTGAACACTCCCTGCCAGCTATTGCAACCGAACTTCCCTTAGAAAAACACATATACCAAATGCTCCCTCTAGCATTCTAGCGTAAGACAGTCCTTTAAGAAAACAGGGTTTCTATGCAAGTTTTCAGTTTGATTTTTGTTTGAATACAATGAGTATATCTTCAATTAGTATTCCCAAAACTTCTGATCATAATTCTAAATTCCATAATAGAATTCCTCGAATTCTATAACTTGATCCACAAATCAATTCAAAGGGTCTCAAACTTAGTTTTAGGTTTGGCGAGAGATTTGAGTGTATTTTCCTGACCTGGTCACATCTTCTTTCCTTGAAACTAACGAAAGAGTTTGGTCTTGGTCATAGTCCGATTCTGGGTTTGAGTCTGATAAGGTTATTCCTGAACTATCTTTCTTAAAAAGGGGTGATATTTCAGTTACTATTTTACTCAATTTCATTCATTGAATATTAATTTAACTGATTTCTAAATTAATCACAAATTCGGATGAGGAATAAATTAATCATTTATCTAAAATTCCGACTTTGATAGATTTTTAAAATTTTCTCTTTACAATCCGACTGAATATGAAATGATATGAAATTTCCTCTTTACAATCCGACTGAATATGAAATGATAGAAATTTCCTCTCTCAGAGTATTTACTTATTCATTTATCAAATATTCATGGAAATTAAACATAGAATTAAAGAGAATCTAATCTTGATATAAAAATTTCTTTATGCATCTATTTATGCATAAAATCCAACTTCAATGGAAATAACACTTTTCTATAAAAGAGAAATCTTTTTACGCATAAAATCAATTTAATAGGAATAACACTTTTAAAATAAAAAGATTTCCATTATGCATCTTAGCATCAGTTTGCTTGGTTTGAGGCTCACTTTTTTCTATAAATAGAAGCCTCCCCCTTTGTAAAAGCTTAATAGTTTTATGCACTATTACTCTACTCCTCCCCAGAGCCCAATACATTGAATTCACTTGATAATTCAATTGTTTTTTACTAAATCCTCTTCAAAAGAATTGGTGGCTACTCTTGATCCAAACAAGAGTAGAACCCTCAATCCCTCAAGCCAAAGGAAAGCTCACAAAACTCCATGAAAGTTTAAAACTCTACTTTTTAATTTCTAATCTATGGTTTTCTGAATTCTTTGCTTTTTTAGTGAATCTTGATGATAATGCCTTGATGAAAAGGCTACCCCCTTCTCTTCCTTAAGAGTTCAGTCCTTTTTTATCCTAATATGTGTAACAAATAAAATGATTTAAACTTTTCTTATTGTTTACTCTTTAGAATGTGAAAATTGAATAGATTAGAGTACTTTACTTCAATTTGGGATTAATTTTAAATTGATATTAGAATGTAAAAATTAAAAAATGGTCAGCCACACAAAGGAGGTTATGGCAAAATTTTCTTAAATTTTGTGAAAAATAAAGTTTATCTTTATGTTATTCTAAAAGAGTAATTCCCACCGTTTGTTCATTCTAAAAGAAATATTTTTATCTACTCCATGTACATATTCATCTATGAATATGCATGGATATCATTGATATAATTATTGAAATAAATTTCTATGCATATAAAGATGCATATTTGAAATTCTTTTATTATAAAAGTGTTATTTTCATTAGATTTAATTTCTATGCATAGAAAGATGCATATTGAAATTTTTATTATTATACAAGTGTTATTTTCATTAGATTTAATTTCTATGCATAGAAAGATGCATATTAGAATTTTTTTAATTATAAAAGTGTTATTCTCATTAAATTTAATTTCTATGCATAGAAAGATGTATATTGGAAATTTTTTTATTATAAAAGTGTTATTTTTATTAGATTTAAATTCTATGCATAGAAAGATGCATATTGGAAATTTCTTCATTATAAAAGTGTTATTTTCATTAGATTTAATTTCTATGCATAGAAAGATGCATATTGGAAATTTTTTCATTATAAAAGTGTTATTTTCATTAGATTTAATTTCTATGCATAGAAAGATGTATATTAGAAATTTTTTAATTATAAAAGTGTTATTTTCATTAGATTTAAGTTCTATGCATAGAAAGATGCATATTGAAATTTTTTTTTAATTATAAAAGTGTCATTTTCATTAGATTTAATTTCTATGCATGGAAAGATGCATAATAGAAATTTTTTATTATAAAAGTGTTATTTTCATTAGATTTAAATTCTATGCATGGAAAGATGCATAATAGAAATTTTTATTATAAAAGTGTTATTTTCATTAGATTTAATTTCTATGCATGGAAAGATACATAAAAGATTTTTTTAATTATAAAAGTGTTATTTTCATTAGATTTAATTTCTATGCATGGAAAGATGCATAATAGAATTTTTTTATTATAAAAGTGTTATTTTCATTGAATTTAATTTCTATGCATGGAATTTTCCAGATCAGTTTGGTCAAATTTTGACCATTTTTGGGTCAGTTCAGGTTACTTTTTGGAACTAGACTTGAAATAGGAGAGAGGAGAGATGAAATATCTCATTTTATTGATTTAAAATGAAAAGCAATGATGAGAAAAACGTGCCTCCTTCATGAGATGGAATCCCCACTCTGAGGGGTCAAAAATCACTTTTTTAACTATTTGCTTTGGTCCTTAGTCCACTTGTAAGATTCCTCCCCCCAGCCCCTCAAGATGTCCAGTTTCTCTCCTTGTAATCAATCCCCTTTTTAGAATAATAATAGATCTTGTTTCTCTCTGTTTTGTCCTAGAGAGAGAAAATATTCTAGAGAGAGATAATTTAGTTTCTAGATATATTTGGATGGAAAAATATCCCTTCTTATTAAAATGATTTCCCCTAAAATAGAAATTCAAAAAGAACTTTCCAGTGTGCAATATAAATTGAAAATAGGTAAAAGGACCTTAGCCTCAGCGTCCAGATTTTCTAAAAATTTTGGATTAAGGTTCCTATGGACCAATAAGATTAATCGCTCCAAGCTCCCAAAGAGAGGAAAATTTAAGGGATAATAGAAAATATGATTATTTTAATATAATATTGGAATAGTATAGCTCCAATATTCAATTACAAATGATTGAGGGTCTATTTATAGGTGAGGGAGGCCACTAACCAAGTCCAACTGGGTTCTAGAATTTTCCAGGTTCAGTTTGACTCAATTTGGACAAGATTTGGACCAGTTTGGCTCCCTTTTTGATTTGGTTTAATCCAGGAGAGAGGAGAGATAAAAATATCACAATTTTGTTGAAGTAAAAACTATTCCACATATGTGAAAGAGGCGCCTACCTCAAGAGTCCCCCTTTCCTTACCAAGGTGTCAAAAATGCATCATTATTTCAAAATATCTCATTTGTTTTAGTAATATCTCGTAATTTTTAACTAATAAACCTTGTACTCAGTCAACTCTTCCTCTTATGTGAGCATTTAATCATTTTTGGGTATTTTCTTTTATTCTTTGGATTTATCTCATCCCAACACTTGGATTAATCCAATTGGCCCATTGGAACCTTAATTGGACCATAATCTATTTTTTTTGAAAATGTAGACCTTTAGGCTAAGGTCCCTTATACCAATTTCAATTAATTCCTAATGCACATTGGAAAGTTCATTTTGAACTTCTGTTTCAGGGGAATCCATTTTAGACACTAGGAGGATTTTTATATCCAAAGATATCTCAATTTAGGACTATCTTTCTCTAGACATTTTCTCTCTCTAGGTCAAAACAGGGTAAAACAAGATCTTTCTTCTATTTCAGAGAGGGGAATAATTACAAGAATAGAAGGGGATGTTCTTACACCTTTATACCTCAAAAGCTAGAGGGAGGAATCTTACACCAATGGTGGTATAGGAGAATAGAGGTAAGATATGAGGACAAATTAAGAAAGTCCAAATCCAATGATACAGAAGCTGTTTGCAGGGAAATATATGAAGTGAGAAAAGCAAGATATGAAAATAGCATGGCCAAATAACATCATGCAAAATGGTTGACAACCCTAGAGAGAGTTGGTAGCAAATGGAAATATTGATAGAATTGTAATTATGAAATAATATTTTATGTTTATGAGAGTATTGGAGCAATCCAATGTTTTAAAGAAATAGGTGTTTGCTAAAGTCAACATGGATAACTTTTTCAAAATAAGTGTTTACTAAAGTCAACATGGATAACTTTTTGATAGTGTTGATATTTTTTAAAAGTAAGTGTCAATAACTTATAGTAAGTTCCATTTATTAATAAAGGCACTTCTTTCATTTCTTTCCATTCCTCCATTTCTCTCCATTCCTTCTATCTTGTGAGTATGGCGCGTACTAAGGAAAGAGCAAACAAGATGCCTTCCAAGACACCGGTTCATTCATCCGGATCTAGTGAATGTACTGACATAGACAATGATAAAGGTCAAGCTCCTCCCGCTGCTCCAGCTAGGAAAGCTGCTCCCGTTGCTCCAGCTGGAAATGCTCATCCACCTACACATAAGAAGAGAAGATGGAGACCAGGCACCGCTGCTCTTCGTGAAATTAGGAGGTTCCAGAAGAGTCCTAAGTTGATTATACCCAAGGCACCTTTCTTAAGGTTGGTGCAAGAAATATTGCAAGATCTACAAAGGGGAAATCACTACAAGTACTTTTCAAGAGACCAAGCATGTAATGTGGAGCGATGGTTAGTCCAAGCGTTGCTTGCTCTTCAAGAGGTGGCTGAAATTTACTTGGTGGATCTCATGCATGATGGTCAGCTGTTAGCCATCCATGCCCGTTGCATCACACTCAAGCCCTCGGATCTCACACTTGTTTGTGGGATTCATAAAACAATAGTGATGCATTCAACCTTAACCATGACATGGTTTGAAGAGCTGTGTAAATGCTCCTGTATCATTTTGTGTTTTCACGTTTTCCTTCAGTTCTACTCAACTAGTTGTACTTTATGGGATGTACTGGATTTGGATATTTTAAGTTTCCTTGTTTCCAATGTTGTGTACCGGACTTGCCCATTGATTTGAATATTTTATTTTTTCTTCATTTCTAATGTCAGTGTATATTCTTATATTTTCGTGGAAAAAAATTTGCAAGTGCATGTGCATGTGTAGATGCTTTTTTATTTGTGCATGTGTAGGTGTATATTCTTAAAATTTTCAAGAAAAATTGACGCATGGTGTGCATAGATCATAATGGGCTAAAATTTGTTCTGTGCATAGATCATGCGGCTTACATCATGAGCATGCATCTGCAAGTGCTATTTTATACGATAATATTTTTTTTCCTAGAAAAACTTGATGCATGGTGTGCAGTGATCAGAATGGGTTGAAATTTATTTTGTGCATAGATCATATAGTTTACATGTCTTAGATAAAATATCAGCCCTATCAAAGGCTTGTAGGGACCATGTCCAAAGATATGTACACATAAAATTAGAGCTCCTTTTGATAAGGAAAACTATTTTAAAAAATTAAAGTATCAAATTTATGTATTGAGCTAATTTAGAAAATATATACATTTTCATCTATAAGTATGGAAGTAACCCTCATTTCACCTCATTTCTCATCTTTCATTTCTCTCTCTCACCTCCAAGAGCATGGCTTGCAATATGAAAACTGCTAGGAGAGTCTATCCCCCCAAGGTGGGACGTGGAGTACCCCCCATCCAACCACCACACGGTAGCAACATCGCAAGCATAGGTGGAGGCCTGGCAGTGTGGCTCTCTGTGAGATTAGGAAATACCAAAAGATGGTGAACCTGTTCATACCAAAGCTCTCCTTCCAATGTGTGGTGCGAGAGATCATGCAGGATTTGCAAGACTGTCATGATAGGAGGTTCTGGGTTCATGCAGCATCAAGCCCACTACCTACGCGGTGGATAGGCAAAGCTTTGGAGGCACTCCAAAGAGGCTGTGGAGGCATACCTAGTGGATAGGCAAAGCTTTGGAGGCACTCCAAGAGGCTGTGGAGGCATACCTAGTGGACATTTTTGGTGACACGGTGTTTGCAGCTATCCATGTGAAGAGGGTCACTATCAGTGAAAAGGACATGCAGTTGGTGCGACACATGCGACGTTGGAGAGATCCTCTACGCCAGGATCTTTAGTTTTTTTTAAAATATCTCACATGAATGTAATTCTCAAAAGCTACGTAAAGCTTGATGTATATCTTTAATTTTTTTTCTCTTATCTTGTGTTACAAATAAGTCTCTTTTAATATTGTTTATATAATTTGTTGATTTACATGCGTCTTCGAATGGATACAATTTTTATTTGACGTACATGTGTAATTTGAATTTATTTGCTTGAGTCAACTAATAAAATACATTACAAGATACGTATTAAACAAAAAGCTCTACAACCCAAATTTCCATTCATAGCATAAAAAATTACATAGTCATCAAAGTTACATAATCATCATAGCTATATCCTAGGCTTCTTACTACTAGGCTCTCCAAACTCTGAAGCTGCCTTGATGGCTGGAATCAAAACATGGAACCCTTCAAGGTATGACCTGATGACGGTGGGATCTTGTACCCCCACAACAATGCCACGGGCCACCAAAAAATGTAAAGGCCCTGACCTTTGAGTTGAGAACAAGTAAAGTAACTTTGAGCATCGAAGTAGAACAACTTTTTCCAAACTTGATTTAGTCTCAGAAAGTTTGAATGCAGCACCCTTTGTAAGTGCTTTAATCTTCAAAAAGTTATCCGCATACCCCGAAGAGCAAGCAGGGGAAGACTATCACATCATTGGCAAGTTTGCCAATGTACTCCTTGAGTGCAGAGTCATGAACCTTTCCTTGGCCCTTAGATCTTCCACTCTGCCTCGATGCAAATTCATCAAGATACACAATTTCCTGCAAAAACCAATAAAATTGATGTCAGCATATCGATCATGCAATGCATGGGAGAGGATGTTTTTTTATATAGAATGGCCCTAAATTTGATATTTAGGGCCTCTAGGAAATGTAGACCCCACATGTATGATCCCATGCCCATTAGAGGTTGGGAAGTGCACTGTCCTCCGAAGGCTCGCATGTGAAGCCCTGATTTTTACAGATTTAAGGCTTCCCACGCGAGCCTTTGGACAGTGCACTTCCCAAACTCTGATGAGCATAGGATCATACATGTGGGGTCTACATATCCTAAAGGCCCTAAATATTAAATCTGGGGAGCAACTAGTAAAAGGACATACCTTTTCTACTTCGTCAAGCTCCTTCTGCAAGGGTGCCTCTAGATCTGCTCTCCTCCTGGAACGGGTCTGCCATCGTCCGGCTGGACCACAGGTGTTGCATGCTGTGGTCGAGGTCTGAAGAGTTCATTTTGCAAGTGCTGAAACTCTTCATCTAAGATCTCATACTGAGGACCTGCATCCTTAATCTACTTATGGACGGAAATGATAGCAGAGATATCATCTACGCTACTTTCATCATATCTCCCTACCTCATCAACCTGTGGTAGGGCTTCTTGGTAATCAAAGTCCAAGAAATCATCATTGGCATCGAGATCACACAAGTATACTTTATAGTTCCTCCTCCCTCAAGTCCAAGAGCTCCAACACATCCTGCATGAGGAGGTACTCCACCCCTTCGATGGTGATCAATGAAGCTAGTGGTGGGTCGTGACTTTACATTTCATCAGGCTAGATGGATGCAAGCGCCATGAGAGACATCTTTGCGACCTCGATAGGGTCTAGAGTGGTCTCCTCTGGCTCTGTGTCTATGTATTCCACTAGAGGGAGATCTTGGATGTCATCATCCTATGGCTCTTGAACATCAGAGTTCAAGATGTAAATAGCAAAATCAATATCCCACTCAATGAGATCGAGTGGGATGTGCTCTTCATAGGAGGTTGGGACAGCAGTAGTGTGAAAATCTTGTCTGACATGAGCTAGAGCTGTGTTCACCGTCTTCTTGTGGTTGGATCCACTCTTCATGTTGAAGAGGAACTCTAAAGGAATCCAACTCAAGGTGGAATTTGGGATAGAGTAGGTGAAGTCGTCGATTGCATCACAAAATGCAGCTAACAAGGTGGAGTTTGGGTCTAAGGTAGAGATGACATCCTCGAGGTCTAAACTCTTCATGTTGAAGAGGAACTCTAAAGGAATCCAACTCAAGGTGGAATTTGGGATAGAGTAGGTGAAGTCGTTGACTGCATCACAAAATGCAGCTAACAAGGTGGAGTTTGGGTCTAAGGTAGAGATGACAGCCTTGAGCTTTAAACTCTTGCAGTACCTAGGGTAGATCTGGTCCCCAAGGTGAGTATAGCAAGTGCTGCTAATCCACGCGGCGAAAGTAGGGGAGGCGGCCATGATGGGCAGTGGGGAGAGCTAGCACACAAATGGAGAGCTAGAGAATAGATAGTATAAATGAGTTTGATCTATAACTTATACTCATATTTATACTTACACTTAAATTTATAATATTTATAATAAATTTTTACTTATGTTTATTATATTACTTACAAATATCTATAAACTTATATTTATTTTTATACCTTATGTTTATACTCTAGTAAACAAAGGACACTTCATTAAAATATAATAAATAATAAATCATACTTCTATTTCATATTACATTATATTATTATTATTATTATTATATTATATTATTTACATAGTTACTTATATTATTATTTGCACTTAAATATATACTTAAAGTTATATTTATTTTTAAACTTATATCTATAGACTTAAAAATTAATGACACTTCATTAAAATATAACAAATCATAAAAATATATTTACATTTCTAGCATAATTAATTATATTATTATTTACACTTAAATATATAATTATAATTATATTTATGTTTGTACTTACTTATACTTATCATTATTTTCTTACATATTAAAGGGTTTGAAACACAATAGACTTAAAAAACCACAACACTTTATGAAAATGAAGAAAAATTAAATTTACAACACTTTTAGAGAAATAATTTCTTATATCCACATGGAAGAATAAGAGTTACATTGACTCCACAATCTCAAGGATGTGTGGAGCAACACACTGCTTGTATGTTTTGCAATGTTCACTTTGACTCCCAACCTTCCTACTATCCAACTTAAAATAGAAATAACAAGGGGGATTATTAGACATAAGTTGGATTTCTTGCCTCAAAAAACTAAGGGGCCAATGACTCTCTACACTAACGCTAAAAGGGTCATGACCCCGGACAATTCTGAATCAATTTTCTTGGTTTGAGGCTTACTTTTTCCTATAAATAGAAGCCTCCTTCTTTGTAAAAGCTTAATAGTGTTTATGCACTATTACTCTACTCCTCCGCAGAGCCAAAAACATTGAATTCACTTGATAATTCACTTGTTTTTTATTAATTCCTCTACAAAGAATTGGTGGCCACTCTTGATCCAAACAAGAGTAGAACCCTCAATCCCTCAAGCCAAAGGAAAGCTCACAAAACTCCATGTAAGTTATTAATTCTACTTTTTTTAAATTCTAATCTATGGTTTTCTAAATTATTTGCTTTTTAATGTGATTATGGATTATAAGCCTTGATGAAAAGGCTTCCCCTTTCTCTTCATTAAGAATTTCAGCCTTTCTTTATCCTAAAATGAGTAACAAATAAATTGAGTTAAACTTTTCCTATTGATTACTCTTTAGAAGTGAAAAATTAATTAGATTAGAGTGCCTTATTTCATCTTGGGATAAATTTTAAAGTAAATTTAGAATGTAAAAATTGAGAAATGGTCAGCCATACAAAGGAGGTTATGGTAAAATTTTCTTAAATTTTGTGGAAATAAGCTTTATCTTTATGTTATTCAAAAAGAATAATCCCCACTGTTTGTGTATTCTAAAAGAAATTCTTTTTATTTTAAAAGTGTTATTCCTATTTTATGCATAAATAGATGTATAAAAGGATTTTCTTTTATTATAAAAGTGTTATTTTCATTAGATTCAATTTTTATGCATAGAAAGACGCATATTGGAAATTTTTTTATTATAAAAGTGTTATTTTCATTAGATTCAATTTCTATGCATAGAAAGATGCATATTGAAAATATTTTTTATTATAAAAGTGTTATTTTCATTAGATTCAATTTCTATGCATAGAAAGATGTATATTGGAATTTTTTTAATTATAAAAGTGTTATTTTCATTAAATTCAATTTCTATGCATAGAAAGATGCATATTGGATATTTTTTTAATATAAAAGTGTTATTTTTATTAGATTCAATTTCTATGCATAGAAAGATGTATATTGAAAATTTTTATTATTATAAAAGTGTTATTTTCATTAGATTCAATTTCTATGCATAGAAAGATGTATATTGGAATTTTTTTTAATTATAAAAGTGTTATTTTTATTAGTTTCAATTTCTATGCATAGAAGATGCATATTGGATATTTTTTATTATAAAAGTGTTATTTTCATTAGATTCAATTTCTATGCATAGCATAGAAAGATGCATATTGGAAATCTTTTTATTTTAAAAGTGTTATTCCTATAAAATTGATTTTATGCATAAATAGATGCATAAAGAATTTTTATATCAAAATTAGATTCTCTTTAATTCTATGTTTAATTTCCATGAATATTTGATAAATGAATAAGTAAATACTCTGAGAGGGAAAACTCTATCATTTCATATTCACTCGGTTTGTAAAGAGAATTCAAGAAATCTATCGAAGTTGAAATATTCAGATAAATGATTAATTTATTCCTCATCGGAATTCGTGATTAATATAGAAATCAATTAAGTGAATATTCAATGAATGAAATTTAGTAAATTAGTAATTGAAATAACATCCCCTTTTTGAGAAAGATAATTCAGGAAGAAAAAGAGATGTGAGGTAAATAGAAGTGATGAGATGTGTGATGTGAATCAGATAGATGTGAATGAAGGGATGAATAGATGTGATGTGAATAGAGGTGATGAGATGTGAGGTAAATAGATGTGAAGAGATGTGTGATGAGAATCAGGGAGATGTGAATGAAGGGATGAATAGATGTGATGTGAATAGATGTGAAGAGATGTGTGATGAGAATCAGGTAGATGTGAATGAAGGGATGAATAGATGTGATGTGAATAGAGGTGATGAGATGTGAGGTAAATAGATGTGAAGAGATGTGTGATGTGAATCAGATAGATGTGAATGAAGGGATGCATAGATGTGAATGAAGGAATGCATAGATGTGATGTGAATAGAGGTGATGAGATGTGATGTAAATAGATGTGAATGAAGGGATGCATAGATGTGATGTGAATAGAGGTGATGAGATGTGAGGTAAATAGACGTGATGAGATGTGTAATGTGAATCAGATAGATGTGAATGAAGGGATGGATAGATGTGATGAGAATAGAGGTGATGAGATGTGAGGTGAATAGATGTGTGATGTGAATAGGGGTGAAGAGATGTGAATATGGATGAAGAGATGTGAGGTGAATAGATGTGATGAGATGTGATGTCATGTGAATCAGGATGTAAATGAATGATATGGGATGTGAGTGAATGTATGTAAAAGAATGTGATGTGGATGTGTATGCAAAGGAATGTGATGTGATGAAAAATGATGTGATGTGACATGAATATATGTGGATGTGAAGTGATAGATATGAATAGATGTGGGTAGTCGTACAGGTGAACGATTGGATGGATGTGTATGAATGAGATATGGTGTGGATATAATGTGGATAGAATGTATGTGATGGGATGGTTATGAAAATGTATGTGGTGGTATGAATGAACGAATGTGATGGATATGAATTGAATGAGATGTGATGGGTGTAAATGGATGTGATGTAATTGAATATGTGATGGACGAGAATGAAAAGATGTAGGGGAGAAGAGAGCTTGAGCTCTTGCAAGCACACACACACACTCACCAAACCCTAATAGAGAACACACAAGGTGAGAGGCTGAAAATCTTCTTCTTCTTCACTCAACACTCAACACTCAACACACCATATACAAGATAAGAGTTCACATAATATGAAAGGTATTCAATCAAATACATACAAGGGTTCTCTATAGTGTGAACCCAACTAAATGAGCTGGCACTATAACTATGCCAGTCTCTAGAATGGCTGTCACACAGCCTGTCATTCCACTGGCCGCATATCACCCATGATCTCACCAACCATGCCAGTGGTGTAAGTGTGGGGCCTATCCCCAGTGTCCACCGCCTCACTAGATGAGCTCGATATCTGAACACTCCCCCTCGAACTCAACTCCATCTCATGTACACCAAGCGAAGCCCTGAATCTGTGGAGCTTCTCTGTACCCAATGCTTCGGTGAAGATGTCAGCTACCCGATTCTCTGTGCTGACATAAACAAGGTCAAGGTCTCCTGCCAAGACCTTCTCTCTGACAAAATGGTAGTGGACCTCTATATGCTTCGTGCGGGCATGAAAAACTGGCCAACTGTATACTGCTAATGTTGTCACAAAAAATGACAACTTGTCTATCCACTGATAGACCCAAATCTGCAAGTAGCTTTCTCAACCAAGCTACCTCACATGCTGCCATAGCAGCTCCTCTTTACTCGGCCTCTGTACTGGATAGAGCAACCATAGGCTACTTCTTGCTGCTCCAAGTCACAGCAGCACTCCCCAAAGAAAACATGAATCCACTAGTAGATCTCCTATCTGAGATACTACTAGCCCAATCAGCATTTGTATACCCATGTACACATATCTCTGTCCCACTTTCATAGAATAGTCCACAATGCAAAGTAGACCTCACATACCTCAGTATGCGTCTCAATGCATCCAAATGCGGCTTCCGAGGAACCTGCATAAACTGACTCACCAACCCGACAGCATAGCTGAAATTTGGCCTTGTGATCGTCATGTAGATCAAGCTTCCTACTATGCGCCTATACATAGTAGGATCCTTCAAAATCTCTCCTGAATCTGCACTCAACTTGCCATTCTGATCCAATGGCACTGAGATAGGCTTACAGCCTGTCATACCATACTTGGACAACATGTCCAAGCCATACTGTCTCTGCAGTAATCCAATACCATGTGGTGACCTAATCACCTCAATGCCAAAGAAATATCTGAGCTCCCCCAAATCCTTCATCTCAAACTTCTGTCTAAGCAAGATCATGGTCCCCCGTAATGATCAAGTCATCTACATAGATGTGACAACAAGCACAACCCCTCTATCACCATGTCTCACATACAGTGAGAAATCTACATTGGCTACATGAAAGCCAATAGTGACAAGATATTCAGAAATCTTGTCAGACCATGCTCTTGGTGCTTGTTTTAAGCCATACAAGGCTTTCTTCAACCTGCAAACATGCTCACGGTGACTCACATCCTCATAACCAGGTGGCTGCAACATATACACCTCTTCTTGCAAATCCCCATGCAAGAATGCATTCTTTACATCCATCTGATGTAAAGACCATTGCTTTGACGCAGCCACTGCTATCACAACTCTCACTGTTGCCATCTTGGCAACTAGGCTGAAAGTTTCCTCATAATCAATGCCATAGTACCAATCTAGCCTTATACCTGTTTATGCTTCCATCACTGTTATGTTTTACTTTGTACACCCACTTGCATTCAATGGCTTTCTTGCCTTCAGGCAATTGCACTAAATCCCAAGTCTCATTTCCATATAGTGCATCCATCTCCTCATCCATAGATTTCTCCCAACACACATTTCCAATAGCCTCATCAATGCATGTGGGCTCTATAACCTGCACAACCTTTGCCATATATGCATAGTGATGTGCCACATAACCATCATAGGTAAACCTCTGCATAGGATTCTTCACTCTCCCAGATCTTCGCAGCTTTGCATTCATGGCTTCCATATGAAAAGATGCAGGGGGGAAGAGAGCTTGAGCTCTTGCAAGCACACACACACACACAAAACCCTAATAAAGAACACACAAGGTGAGAGGCTGAAAATCTTCTTCTACTTCACTGATAGACCCAAATCTGCAAGTAGCTTTCTCAACCAAGCTACCTCACATGCTGCCATAGCAGCTCCTCTTTACTCGGCCTCTGTACTGGATAGAGCAACCGTAGGCTGCTTCTTGCTGCTCCAAGTCACATCAGCACTCCCCAAAGAAATCATGAAGCCACTAGTAGATCTTCTATCTGAGATACTACCAGTCCAATCAGCATCTGTGTACCCATGTACACATATCTCTGTCCCAGTCTCATTAAATAGTCCACAATGCAAAGTAGACCTCACATACCTCAGTATGCGTCTCAATGCATCCAAATGCGGCTTCCGAGGAACCTGCATAAACTGACTCACCAACCCAACAGCATAGCTCAAATCTGGTCTGGTGATCGTCATGTAAATCAAGCTTCCTACTATGCGCCTATACATAGTAGGATCCTCCAAAATATCTCCTGAATTTGCACTCAACTTGCTATTCTGATCGAATGGCACAGAAATAGGCTTACAGCCTGTCATACCATACTTGGACAACATGTCCAAGCCATACTGTCTCTGCAGTAATCCAATACCATGTGGTGACCTAATCACCTCAATGCCCAAGAAATATCTGAGCTCCCCCAGATCCTTCAACTCAAACTTCTGTCTAAGCAAGATCTTTACATCAAAGATCTCTGCATCATGGTCCCCCGTAATGATCAAGTCATCTACATAGATACATAGATGACAACAAGCACAACCCCTCTATCACCATGTCTCACATACAGCGAGAAATCTGCATTGGCTACATGAAAGCCAATAGTGACAAGATATTCAGAAATCTTGTCAGACCATGCTCTTAGTGCTTGTTTTAAGCCATACAAGGCTTTCTTCAACCTGCAAACATGCTCGGGGTGACCCACATCCTCATAACCAGGTGGCTGCAACATATACACCTCTTCTTGCAAATCCCCATGCAAGAATGCATTCTTTACATCCATCTGATGTAAAGACCATTGCTTTGACGCAGCCACTGCTATCACAACTCTCAATGTTGCCATCTTGGCGACTGGGCTGAAAGTTTCCTCATAATCAATGCCATATGTCTGCGCATACCCTTTGGCTACCAATCTAGCCTTGTATCTATTTATGCTTCCATCACTGTTATGTTTTACTTTGTACACCCACTTGCATCCAATGGCTTTCTTGCCTTCAGGCAATTGCACTAAATCCCAAGTCTCATTTCCATATAGTGCATCCATCTCCTCATCCATAGCTTTCTCCCAACACACATTTCCAACAGCCTCATCAATGCATGTGGGCTCTACAACCTGCACAACCTTTGCCATATATGCATAATGATGTGCCACATAACCATCATAGGTAAACCTCTGCACAGGGGTTTTCACTCTCCCAAATCTTTGTAGCTTTTCATTCAGGGCTTCCATAGCCTTCTTTACACCAGGTGTTCTCATAGCTGGGATCCCAAGCTCCTCATCAAGGCTCATATCTGAGCCACTAGACTCTCCATCAACATGAGAATGCCTTGCAAAAATGTCAGGCATACCAAGGGGCTCAACCACTTTCTCTTTTCCTTTACGTGATGCACTAATCACATTTGCAGGACTGGTATTATGACGCAATCTGCCACTCCATGGTCTATCAACAGACCCACTAGATGAGGACTCTCCTGGTCCACTCAAAGACTGTGATTGCTGACCTGCATTCTGTGCAACCACACTTCCACTCACATCAGCCCCCACAACTTCTTTTTCAGCAGCATACCAGCTGCTCATCTCATCAAAGACAACATCCCTGCTTACCCTCAACTCACGTGTAGCAGGGTTATAACACCTGTATCCCTTTTGCTCAAGGGAATATCCAATAAATACACATTTTTCAGCTTTTGGATCCAGCTTAGTTCTCAGCTCATCTGGCACATGCACATATGCAATGCATCTAAAGACTTTCAGATGAGACAAATCAGGTTTTTTGCTAGTAAACCTCTCCTCTGGAGTTACATCATGTATGGCTGCAGTTGGAGTCCTGTTCATGATGTATACTGCTGTAGAAATAGCCTCAGCCCAATAGCTATGCGGCATATTCTTCTCTTCCATCAATGCTTGCGCAATCTCAGCAATGTGCCTGTTTTTCCGCTCAGCAACTCCATTTTGCTGCGGAGTGTATCTGCATGTAAACTGTCTCCGAATACCATTCTTCTTCAAAAATTCAGAGAACTCATTGGAGAAGTACTCTCCTCCTCCATCTGACCTTAGGCACTTTACATATTTCCATGTTTGCTTTTCAACCAAAACTCTGAAATTCTGAAAGTGAGTGAACACCTCACTCTTCTCCTTCATGAAATATACCCACACTTTCCTTGTGTGGTCATCAATGAATGTCACATAATACCTGCAGCCTCCCATAGACATGGTCTTCGTAGGACCCCATACATCTGAATGCACAACATCTAGTGCATTTCTGCTCACATATCTCTTACGTGGAAATACACGCTTTGTTTGCTTTCCAAATTGCCATGCTTCACATATTCTCTGCATACCTTCCACTTTAAATTTTGGCAGCCCTGTCGTCACAATTCCTTTAGTCTGCATAGACTTCATTCTCTGCACATTCACATGTCCAATTCTTTTATGCCAAATGTCTGTGTCTGCAACAATTCTTGAACCATTTGCAAACATCGCAACACTCATTTCAGGCATGTCTACATTCAATGTAAACATTCTGCCCACTCTGTTGCCTTTTGCAACCAACCTGCACTTGTCTTTAAAGTCTTCAACATAACAACCATCAGGGTTAAATCGAACCTGCAAACCCTGCTCAATCATCTAGCCAACTGAAACCAGATTCTTAGTTATGTTCGGAACGTGAAGGACATCTGCAAGGTACTTCACTTTGCCATCCTGCATAGACAATGGCACATCTCCAACGTGGGCAATTGGATGAGCAGTGTCATCCCCTGTTTCCACAAAACCTGGTCTTTCCGGGTTTTTCATCTCCTTGAACCACTCCCCATGACTTGTCATGTGGTTTGAAGCACCTGAATCCACATACCATACATCATCTTTTTGTGCTGCTTCAACATTTTCAGACATGGCATTCACGACATGCTGCATAACAAACAACCTTTCATATCCTCATTGTTTCTGCTTGAGGATGCATAGTTGTTCTGCTGCACTTTCCCATTTTGCATGTCAGCCTGCTTCTTATAACATTCTGCCTGCACATGTCCAGGCTTACCACAATAAAAGCATTCACGTGCATCATTATATTGCCTTTGCCAATTTCCACGTCCTCTTTGACTCCCCCTGCCTCTGAATTTGCCTCTTCCACCTGTGTGTTGTTGATGTTGTTGTGTATTCTGGGACTGTTGTTGTTGTTGCTGCTGGCCATAATTCTGATTACCTGTTCGGCCACCTCCTTGACCGCATCCACAGCCTCCTCTACCTCGTCCTCTACCTGAACTTGTGTAGAAGGCCTGTTGCTCTGAACTGTTTTTGTTTTGTGAAGATTGTTGGTCTTCACCCAAGCTCTTCTCTTCTATAATCAGCATAGACACCAAATCTGTAAAGTTGGGAATGTTTTTCCGAGTCTGAATAGACGTCTTGAACGCCTTATATTGTGGCCCGAGACCACGTAGACAGACTTCCACCTTATCATCATCATCTACTGACACACCAAGAGATGTAAGGGATTCCACAATACCCTTTATCTTCAATGCATAGTCATTCACAGACATGCTCTTTTTCTCCATAGTATGAAGTTCATTCTTCAACTGTATCTTACGTGCCTTGGTATTTGTTTCATAGAGTTTTACCAAGGTGTCCCATGCCTCCTTGGGGGACTTGGCATCCTGAATGTGCCCAATCATGGTGTCCTGTATACTAATGGAGAGCCAATACATAACTTTCCTGGCTCCTTGGTTCCAGTCTTTAAACTCTTTCACATCTGCAGTAGTCGAATTTATGTTTGATATCTCTGGTGCCTCTTCATGCTCACCTTCTATGTAGTCCCAATAGCCCTTCCCCATTAGGAAATTTGTCAACCTGAACCTCCAAGCATGGAAGTTATTCTTATCAAGCTTCTCAGCCACAATCTGGGTTATGCCATAATTTGACATCTTGCCAAACACACAATTTTACCAGAAACAGCACTCTGGTTTGTCCTGCACAAACTGCTGTATTTCCTGCAGTGGTATTGTAGTACTCTCAAATGTCACAAACCAGTGACTTCAATATGCATACATACACCCAATGGCAACTGTTGACCTCTTTGCAGCACCCACAGTGTCTGCACAACCAATCTGTCTTCCTACAATTCTTAAAACAGACTTCTACAGAGAATCGATGACTTACCCGCAGTGCTCGAAATCGCCTACTTTCTGAAAAACGGAGGTCCAGACACACCCGAAACACGTTTTCGGCCTAGAAAATTCTGTCCGATAGGACCGATAGGACAAAATGGTTGCCCTATAGCTTTACTCCCGCGAAGAAAGCTCCTCAATCAGAGATCGTTTGCCGGTGCCTCCCATAGAGCTCCCGACAAGGGTGTAGTCACCAACACAAATAGGGAAGAGTAGTTGAAGCTCTTACCCTTGTACCGCTTCCTGTGGTTCTCTTGCTTGCAGCTCAGCCCTTAGCATGAACCAGGCTCTGATACCATGAAAAGATGCAGGGGGGAAGAGAGCTTGAGCTCTTGCAAGCACACACACACACACAAAACCCTAATAAAGAACACACAAGGTGAGAGGCTGAAAATCTTCTTCTACTTCACTCAACACTCAACACACCATATACAAGATAAGAGTACACACAATATGAAAGATAACCAAACACATACAAGAGTTCTCTATAGTATGAACCCAACTAAAATGAGCTGGCGCTATAACTATGCCAGTCTCTAGAATGGCTGTCACACAGCCTATCATCCCACTGGCCGCATATCACCCATGATCTCACCAACCATGCCAGTGGTATAAGTGTGGGGCCTATTCCCCATCAGTGTCCATCGCCTCACTAGATGAGCTCGATATCTCAACACCATAGCCTTCTTTACACTAGGTGTTCTCATAGCTGGGATCCCAAGCTCCTCATCAAGGCTCATCATTGAGCCACTAGACTCTCCATCAACATGAGAATGCCCTGCAGAAATGTCAGGCATACCAAGGGCTCAACCACTTTCTCTTTTCCTTTATGTGATGTACTAATCACATTTGCAGGACTGCTATTATGACACAGCCTGCCACTCCATGGTCTATCAGCAGACCCACTAGATGAGGACTCTCTTGGTCCACTCAAAGACTGTGATTGCTGACTTGCATTCTGTGCAACCACACTTCCACTCACATCAGCCCCCACAACTTCTTTTTCAACAGCATACCAGCTGCTCATCTCATCAAAGACAACATCCCTACTTACTCTCAACTCACGTGTAGCAGGGTTATAACACCTGTATCCCTTTTGCTCAAGGGAATATCCAATAAATACACATTTTTCAGCTTTTGGATCCAGCTTAGTTCTCAGCTCATCTGGCACATGCACATATGCAATGCATCCAAAGACTTTCAGATGAGACAAATCAGGTTTTTTGCTAGTAAACCTCTCCTCTGGAGTTACATCATGTATGGCTGCAATTGGAGTCCTGTTCATGATGTATACTGCTGTAGAAATAGCCTCAGCCCAATAGCTATGCGGCATATTCTTCTCTTCCATCAATGCTTGCGCAATCTCAGCAATGTGCCTGTTTTTCCGCTCAGCAACTCCATTTTGCTGCGGAGTGTATCTGCATGTAAACTGTCTCCGAATACCATTCTTCTTCAAAAATTCAGAGAACTCATTGGAGAAGTACTCTCCCCCTCCATCTGACCTTAGGCACTTTACATATTTCCATGTTTGCTTTTCAACCAAAACTCTGAAATTCTGAAAGTGAGTGAACACCTCACTCTTCTCCTTCATGAAATATACCCACACTTTCCTTGTGTGGTCATCAATGAATGTCACATAATACCTGCAGCCTCCCATAGACATGGTCTTCGTAGGACCCCATACATCTGAATGCACAACATCTAGTGCATTTCTGCTCACATATCTCTTACGTGGAAATACACGCTTTGTTTGCTTTCCAAATTGCCATGCTTCACATATTCTTTGCATACCTTCCACTTTAAATTTTGGCAGCCCTGTCGTCACAATTCCTTTAGTCTGCATAGACTTCATTCTCTGCACATTCACATGTCCAATTCTTTTATGCCAAATGTCTGTGTCTGCAACAATTCTTGAACCATTTGCAAACATCGCAGCACTCATTTCAGGCATGTCTACATTCAATGTAAACATTCTGCCCACTCTGTTGCATTTTGCAACCAACCTGCACTTGTCTTTAAAGTCTTCAACATAACAACCATCAGGGTTAAATCGAACCTGCAAACCCTGCTCAATCATCTAGCCAACTGAAACCAGATTCTTAGTTATGTTCGGAACGTGAAGTACATCTGCAAGGTACTTCACTTTGCCATCCTGCATAGACAATGGCACATCTCCAACATGGGCAATTGGATGAGCAGTGTCATCCCCTGTTTCCACAAAACCTGGTCTTTCCGGGTTTTTCATCTCCTTGAACCACTCCCCATGACTTGTCATGTGGTTTGAAGCACCTGAATCCACATACCATACATCATCTTTTTGTGCTGCTTCAACATTTTCAGACATGGCATTCACGACATGCTGCATAACAAACAACCTTTCATATCCTCATTGTTTCTGCTTGAGGATGCATAGTTGTTCTGCTGCACTTTCCCATTTTGCATGTCAGCCTGCTTCTTATAACATTCTGCCTGCACATGTCCAGGCTTACCACAATAAAAGCATTCACGTGCATCATTATATTGCCTTTGCCAATTTCCACGTCCTCTTTGACTCCCCCTGCCTCTGAATTTGTCTCTTCCACCTGTGTGTTGTTCATGTTGTTGTGTATTCTGGGACTGTTGTTGTTGTTGCTGCTGGCCATAATTCTGATTACCTGTTCGGCCACCTCCTTGACCGCATCCACGGCCTCCTCTACCTCGTCCTCTACCTGAACTTGTGTAGAAGGCCTGTTGCTCTGAACTATTTTTGTTTTGTGAAGATTGTTGGTCTTCACCCAAGCTCTTCTCTTCTATAATCAGCATAGACACCAAATCTGTAAAGTTGGGAATGTTTTCCCGAGTCTGAATAGACGTCTTGAACGCCTTATATTGTGGCCCGAGACCACGTAGACAGACTTCCACCTTATCATCATCATCTACTGACACACCAAGAGATGTAAGGGATTCCACAATACCCTTTATCTTCAATGCATAGTCATTCACAGACATGCTCTTTTTCTCCATAGTATGAAGTTCATTCTTCAACTGTATCTTGCGTGCCTTGGTATTTATTTCATAGAGTTTTACCAAGGTGTCCCATGCCTCCTTGGGGGACTTGGCATCCTGAATGTGCCCAATCATGGTGTCCTGTATACTAATGGAGAGCCAATACATAACTTTCCTGGCTCCTTGGTTCCAGTCTTTAAACTCTTTCACATCTGCAGTAGTCGAATTTATGTTTGATATCTCTGGTGCCTCTTCATGCTCACCTTCTATGTAGTCCCAATAGCCCTTCCCCATTAGGAAATTTGTCAACCTGAACCTCCAAGCATGGAAGTCATTCTTATCAAGCTTCTCAGCCACAATCTGGGTTATGCCATAATTTGACATCTTGCCAAACACACAATTTTACCAGAAACAGCACTCTGGTTTGTCCTGCACAAACTGCTGTATTTCCTGCAGTGGTATTGTAGTACTCTCAAATGTCACAAACCAGTGACTTCAATATGCATACATACACCCAATGGCAACTGTTGACCTCTTTGAAGCACCCACAGTGTCTGCACAACCAATCTGTCTTCCTACAATTCTTAAAACAGACTTCTACAGAGAATCGATGACTTACCCGCAGTGCTCGAAATCGCATGCTTTCTGAAAAACGGAGGTCCAGACACGCTCGAAACACGTTTTCGGCCTAGAAAATTCTGTCCGATAGGACCGATAGGACAAAATGGTTGCCCTATAGCTTTACTCCCGCGAAGAAAGCTCCTCAATCAGAGATCGTTTGCCGGTGCCTCCCATAGAGCTCCCGACAAGGGTGTAGTCACCAACACAAATAGGGAAGAGTAGTTGAAGCTCTTACCCTTGTACCGCTTCCTGTGGTTCTCTTGCTTGCAGCTCAGCCCTTAGCATGAACCAGGCTCTGATACCATGAAAAGATGCAGGGGGGAAGAGAGCTTGAGCTCTTGCAAGCACACACACACACAAAACCCTAATAAAGAACACACAAGGTGAGAGGCTGAAAATCTTCTTCTACTTCACTCAACACTCAACACACCATATACAAGATAAGAGTACACACAATATGAAAGATAACCAAATACATACAAGAGTTCTCTATAGTATGAACCCAACTAAAATGAGCTGGCGCTATAACTATGCCAGTCTCTAGAATGGCTGTCACACAGCCTATCATCCCACTGGCCGCATATCACCCATGATCTCACCAACCATGCCAGTGGTATAAGTGTGGGGCCTATTCCCCAGGCGGGTCATCAGTGTCCATCGCCTCACTAGATGAGCTCGATATCTCAACACCATAGCCTTCTTTACACTAGGTGTTCTCATAGCTGGGATCCCAAGCTCCTCATCAAGGCTCATCATTGAGCCACTAGACCCTCCATCAACATGAGAATGCCCTGCAGAAATGTCAGGCATACCAAGGGCTCAACCACTTTCTCTTTTCCTTTATGTGATGTACTAATCACATTTGCAGGACTGCTATTATGACACAGCCTGCCACTCCATGGTCTATCAGCAGACCCACTAGATGAGGACTCTCTTGGTCCACTCAAAGACTGTGATTGCTGACTTGCATTCTGTGCAACCACACTTCCACTCACATCAGCCCCCACAACTTCTTTTTCAACAGCATACCGGCTGCTCATCTCATCAAAGACAACATCCCTACTTACTCTCAACTCACGTGTAGCAGGGTTATAACACCTGTATCCCTTTTGCTCAAGGGAATATCCAATAAATACACATTTTTCAGCTTTTGGATCCAGCTTAGTTCTCAGCTCATCTGGCACATGCACATATGCAATGCATCCAAAGACTTTCAGATGAGACAAATCAGGTTTTTTGCTAGTAAACCTCTCCTCTGGAGTTACATCATGTATGGCTGCAGTTGGAGTCCTGTTCATGATGTATACTGCTGTAGAAATAGCCTCAGCCCAATAGCTATGCGGCATATTCTTCTCTTCCATCAATGCTTGCGCAATCTCAGCAATGTGCCTGTTTTTCCGCTCAGCAACTCCATTTTGCTGCGGAGTGTATCTGCATGTAAACTGTCTCCGAATACCATTCTTCTTCAAAAATTCAGAGAACTCATTGGAGAAGTACTCTCCCCCTCCATCTGACCTTAGGCACTTTACATATTTCCATGTTTGCTTTTCAACCAAAACTCTGAAATTCTGAAAGTGAGTGAACACCTCACTCTTCTCCTTCATGAAATATACCCACACTTTCCTTGTGTGGTCATCAATGAATGTCACATAATACCTGCAGCCTCCCATAGACATGGTCTTCGTAGGACCCCATACATCTGAATGCACAACATCTAGTGCATTTCTGCTCACATATCTGTTACGTGGAAATACACGCTTTGTTTGCTTTCCAAATTGCCATGCTTCACATATTCTCTGCATACCTTCCACTTTAAATTTTGGCAGCCCTGTCGTCACAATTCCTTTAGTCTGCATAGACTTCATTCTCACATGTCCAATTCTTTTATGCCAAATGTCTGTGTCTGCAACAATTCTTGAACCATTTGCAAACATCACAGCACTCATTTCAGGCATGTCTACATTCAATGTAAACATTCTGCCCACTCTGTTGCCTTTTGCAACCAACCTGCACTTGTCTTTAAAGTCTTCAACATAACAACCATCAGGGTTAAATCGAACCTGCAAACCCTGCTCAATCATCTAGCCAACTGAAACCAGATTCTTAGTTATGTTCGGAACGTGAAGTACATCTGCAAGGTACTTCACTTTGCCATCCTGCATAGACAATGGCACATCTCCAACATGGGCAATTGGATGAGCAGTGTCATCCCCTGTTTCCACAAAACCTGGTCTTTCCGGGTTTTTCATCTCCTTGAACCACTCCCCATGACTTGTCATGTGGTTTGAAGCACCTGAATCCACATACCATACATCATCTTTTTGTGCTGCTTCAACATTTTCAGACATGGCATTCACGACATGCTGCATAACAAACAACCTTTCATATCCTCATTGTTTCTGCTTGAGGATGCATAGTTGTTCTGCTGCACTTTCCCATTTTGCATGTCAGCCTGCTTCTTATAACATTCTGCCTGCACATGTCCAGGCTTACCACAATAAAAGCATTCACGTGCATCATTATATTGCCTTTGCCAATTTCCACGTCCTCTTTGACTCCCCCTGCCTCTGAATTTGCCTCTTCCACCTGTGTGTTGTTGATGTTGTTGTGTATTCTGGGACTGTTGTTGTTGTTGCTGCTGGCCATAATTCTGATTACCTGTTCGGCCACCTCCTTGAACGCATCCACGGCCTCCTCTACCTCGTCCTCTACCTGAACTTGTGTAGAAGGCCTGTTGCTCTGAACTGTTTTTGTTTTGTGAAGATTGTTGGTCTTCACCCAAGCTCTTCTCTTCTATAATCAGCATAGACACCAAATCTGTAAAGTTGGGAATGTTTTCCCGAGTCTGAATAGACGTCTTGAACGCCTTATATTGTGGCCCGAGACCACGTAGACAGACTTCCACCTTATCATCATCATCTACTGACACACCAAGAGATGTAAGGGATTCCACAATACCCTTTATCTTCAATGCATAGTCATTCACAGACATGCTCTTTTTCTCCATAGTATGAAGTTCATTCTTCAACTGTATCTTACGTGCCTTGGTATTTGTTTCATAGAGTTTTACCAAGGTGTCCCATGCCTCCTTGGGGGACTTGGCATCCTGAATGTGCCCAATCATGGTGTCCTGTATACTAATGGAGAGCCAATACATAACTTTCCTGGCTCCTTGGTTCCAGTCTTTAAACTCTTTCACATCTGCAGTAGTCGAATTTATGTTTGATATCTCTGGTGCCTCTTCATGCTCACCTTCTATGTAGTCCCAATAGCCCTTCCCCATTAGGAAATTTGTCAACCTGAACCTCCAAGCATGGAAGTTATTCTTATCAAGCTTCTCAGCCACAATCTGGGTTATGCCATAATTTGACATCTTGCCAAACACACAATTTTACCAGAAACAGCACTCTGGTTTGTCCTGCACAAACTGCTGTATTTCCTGCAGTGGTATTGTAGTACTCTCAAATGTCACAAACCAGTGACTTCAATATGCATACATACACCCAATGGCAACTGTTGACCTCTTTGCAGCACCCACAGTGTCTGCACAACCAATCTGTCTTCCTACAATTCTTAAAACAGACTTCTACAGAGAATCGATGACTTACCCGCAGTGCTCGAAATCACCTGCTTTCTGAAAAACGGAGGTCCAGACACGCCCGAAACACGTTTTCGGCCTAGAAAATTCTGTCCGATAGGACCGATAGGACAAAATGGTTGCCCTATAGCTTTACTCCCGCGAAGAAAGCTCCTCAATCAGAGATCGTTTGCCGGTGCCTCCCATAGAGCTCCCGACAAGGGTGTAGTCACCAACACAAATAGGGAAGAGTAGTTGAAGCTCTTACCCTTGTACCGCTTCCTGTGGTTCTCTTGCTTGCAGCTCAGCCCTTAGCATGAACCAGGCTCTGATACCATGAAAAGATGCAGGGGGGAAGAGAGCTTGAGCTCTTGCAAGCACACACACACACAAAACCCTAATAAAGAACACACAAGGTGAGAGGCTGAAAATCTTCTTCTACTTCACTCAACACTCAACACACCATATACAAGATAAGAGTACACACAATATGAAAGATACTCAACCAAATACATACAAGAGTTCTCTATAGTATGAACCCAACTAAAATGAGCTGGCGCTATAACTATGCCAGTCTCTAGAATGGCTGTCACACAGCCTATCATCCCACTGGCTGCATATCACCCATGATCTCACCAACCATGCCAGTGGTATAAGTGTGGGGCCTATTCCCCAGGCGGGTCATCAGTGTCCATCGCCTCACTAGATGAGCTCGATATCTCAACACCATAGCCTTCTTTACACTAGGTGTTCTCATAGCTGGGATCCCAAGCTCCTCATCAAGGCTCATCATTGAGCCACTAGACTCTCCATCAACATGAGAATGCCCTGCAGAAATGTCAGGCATACCAAGGGCTCAACCACTTTCTCTTTTCCTTTATGTGATGTACTAATCACATTTGCAGGACTGCTATTATGACACAGCCTGCCACTCCATGGTCTATCAGCAGACCCACTAGATGAGGACTCTCTTGGTCCACTCAAAGACTGTGATTGCTGACTTGCATTCTGTGCAACCACACTTCCACTCACATCAGCCCCCACAACTTCTTTTTCAACAGCATACCGGCTGCTCATCTCATCAAAGACAACATCCCTACTTACTCTCAACTCACGTGTAGCAGGGTTATAACACCTGTATCCCTTTTGCTCAAGGGAATATCCAATAAATACACATTTTTCAGCTTTTGGATCCAGCTTAGTTCTCAGCTCATCTGGCACATGCACATATGCAATGCATCCAAAGACTTTCAGATGAGACAAATCAGGTTTTTTGCTAGTAAACCTCTCCTCTGGAGTTACATCATGTATGGCTGTAGTTGGAGTCCTGTTCATGATGTATACTGCTGTAGAAATAGCCTCAGCCCAATAGCTATGCGGCATATTCTTCTCTTCCATCAATGCTTGCGCAATCTCAGCAATGTGCCTGTTTTTCCGCTCAGCAACTCCATTTTGCTGCGGAGTGTATCTGCATGTAAACTGTCTCCGAATACCATTCTTCTTCAAAAATTCAGAGAACTCATTGGAGAAGTACTCTCCCCCTCCATCTGACCTTAGGCACTTTACATATTTCCATGTTTGCTTTTCAACCAAAACTCTGAAATTCTGAAAGTGAGTGAACACCTCACTCTTCTCCTTCATGAAATATACCCACACTTTCCTTGTGTGGTCATCAATGAATGTCACATAATACCTGCAGCCTCCCATAGACATGGTCTTCGTAGGACCCCATACATCTGAATGCACAACATCTAGTGCATTTCTGCTCACATATCTGTTACGTGGAAATACACGCTTTGTTTGCTTTCCAAATTGCCATGCTTCACATATTCTCTGCATACCTTCCACTTTAAATTTGGGCAGCCCTGTCGTCACAATTCCTTTAGTCTGCATAGACTTCATTCTCTGCACATTCACATGTCCAATTCTTTTATGCCAAATGTCTGTGTCTGCAACAATTCTTGAACCATTTGCAAACATCGCAGCACTCATTTCAGGCATGTCTACATTCAATGTAAACATTCTGCCCACTCTGTTGCCTTTTGCAACCAACCTGCACTTGTCTTTAAAGTCTTCAACATAACAACCATCAGGGTTAAATCGAACCTGCAAACCCTGCTCAATCATCTAGCCAACTAAAACCAGATTCTTAGTTATGTTCGGAACGTGAAGTACATCTGCAAGGTACTTCACTTTGCACCAGCTGCTCATCTCATCAAAGATAACATCCCTACTTACTCTCAACTCACGTGTAGCAGGGTTATAACACCTGTATCCCTTTTGCTCAAGGGAATATCCAATAAATACACATTTTTCAGCTTTTGGATCCAGCTTAGTTCTCAGCTCATTTGGCACATGCACATATGCAATGCATCCAAAGACTTTCAGATGAGACAAATCAGGTTTTTTGCTAGTAAACCTCTCCTCTGGAGTTACATCATGTATGGCTGCAGTTGGAGTCCTGTTCATGATGTATACTGCTGTAGAAATAGCCTCAGCCCAATAGCTATGCGGCATATTCTTCTCTTCCATCAATGCTTGCGCAATCTCAGCAATGTGCCTGTTTTTTCGCTCAGCAACTCCATTTTGCTGCGGAGTGTATCTGCATGTAAACTGTCTCCGAATACCATTCTTCTTCAAAAATTCAGAGAACTCATTGGAGAAGTACTCTCCCCCTCCATCTGACCTTAGGCACTTTACATATTTCCATGTTTGCTTTTCAACCAAAACTCTGAAATTCTGAAAGTGAGTGAACACCTCACTCTTCTCCTTCATGAAATATACCCACACTTTCCTTGTGTGGTCATCAATGAATGTCACATAATACCTGCAGCCTCCCATAGACATGGTCTTCGTAGGACCCCATACATCTGAATGCACAACATCTAGTGCATTTCTGCTCACATATCTCTTACGTGGAAATACACGCTTTGTTTGCTTTCCAAATTGCCATGCTTCACATATTCTCTGCATACCTTCCACTTTAAATTTTGGCAGCCCTGTCGTCACAATTCCTTTAGTCTGCATAGACTTCATTCTCACATGTCCAATTCTTTTATGCCAAATGTCTGTGTCTGCAACAATTCTTGAACCATTTGCAAACATCGCAGCACTCATTTCAGGCATGTCTACATTCAATGTAAACATTCTGCCCACTCTGTTGCATTTTGCAACCAACCTGCACTTGTCTTTAAAGTCTTCAACATAACAACCATCAGGGTTAAATCGAACCTGCAAACCCTGCTCAATCATCTAGCCAACTGAAACCAGATTCTTAGTTATGTTCGGAACGTGAAGGACATCTGCAAGGTACTTCACTTTGCCATCCTGCATAGACAATGGCACATCTCCAACGTGGGCAATTGGATGAGCAGTGTCATCCCCTGTTTCCACAAAACCTGGTCTTTCCGGGTTTTTCATCTCCTTGAACCACTCCCCATGACTTGTCATGTGGTTTGAAGCACCTGAATCCACATACCATACATCATCTTTTTGTGCTGCTTCAACATTTTCAGACATGGCATTCACGACATGCTGCATAACAAACAACCTTTCATATCCTCATTGTTTCTGCTTGAGGATGCATAGTTGTTCTGCTACACTTTCCCATTTTGCATGTCAGCCTGCTTCTTATAACATTCTGCCTGCACATGTCCAGGCTTACCACAATAAAAGCATTCACGTGCATCATTATATTGCCTTTGCCAATTTCCACGTCCTCTTTGACTCCCCCTGCCTCTGAATTTGCCTCTTCCACCTGTGTGTTGTTGATGTTGTTGTGTATTCTGGGACTATTGTTGTTGTTGCTGCTGGCCATAATTCTGATTACCTGTTCGGCCACCTCCTTGAACGCATCCACGGCCTCCTCTACCTCGTCCTCTACCT
This sequence comes from Cibotium barometz, assembly GCF_041138505.1. Classification (NCBI taxonomy): domain Eukaryota; kingdom Viridiplantae; phylum Streptophyta; class Polypodiopsida; order Cyatheales; family Cibotiaceae; genus Cibotium; species Cibotium barometz. Next base: position 48,040,314 of record NC_141078.1, on the reverse strand, counting down.
GAACTTGTGTAGAAGGCCTGTTGCTCTGAACTGTTTTTGTTTTGTGAAGATTGTTGGTCTTCACCCAAGCTCTTCTCTTCTATAATCAGCATAGACACCAAATCTGTAAAGTTGGGAATGTTTTCCCGAGTCTGAATAGACGTCTTGAACGCCTTATATTGTGGCCCGAGACCACGTAGACAGACTTCCACCTTATCATCATCATCTACTGACACACCAAGAGATGTAAGGGATTCCACAATACCCTTTATCTTCAATGCATATCCATATACAAGATAAGAGTACACACAATATGAAAGATACTCAACCAAATACATACAAGAGTTCTCTATAGTATGAACCCAACTAAAATGAGCTGGCGCTATAACTATGCCAGTCTCTAGAATGGCTGTCACACAGCCTATCATCCCAATGGCCGCATATCACCCATGATCTCACCAACCATGCCAGTGGTATAAGTGTGGGGCCTATTCCCCAGGCGGGTCATCAGTGTCCATCGCCTCACTAGATGAGCTCGATATCTCAACACCATAGCCCTCTTTACACTAGGTGTTCTCATAGCTGGGATCCCAAGCTCCTCATCAAGGCTCATCATTGAGCCACTAGACTCTCCATCAACATGAGAATGCCCTGCAGAAATGTCAGGCATACCAAGGGCTCAACCACTTTCTCTTTTCCTTTATGTGATGTACTAATCACATTTGCAGGACTGCTATTATGACACAGCCTGCCACTCCATGGTCTATCAGCAGACCCACTAGATGAGGACTCTCTTGGTCCACTCAAAGACTGTGATTGCTGACTTGCATTCTGTGCAACCACACTTCCACTCACATCAGCCCCCACAACTTCTTTTTCAATAGCATACCGGCTGCTCATCTCATCAAAGACAACATCCCTACTTACTCTCAACTCATGTGTAGCAGGGTTATAACACCTGTATCCCTTTTGCTCAAGGGAATATCCAATAAATACACATTTTTCAGCTTTTGGATCCAGCTTAGATCTCAGCTTATCTGGCACATGCACATATGCAATGCATCCAAAGACTTTCAGATGAGACAAATCAGGTTTTTTGCTAGTAAACCTCTCCTCTGGAGTTACATCATGTATGGCTGCAGTTGGAGTCCTGTTCATGATGTATACTGCTGTAGAAATAGCCTCAGCCCAATAGCTATGCGGCATATTCTTCTCTTCCATCAATGCTTGCGCAATCTCAGCAATGTGCCTGTTTTTTCGCTCAGCAACTCCATTTTGCTGCGGAGTGTATCTGCATGTAAACTGTCTCCGAATACCATTCTTCTTCAAAAATTCAGAGAGCTCATTGGAGAAGTACTCTCCCCCTCCATCTGACCTTAGGCACTTTACATATTTCCATGTTTGCTTTTCAACCAAAACTCTGAAATTCTGAAAGTGAGTGAACACCTCACTCTTCTCCTTCATGAAATATACCCACACTTTCCTTGTGTGGTCATCAATGAATGTCACATAATACCTGCAGCCTCCCATAGACATGGTCTTCGTAGGACCCCATACATCTGAATGCACAACATCTAGTGCATTTCTGCTCACATATCTCTTACGTGGAAATACACGCTTTGTTTGCTTTCCAAATTGCCATGCTTCACATATTCTCTGCATACCTTCCACTTTAAATTTTGGCAGCCCTGTCGTCACAATTCCTTTAGTCTGCATAGACTTCATTCTCTGCACATTCACATGTCCAATTCTTTTATGCCAAATGTCTGTGTCTGCAACAATTCTTGAACCATTTGCAAACATCGCAGCACTCATTTCAGGCATGTCTACATTCAATGTAAACATTCTGCCCACTCTGTTGCCTTTTGCAACTAACCTGCACTTGTCTTTAAAGTCTTCAACATAACAACCATCAGGGTTAAATCGAACCTGCAAACCCTGCTCAATCATCTAGCCAACTGAAACCAGATTCTTAGTTATGTTCGGAACGTGAAGTACATCTGCAAGGTACTTCACTTTGCCATCCTGCATAGACAATGGCACATCTCCAACATGGGCAATTGGATGAGCAGTGTCATCCCCTGTTTCCACAAAACCTGGTCTTTCCGGGTTTTTCATCTCCTTGAACCACTCCCCATGACTTGTCATGTGGTTTGAAGCACCTGAATCCACATACCATACATCATCTTTTTGTGCTGCTTCAACATTTTCAGACATGGCATTCACGACATGCTGCATAACAAACAACCTTTCATATCCTCATTGTTTCTACTTGAGGATGCATAGTTGTTCTGCTGCACTTTCCCATTTTGCATGTCAGCCTGCTTCTTATAACATTCTGCCTGCACATGTCCAGGCTTACCACAATAAAAGCATTCACGTGCATCATTATATTGCCTTTGCCAATTTCCACGTCCTCTTTGACTCCCCCTGCCTCTGAATTTGCCTCTTCCACCTGTGTGTTGTTGATGTTGTTGTGTATTCTGGGACTGTTGTTGTTGTTGCTGCTGGCCATAATTCTGATTACCTGTTCGGCCACCTCCTTGACCGCATCCACGGCCTCCTCTACCTCGTCCTCTACCTGAACTTGTGTAGAAGGCCTGTTGCTCTGAACTGTTTTTGTTTTGTGAAGATTGTTGGTCTTCACCCAAGCTCTTCTCTTCTATAATCAGCATAGACACCAAATCTGTAAAGTTGGGAATGTTTTCCCGAGTCTGAATAGACGTCTTGAACGCCTTATATTGTGGCCCGAGACCACGTAGACAGACTTCCACCTTATCATCATCATCTACTGACACACCAAGAGATGTAAGGGATTCCACAATACCCTTTATCTTCAATGCATAGTCATTCACAGACATGCTCTTTTTCTCCATAGTATGAAGTTCATTCTTCAACTGTATCTTACGTGCCTTGGTATTTGTTTCATAGAGTTTTACCAAGGTGTCCCATGCCTCCTTGGGGGACTTGGAATCCTGAATGTGCCCCCAATCATGGTGTCCTGTATACTAATGGAGAGCCAATACATAACTTTCCTGGCTCCTTGGTTCCAGTCTTTAAACTCTTTCACATCTGAAGTAGTCGAATTTATGTTTGATATCTCTGGTGCCTCTTCATGCTCACCTTCTATGTAGTCCCAATAGCCCTTCCCCATTAGGAAATTTGTCAACCTGAACCTCCAAGCATGGAAGTTATTCTTATCAAGCTTCTCAGCCACAATCTGGGTTATGCCATAATTTGACATCTTGCCAAACACACAATTTTACCAGAAACAGCACTCTGGTTTGTCCTGCACAAACTGCTGTATTTCCTGCAGTGGTATTGTAGTACTCTCAAATGTCACAAACCAGTGACTTCAATATGCATACATACACCCAATGGCAACTGTTGACCTCTTTGCAGCACCCACAGTGTCTGCACAACCAATCTGTCTTCCTACAATTCTTAAAACAGACTTCTACAGAGAATCGATGACTTACCCGCAGTGCTCGAAATCGCCTGCTTTCTGAAAAACGGAGGTCCAGACACGCCCGAAACACGTTTTCGGCCTAGAAAATTCTGTCCGATAGGACCGATAGGACAAAATGGTTGCCCTATAGCTTTACTCCCGCGAAGAAAGCTCCTCAATCAGAGATCGTTTGCCGGTGCCTCCCATAACTATGCCAGTCTCTAGAATGGCTGTCACACAGCCTATCATCCCACTGGCCGCATATCACCCATGATCTCACCAACCATGCCAGTGGTATAAGTGTGGGGCCTATTCCCCAGGCGGGTCATCAGTGTCTATCGCCTCACTAGATGAGCTCGATATCTCAACACCATAGCCTTCTTTACACTAGGTGTTCTCATAGCTGGGATCCCAAGCTCCTCATCAAGGCTCATCATTGAGCCACTAGACTCTCCATCAACATGAGAATGCCCTGCAGAAATGTCAGGCATACCAAGGGCTCAACCACTTTCTCTTTTTCTTTATGTGATGTACTAATCACATTTGCAGGACTGCTATTATGACACAGCCTGCCACTCCATGGTCTATCAGCAGACCCACTAGATGAGGACTCTCTTGGTCCACTCAAAGATTGTGATTGCTGACTTGCATTCTGTGCAACCACACTTCCACTCACATCAGCTCTCACAACTTCTTTTTCAACAGCATACCAGCTGCTCATCTCATCAAAGACAACATCCCTACTTACTCTCAACTCACGTGTAGCAGGGTTATAACACCTGTATCCCTTTTGCTCAAGGGAGTATCCAATAAACACACATTTGTCAGCTTTTGGATCCAGCTTAGTTCTCAGCTCATCTGGGACTCATCTGGGACATGCACATATGCAATGCATCCAAAAACTTTTAGATGACACAAATCAGGTTTTCTGCCAGTAAACCTCTCCTCTAAAGTTACATCATGTATGGCTGCAGTTAGAGTCCTGTTCATGATGTAAACTGCTGTAGAAACAGCCTCAACCCAATAGCAATGCGGCATATTCTTCTCTTCCATCAATGCTCGCGCAATCTCAGCAATGTGCTTGTTTTTTCGCTCAGCAACTCCATTTTGCTGCGGACTGTAATACCATTCTTCTTCAAAAATTCAGAGAACTCATTGGAGAAGTACTCTCCCACTCCATCTGACCTTAGGCACTTTACATATTTCCCTGTCTGCTTTTCAACCATAGCTCTGAAATTCTGAAAGTGAGTGAACACCTCACCTTTCTCCTTCATGAAGTATACCCACACTTTCCTCGTGTGGTCATCAATAAATGTCACATAATACCTGCAGCCTCCCATAGACATGGTCTTCATCAATAAATGTCATGAAGGCACAGGAACGGAACGGAATGGAAATGAAATGACAATACAAGTGCAAAACAATGATAACCAAGAGTACTCACATGTAGACCAAGAGAGCTTGATGTTGATTGATTCTCTAAGACTAGAAAGTACAATGCCTTTATAGGATAGGCACACACACTCTAAGTGTCACATGTATATGGGATAAATCCCAATATGCCACATGGCACTTACACAAAGACTAGACATAAGACTCACTTTAGACACACTAGAACACTCACTTTGACTTCATGTTCTAACACCCCCCGATGAAGGCAAGGTGAGAGACTACTGGAATGAGCCAAGAACAGAACATGGCAATGACGGACTACCAACCTCCAAGTTAGAACTAGACATAGTTCCCACACAATCTCAGAGGCAAGTGAGCATGGCTCAGAGGCTAGTGAGCATGGTACAAATGACTCAGAGGCTCATCAAGCATGGCTCAGAGGCTCATCATGCATGGATGCATGAACAACTCAGAGGTCTAGACAACTAGAGCAACCTGAGATCCTATCAAAGCCAATACATGACTCCACAATACATCCCCCTCCTGACTCCATAACAGAATGGTGGGGAGTCAGACACGAAAAAACAGGAAAGATTACAACATTTTAGGAGGACAATCCAAGGCTGTGAACCTTTATTGACTCAACACACATGATTTATTTGCATTCATTTTAGGGGGACTCCCAAGGCAGAGTACCTTCAACACACTCAAAAAACAAAGTCAAGATCATCCGGTGCATAGACCTCTTCATCAAGAGAGAGATCTTGGATGTGAGCAGTGAGAGCATGATTTGGAGTAGAGGTGTCTGCATCGTCTTCGTCTTCGTTGGATATAGTCCCAACCAAGTTGGCATGGTCTTTAGATTGTTGTTTGGCCAGCTTCTGGAAGCAACGATCTTCGGTGTGACCAAGCTTTCCACAGTAAGTGCACTTGAAAGGTTTGAAGTTACCTTTCCCTTTATGAAACCTCCCTTTAGAAAATAGTGCATTGGCGTCAGGAGTATCAATATGCCTTCTTTCATGATCAAGAAGCATAGCAACCATGTCATGGTAGCTCATGCTTGCCACTCTTAATGCTGGTATAATCTCCCGATACTTAGGAATTTCTTCAATGCTCGTGAGGAGCACCGCGACTTGGTCTTCATCCCCAACTGGGGCCTTCAACGCAGCAAGTTGAGTGATGAGAGACTCCATATGATTCAGATGAGCGAGAAGAGAGTCCTCATGCTTCATCTGGAGTTTGAAGAATTCTTGACGGAGGAAGACCTTAGAATTGATTACCTTATTGCCAAAGAGACCTTCAAACTTCTCCCATAATTCTTGAGCAGTGGAATCAAAGTCAAGATGATGAATAACTTCATCACCCAAACCCAAACCAATGAGAGAAAGGGCTTTGTCGTTTAAATTCTCCCAGTGTAGAATTTTCTTCTCATCCGATTGTGGCTTTTTATCCTTGCCACAAACAACATTCCACACCCCGTCTTTCATAAGGATAAGACGCAACTTTGTTTGCCATGTCGGAAAGTTCTTACCAGTGAACTTTTCAATGAAGGCACTTGTTTTCGAGGACTCCATGGCAATCACGGGTAGTTGGAGTAGATGAAGCAGGGCAGCGGCCTGTTGAAGATAAAGCAGGGCAGCGGCTTCATAAATTCGTGGGCAGCTCCATCATCACGAACAGATCAGCATCAATTCAGGACAGCAATGTGGGGCAGCTCCTGCATTGTCTCGAACAGAAAATTACGGGCAGCAGCTGGGCAGAGTGGCGGCCTGAACAGGAGCGGCAGCAGGACAGCAGAGTGTGGCGGCCTGAACAGGAGCGGCAGCAACAAACGGCTTGTTTGCAGAAATTCGTGGACAGCAGCAACGGCCTGTTGGAGAAGACGCGCAGGAATGTGGCGGCCTGGATTCAGGGCAGAATCGGGGCAGAATATGGCGGGCAAATCTGCAGCAATAGAGGCGGCCTGATGGAGCAAAACGTGGACAGCAGCAGCGGCCTGTAGAAGAGACAGGAGCGGCTTGCAGGGCAGCAACGTTGGGGCAGATGGTGGGCAGCAATTGGAGCAAACGTGGAGCAGAAATCGAGGCAGCCACTTGGAGAAGACGGGCAGCAGGTAGTAGAGGTCTTCAAGATGGAGGAGAGCATACTCTCTTGCACTTAGAGAAAGAGAGAGAGGGCATGGCTTCTCTTTTTGGCCTCCCTCTCCTCAATCTCTAGGAGCAAAGGAGCAGTGGCTCTGATACCACATGAAGGCACAGGAACGGAACAGAATGGAAATGAAATGACAATACAAGTGCAAAACAATGATAACCAAGAGTACTCACATGTAGACCAAGAGAGCTTGATGTTGATTGATTCTCTAAGACTAGAACGTACAATGCCTTTATAGGATAGGCACACACACTCTAAGTGTCACATGTATATGGGATAAATCCCAATATGCCACATGGCACTTACACAAAGACTAGACATAAGACTCACTTTAGACACACTAGAACACTCACTTTGACTTCATGTTCTAACATGTCACATAATACCTGCAGCCTCCCATAGACATGGTCTTCATAGGACCCTATACATCTGAATGCACAACATCTAGTGCATTTCTGCTCACATATCTGTTACGTGGAAATACATGCTTTGTTTGCTTTCCAAATTGGCATGCTTCACATATTCTCTGCATACCTTCCACTTTAAACTTTGGCAACCCTGTCACAATTCCTTTAGTCTGCATAGACTTCATTCTCTGCACATTCACATGTCCAATTTTTTTATGCCAAATGTCTGTGTCTGCAACAATTCCTGAACCATTTGCAAACATCGTAGCACTCACTTCAAGCATGTTTACAGTCAACGTAAACATTCTGCCCACTCTGTTGCCTTTTGCAACTTGTCTTTAAAGTCTTCAACATAACAACCATCAGGGTTAAACCAAACCTGCAAACCCTGCTCAATCATCTGACCAATTGAAACCAGATTCTTAGTTATGTTCGGAACATGAAGTACATCTGCAAGGTACTTCACTTTGCCATCCTACATAGACAATGGCACATCTCCAACATGGGCAATTGGATGAGCAGTGTCATCCCTTGTTTCCACAAAACCTGGTCTTTCAAGGTTTTTCATCTCCTTGAACCACTCCCCATGACTTGTCATGTGGTTCGAAGCACCTGAATCAGCATACCATACATCATCTTTATGTGCTGCTTCAACATTTTTAGACATGGCATTCACGACATGCTGCATAACAAACAACCTTTCATTATCCTCATTGTTTCTGCTCGAGGGTGCATAGTTGTTTTGTTGCAATTTTCCATTTTGCATGTTAGCCTTCTTCTTATAACACTCTGCCTGCACATGTCTAGGCTTACCACAATAAAAGCATCCACGTGTGTCATTATATTGCCTTTGCCAATTTCCACGACCTCTTTGACTCCCCTTGCCTCTGAATTGGCCTCTTCCACCTGCGTGTTGTTGTTGTTGTTGTTGTTGTTGTGAATTTTGGGACTGTTGTTGTTGCTACTGCTGGCCATAATTCTGATTACCTGTTCGGCCACCTCCTTGACCACGTCCAGGGCCTCCTCTACCTCGTTCTCTTCCTGAACCTGTGTAGAAGGCCTGTTGCTCTTAAGAACTATTTTTGTTTTGTGAAGACTGTTGGTCTTCACCCAAGCTCTTCTCTTCTATAATCAGCCTAGACACCAAATTTGTAAAATTGGGAATGTTTTCTCGAGTTTGAATAGACGTCTTGAACGCCTTGTATTGTGGCCCGAGACCACGTAGACAGACTTCCACCTTATCATCATCATCTACTGAGACACCAATAGATGCAAGGGATTCCACAATACCCTTTATCTTCAATGCATAGTCATGCACATACATGCTCTTTTTCTCCACAGTATGAAGTTCATTCTTCAACTGTATCTTTCGTGCCTTGGTATTCGTTTCATAGAGTTTTACCAAGGTGTCCCACGCCTCCTTGGGAGACTTGGCATCCTATATGTGCCCAATCATGGTGTCCTGTATACTGATAGAGAGCCAATACATAACCTTTCTAGCTCCTTGGTTCCAATCCTTGAACTCTTTCACATCTACAGCAGTCGGATTGATATCCGGTATCTCCAGTGCCTCTTCATGCTCACCTTCTATGTAGTCCCAATAGACCTTTCCCATCAGGAAATTTGTCAGCCTAAACCTCCAAGCATGGAAGTTGTTCTTATCAAGCTTCTCAGCAACAATCTGGGTTATTCCATCATTTGACATCTTGCCAGACACACAAATTTACCAGAAACGGCAGTCTGGTTTGTCCTGCACAAACTGTTGTATTTTCTACAGCGGTACTGTAGTACACTCAAATGTCACAACCAGTGATCTCAATGTGCATACATACACCCAATGGCAACTGTTGACCTCTTTTGCAACACACACAGTGTCTGCACAGCCAATCTGTCTTCCTGCAGTTCTTAAAACAGAGTTCTGCAGAGAATCGATGACTTACCCGCAGTGCTCGAAATCGCCTGCTTTCTGAAAAACGGAGGTCCAGACGCGCCTGAAACGCGTTTTTGGCTTGAAAAACTTCTGTCCGATAGGATAATATAGTTGCCCTATAGCTTTACTCCCGCGAAGAAAGCTCCTCAATCAGAGATCGTTTGCCGGTGCCTCCCGTAGGGCTCCCGACAAGGGTGTAGTCACCAACACAAAATGGAAAGAGTAGTTGAAGCTCTTACCCTCGTACCGCTTCCTGTGGTTCTCTTGCTTGCAGCTCAGCCCTTAGCATGAACTAGTAGGCTCTGATACCATGAAAAGATGGAGGGGAGAAGAGAGCTTGAGCTCTCGCAAAAGCACACACACACACTCACCAAACCCTAATAGAGAACACACAAGGTGAGAGGCTGAAAATCTTCTTCTTCTTCACTCAACACTCAACACACCATATACAAGATAAGAGTTCACATAATATGAAAGATACTCAGCCAAATACATACAAGGGTTCTCTATAGTGTGAACCCAACTAAATGAGCTGGCGCTATAACTATGCCAGTCTCTAGAATGGCTGTCACACAGCCTGTCATCCCACTGGCCGCATATCACCCATGATCTCACCAACTATGCCAGTGGTGTAAGTGTGGGGCCTATCCCCCAAGCGGGTCATTAGTGTCCACCGCCTCACTAGATGAGCTCGATATCTCAACAGAGAATTGATGTGGTGTCATGTGAATTGTGATGTGATGAGAAAGAGAATACAGATGAAATAAATGAGGAATGATGTGGAACAATGTGAAAAGACGAGAGTTTGCTATAGAAACTGTATTTATGACCTGTTTTTTTTAATGACTATTTTATGTCAAGAATGTTGGGGAAGTATTTTGACCGTCTTGTGAATGAGGTCATGGAGACCTAATCTGATAAAGTTTCAACAAGGACGTCTTGCGTAGCAAGGTCCGGCCGAGGTCTTGACTTGCCTCGGTTTGATTAAAATGGTGAGCTTCCGGTAGTATGGTGGATGAGGGACCAAGGAAGCGGCCTATGAGTGAAGCGCTAGGTCACTTGCAAAGGATCCTAGAGGGTGCTGACCATACGGTGCTCGGGCTCTGGGTCACCGATGATACCCATGCGTGCGTTGTGGAAGATATTGGAACAAGAAGTAAGAGTTGTTTTCTGAATTCGGGCATGGATCTGGTTGATTGACCTTGCTGGTCCTCAACGGCGGATGAGTCCATGGTTCTTTTATATGGATTTGTTGGTTGATCTTGCTGATCTTCAACGAAGGTTCCATTTTGATATGTGAATATTGCCGAGTACTATGAGCTAGAAACCATCGAAAAGACCCCTGATGAGTGGACAGGTGGTGAGCATTCTGGTTGCCAATGATGCCATAGGTCCACTGAGGAAGGAATGATTGGAAATTATAATTCAACTAGAAATTTTTGGAGGAAGATGATCAGTGACTATGATTTCATTAAGTGATTGTTTTAAAGATAGCTGAATCTGTGAAAAAGGCAATTTCATATTGGGTATGTAAGTGGTGTGACTAGTTTTAAGTTTGCATGAATATCTGGCTTGGGAGCTTGGGAACTCTTTTCCATGGTACCCGGGACAAAGCCTAACCAAATTCCTAATTGGATCCCATCACTACAGTGGTTGGGCAGTTGGCTAACCCATGGGACTGAGGCTGGACTGATGGATCCCTAAATGGAGACTCTATTCTATTATGGTACGATAGATGAAGTAAATCCCGGATAAAAATTGTTCTATGGAAAAGAATCAACGGCTATGCCTCTCAATGAGGAAAAAAGTGTTGGTCTCTATGATCCAAGTGCAATCTTTCCCTGATCTGACTATGGGACTTACGGGTTCGGTCAGATCAGTTCAATTAGTTAAGACTTTTTTACTACGTTAGAGAAAAATTATCTTGGAGGAATCGCCTGTGCTTTCTGGGCAATGGGAAGTTTTTTCGGGTTTGGTTTTGGAAGAACCGATGGATTAGTCGCTTGTCCAGATATCCGTGGGCGAGGCCCCGAATGAGGGACCCTGGTTCGTGCAAGAAGTGCTACTTTTGCCCTAGCGGCTCGTGCAAGAAGTGCTACTTTCACCTGCTAGCGCCCCTGAATGCGTTACGCGGTGGGGATAGGGACTTTACAGCTGGTATCAGATCCAATTTGGCTAAAGTGGATCAACTGAGAAGCCAAAAATGTCAAAAATTGATGAAGTAGCAGTAAAAGGTTGAAATTGTGTGATAAATTCATACAAACTGTTATTCAGATTGAAATTCATAAATTGGTAATTGGGTCTGCAGATGGAAGTACCGCAATTATATGGAATCCCTGACTTGCTTGAGGCCTAGACATGATGGTATTTACCTTATAATTCCAAGGACCGTGACTACCTGTATATATCGAGGGTATAACTGCAGCTCTTTATTGGCAGTATATACGAGTAAATCTAAGATCTTGAAATTATAAGCAAAAATGCTATCCAGATGTTGAATTCTAGTGTGTTTGATATGATTTAAAAATTCGAATATGGTTGATATGATGAACTCGAATGTGGTTGATATGATGAATTCGAATGTGGTTGATATGATTTTAAAATTCTGGTTGAGAACTGATGAGTTGATTTGTATTCTGATTAAAAAATGACGATTCCTGAATTCTGGTTGAAATGTAATAAGCTGAACAAAACCACAATGAGGATGAATGAGACGAATCCTTGTGATGATGTTCATAACTGGAATGACGATAATGACTTCAGCAAATCACTATGAGATTAGTGGATTGTGCTAACAAATTGCTACTATTAACACTTGACCCAGTGGATCAAGTTAAGGGTTGACAAATTAAAATTATGTATAATTGAAATCCCCGTGGTGGAGGACTGTTCAGATGGAAATTTTGGTCTAATGGACCATTATTGTGTTAAAGATATGAATGAGATGTTCTGAATGAATTGTTATCTGATAATGAGTTATATATGAATATCTTTATCCCATGATTCTGTGAGGAATTGACCAATCTAAAAAACCCCAGAATCAGTTGAATCCAAAATCAGAATTGAATCATAAATAAAGGGACTTAACAAAATTTTTCGTATTGATAGGAGCATGGATTGAGGTCGTCGTGGTAGAAATGATAACCCCAAACTCGAGGAGGAAGAGCCCGACCTGGATGTTCGTAAAACTCTTCATAGATCGCAGCTTGGACCTTTCAAGGGTGAAGGGAAAAACTTGGGTGAGGCTGTGGAAAAGTGGATCGAAGCAATGGAAGAGTACTTCGATGTCACCGGGTACAACGAGAAGAGTAAAATGGCTCTTGCAAGACTGAAGATAGTAGAAACAGCCAGAGTGGCATGGAGAAACCACTGCGAGACAAACCGTCTGGATCGGAATACCCAAACATGGAATGATCTCAAAAATTACCTAAGGACGAGGTTCTGTCCTCCCAGCTTTTTGGAAACAAAGATGAACGAATTCTTAGAGTTAACCCAGGGGAGCAGAACTATTGAATTATATCACCAAGCGTTCACTGTCCTCCTCAAATTCTCACCAGCTGGATGAAGAATAGCTGATGGCTAGGTTCATTCGAGGACTGAACGAACCTTTGAATATCCTGGTCAAGAATGCCAAGACAGTTTCCATGGCGGATGGCGAAGCATTTCACCAAGGCCTTTGATGTCAAAGTCCCGCCGAAGCTAGCACCATCACCTTTCAAAAGGTTTTTAATTCCAGAAGGTGATTCCAACCTTCCGCCGCCTAAAAGATATCAGCGTCAAGCCCAGGATATGGAAAGTTCCAGAATGGAAGAAATGTCATTTTCCTGAAACTCAATCCCCTGGAATTCAACTTCAGAAGTTCCACCCTTGAACAAGGGAGTGAAATGCTATAACTGTCAAGGATTTGGACCTCACAGCATGGATTGCCCAACACCTTTTGGATCAAGGTTTTCGGGGCAGGGAAATCAGGGATTAAGATTCCAGACTCCGGCTCCTTCCTTCCAGAGTAATCAGGTTTCTTTCCACCAAAATCAAGAAAATCCCAGAGGTAGACCCTCTAACCAACCCGCAGTCTCAATCCAAAGTAATGCAAGACCTCCGCCTCAGAATACAGGAAGGCAAAGAGAGATATTTCCAAATCGGCCATCCACTTCCAAGGCAGTAACGCTGGAAGTAATTGAAGAAGAAGAAGAAGATGAAAGAGATCATACTCCGCTTGCTACTGCGAGATGAGGACATCTCGCGTCTTTCAAGTGGGAGAGAATGTAAGATTCCTCCCCATCCCCTCAAGATGTCCAGTTTCTTCCCCTGTAATCAATCCCATTTTCAGGATAATAAAAGATCTTGTTTCTACCTGTTTTGGCGGCCTAGAGAGAGATAACTCAATTTTTAGATATCTTTGGATGGAAAAATATCCTTTCTTATTAAACTCAATTTCCCCAAAACACAAGTTTAAAAAGAAGTTCCTAAGGTGCATTAGAAATAAATTATAATCTGCTCAAAAGGCCTTAGCCTAAGGGTCCAAATTTTCTAAAAATTTTGGATTAAGGTTCTGAGGGACCAATTAGATTAATCCAAATGTAGAGAGGAGATAAATTGAAGAAATAAAGAAAAACCCCTCAAAAATGAGTAAATACTCACATAAGATGAAGAGTGGGGACAGTTAAAAAACTGATTTTTGACACCTCAAAATGGGGATTCCCCCTCATGAAGGAGGTGCCTTTTTTCTCATCATTGATTTTCATTTTAAATCAATAAAATGAGATATTTTGTCTCTCCTCTCTCCTAATTCAAGTCTAGTCCAAAAAGTAAGCTGAACTGACCCAAAAATAGTCAAAAATTGACTAAACTGATGTGGACAATTCTAGAATCAGTTTGCTTGGTTTGAGGCTCACTTTTTCCTATAAATAGAAGCCTCCCCCTTTGTAATAGCTTAATAGTGTTTATGCACTATTACTCTACTCCTCCCCAGAGCCAAAAACATTGATTCACTTGATTATTCACTTGTTTTTGACTAATTCCTCTACAAAGAATTGGTGGCCACTCTTGATCCAAACAAGAGTAGAACCCTCAATCCCTCAAGCCAAAGGAAAGCTCACAAAACTCCATGTAAGTTATTAATTCTACTTTTTTTAAATTCTAATCTATGGTTTTCTAAATTCTTTGCTTTTTAATGTGATAATGGATTATAAGCCTTGATGAAAAGGCTTCCCCTTTCTCTTCATTAAGAATTTCAGCCTTTCTTTATCCTAAAATGAGTAACAAATAAATTCAGTTAAACTTTTCCTATTGGTTACTCTTTAGAAGTGAAAAATTAATTAGATTAGAGTGCCTTATTTCATCTTGGGATAAATTTTAAAGTAAATTTAGAATGTAAAAATTGAGAAATGGTCAGCCAATACAAAGGAGGTTATGGTAAAATTTTCTTAAATTTTGTGGAAATAAGTTTTATCTTTATGTTATTCAAAAAGAATAATCCCCACTATTTGTGTATTCTAAAAGAAATTCTTTTTATTTTAAAAGTGTTATTCCTATTTGCATAAATAGATGTATAAAAGTAGACAGATTGTTGTAAGAAGCAGGCTGACATGCAAAATGGGAAATTGTAGCAAGACAACTATGCATCCTCGAGCAAAAACAACTATGCATCCTCGAGCAAAAACAATGAGGATAATGAAAGGTTGTTTGTTATGCGCAGCATGTCGTTAATGCCATGTCTGAAAATGTTGAAGCAGCACGTAAAAATGATATATGGTACGTTGATTCAGGTGCTTCAAACCACATGACAAGTCAGGGGAGTGGTTCAAGGAGATGAAAAACCTTGAAAGACCAGGTTTTTTTGGAAATAGGGATGACACTGCTCATCCAATTGCCCATGTTAGAGATGTGCCATTGTCTATGCAGGATAGCAAAGTGAAGTACCTTGCAGATGTACTTCATGTTCCAAACATAACAAAGAATGTGGTTTCAATTGGCCAGATGATTGAGCAGGGTTTGCAGGTTCGGTTTAACCCTGATGGTTGTTATGTTGAAGACTTTAAAGACAAGTGCAGGTTGGTTTAACCCTGATGGTTGTTATGGTGAAGACTTTAAAGACAAGTGCAGATTGGTTGTAAAAGGCAACAGAGTGGGCAGAATGTTTACATTGAATGTAAACATGCCTAAAGTGAGTGCTGCGATGTTTGCAAATGGTTCAGGAATTGTTGCAGACACAGACATTTGGCATAAAAGAATTGGACATGTGAATGTGCAGAGAATGAAGTCTATGCAGACTAAAGGAATTGTGACAGGGCTGCCAAAGTTTAAAGTTGAAGGTATGCAGAAACATACCAATTTGGAAAGTAAACAAAGCATGTATTTCCACGTGACAAAAATGTGAGCAAAAATGCACTAGATGTTGTGCATTCAAATGTATGGGGTCCTACAAAGACCATGTCTATGGGAGGCTGCAGGTATTATGTGACATTTATTGATGACCACACAAGGAAAGTGTGGGTATACTTCATGAAGGAGAAGGGTGAGGTGTTCACTCATTTTTAGAATTTCAGAGTTATGGTTAAAAAGCAAACAGGGAAATATGTAAAGTGCCTAAGGTCAGATGGAGGGAGAGAGTACTTCTCCAATGAGTTCTCTGAATTTTTGAAGAAGAATGGTATTTGGAGATAGTTTACATGGAGCTCTCCGCAGCAAAATGGAGTTGCTGAGTGGAAAAACATGCACATTGCTGAGATTGCGCGAGCATTTATGGGAGAGAAGAATATGTCACATAGCTATTGGGCTGAGGCTGTTTCTACAGAGCAGTTTACATCATGAACAGGACTCCAACTGCAGCCATACATGATGTAGCTCTAGAGGAGAGGTTTACTGGCAGAAAACTTGATTTGTCTCATCTAAAAGTCTTTGGATGCATTGCATATGTGCATGTGCCAGATGAGCTGAGAACTAAGCTGGATCTAAAAGCTAAAAAATGTTTATTTATTGGGTATTTCCTTGAGCAAAAGGGATACAGGTGTTATAACCCTGCTACACGTGAGTTGAGGGTAAGCAGGGATGTTGTTTTTGATGAGATGAGCAGCTGTATGCTGCTAAAAAAGAAGCTGTTTGGGGCTGATGTGAGTGAAAATGTGGTTGCACAGAATGCAAGTTAGCAATCATAGTCTTTGAGTGGACTAGGAGAGTCCTCATCTAGTGGTCCAGTTGATAGACCATGGAGTGGCAAGCTGCATCATAATACCAGTCCTGCAAATGTGATTAGTACATCACATAAAGGCAAAGAGAAAGTGGTTGAGCCCCTTAGTATGCCTGACATTTCTGCAGGGCATTCTCATGTTGATGGAGAGTCTAGTGGCTCAGAGATGAGCCTTGATGAGGATCTTGGGATACCAGCTACTATGAGAACACCTGGTGTAAAGAAGGCTATGGAAGCCATGAATGCAAAGCTGCGAAGATTTGGGAGAGTGAAGAATCCTGTGTAGAGGTTTACCTATGATGGTTATGTGGCACATCACTATGCATACATGACAAAAGTTGTACAGGTTGTAGAGCACACATGCATTGATGAGGCTATTGGAAATGTGTGCTGGGAGAAAGCTATGGATGAGGAGATGGATGCACTATATGGAAATGAGACTTGGGATTTAGTGTAATTGCCTGAAGATAAGAAAGCCATTGGATGCAAGTGGGTGTACAAAGTAAAACATAACAATGATGGAAGCATAAGTAGGTATACAATGCTAGATTGGTAGCCAAAGGATATGCGCAGACATATGACATTGATTATGAGGAAACTTTCACCCCAGTTGCCAAGATGGCAACAGTGAGAGTTGTGATAGCAGTGGCTGTGTCAAAGCAGTGGTCTTTACATCAGATGGATGTAAAGAATGCATTCTTGCATGGGGATTTGCAGGAAGAGGTGTATATGTTGTAGCCACCTGGTTATGAGGATGTGAGTCACCCCGAGCATGTTTGCAAGTTGAAGAAAGCCTTGTATGGCTTAAAACAACCACCAAGAGCATGGTCTGACAAGATTTCTAAATATCTTGTCACTATTGGCTTTCATGTAGCCAATGCAGATTTCTCGTTGTATGTGAGACACAGTGATAGAGGGGTTGTGCTTGTTGTCATCTATGTAGATGACCTGATCATTACGAGGGACCATGATGCAGAGATCTTTGATGTAAAGATCTTGCTTAGACAGAAGTTTGAGATGAAGGATCTGGGGGAGCTCAGATATTTCTTGGGCTGATGAGGGAACTAAGGGTCAAATTTTGAATGAAGCCCATGACAACCTTATTGCAGGACATCTAGGTTTCATCAAAACCTACATGTCTGTAAAGAAAAGCTTCTTTTGGCTTAGACTAAAAAAGGATATACTTAATCATGTACGTCAATGCCTGATTTGTCAGAAAGTCAAAGCAAAGAGAGTAAAAATTCTTGGGAAGTTACATCCATTAGACATCCCCCCAGATGAAGTGGGAATATATCAATATAGATTTTATTACTGGACTTCCTTCACTGCAATCAGGTTACAACTCCATCTTCGTGGTAGTTGATAGATTAACCAAAGTTGCCCATCTAATTCTAGTAACAGAAACCTACATTACAGTGGATGGTGGCCAGAGTGTTCCTCAAGGAAATCTTTAGATTGCATGGCCTACCACCCAGGAGAATAGTAAGTGATTGAGATCCCAAGTTCACGTCAAGATTCTGGACTGCATTTTTTGAAGCAGTAGGAACTTTCTTGGATCTCAGCACAACTTACCACCCCGAGACCTATGGTCAAATAGAAAGGGTGAACCAAGTAATCAAAGATATACTTCGGTCATGCTGTGTGGCAGGGAACCCAAGAAGTGGCTAAGCTGTCTACACCTAGTCCAGTTCGCCTACAATGCCTCTTATCACCAAAGCATCAGGATGAGCCATTTCAAAGCTCTGTATGGACAAGACTGCCTAACACCATTAACTTGGTCCGACCCATTGATTAGGGTGGAGATGTCCAGATAGATGCTTGGACGACATGGAGTAGCAGTAGATGCAGTCAATCCGCAAAGATTTAAGAGCTACCCACCAGGATAGACAGAAGCAGTATGCAGATAAGAAGAGGTCAGACAGAAAATTCGAAGAAGCAGATATGGTCTTCATTCGAGTACGCCCCAAAAGAAGTTCTCTATCTCCTGGGAAGTACAAGAAGTTATTCCCCAGATACTATGGACCATATCTGTTACAAAGAAAGTAGGTGACTTAGCCTATGAACTTCTTTTGCCTCCTCATGTGCTTAATGAGATGAACTCTTAACTTCTTCAACCCAAGGGCTGATGGAACTCCAACCTGAAGAAATCCTTGATGTTCGAGAGAAGGTTCTCAGGAATAGAATTCTGAGAGAATTATTAGTCAAATGGAAGTTCTATCCTTTTGAAGACACCACCTAGGAGAAAGAAATCGAACTGCTGCGTGATTACCCCCAGTTTGCGAGATGAGGGCATCTCGCATTTTTCAAGTGAGAGAGAATGTAAAATTCCTCCCCAGGCCCTCAAGATGTCCAGTTTCTTCCCCTGTAACCAATCCCCTTTTCAGAATAATAAAAGAACTTATTTCTACCTGTTTTGGCCTAGAGAGAGAAAATGATCTAGAGAGAGGTAACTTAGTTTTTAGATATCTTATCCTTTCTTATTAAACTAAATTATTCACATGACCTGAGCAATGACCTGCCAGAACCCACTAGTCCCGTAACACCTCCGGGCTTTTGGTTTTCCCGGCGGGCCCGCCGGGAAAAGCAAAGAACACCGGGGCGGCGGGGTTTTATTCTATTTATAAACACTGCCTGACACCCATCGTGGAACTTTTGGGGAGATAGTCCTTGTTTTGGGGGCGTGATATCTCTCCTCAAAGTACTTGTAGAGCTCTCGAGTTACTAGAAGTGTCCTCTTGGGAAGAACGTCCTTATCTTAGGGGCTGTCGTCTTTCCTTGTAGGCACTCCTAAGGCTATTGAGCCACTCGTCCTTAGTTCTTTGAATTGGGGGCAGGGTGTGGTTCGTAGCTAATACTTGCGGAGATTTAGGGATAAATTTGGAGTCATTCAGCTTTGCATTTGAGCTACGTAGGTAATCTACCTCATTCTGCTTTATGAATGGTTTGATGGAGCCAAGAGTCCTGCTTAGGGGCTTGTATTGGTTCTTGATACTTGATATAGTTTAGAGTAGACAAGAGTCTATTGTCCTATACTAGAGTATTGGGCAAGCATAGATCTTTGATTTTCTTTGTGAATGTTAGAGAAGGTCTATTGTCCTATACTAGAGTATTGGGCAAGCATAGATCTTTGATTGTGTAAAGTATCCTTAATTGGGTACAAAAGGCATCCTTCATTGGGGGTGCAATGTGCATGATAGTTTCGAAGTAGTTTTGTAGTCAGACCTTGCAAGATAGTTTTGAAGTAGTTTTGTGTTATGTGATGATCTTTTGTATTTGTCAAGATAGTTTCGAAGTACTTTGTCTGCTAATGTATGTTTTGTAATACGTGAGTGAGTTTGTTGTTTTTTCATTTGTGTATTCATTGTTATATGCTTGGTTGAATAGGTTATTTGTTGAGATGGAGGACAATGTTGGATCCAATGATACCTCCAATAGAGTCCAAATTTCAAATAGCAGGAAAAAAAAGGCACCTGGGATAGAGTGGCGATATGCAATTAACGTTGGTGATCGATTCATAGATTGGGAGTGTAAGCTATGCCATGCAGTAAAATCAGGTGGGGCGCCTCGACTAAGAGAACACTTTTTAGGCGGACCGAAGAAAAAGTCATGTACCCACCTCTCTGCACCTGTAGTGGCCAAACGCATAAGAGAAGAAATTCAAAAGAAAGATTCAAGAAAACATGACACTCCTACCGTTAATGTATCAAGGCAGCAAGAACACTATTGTTCTAATCATCAAACTCTCGCTACATCGCCTGCTTGTACCCCAAACGTCAATGTGCAACCAGAAAGTAATCTACCCAGTGCATCTTCCTGCAAGCGAAACTTTGACGTAGGAAATATACCCATGCGTCAAACTTCATTGCAAGAAAGCCTACGTCAAGGTCGGCTCGATGATGCACAACTCGCCCTTGCTGAAGCGATTTACTTTTCTGGGAGTGCTATGATGATGGTGGACAGTGAGCATTGGAAGAGAGCATGGAAGAAAATTGGTGAGTTTGGACCAGGGTTTTCACCGCCTACGTACCATGCTATGCGAAATGATCTATTAGAGAAATGTTATGCGCAAGTAAAAGAACGTGTACAAAGAATAATTCTTAGCAATATAGAGCTTTCTGGATGTAGTATAGTAAGTGATGGATGGTCTAATGTACAAAGAAAACCATTAATTAATATAATGGTTATTTCACCTAGAGGTGAGACTTTCATCTGTGCCGTGGATTCAGCTGGTTCAATCAAAACTGGGGCTTACATTGCTCAAGTCATTGGCTCTGTGATAGAGGAAGTGGGTGCCAAAAATGTAGTCCAAGTCGTCATGGACAATGCAAAGAATTGCAAAAATGCATCCAAAATCCTACAGCGACAATATCCACATGTTTTTCCGGTAGGCTGTAATACTCATAGTTTGAATCTTGTATTAAAGATTGGTATAAAAGTGATGATACCAAATGGTTTGCCTCAATCGTCGACACTGCTCGCCAGCTTGTGAGATTCATGCTCAAGAGACAGAGAGTGTTAGATATTTTTCGACCTCGCATATCAGTTATGTTAAAGCTTCCAACGGAGACTAGGTTTTGCACTCACTTTTACACTTTTGAGTCTCTTCTTCGAAATAAAGATGAAGTTTGCGAAACATTTACATGCATGGCATTTCATGATTGGGAGAGCACTCAACTTGAAAAAGTGAAAGAGAAAATCAAAGTCTTGAAGGCAGCGCTTACGAGAAGAAGTTGGTGGAATAGTGTGATGGATGCATACCATGTAATGATGCCTGTTATGTATGCCGTACGAAGTCTTGATCAAAGAGCGCCTAATCTCGGAAAAGCATGGATGCAATGGTGGACTGTCCAGCGGAGTCTGGAGTGTCCTGAGAAATTAGAGCATTCAGTGGTGGAAAAGCAATGCCGTGTACCATTCTCCAGTAGACAAAGAAAAGTCCTATTGAAGTACTTTCATGCTAGATGGATTGGAGCACATCACCACTACACAGTGCTGCTTACATGTTAGATCCTAAATATTGGAATATGGATTTGATGTCCAACGTTGAGGTGGTGCAAGATTTTTATAAAGTGGTAAACACTTTCTATAATAATGTTGATGATCGTGTAAAGTGCATAAAGGAGATGACCTCATTTCGATTGAAAGAGGGTTTATTTTCCAACTCCCTTGTTCAACAAATGGCTAAAGAGCAACTTGCATGGAAGTGGTGGATGATGAATGGTGGTGAGCATTATGCTTTATTGCGCAACCTTGCGATGAAGGTTCTAAGTCAGTGCTCTTCAAACTCAGGCTCAGAAAGAAACTGGAGCATGTACAAATATATTCACAGTACTATTCGCAATCGATTTCTTACAGATCGAGCAGATAAACTTGTTTACATGTATTGCAATGAAAAGATCTTGCGAGACATTGAAAGCGAAGAGTATGAAGAAGATATGCCCAGATGGATGTACAATTGTGATGATGTAGTAGACGAGAACTTTGATGTTGGACGCACGTCGTGCACCACCCTGGAGATAGAAGACAATTTAGACATTGACTTAGATGAGCTTAATTTAGCAGACGAGAGGGTAAACGGTGAAAGAATTTTGGAGCAAGATACTGACATAGAGAAAGAAGTCATTTCATTAATTTCATAAAAAGTACTTGTACAAATGATCGTATTTGGAGAAATTATCAATACAAAAGTAGGATTTATGTCTTTCTTAGCTTTCATCTTGAAATAAATTGCGAATTGCACTAGGAGTTGCATCTAAAGGTCCTGGTGGTTTATATTCGCTAGCCATGCCGAACACTGTATAAATACCTTGATTTATTGGGACACTGCACAATGCACATGTGGAAATATTTTGCATTTGCCTCACTAAACATATTAAGTGGTAGTAGTGTCCACAGGGTAGTATATACTGGCCGCTCCACCCATCGAATACTTTGTAACATACAGGACATTGGGGGGTGGAGGAACTAGTAGCCTCAGCAGAAACTCCCACAAGATCAGGATGTATCAAAAAATGAGAGATGTGGTTTCCTTGGCGCACAAGAGCAATACGTGAAGAGATGGTCTGTACATCTTGGCTGATCTTTGTGAGCTGCTCTTGAATCCCTCTATTGGCCGGGGGAGGAGTTGATGCTTGAGATAATCGCTCAGCTTCTTTCTCCTTCTCTGCTAGCTGTGCCCCTAAGCTTTCTTTGACCTTGTTTAACTCCAATCCAGCGCCCTCCACCATGAGAGCAAGTTCCTTCCTTGTGAATGTCACTGTCTCTTCACGTATGTCGTGGGTGTTGAAAGTTGCCTCTCTGGAGGCGAAGTCCACTGGAGTTTCTAGGATAAATTGTGCATATAGCATCTTAGCAAAATAGAGTGGAGCGTCAGCGTTATGGAGAGGACAACCGTACACCTCCAAGAAAATGCGCTCAGCATTAATTTTGATATCATTGTGAGTGCAACGTGAAATCTTCCATCTTCCCTTCTTAATCTCGCCATCTGGACATGGCCATATTTCCTTTATCATCTCTGTGGTTATGCGTTTGTTTATGTCTTCTTTCCATTGGGCATAAGTAGGATTTGTCCATTTCGACAACCTGCATGCTGTTCTTGTAGCGTCGCGGGCTGTCAGGCCATGTGCAAGGGCCTTCATTCTCTCATATGCCTTCTTGGCTAACTCTTGATGCTCGTTTGCTTGCGCCTCTGCCATATCTGCATGAACGTAAATGACTTTAGGATTTTAATAAACTGTAAAGATCAACGTAAGATAAATTGACCATTACCCTCAAAAACTTAAAGTTTAACACCACGAGAGGAGATATGTATTGCAAAGACTCAATGAGAAATATCCACTTGACTCCAAAAATACTTCAAACAATGCGCGCACATCAAATTTTGAAGAGAAAATATAAACTTAAACACCACAAGAGGAGAGAGATATTGCAAAGACTCAATGAGATAATATTTCAAACAATGGACACATCAAATTTTGAAGAGAGAAACAAAGTGCCATTCCTGAAACTTAATCTCCTGATACTGTATCATTACAAAATTGGGGTGAATGACACCGATAGCTCTACAAGAGGACGTTGTGCCCTCGTTGGGTCAGTATTTAGTGATCTAAAAAATTCCACTACTTGCAAAATTGATTTTCGCTCATCGTGATTAGGCAGGCACATCCAATTTTTGACTCTATAAATAATAGTATCCATGGTAACTTTGTCATAGGAACTATTGTCCATCCACAACTCTTGTACTTTCTGCCAAAAGTCATATAAAGTTTGTAATAAATATCCTAAAGCAAAAAATCAGATGCAGGAGTGTATGCATCTGACAAAAATGGATCATAAAGTTCCGGGGCTATCCACGGCCGTTTATTTCGCTCTGTGTCTGCGTAGGAGACCGCCTGTGCCACCTTCTCAGGGTTCTTGTCTGCTTCAAATACAAAATTGAGAGACACCCGTTTTTTGGGCGCTCTCAGCAGTAACCCCCAATCGATAATACCTACGCGTGGCTTCAACTCTTTTGTAAAATCCAACACTACATTGAATGGATGTAGGTCGGTATGTACAATTCTTGCCAGATGTGCTGCCGCTAGGCCTTCCACCAGGGCATGCATAATATGTGGCATGGTTATTACTATTTGTTTTATTTTAGAAAGTTCTAGATGACTTAAAGGAATATTATCGGGCGGGGGTTGTCTCCATCCTCGATCCAAACGGAAAATTGATTTGGTGAACTCACTGAATCTGAAGGGGACCTTCAGAAGAGTATCACCAAGCGAGCCGCCATTATAGTATGGAAAAATAGTGATCCAAGGAGATTCCTTTGTGAAGGCAATACACCTGACAATTGATGGGTGTAGAACCTACATGCCCTGCTCTGCTTGGAAGCTCTCGAACTTGGCGCTGCCTTCTCCTTTGTAGTGCTTTCCGCAAAAAGTAATGTGCTCCGGCAAAAATGATATACCTTTAATTGTATACTCTTTTACTGTGCCAAAAACACTAGAGCCTATTGTTCGCCCTTCGAACAAAGCCTCGTGCTGCGGGATGCCAATGAGGTGTGTGCACATAGAATTGTAGATTATACGATTAATGGCACCTGTCCCCCTCACATCTGCCTGGCTGGACGTTGCAGCGATGTCCTGGGCAATGCGCACTCTTTTGGGGAGTGACTCTGCATCCAGCGCATTCATGCGCTTGCTCTTGGCTCTTTGCTCGCTCCATACAACGTCCCATAACTGTAGACGATGCATATTAGCTTCAGGCGGGGCAGCATCTCTAAGATCATTGCATGCTACACGCATGCTCCCCAAAATGGTTCGTGTTATATGTTGATGGTTGAAATCTGCTATCTTCTGTCTATCAAGCAACTCAGCGTTGCCTCCGCTTTGAAGTCGACGCTGTGCATTTTTCCATATCTGGTCTATTAGATCTCGCATGAGTATCTCAGACTCATTGATCTTTTTGACGACGTCATCAGCACATTGTGACACTGTGATGACTGCTTCAATGCGAATTGCTCGTAGAACGATTTTACGCTCTTCAGGGGAAAGCATGTTGGTCGTCTTCGTAAATCTAGCAAATATCACTAAACACAAAAAAACAGAATATTAAACAACATTACTGAAATCAACATCAAGCAAACGTGAGAGAACAGCAACAAGTGTATCATTACTTATCAATGTTTAAAAAAAAAGGAATATCAAATAATTTTACTGAAATCAACATCATCCAATACATCATCAAACGTGAGAGAATAGCAACAAGTGTATCATTACTTATCAATGATCAAACAAAAACGGAATATCAAACAATATTACTGAACTCAACATCATGCAATACATTATCGAACGTGAGACAACCGTAACAAGTGCATTATTACTTATCAAGTGTATACATGTTGCACTCCTCATCTACACACCTATCGTGACAGAGAGAGAAAGAGAGTTGTGAAGGGTATTATGAGAGAGAGAGAGAGAGGGGGAGGAAGAGAGAGAGGTGTGACAGATAGAAAGAGAGGGAACATTAGATGACATTTTTAATAGTTTTGTGAGTTCCTAAAGAGAGGAAAATAATGTTTTGTATTCCTAAAGCACTCCTCATCTACACACCTATCGTGATAGAGAGAGAGTTGTGAAGTGTATCATGAGAGAGAGAGAGAGAGAGAATTGTGAAGTGTATCATGAGAGAGAGAGAGAGAGAGGAGAGGAAGAGAGAGAGTTGTGACAGATAGAGAGAAAAACATTAGATGACATTTTCAATATTTTTGTGAGTTCCTAAAGAGGAAAATAATGTACTGTTTTAATTTTTAAGTAAATAGAGGAAGAAAAAAGAAATTATTAGAAATTATGTATATTTTAAGAGAAAAAAAAGAAATCCTTATCTACACATCTATCGTGTTGTGAAGTGTATCATGAGAGAGAGAGAGAGAAAGAGTTGTGAAGTGTATCATGAGAGAGAGAGAGGGGGGCAAGAAGAGAGAGAGAGATATTCATTTTTTCGAGTTACGAATCACGATATTATAAAATAAAACGTTTAGACAATATGATGTAAACTTTGATCCATGAAATAATCATGCCGCGTTAGCAACCAAGTATCGCATGGATCAAACACAATAAAAACAATACAAGTCAAATCAAAAAAATTTACGACATTTTTTCGACCGCGTTAACGATCATATGCCGTAATATGCAAACAAATTTACGACATTTTTTTGACCGTGTTAACGATCAAATGCCGCAATATGCAAAAAACAATATATGCACTAGCGAACGACACCAACTTGCCGCGTTAACGATCAAATGCCGCAATATGCAAAAAACAATATATGCACTAGCGGACGACACCAACTTGCCGCGTTAAGGACAAAATGCCGCCCGATTCTATGGGAATACGAATAGGATACGAACATACACTGGGCGCGTTACCGACCATATGTCCGCATTTGACAAAGGGAAGAGAAGGGAAGGTGACATCGCCATAACGATACTATGCTTGCCGTGTTACCAACTAGTACCGCTACGGCGTGCCATACTTACCATAGGACACAGACTAGCCGCGTTACCGACTAAGTGCCCCAGGGTAAGCACCATTTCGAAGAATGGCCTTACACACACACTCCTCGTGTGGCGGACCACCCACATCCTGTCGCACATTGCGACAATGGGCGGCTGCCCGCACGAACACACACCCATACACACATCCCTCGTGTGGCGGACCACCCACATCCTGCCGCGCATTGCGACAATGGGCGGCTGCCCGCACGAACACACACCCACACACACACACACACAAACACAAGTTTCATTACCTGTGTATACTGTCAGCAATACTCCCAAAGGGCCCCCCGGGCCCATATATATAGAAAATTGTACCCCGCCGGGCTGGATGACGATCTCGTCGGGACCCGCCGGGCTAGATGACGATCTCGTCGGGACCCGCCGGGGTTTCCTTTTTCCCGGCGGGACCGCTGGGTATTGCAAAACCCCGGCGAGATTTTATCCGGTTATCAGGGAGCTTCCCACCGGCTTTTTTGGGAACATGTTAACATATTAATAACATGTTAACACATGTTATTAACAAAAAAAAAATTTGTGATCACGTGAATATAAAATCATTGCTGATGATGATTTGGTAGACATTACCTTGCGTGGTCTTGGCAGGGAGTATAAATCTTTTGATACATCTTAGATCTATCTCGGTTCGGAGTACAGGGTTACCAGACTTTGATGAGTTGGTTTCACTCTTGCTTGCTGAGGAAATCAAACTCAGTGATTCCTTTCATGATGCATCTACTAGCCATGATGATAATGGCAGAAATCAGGCTTTCTACTCACAAAGAGGATCTAGAGGCAGGGGGAGATTTGTATCACGTGGCCGTGGTAATGGTCGTGGATGGCACACAGGTCACCACAACAGAATTTTCAGCCTACATATGGTGCTAGAGGTGGTCGTGGATATACACCTCAGAGAGGCAGAGGTAATCCTCGTGGTAGAGGACGTTAGCAAGGCCAACAAACATCTATGCAAAATGTGGAATGCCATTACTGTGGGACATTTGGTCATATGGCACATGATTGTTCCACAAACAAAATGACTTGAGAGGGGGTAGAGCACAACATGGTGCACATTATGCACAACATGGTGGAAATTATGCATCATCAAAAGCAGTAATGATGGTAGTGCAAATCACTTGTTTGCCATGAAACATGTTGTGAGATCTATGATGACAAATGCTAAAAATGATGACACTTGGTATATGGACTCTCGAGCATCAAACCATATGACTTGTCATGGTGAATGGTTTGAGCATATGAAGCCTATGGATGTGAAAGACTATGTGGAGACAGGAGATGATACCCAACATGCCATTACACATGTTGGAAGTGTACCATTGGTTATGCACAATGGTGAAACAAAGTCTATGGTAGCTGTCTTCTATTACAAAAAGTTTGGCCTCAATTGGTCAAATGGTGGAACAGGGTTTATAGGTTTGTTTCAACAATGAGCATGGTTGCTTCGTTGAGGATTTCAAAAATGAATGTAGAGTCATTGCCAAAGGCAAGAAAGAAGGTAGGTTATTTAAGCTGGTGGATGCTGGGATTCCTGAGTTGAAATCAGCCATGTTCTCTAAAAGCTGAAATGTGGTATAGGACATTGACATGTGGCATAAAAGGATTGGACATGTGAATATACAAAGGTTAAAGAACATGCAAGCAAGAGGCATTGTTAGTGGGCTACCTAGATTCAAGTATGATGGGAATATGCATGTTTGTGATGCCTGTCAGTTTGGAAAGCAGGGGCCACTTGAAATAGTCCATAGCGATGTATGGGGTCCTGCACAAAACCCATCCATTAAAGGCAGCTTATATTATGTGACATTCATTGATGATTTCAGCAGAATGACTTGGATTTACTTTCTCAGAGAGAAAAGTGAAGTGTTGGAAAAGTTTATGGATTTCAAAGCTTTTGCAGAGAGAAGCAATAGGATAAAATGTTTGAGGATAGATGGAGGTGGTGAATACACCTCACATGCTTTTGAGCATTTCTTGAGAAAGCATGGCATAAGAAGGCAATTAACTTGCAGGCATACACCTCAGCAAAATGGTGTTGCTGAGAGAAAGAATAGAGTCATTTGTGAAGTGGCCAGGGCAATGCTCAATGAAAAGAGAATGCCATACTATTATTGGGCAGAAGCATGTACCACTGCAGTGTATATATTTAATAAGACACCCACAGCAGCCATACATGGAAGTACACCAGAGATGCGGCTTACAGGTTTTAGGCCAGACATTGGACACCTCAAAGTGTTTGGATGCATAGCTTATGTACATGTGCCTGACGAGAGAAGGAGGAAGTTGGATCCTAAGGCAGAAAAGTGTGTGTTTGTTGGATATGCGCAGGATCGCAAGGCATACAAATGTTACAATCCACAAACTAGGCAGTAATCTCACGAGATGTGGTGTTTGATGAACTTGCTAGTTGGTACAAAGCAAAGGATGAGGGTGTCATTGATTCTCTTGATGCTGATGTGCATGTGAACTTGCCACAAGCAAGTTCTAGTTCTATTGCTCTATGTCTGGGCCAGCTATAAAGAGGCTGAGAGTAGCACTGTAGGTCCATGGTCAGGACGCTTGAGGCATGAGAGTGTGAGTACTGGGAGTAGTGCTGTGGATAAAGGGAAGAAGAAGGTTGAAGGAATTGGAATTATAGGTTATGAGTTGTCAAGTTCAGAGAGTTTGGATGAGGAACTTGGTTGAAGGAATTGGAATTACAGGTTATGAGTCGTCAAGTTCAGAGAGTTTGGATGAGGAACTTGGCGTACCTGTTTTACGCACACCTGGTGCAAGGCAGGATAGATATGTGCCTCCACATGCTAGAGTGACAGGTGTTCAGAGTGATCCGCATGCATTGCGGAGATCCCAAAGGGTCAGGTATCCAGTTTGAAAGGTTGACATATCGTGATTTTGCTATGCATTACACATATATGACCTCTTTGGTGAAGCATCTATACAGAAGCTATTGGGAAGCATGTATGGGAGAAGGCAATGGATGTTGAGATGGACGCATTGGTTCATAATGAAACATGGGATTTGGTTGCATTACCACAGGACAAAAATGTTATTGGTTGTAAATGGGTTTACAAAGTGAAATGCAAGTCAGATGGTTCCATTGAACGCCATAAAGCAAGATTGGTAGCTAACGGTTATGCACAAACCCAAGGCTTGGACTATGATGAAACATTTAGTCCAGTTGCAAAGATGGGAACAGTGAGAGCAGTCATTGCTATGGCTGCAGCAAATGGTTGGGAAATGCATCAAATGGATGTGAAAAATGCATTTCTAAATGGTGATCTACAAGAGGAAGTTTATATGGCACAACCAAAAGGATATGTACACCCAAGATATCCCACTCATGTATGCAGATTGAAGAAAGCTTTATATGATTTGAAGCAAGCACCTCATGCTTGGAGTGATAAGATGAGCCGATATCTTATCTCCCTTGGATTTCAGGTTTCTACAGCAGATTCTTCACTCTATGTGAAGAAAACAGATCATGGGATTGTCTTACTTGTCATCTATGTGGATGACTTGATTGTCACAGGAGATCATGCTACAGATGTTATGCATGTCAAGAAGGCATTGAGTGGGCAGTTCGACATGAAAGATTTGGGTGACTTGAGATATTTTCTTGGGATTGAAGTGATCAAAGACCATGCAGGTACATGGTTAGTGCAACGCCAATATGCATTGGATATGTTGGCAAAATATGGGATAACAGGGTGTAAGCCAATGAGTACACCTTTGGAGGAGAATGTAAAGCTACAGGCTGATTTTGGTGAAGAGTTGGATGATCCATCTATGTACAGAAAGATGGTTGGTAGTCTCATTTACATGACTATCACACGCCCGGATTTGAGTTATGCTGTGGGGCTAGTAAGCCAATTTATGTAGAGCCCCAGAAAACCTCATTTGGATGCAGTGAGACGCATTATGCAATATGTAAAGACCACTGCACATTATGGTCTTCTTTATGAGCATGGTAAAGGCTTGGATATATATGGCTACACAGATGCAGATTGGGCGAGTGGCTCATATGACAGGAGGTCTACTAGTGGTTATGCCTTTACAATTGGAAGTGCCGTGGTGAGTTGGAGTAGCAAGAAGCAACCTACTGTTGCTTTATCCAATACAGAGGCTGAATACAGGGGTGTAGCCATTGCTACATGTGAAGGAATATGATAAAGAATCTCTTGGCTGATTTGGGTGAGCCTATTGATGGCAAGGTTATCATTCATTGTGACAACATGAGCAGCATACAGTTGGCCGAGAATCCAGTTTTTCATGCGCGGACCAAACACATAGAGGTCCACTATCACTTTGTTAGAGAGAGTGTTGGATGGTACAGTGGATCTACAGTATGTGAAGACTGAAGAGCAGGTGGCTGACATCTTTACAAAGCCACTTAGCAGGGAGAAGTTTGAGTACTTCCGTACTATGTTGGGAGTACGTGGGATGAGCTTGAGGGGGAGTGTTGAGAGCTTTGATAGCCCAAGCTCATCTACATCTTCATCTATGGCAGTACATCATGAGCTTGAGAGGGGCTGTTGAGATTCAAGCTCGATGTCAGTGTGTGCCAGCTGCACTATGTACTGGCATGTTAGGTAACAGCATGCGTGAGACATAAATGACCGCGTCCAGCTGGTCATAGTGTGTGGACATTAGCCAGGGTTAGTAGAGTGTGGACACAACACATAGTGTGTCTTGTGTATTATGGATTATGGCTTTATGCATTGTGTGAGAAGGGAGATGGCTTCCCTTTATGGTTAGGGTTTGCAATATACATTAGGGTTTGCTCCTGTGTGTGTGTCTCCTCTCCCTCTACCTGTTTTTCATCACAGCTCATGCAGTAAAGCCTGCCCAGGTCTTGACCAGTCTCGGTACAATTAAAATGGTACGCTTCCGGTACGATGGACGAGGGCCAATGAAGCGGTCCCTGAGTGAAGTGCCAGGACACCTAAGGAGGATCTAGGGTAGCATGAAATGTAAATTCCATATCGCCATCGATTGTTTGAGTAGTGTTTATAAAAAGTAACTTGGAACTTTAATGTTTTGTCCATTGGCTCCTCTTGCATTACTATTCCTTGTAGGGATGAGTTCAGGTTGTCCCAATGACACCCAAGTGTCTATTGTCATGATGTTATGACTAGCTCGAGGGCTAATCAATGCGCGTTTGCGCCGCTTAACATCATTTCTTGTAGGGAAGTCCAACCATACCATGATAGAATCTTCCAAAGGAACCATGGATGTTTCGGTTCCAGATCTCGTTTCTGTTTCATATTCTCATTCACTTTCATCCTCTATTTGGGTCTCAGCTTTTTCAAGAGTACTCAATGCATACACTCGCACACTTGGCCCTCTAACAATTCTTAATGAGGGCTTTTTTGAAAACTTTTGAATCCTCACAGTCCTATTTTATGTAGTTCGTTATGTCCTTGTATAACTCAGGTTGTGAGCCATTAAAGGTGCAAGTGTTGATGTGATGCTGGCTTTATCATGAGAGAGAAGAGCATTCCTCCGAATGAGGTTTTGAGAGATTGTTTTAATCTTGTAAGGAAATTATCAAATTCCTCACGTGCTTTCTCAAGCCTATAATTTACAAAATCTATCTCAAATGACTCTTATGTTAGAGAGTATGTCTTCCTCTTGAAAGGGAAAGCGGTACTCTTCTAGGCTTTGAATCTTGGTTGCTCTTTTAGATTGGCATTATGAGACTCAATCACAACCGGTGACCCTGTAAGACATTCAACCTTACTGAGAATGCTCTCCTGATCTTGCTTTTTGCATTCCGCATATGTCATGTGATTATCATTATCCATTTGTGGTTGGGTGGGTTCTAGTTTCTTGATTGGTCTATGTGGTGCACTGAGCGAAGAGTAAGAACTTGTTTCATCCTCACTTAGTAATGTACTAGAACTTGCTTCATTCTCTGACTTTCTTTGATTTGTCAGTTTTTCATTATGTTTACCCATGCGATGAGATCGAATTTCTTTTGGGTTTTTGTATCCTGTGTCGCACGTATGGGTGTCGAGGTTTGTGTGGTGGTCTTTGAGGTGGATGCTTCTGCATCATGTATAGCTTTTGGCTCTTTCGTGTTTATGTCCCTTTTTGGGTTTATGTCCTTTACAGACTCCTTTTCCCTCTCTTTTAATTCAACCTTGGTATTTCGAGAGTTTGTTGTCATTTATTTTTCTTGGGTTTAGAAGGTTTTGTTTTCTCTTTTGGGTTCTAATTTAAAGCACGTTCTTCTACCCATGTTGAGGTATTGTCTTTTGCATTCTTTTTGATAGTTTCTCATGCCTTGGCTTGTAAGCATGTAAGGACATTCAAGGGTACCGTGGAAAATTGCCCGTTTTGTACACTTAAGATGTTAAGAGTTGTATTTTGTGAGACAAGTAAGTTGCATTGAAGCAACTCGTCTTGGGCAATCTTGGAACATGTGATCAATGCCACATCATTCACACATTGGTCGCAAGGTGTCAGTGACTATGGGCATGGAAGTATTCCAAACTGCGTAGTTTGCCACCTTGTGAGGTCCACGATAATAGCAACACTGAAGTGTTCGATTATCTACTTCCTGAGCAGTTTCTACCCTTTGGACTATTTCTGTTTGGTGCATGGGAGATGGAGGTTTTGAGTACATTGTGGATGAAGTGGGACATTTTTTAGTATCATGGTCAAAGGTTTTACAATATATGCAGTATAGAAGAACATGTGCCTTGTATGCAGCACAATGAGGATTGGGATGGTTGTAGTGATTGCATTCAACACAAGGCATTTCACTCCTCCTCACTTTTAGAGGCATTAAGGATGTCTGGTTTTGAAGGTTTTCATCCTCTCTTAGGAATGTTTGCTGTAAAGTTTTAAGCAAGGCTGCATAAAATTATGAGAATGTCAATTCCGACATCTTTCTTTTGCCATTTCTTCACTTGGTTTAGATGAGGAACACCTCATAGCATGATCATCTTCTAGCATGTTGTCATCTAAACGTATTGCTTCTTTGCAACATTGATCGAATGTTTTCGGATTGGATACAATGATCAAGTTGTGTAAGCTGTTATTCTTCAAGCCCATCATGAAACATCTCCTCAAATGAACATTGTTTAATTTTTCCCATGACTCACAACGTGAGTCCAAGAGTTTTATCCGAAGGATAAAATCTCTAATGGATTTATTGGGTTGATGCTCAATTGGATAGAGTTCTGTTACTACACTCCATCAATCACCTTGTCTGGAAAAGCCATGTATAAAGGCTGATTTCAAGGTTTTGAAGTTGGTCTTGATTGCCAGCATCAATGCGATGAACCATCTACTGGATTTTCCCTCTAAGCATAAGTTCAACGCATGTACCTTAGTGGGGCAGTTGGGAAAACATCCAAAATATTTTAGTGTGCAATCGGAGAATGAAATATGGTGGCTTGCTACATTTGAGGTACCAAAGGAGGACCATGAAGTACTTAAGATTTTTTTTAACTTAACAAAAATACCAGATATTGTACGACGGCAAAACAATGGTGAAGTTTTGCATGTTTATGGATTTGGTGAATACAAGGTAGAATGGTATCTTGCTGGTGATTTGAAAACATTGAAATGTATGTTTGGTGTTTCAAATTCAGCATCAGCTGAGTTCCCTTGCTTATATTGCATGCAATCCAGAAATAAGGCAAGGATGGGAAGAAACAATGGATTACAAGGACAGGACAACGTGGTGCTCCAACACGTGAACAGTGTGTTCAAAGGAATGGAATGTTGGTGCCATTAGATCCTAAGTGGGATCCTATTTTAGAAATACCCTTAACAAGGGTCCACTTTTGCACCTTGCATTGCATAGTAAGGATAATAGAGAAGTTGGTGTTTGAGTATGTGTATTTTGCCTACAAGGTGCAGCTTGCTTTAGATGTTGATGCAACATGCAAGAAGGTAGAACAAGTCTTATCTGATGTTGGATTGCACCGGGGCCAAGTAGAAATAAAAAAGGACAAGAAAAAGTCAAGAAAGAGTGGAAATTTGCCATGCAAATAGTGTTTTGGGGGAGCGAAGGCTAGGAAATTCTTATCTCCACCACGAGATGAAGATGATAAGTTGCTTGTAAAACAACCAAAGAAGTACGAAGCATGGAAAAAACTACACATGGCTGTCCCTGATGATCGGAGCAATGGGAGACATACGTGGAGACATACGTGGATAGTAAAGGAAAATGTGTGGATTGCACTTGATAAATCGACACCACTTTTACAAAAGATGACATTCAATTCTGATGATGCCAATGCATTTAAAGAGACAGTTGTAAACTTTCATAACTCGATGATAGAGGCATGGACTTCAAATTGCATTACACACTATATGGTCAAAGTGGTCTCCATTTCATTTTTACAATTAAATTGTGAATGTAATATTTTGAGTTTAATTGTGGATCCTGTGTTTTTGAATGCAGCATATACTTGAGGCTCATGGTCCATACTTTGCTAAACAAGGAAGTTTGGCGATATGGTCCACACAAGGCATGGAGCGATCTCATTGGCAAGCTTGATGCAGATTCCAAAAAGCAACAGCACATGGAGGTGGAATCAATGATTCCAATCCTATGAGGCAGTTACTCCAATTGAAAGATCCCTCCCCCTCCGCGCGAGGAATTCGGGGGTGCTAGCAGCAGAAGTAGCACTTTTTGTGCAGGGCAGAGCTTCTCACTCAGGGCCTCACCCATGGATATCCGAACAAGAGACTAATCCCTCGGTTCTTCCAAAAATCGAACCCGAAAAAACTTCCCTTGCCGAGAAAGCACGGGCGATTTCTCCAAGAAAATCTATACTAACGTAGTTAAGAGCCTTAACTAACCAAACTGATTTGACCGAACCTATAAGTCACATGATCCAATCAAGGGAAGAGACTTGCACTTGGATCATAGAGACCAATGCTTCTTTCCTCGTCAAGAGGCACAGCTGTTGATTCTTTTCCATAGAACAAGGACTATCCGGGATTTACTTCAACTATCGTAGCTTAACAGAATTGAGTCTCATTTTAGGGATCCATCAGTCCAGCCTAACCCCATCCAATCCCATGGGTTAGTGTAAGGTTCCCCCCTTCTAAAATAGGGGAAACACTTAAGATAGTCCACTAAGTCTTAACTTGGAGAAAATTTCCTATTTATCGATACCTTGATCATGTAGAGATTCAAGGATACGATTCATAGGTCAGACCTAGTCCTATCCCGCAAGGGGAGCGTTATCTTCTAAAAATCAAATCATCCATAGGGTAATTGATCATAAATTGGGCAACTACTACACTTAATTTCTAGAGGCAATGCTTTTTTCCTCATCCATGCAAGGCACAACCGCTGGCCTAGTCTTCTAGAATAGAGTTGCCCAAGAACCTATTTATCTAGCGTAGGGCTTTCACTTAATCTGTTGGAAAGCTACCCGGCTAATCGGGTCCACCCGTCTGTAGGATGGTGCCGTCGGGGTATTCCATCCTCCCACTTTCCACCCTACTCACGCGTCAATTTGTTTTCTAATTAATCCTACCACACTGTTTGACATAAATAAACATGTTCCTTAATTAAGGCCCTTTTCACAAGGTTTGTTAAAACAATCTTTTTCCACAATACAATAATGCCAAAGACAAGATATAAAAAAAAGTTTATACATGAATCGATTCCATAGAAGCCAAACTGGCTCTCTTATTCTTTTTCTTTTATATTGCCGATGATCTAGAATTCGGCCTTCCAGGGCAAAACCCTACAGGACCATACACCTCATCGTCGGCCGCTGGCGAGGACTCAAGCCGTCTTGTCGCCCTCTCAGGCTCCATCGCTCGATCCTCCTGTCCCTCAGAGGGATGTCTGCACACTAGGGTGGGCTTATTCGCCGCACTAACTTGGGCCCTCAGAACTAGACAGCATCATAATCTCTCGCCTCAATCGGCAAACCTTATTCTCCCAATGGTATGAGGGATACCTTGGGACATTCCTGGGCTTTGCTAACGACGCCGGCCGGCTACACAAGCACGGAACAGAGTTAGCGCGTCGAATCCAGGAAAAACTTGCACTCTTTAAAAATAACAATTTCAATACAATTCATTGAATACAACATCACTCAATTCGTAGCTTCATACAATTTTATGTCATTATTTTAAAAGAAAAAGATACACATTTATTAACACTAATATTAAAAAAAACTCTTCTTTAAAAGATAACCAAGCTAACCTGGCCACCATTTCCTTGAGGAGCTTGTAAAGGGAGGGTTGGAGCCGCATTGGGAGCATCTTCTCTAATCTCGCTTTGTTGCGCGCTCCTCCTGAGAGGCAATATTCTGATGTTTTCGAGAAGGGGCCATCTTGGACGTCGTCTTGTAGGGCTCGTTGTGGCGGCCGAAACGCTCCAGTCAGATCTCACTTCTGAGATCGTTTGATCACCGTATGAGCAAAAGACCACAGCGCATGAACCCTCTCTTAAGGCTAAAACCTCTTACTAAAGTCCACGCAAATGGGGGGGAAGAAGAGTTAAGGACACTGCCTCCTAGCAAGAGGGGGGATGGAGGAAAATCGCCTTATCTGAAAAGTGGCAAATGAGGGGGTGTGGAGAGGGGTGGCTGTACTATAGCAAGTACACTGCACAAGGACGGATGGTGGTACGGACGGCAGCACAACAGAGCATAAGCTACGCAGAAATGCGTGTTGCCCCATGGAGCACCCCGGGGGTTTATATAACTGTGGGGTACGGGTATGGGCGTTGTGCAAAGCAAGGACAAAAGGATGGTGTACCAGCAAAGGCTGTGGATTAGTGGCCT
This sequence comes from Cibotium barometz, assembly GCF_041138505.1. Classification (NCBI taxonomy): domain Eukaryota; kingdom Viridiplantae; phylum Streptophyta; class Polypodiopsida; order Cyatheales; family Cibotiaceae; genus Cibotium; species Cibotium barometz. The sequence goes on along the minus strand of NC_141078.1, from coordinate 48,002,988 downwards.
GCATGGCTCAGGGAGAAAGGTACGGTGTTGGTTAACAGGGAAAGGAGTGGTACGCATGTACCTTATCTGGTCAGGGGGGGCAGCATGGGTGTCCACGTAGTGGTACATGTGGACCACACAGTGGGCAGCCATCCTTTGGTTCTTGTGCAGCCATCGTACGGGCACCCTGGTAAGTGTGTACGATCTAAATTTTGGGGCGGGGTCCCCAAATTTGGGACACCGGCCTCGATTTGCGTGCCGGACCGCCTCGGGGGACAAATTTTTTTTTTGTTCGGGATATTCTCCTGGTCGTTGGGGTGCATACCGTTCGTCAATCGGACGCCCGGTGGTGCATTTATTAAGGTTTAAAGGTCGTCCCTTTTTAACTAAAAATGATTGAAATTTGCGTATAAGCTTGATCTGATGTCGGTTTTGGATGCTGTAAAATCCTATATTATGGTAAAATTACACGCAAATTCCAAATTTGGGCTTAAATTTTGAAGATTCTAAGTAGAAATGACTCATTTAATAAAATCATTGATTTTTATACCATAAAAACTCATAAATTTATCTATTACATGGACAATTCTTTATTTGTGTGAAGATGGGTATGTTACAGGTTAGCCAACCGCCCAACCACTATAGTGATGGGATCCATTTAGAAATTTGGTTATATTTTGCCCCGAGTACCAGGGAAAAGAGTTCCCAGGCCCCCTAGCCGGTGCTTCAAGCAAACTAGGTGCCTCCTTGAAGAGCCCCCTTCTCCTTACCAAGGTGTCAAAAATGTATCATTATACCCACAATATCTCTTTTTTTTAGTAATATTCATAGTTTTTTACTAATAAACCTTGTACTCAGTCAACTCTTCATCTTATGTGGGCATTTACTCATTTTTGGGTATTTTTCTTTTATAAATTAGATTTATCTCCTCCCCACACTTGGATTGATCCTATTGGCCTATAGGAACCTTAATTGGACCATAATCCAAAAAATTCTGAAAATCTAGACCCTTAGACTAAGGTCCTTTATACCTATTTTCAATTAATTCCAATTGCACATTGGAAAGTTCTTTTTGAATTTCTGTTTCAAGGGAAACCATTTTAGACACTAGGAGGATTTCTATATCCAAAAATATCTCAATTTTGGATTACTTCCCTCTAGACATTTTCTCTCTCCAGGCCAAAACAGGGTAAAACGGGATCTTTGTTTTATTTCAGAGAGGAGAATAATTATAAGATCAGAAGGGGAGGTTCTTACACCTTCACACCTCAAAAGCTGGAGGGAGGAATCTTACAAAATGGTTCAAGGTGATATATAGAGGTACTCAAGCAACTGTGAAGAAACATCTAAAGCGGTTTTTTCAATTTGATTCCACCAAGTTTTGGAATGATGAAAAAGATACTTTCGTACTACCTTAACACTGTCAAACAATAGGTTAGTACCTAAACCCAATCACTAGGAAATCATGATGTAGTATACTGAATGTGCAAATTGCAAGTATGAATTAACGATAACCCCTTTGATTTGTGATTTTAGATTGTGTTTCATGCAGATCACATTGATCCAATATTGTGGTATGTTATATAATTTTTTCCTCATTCAAAATATATCTTTCAAGATCAAGACGTTGAGACCGAATCTTTGGATGAGATGCAAGTACTATGTCAAATGGACTCATGTGATGATGATTAAAATGAACAAAATAATCTAGAGCAGGCTTATTAAGAGCACAAGGAACATCACTCTCTTAAGAAGATGATGAGTCACGGCCTATCGATCATGACAAAAGACCATATTAGAAAGTTTGGAAAAATCCCAATTCCCATTTTACAAGATCAAAGAATAGGGGACACGGTAAGCCCTTTTAAGATTTTGTCAAAACCCGCTCATGTGACATATCATTTGAAAGCTCTTAAAGAGTAGTTTCTAAATCCACTTTCTCTGACAACTTTGGAATTAGTATTCTAAAGATACACCAAAAAGTAGATCGAAAAGAAAATTCCCAAAGTAATGGGATTTTTCCAAACTCCCTAATATGATCTTACAATGCTTTATTGGATGATAGTGATATTGACATTGAACTCTATAAGATTCCTCCCCAGCCTCTCAAGATATACAGCATCTTCCCCCTGTAATCAATTTCCTCTTCAGAAATATAAGAGATCTTGTCTCTGCCTGTTTTGGCATAGAGAGAGAAAATATTCTAGAGAGAGAATATTCAGATTTTGAATATTTTTAGATAGAAAAATTTCTCATATTATTAAGATGAATTCCCCTGAAATAGAAATTCAAAAAGAACTTTCCAATGTGCAATTGGAATTAATTGGAAATGGGTATAAAGGACCTTAGCCTAAGGGTCTAGATTTTCAGAAATTCTTGGATTATGGTCCAATTAAGATTCCTATGAGCCAATAAGATCAATTCATGTGTGGGGAGGAGATAAATCCAATTTTATAAAAGAAGATACCCAAAAATGAGTAAATGCTCACATAAGGTGAAGAGTTGAATATGTACAAGGTTTATTAATAAGAAACTATGAGTAATTTTAATAATATGAGATATTTTGGGTATAATGATTTCATTTTGACACATATGTAAGGAAGGGGAGTCCCTTCAATTCTCACATAAGATGAAGAGTTGAATATGTACAAGGTTTATTAGTAAGAAACTATGAGCAATATTAAAAATATGAGATATTTTGAGTATAATGATTCCATTTTTGACACATATGTAAGGAAGGGAAAGGCCTTCAATGAGGCACCTACTTCACATGGGCAAATTGAGTTTTTTATCATCAAAAATTGAGATTTTTCATCTCTCCTCTCTCCTCATTCAAGTCTAGTTCCAAAAAGTTAGCTTAACTGACCTAAAAATGGTCAAAAATTGACCAAACTGACTTGGAAAATTCTAGAATTAGTTTGTTTGGTTAGGAGCTCAATTTTTCCTATAAATAGGAGCCTCCCCCTTGTTAAAAAAATATAGTGTTTAAGGCATTGTTACTCTATTTCACCCAAGCCAAGAACTATGAATTTATTAATAATTCATTAGTTTTTGACATTTCCCTCTTCCAAAGATTGGTTGGCCACTCTTGTCCAAACAAGAGTTGAACCCTCAAACCATCAAGCCAAAGGAAAGCTTTCAAAGTCATTAGTAAGTTGGTGATTCTTCTTTTCACTTATTTTATGATTTTTATGGCTTTAATGTTTCTTATGTTTTATGTCTTCTCTAAAAATGTTATACCTCATTACAAAAAGGTATTTCCCTCTCTTTTCTAACAAAACCAACCATTCTCTATCCTAGGTGAATGGTTAATTGATTAATGTCAAGTTTTTATAATGATTATTTTATTATAAAAGTGTTACTTTTAGCATAATTGAATTTCATGCATAGAGGTATGCATAAAAGATGAATATTTTATTATAAAAGAATTACTTTTAGCATAATTGAATTTCATGCATAGAGGTATGCATAAAAGATGAATATTTTATTATAAAAGTGTTACTTTTAGCATAATTGAATTTCATGCATAGAGGTATGCATAAAAGATGAATATTTTATTATAAAAGTGTTACTTTTAGCATAATTGAATTTCATAGAGGTATGAAAAAAAATGATTATTTTATTATAAAAATTGTAAAGAAAAAAATAATGATTATTTTATTATAAAAATATTACTTTTATCATATTGAATTTCGTGCATAGAGGTGAAAAAAATAAATTATTATTTTATTATAAAAATGTTACAAAAAAATGATTATTTTATTGTAAAAGTGTTACTTTTATCACATTTGAAATTTATGCATAGGAAGATGCATAAAAGATTGAATTTTAATTCAAAGTGTCATTCTCATTTAAAATGAATGTATGCATAGGAAGATGCATAAAAGATTGATTTTTATTTTGAAAGTGTTAGTCTCCTTGAATGGAATTTATGTATAATTAGATGCGTAAAGAAATCTTATATCAATATAAGAATTCCCTTGTATTCTATAAATAGATATGGGAAGGGATAGGATGTGATAAGAGATGTGATGAGATGTGATAAGATACTTATGGGATGAGTTAGGATGTGATAAGATGAGTTAAGATGTGATAAGATACAGATGGGATGAGTTAGGATGTGATAAGAGGTGTATGAGATGTGATAAGAGGTGTAAGAGATGTGATGAGATGTGATAAGATACTTATGGGATGAGTTAGGACGTGATAAGATGAGTTCAGATGTGATAAGATACATATGGGATGAGTTAGGATGTGATAAGATGAGTTTAGATGTGTTAAGATGTGTATGGGATGAGGTAAGAAGTGTATGTGATGGGATAAGATGTATATGAGATGAGTTAGGATGTGATAAGAGGTGTATGAGATGTGATAAGAGGTGCATGAGATGTGATAAGATGTGATAAGATGTATATGAGATGAGTTAGGATGTGATAAGATGAGTTAGGATGTGATAAGAGGTGTATGAGATGTGATAAGAGGTGTATGAGATGTGATAAGATGTGTATGAGATGTGATAAGAGGTGTATGAGATGTGATAAGATGTGATAAGATGCATATGAGATGAGTTAGGATGTGATAAGATGAGTTAAGATATGATAAGATGTGTATGGGATGAGGTAAGAAGTGTATGTGATGGGACAAGATGTATATGGGTTGTGATAAGGCAAGAATGGATGTGATGAAAAAGAATAGATGTGAGGGCGTATGTGATTACATGAATGGCAATGTAGAAATGAATGTATAAATGTGAATGTGGATGTAGAGGTAGATGTATGGGTGTGAATGAGAATGTGGATGCGGATGTATACATGTAGATGTAGAAGTATGGATGTGAATGAGAATGTGGATGTGGATGTATACATGGAGATGTGGATGTATGCATGTAGATGTAGAAGTATGGATGTGAATGTAAATATGGATGTGGATGTATACTTGGAGATGTAGATGTATGCATGTAGATGTAGATGTATGGATGTGAATGAGAATGTGGATGTGGATGTATACATGGAGATGCAGATGTATACATGTAGATGTAGGAGTATGGATGTGAATGAGAATGTGGATGTGGATGTATACATGGAGATGCGGATGTATACATGTAGATGTAGGAGTATGGATGTGAATGAGAATGTGGATGTGGATGTATACATGGAGGTGTGGATGTATGCATATAGATGTAGATGTATGGATGTGAATGTGAATGTGGATGTGGATGTATGCATGGAGATGTGGATGTATGCATATGTGTGAATGCGGATGTGGATGTATGTATGTGGATGTGGGATTGGAGGTATGATGTGGATGTACGAACATGGAGGTGAATGTAGAATAATGAATGTGAATGCGTATGGAAAATAATGTGTCGTCGATATGAGTAAATGGATGAAAATGAATACACATTGAATGGAAGGTAATGTGGATTGAGGAGGGATAATGTGGAAAGACGAGAGTTCGATATAGAAACTGTATTTTGTGACTGTTTTTGTAAATGACTGTTTTATGTCAAGAATGTTGGGGAAGCATTTTGACCGTCTTGTGGATTAAGGTCATGGAGACCTAACTGATAAGTTGCAACTGCTGACGGAGAGTCAATGGAGGACGTCTCGCGTAGCAAGGTCGACCGAGGTCTTGACCAGCCTCGGTTCGATTTAAATGGTGAGCTTCCGGTACGGTGGATGAGGGACCACCCACGGAAACGGCCTATGAGTGAAGCACTAGGTCACCTGCGAAGGATCCTAGAGGGTACTGACCATACGGTGCTTGGGCTCTGGGTCGCCGAAGATACCCACACGTGCGTCGTGGAAGATATTGGAACAAGAGTAAGAATTGTTTTCTGAAACCGGGCATGGATCTGGTTGACTGAACTTGCTAGTCCTCAAAACGGATGAGTCCATGGCTCTTTTATATGGGTCTGTTGGTTGATCTTGCTGATCTTCAACGAGGATTCCATTTTGATTTTATATGTGAAAATATTGTCGGGTACTATGAGCTAGGAACTATTGAAAAGGCCCCTGAGTGAGCAGGTGGTGAGCGTTCTGGTTGCCAATGATGCTATAAGTACCGCGATGAATGAATGACTGGAAATAAGGATTCAACTAGAGACTTTGAGGATTGTCATCAGTGACATAATGGTTTTATTAAAGGATTGTTTTAAAGTCAGCTGATGCTGAGAAAAAGGCAATTTCATATGGGGTGTGTAAGTGGTGTGACTAGTTTTATGTTTGCATGAACTTCCGGCTAGGGGGCCTTGGAACTCTTTTCCTTGGTACCCGGGACAAAACCTAACCAAATTCCTAATTGGATCCCATCACTACAGTGGTTGGGCGGTTGGCTAACCCATGGGATCGGATGGGGTTAGGCTGGACTGATGGATCCGTAAACCGAGACTCAATTTCTGTTATTACGATAGATGAAGTAAATCTCGGATAGTAATTGTTCTATGGATAGGAATCAATGGCTGTGCCTCTTGATGGGGAAAAAAGCGTTGATCCCAATGATCCTAGTGCAAGTTTCTTCCTTGATCTGACCGAGTACCTTTATAGGTGCAGTCGGATCAGTTTGATCAGTAATGGTCTTGACTACGTTAGAGTAAAAAGTTATCCTGGTGGAATCGTCCGTGCTTTTCGGGAGTCATGTTTCTCCTCTCAACAACAGCAACACCATTTTTCTATGGTGTAGAAGGAGTTGTACACTAATGCTTAATTCCTTTGTGTGCCAAAAAATCTTTGAATGTATTAGACATGTATTCCCTCCAGTGCATCAGAATAGAGAGTTTGAACTTTTAAGCCAATTTCATTTTTAACCATAGCAACAAAGTGAAGATGAGAAAATACCTATGATATTTCTTTCATAAGATAAGACCAGTCGTACTTACTATAACCATTAATGAATGTAACAAAGTATAAGTTTCCTCCCTAAAATAGTAGTCCGCATTAGACCACACACATCACTATGTATAGGTTACATTAGAAGTGTCTACCAAACAAGCAATATCACATTTGTCATACATATCCAATTTGTACAAACCATGAGTGGTTAAATATCTAGTAGTATAATTTGTTTGTCCTATTCTCTATCTCGGATAATGCATTTATCATCTACAAATTCATTAGGAATTTTTTGGACCCAAAAAGGGCCTCCTAAGGATTTCTAATTTTAAGGGATTAGAGCTTAAAAAGCTGGGCTTAAGGGAGACAAAGTTATGATGACCCCTATTTTTTGCCTTGCCACATCAGTCATACCCCCCTAGTTTCACTTTTTAAAGGGAATATTCTTATACTCTCTCTCTCTCTTACTTTTTGACTTTTCTCATACTTTCTCTCTTACTTTTTGAATTTTTTTATCTTCACTGTCTACAAATTGAATCTTTCTTGTCAGTTTGAAATCTCCTTTCTCATTAACTCCCACCATATCTCCCTTCCACATCAGCAAAAAATTCTCGTATTTAGGTGGGCCCCAAAAAATTCTCGTATTTAGGTGGGCCCCAAAAAGTGAAAATTTTTATTTTTTTTATTTTTTTTACATTTTGAGGTGAAAAAAACACCACCCAACCAATATGTATGAATTTTTTTATCTTCACTCTCTACAAATTGAAACTTTCTTGTGAGTTTGACATCTCCTTTCTCTTTAACTCCCACCATATCTCCCTTCCACATCAGCAAAACATTCTTGTATTTAGGTGGATCCCAAAAAGCAAATTTTTTTTATTTTTTACTTTTTGAGGTGGAAAAAACACCACCCAACCAATATATATGATGAAAATAAGATTTTCCCTCCAAAAATCTTGTAATTCAAGGGTCACGTCAAAAGCCTGTGAGGAGCCAGTACATCCATAACTAACTGTTAGGTCCCCACAACTCCATAAACATAACTAACTGTCAGGAAGGACCACTACATCCATGAGATCCTGAAATTGTGGAGACCCCAAAAATTATTATTTTTTAATTTTTCTCATAAATGTAATTTATTGATGAAAAACTCCATGTTAGTATATTTGTATATCAAAAATATCATTTTCTACTTAGAAAAATGGATTTGTGTTAAACTTCTAACAGAGCAAAGTTTTAACAGTCTCTCTCTCTCTCTCTCTCTCTCTCTCTCTCTCTCTCAGGATCTCTCTGCTTTAGCTTCTTCCTCTGCTTAGCTATGGAGCCTTTGCAAGCTGTGTGTGTAGCCCCTTGTGAAGCTAGAAAACGGAAGGTTGATTTACACATTCGTATTCCTGAAGAGTATGGCAGCTCTAAAAAAATCCATCCTACTGATGCAGAATCTGTCCAAGCTCGTAAGATAGCTAAGGAGAAAAATGTAGATCTTTGGGTTGATGGGCATCTCTATCCAATTGACCCTCCATTAAGAGCAAACCCTCCTTTCCGCGATTATCATCTTTTATACAATTTGTTGGTGAAGGAGAGCTTGGCTTGTTAGGATACTGCAGAAGATTGACTACAAGTGGAGCTTGGAAACCCATATTCTCCAATCTCAATTGCAAGCATCACAATAAATCAAGAAATCAAGTTTTATCAGAGGAACACTGAGTTGCTAATAAGAAGAGCTCCTTTTGCTCGCACGGTGAAGGAGATTCTCCAATGATATAGAACATAGTTCCGTGTGCAGGGGATTGCCCTTGAAGCATTGCAAGAAGCCTCCGAGGCTTACCTTGTTGGGCTTTTTGAAGACACCAACCTCCATGCAATACATGCAAAGAGGATTACCATATCTGCCAAGGACATGCAACTAGCTCGGTGCATTCGAGGAGGCGAGCGAGACACGATCTAGAGATCTTAGATGTTAACCTTCTTTTTGAAGCAACTCTTTTGTTTCAAACCCCCCTTTGTAAACAAGCCTTTTTGGCTTTCATTTATAACTTCTAATAATTAAAATTTTAAGTTTCTCTTACAATGTCTCGGTGTCATCATGTTTGTTTAACATGGAGTATCTATCATGTGCCAGTTTGTCACCTAGGGCATCAGAAATGCTCTTAGAGGACTAAGGAAGCTGTGCCAGAACAGTGCGAATTTGACCTTTGCAACGGCGGTGTAGGCTCAAAATTCGCACTGTTCTGACACTTCTCCCCTAGCCACTAAAGGTCATTTCCGATGCATTTATAATGAAGTTGAGCACACTAATTGTAAGAAACGGTAGTTTACAAGATAAAAACACCTTTAATCATGTGTAAAAATACACTGTTTATCATCCAATGCATCAGAATTGCTCTTGGAAGATTGGGGAAGCTATGCTAGAAGAGTGCAAATTTAGGCTCTACAGCAGCGATGCAGGCTCAAAATTTACATTGTTCTGGTACTACTCCCTTATTAGCCACTCAGGATCATTTCTGATGCATTTATAATGAAATTGAGTACACTAATTGTGAGAAACAATAGTTTATAAGATATAAACAGCTTTAATCATGTGTAAAATTACATTGTTTATCATCCAATGCATCAAAATTGCTCCTAGAGGACCGGGGAAGCTATGCCAGAACAGTATGAGTTTAGGCTCTGTAACAGCGGCAATGCAGGCTCACAATTTGCACTGTTCTAGCACTGCTCCCCCAGCCACTCAGGATCATTTCTAATGCATTTATAATGAAGTTGAGTATTTAATTATAAAAAATAATGATTTACAAGATAAAAATACCTTTAATCATGTGTAAAAATACATTATTTGTCATCCAATGCATTAGAATTACTCCTGGAGGGCTAGGGAAGCTATGCCAGAACAGTGCGAATTTGGGCTCTACAGCAGCGGTATAGACTCAAAATTTATACTATTCTAGCACTGCTCCCCCAGCCACTCAGAATCATTTCTGATACATTTATAATGAAGTTGAATACATTGATTATGAAAAATAGTAATTTACAAGATAAAAATACCTTTAATCATGTGTAAAAATATATTATTTGTCATCCAATGCATCAGGATTGCTCCTGAAGGGCTGAGAAAGCTGTGCCAAAACAGTGTGAATTTGGGTTCTACAGAAACGGTGCAGGCTCAAAATTTGCACTGTTCTGGCACTGCTCCCCTAGGCTCCCAGGGTCATTTCTAATGCATTCACAAAAACATTGATGGTACAAACTAGAAAAACAATGATATACTTGATGAAAATAAGTTTGCAAAAACTATATTGTATTTATAATAAGAAGTGATACATCATCTTTACAAAAGCTTTCTTACAATATTGAGCTTCCTTCTCTTGTTATTGGGCAGAGTGTGCTCAAGGAGTGATTGGGCTATTTCTTGAGGATCCTCTATGCCTATGCTTTTGGCTATATACCTATACGAGCAAGAAGCTTACCCCTAAATCCAAAACCAAAAACATCGAAGGCAAGGGATTTTTTAATCAAAACTATACATTTGGTGCTCTGTGCCATAGAGGCTGCACAGAGTACCTTAGAGAGGGCTTTCAAAAAGAAGAGAGTGAAGGCAGATTGAGGGGTGTAGTCCCAGTGGATAATGGCGATGCCATCCATAGGAAGCCGACCAAGATAGTGCGCCAATGTAGCATCATGTCTATGAACCTTAGCGATGCCATCCATAGGAAGCCGACCAAGATAGTGCGCCAATGTAGCATCATGTCTATGAACCTTAGCGATGCCATCCATAGGAAGCCGACCAAGATAGTGTGCCAATGTAGCATCATGTCTATGGACCTTGTCCTGGTCTCTGCTGCCGCGCCTCTCCCAGCAAATGCATCAATTTCAACCACCTTCTGTAATCAAAGGAAAAATCAAAATATTTTTCTATACATAATTCCCATGGTTGTCCCCTCCTTACGCTTCCCAATCTGTAAAAATATAGAAAGTGGCACAGTAACCAGAAAGTGTAAAGGTTAATTTTAGACATGTACTGAAATCAGATATACCTTTCTTCTCATCAACTTGAAACTTGACTCTTCCACATTGTCAAAGCCCATGATGCTAAAGTGTTGACGCAGGTCTGCTAGGCTCCAATGCTTGCTTGCTGCCACTCGCTCAATCCATCCATTTTGCATCATCACAGCTACCTCAATAGGCATAATTTCTTCTTCTGAGGCTTGAAGTGGGATCCATGTCCCATGCTTTCGCATCCATCTTTGGTAGTGTAGACGCATGTGCAAAATAGAGCATGCCTTCAAGAACCTGAAAGACACTGTAGAATCTACTATATTACACTTGTACTACACATCACCTTGATGTGACCCCTCATTAACCTCCCAACCCTCTCCTAGTAATCCTTGAATGAGATTAGACCGTACCTCCTTACAAATATACATTGTTTTTGCTTGGTGCATTGGCATGGAATTGAACATGTGTACAAAAATATGTAAAGGACAAAACCAATTTAGCCCTACTGACCTAGATGCCTTTGAAAACTTGAGTGATGTCTTACCATCTTAAACTTTAAGCATAAGATGGTCCAAGAATCTGGTTTGGGCCATTCGGTTTGTTAAGAGAGGGGGGTTGGGGATCTCTTCTAGCTTGCCAAATAAACCTGGTTTTTTATCTACAAAATATGAGTGAGAAAAGAAAAAGATATTGTTCTGTACAAGATCACTTGGGCTTTGAGATACAAACATTGCCTCTCCAATGGATGCATGCATAGCATAGAAAACTCCAGTGAGGCTTTGGAGTGGTTGTTCCTCAACATAATTAGAGGGAAAATTATCTGCAGAGAGACATAAGAAAATGGAGGATCATAAGAAAATTTGAAACAAAAAATCCAATATTAGTATGTTGTCAAAGCTGTGTTTATGTTACACTGACAATTGAAGGAAACCTTGGTCGTCGGCCTTGAATGTACAGGTCTCCAAGGGTATACACATGTTGCACTATGGCAACCAGTCCTTCCTTCTTAGTATGATTGAAGCCTTGTAGCCGCCCCTTCCAATGATGTAGCATATTCCCCAGTTGACGCACTCGATGTGGTCCCTTAGAGCTTGGCTGCATGTAGACCCAAGCCCCAACCCTGAATCTTGTTGGAGCCCAAACTCCATTCTCATCTCTTGTGTTATGCAAGCATAAGCTCTTCCACCTTCTCCCTAGGTCTTCTCACATTACTGGAAGAGGCCATGGTGGTAAGAAAAGAGAAGAAAGAAAAAGAAAAACTTGTTTTACAACAGAGGAGTGGAGAGGAGAGAAAGTTTAGGGTTTTTAGTGCAGCAATGGAAAGCTTAAAAGAGAGTTAGAGTTTGAGAATAGGCTTTCTGAACCTAGAGTAAACTAAAGAGGGATAGAGTTTCTATAGCAATGGAGAGGGAGGGAGCTTGAGAGAGAGAGAGAGAGAGAGAGAGAGAGAGATTGAGAGGGAGGGAGATTGAGAAGGAGGGAGAGCTTGAGAGGGATGGAGTTTCTTCAGCAATGGAGAGCTTAGAAAAGGAAGAAAGAGGGAGAGGGAGGTTGAGACTGAGGGAGCTTGACACAAGGAGGGAGAGCTTGAGAGGTATGGAGTTTCTCCAGCAGCAATGGAGAGCTTAGAAGAGGAAGAAAGAGGTTCAAAATGAGCTTTCCAAACCTAGAGTATGTTGGGGGGGAGTTTGAGAGGGAAAACACACTTTTGGGAAAAAATTAAAAATTTTTAATTTTTAGGGTTTTTAATCTGCGCGATTCTAGGTGGGGGGACCTCTAAGTTTGGGCCCAGGAGGTAGGGGGACAAGAGTAGTAATTAGGCCCCATTAGAAAACCAAAGCCTAGGCCCCCTAGGGTCAAAGAAGTCAAAAATGTGCACCCAGCCCTCTTCCTATTGGTCCATTCCTAATCAAAAGTTAATCCAAGAGGCCCTCTTTGGGTCCAAAAAATTCCTAATGTTAACATTAAGACCCCCTTGCTAGAGTGGCCATGGAAAGAAAATTATTTTAAATTTATATAATAAAAAGTATATTCTAAAGATAAAGGTCCTCACCATTAACAGTAGTGAGAACTATCTCACCAATACATTTGATGGGGTAAGAGGCATCGTTTGGCACATGTAATAGTGTGACCATTTTACACATCGTTTGGCACATGTAATAGTGTGACCATTTTGCACAATCTCCATATGTTTGACCAAATTTCTTTGAGAATTTTTGTGCTTGTTAGAACACCACTATCAAGAAACCAACTGTCAGAGAGAGAGTAATATTGAGATATACATCTTGTTCAGGATTGTAACTACAAACATCCATTGGTGATAGGTCTTCATAGTAGTAGATTTCTCTTTGTTTGAACTCTGAATCTCATAACAAAACTATTGGAACCCATTTTCTTCATAGTAGAGTTCTCTTAGTGATAGATAGCGACACTAACTAGTAGATTTCTCTTTATTTGAACTTTAATTCTTAGAAGTGAAACTGTTGGAACCCTTGTTGGATTTTCTTCATTTCCTTATTTTAAAGTTTTTCGGAATCACCCTTAGTCCCAAAAGTTTTGTTTGAATTTGTCTTGCATAAATTTCTTGCCCTTTTCCTTGGTTGTGAGAGCTAGAACTCTCAAAGGAATTCTTTATGGACTATTCCTCTCCTGTAGTAGTAAGCTTACAAGCTCCTGATAGGTAAGAGGGATTGCACTTCCTCTCAAGAAAAGCCAAAGGAAAGTATTGAAACCCATATAAGATTCATGCAAATGTCAAGGGCGATGTTAGGACCATTTCCTTGTCAGGAACGATCTCATCAATGTTGAGTTTAGCTGTTCTCTGAAAAGTCTTGCAACTTGGTTAAGTGTTCATTTATGGACCCCTTCTCTTGCATTTTCTCATTATCTAGTTGTCTCTCTTGCATCATTTTTAACATGATACATAGTTTAGAACTAGAGTGTTCCAAGTAAGTGATCTCATCTTCTTTACAGTAGTTTGAGGAGCATGACTCGGCTAGATCTATTGACCTTGACCCCTTTGAGGAGTAGCAAGAAAAATTGTGCCAGGGAAGGGCTCATCACCACTCTGATAAAACCCCATAAGCCCTTTGTAGCAAGGTCATTTCTGACCATAAAACTTCATATGTAGTAATTTGACCCATCCAATTTAGGGTTGTTGCAAGATCAGGGTGTCCAGTTTTATCCAGTTTATGCTGGACTGGGACAATGCTTGGAGAGCAAATTTTGGGGAGCAAGGTACTTAAAATGAGATCAAGCAAATAATAGAAAATTTGCTTGCTCTTAAATTAACCCAATATAACCTAAATTAATATAAATTAGTCTAATTAATCAAAATTCATCAAAAATATGATAAAATGATAAATAAATGATCTTTCCATACTAAGAGTGATCCAATTTATTTTTCCATAGATGCACCATTACAAGTACACTAGTCCCTATAGGTTTTAGATGATTCACATCAAAAATGTAATTTTACTAATTAGATTACTAATATTTGCAGGCCTTCTGATAGTCTGGAAGAATTTTGAAGAAGAGATCATTAAAAATCCAACCATTGGATTTGCAATTTTTACTAACCACCACATTCTACTAATGTCTGAGTGTCTACCCACTCTTTTGATCTACAATATTGAGGATTTTAAGTGGTAGCTATTGTGGGTACAAAAAGTGGCGTATATTATAACACTTTAAAGACATTGAATTATTTAAAGAAAATAGACAAATATCTTAAAATTTTCTCAAAAAATCAAGTTAAGCTCCATATTATGTGAAGATATAAGGTACAAAGCGGGAATCTCATATGAGTTTATATGTAAAAGATATTAGCATTTTATGGAATCAGTTCAAATTTGGGACAGGGTGTATACATTGACTTTGTACCTAAGAAAATGAGGACTTTTGACTATCTAATGCTTAATCAAATTATGCAACTATATTTCCAATTTTGAATATGATGTTCCAACAAAAGAACTTGAAACAAAATTCCTTCATTTACTAGGAGAGATTAGCCACTAAAGGTAAACAAATGCCTGTTTTTTTATTGTTTACAGGGTGCCTGAGTGGACAAAACTGGGCACCCTGATCTTGCAACCACCCTTTATCATGTTTAAAAAGAATACCAAACAAATCATTTGCAGAGTTGTTGGCCATACTTGAGGAGTAGGAGGAGCAATTGTGCTAGGGCGGGGCTTGTCACCACTGATAAGATCCCATAAGCTCTTTGCAACAAGGACATTTATGACCATAGAGCTCCAAAGGGAGTAATTTGACCATCTAATTTATCTCTTGGAAAGAATACCAAATAAATCATTTGTAGGGTTGTTGGCCATACCTGACTGTTGCTAGTGAAATTGAGAAGAAATGATGCAAAAAAAGATTAAATTGAAGTCAATTGGATGTTGTTGAGAACAATCTACAAACTGTTGAAAATTAGTAGTAGAATTGTCAATTGGAGTCTTGAACCGCTAATGGATCGGGCAATCCGAATTCCAAGGACCGTGACTACCCATATATACCGAGGGTAACACTGCAGCTCTTTACTGATCAGACGAGTAAAGAAGTGGAAAGAAGATAGAATTAGACGATCATTAAAAGTGGAATCAAACAATCATAAAAAGTGAAATTCGTGAAGTTTGATCATTAAGGTTAGATCATCAAGGTAGGATCACTGAACATGGATCATTGAGGTAGGATTGCTGAAGTAGAATCACTGATATGATCTGTCTTTTGGAATCACTGGCTATTGCAAGAACTAGGAATTGTCAAAAAAAAAGTCAAAAAAGTGGAAGCTAGAGATTTGACAAAAAGTGGAATCAAGTGATTGATTAGCTGGACCACCGATCAAAGAAACCCATGATTCAATAGTTAAATTAGCCATTTTAAACCTAAAGACGATCACAAAATTGATTGCATCTAAAAACAATTGCATATGAAAACGATTGAAAAATTGACTATTCCACAGTTGGACAATTGCAAATGAAAACGATTGCATAATCGAGCAATTATCTACCACACGTCAACTTCTGGTGAAGTAGTGGAGAAGTCAAGTCATTTAGACTACGCAGCTAGCATTAGGATATTTTGGAGGTCATTCCTAGGGCCTTGTAAGAAAATGGTCGATTCTTATTTTCTCTCTCTAGAAAAAATCTTGAAATATTAAAATAAAGAGAATGTAAAAGTCATAAAAGTGTAGTCTCTGAGCTAGAGAGGTAAATTTTCTCCCAGGCGGCCGTCTTAAAGTTCGTTGGAACCTTCTTTGAAATGATACATTTGAAACTGCAAGAATAAGGTTAGTTCAGGAGGATATTATTGCACGGAAGACAATTTGGAAGGAATTAGAACCTTCATCTCCAATTTCAAAAGACAAATACAAGCCTTCTCTCACCATAGCCCGTCCTATTCTTTCACTCTACATCATATAGTATACTTACTCATTCCTAGAACACTCCAATGGAGAACAACCATGTACACACTCATTCTATTGAAGAGTCCAATCATGAAAGCATTAAACACCATATTGGAGAATATGGGAATTTCCCACAAGTTTGGGACACGTGATCAAAAGTTTGGATTAACCATAACTTGAACACCACTAATCCAAAATGAGCGCTTTATAGCTCTTTAGATTCCATTTTTCAAGCGCTTTCCAACGATAGGTCATATGATAGGGTTTTGAGAAACTTACAAACATGTTATCCATGTCTCCTTTTTTAAGTATTCAAAAATGAGAATTGGGAAATTTCCAAATTCACTAATATGGTGTTATTAAGAGAAATTACCATCTGCACATTGATCTAGCGATAGTGTGTATGCGCCCATTCAAAAACGCAGAAGTGGACAACTATTGCTTTCATCAGATGTTAAAGATCATATGAGGTTGTCAGGGAAGCAACACATAGACCTTTGGTGTGATGGCTTCATCTATCCTATTGACCCCTGTACTCTTCACATCCTCCTTTTTCAAATCCCACAACTCTCTTACGTTTTGCAGGTGATGGCGCCATAGGCTTACTAGGATATTGCAAGTCAATTTCTTACATATACAAGAAAGAGAAATGCATTATTCACAACACTTAGTAAATGAGCTTCTTGGCTTGTTTGGTGAATGCAAGACACAGAAAGTTAGATCGGAAGAACAAGAATGTCAAATCAATAAAATAAGAAGATACCTCCACAAATATAGAGAAAAAGACACAATCATTAGACGGCACATAAGGAAAAGAAAGCTCAAAAACATCAAGAACTTGAGGCTCGGTTCTGGAGGCCTGAAGAAGAGAATCCAAGCCATAAGGTAATATTGCACTGAATGCATTCCCATTCACGTCTTTTGTGTTACCAGTTAATATTATTTTATTTGCTGGGCTTCTTTGGGATTTACATGTTATCTACGTTAGTAATGAGTAGTGCTGTATTTGTAGGGTTGTCATACATCCTAGACAAAGAGAATATTAATCCCAATCTCAATCCAGCAAAGCAACTAAAACCATTCGTGACATCAAGAATGGCAACAGAAATGATAAAAGAGAAGAAGTTCAAGGTGGTTCAATGAGATATAGTTGATGAATTTGTAACCAACAATATAGTTTCAGCACCGATATTCAATACGCCATGGATTCAAGTGGGGTCAGTCGTTGTAAGGGTTATAGTGCCATACATCCAGAAGTCAGTGTCATCCCTCCTTGAGGACAAATGCATTAAAGCAAAGCTACTTCCAACACCTATAAAAGTTTGGAGACATAGGGAGGAATTAAACACAGAACAGCTTCACTATGCTGGTCACTCATACCACATTATAAGAGAGTTTAAGGGAGAAGGTGGCAGTATATTCTACAATGAACATAACAATATATTCATGGACTTGGATCTCTTGCAAAAGAGAATGGTGGAGTTCTATGATATTACATTTGAGGAGGTAGGAGGTGTACTCATCAAGCTTGATGATTGCGAGATTATCAAGGAGAAAAAGACAGAAAGGGTCACAATAACACTTATGTGAATAGGGCTCTTTGTAATTGCAGTAGGGATGATCCAAAGTATTTTAGTGTGCAGTCCGAGACGAACATGTGGTGGCTAGGTTCATTTGAGGTCAAGAAAGAGGACCATGAATCCTTGTTTTGGGTATTTCATCAGAAACATATCCCGAATCTCATCAAAGAACAGATGAATTTAGAGAAAAGGGGGGAATTTCAAGTCCAATGGCATCTTGCGGGTGATTTGAAGACTCTCAAGTGCTTATTTAATTGCAGCAAAGGGGCCAATGCAAAGTCCCCATGCCTTTACTGCATGGACATTGCAAGGGTGATGGACTCTAAGTGGTGGAGATGACCACCGAACAGATAAGTTTTGGATGAGAACTTTAAACCAATGTTTGAGATTCCTCTTTCCAATGTGCATATATGCACGCTTCATACTTTGTGTTGTATCATAAAGAAACTGGTATATCTCCACATTGGTTTTGCTTCGAAGATCAAGAATGTAGCAAATAGGAAAGAAGCCATCAATGGATCGGAGAAGGTGCTATTAGAAATTGGACTACATGGAGGTAATGTCCAGATGCTGAAGGACACTAAAAAGTCATCAAATGAAAAGGAAATTACAATGAAGCCCTCCATTGGAGATGTTAAGGCAAGAAGATTTCTTTCCAAGCCAATGAATAATCAGCAACACAAACCTACAAAGTTAGGAAAGCAATATACAACAACCTACACAAGTCAAATCGAATACCAATAGTGGAAAAAGCTTCATAATGCAGTGAAAGACCATGAAGGTGCTTCAAGGAATGTCAAAGCAGATGTTTTGCATTCAATTGATACTCTGTTCCAAATGTGTGAGAAAGTCAACTATTCCGAGTAAGACAAAAAGAGCTTTCAAGACAACTTACAAGCGTTCAAAAAAGCATTCAGAGCTGCTTGGACTAACACCAACATTACACACTACATGGTATGTTTCTAGCTTACTCTTGTTTCCTAGCCATCAATACTAACTTGCATTGTATGTTTTCTTATGCAGCATATTCTCTACAATCACATGCCTTACTTTATCAACAAGTACGGAGATCCTAGCATTTGGAACACACAAGGACTCGAGAAATCACACTATATGGCCCGAAATGCATATTTCAGGCACACACAACATGGTGGTGGAAAAAGTAAGGCAAACAGCCCACAAGAAGTGTTCCAATGGTTCTATAGAAGGATACTCCAACAACTACATAAAAAAGAAACCTTGAGGTCATCCAAACTGATGTAGACACTCAGACATATGGAAAGGAAGAGATTAAAGCGTTTTGAAGGATTTAAAAACTCAGATGCCGTAGAAGCACAAAACAAATGGAGAGAATAAAAGATTTTTACTAATCATTGTTGGACAAATAGATATAACACATAAGTCTTTTACAATGTATCTTTCCATTCTAATGACTTTGGCAATTCCAATGAATCTGGCTTTTGTTTATACCTTAGCAAACAGTGTTTGCCATACTCTTCTACTTCCTTTGGGTTCTCTATGCCTAGAGACAATGCTACTACAGCATATGTATGAAAGTAACCCCTTCGGTTGCCAGCATAACCAAGGTAGCATCTAAAAATTTATAAGGCAGTAGCCTTCTCTATCAAAATAATCTTCTCATAACTCTTAGGAATAATTATTGCACTTAGGAATAGGGACAATGTCTTGAATACAAAATTTGCAACTTTCCCTTCCTGGCTCATGGCATTGTGGTAGACTAAAATCTTTGCCTTAGACAACCTACTTAGATAGTGAGAGAGAGCTACGTCTCAACGACAATACTCCCTTTTATGCCACTGCAAGAATTTATCTTTGACTTCAAATGTACTCTGCAAAACAAAATAATTAAGGAAACATAAGTCTACATATCAAATTCACACACACACACACACACACATACATACATAAAGAGAGAGAGAGAGAGAGAGAGAGAGAGAGAGAACATGAGTCTCATCTATCACGAACAATTGGTCTTGCCAAAGTTCTGTGCATGCATGTCTGTGTGTCTGCATATTTGAGTGTGTGTGTGTGTGTGTGTGTGTGTGTGTGTGAGAGAGAGAGAGAGAGAGAGAGAGAGAGAGGAGCAAGCAAACTTACCTGTTTCCATTTGCTTTCTGGTTACATAGGCCTCTCTCTCTCTCTCTCAAATACGAGAACTGTTAATAGTGGCGTGAGGATTAAATAACTTTAAACGAACCCACGTGTGTAACTTAATAACGAACACGTGCGATGTTGACAATTGACACGTGGGGTTTGTGAATATTAAAATGACTCTTTTTTTATTCTATTTGTAACGGTGTGCCTGAGAGAGACAGAGACAGAGATAGAGACAGAGACAGATCCATCGAGCACAGCGATCCATCAAGCCACCGACAGCTTTGGTATGTGTTTCTCTTGCACACACTCATGCATGCACACACACACACACACACACTCATGCAGGAACACATAGAGACACACACACACTCATGCACGCACACAATGGGACACACACACACACACACAAGGAGAAACACATACAACATAGACATACACATCCAGTAATGCTACACACACACACACACACACACACACACACACACACACACAAAGTGCAACGTTTTGGCGATTTGGCAGGATAAGGTGCTTTGAAGCCAAACTGAAGAGCTCTCTCTCGTGCCAAACCGCAAACACATACACACACACATATACACTTACATGAAATCCACAAATACACACACACACACACACAAATAGAGAGAGAGAGAGAGAGAGAGTGAGTGAGAGTGAGGTATTTTTGCGTTTTGGCGCGATATGGCGCTTGCATGTCTAACGCTTGTTTGATATCGCGCCAAATCACACTTATTATTATAGAGGCCTCACTGGTGCGATCTAACACTGGACATACAGAAACACACAAACACACACACACACACACACACTTACACAGAGAGATAGAGAGAGAGAGAGAGAGAGAGAGAGAGAGAGAGAGAGGTTGATTTATGTCTCTTTCTACCAGGCTGATTGGTAGATCATGGGGCGAGAACAAAGTCCACTGCAAGGAGACAGGGTAAGGGGCCTGGATTGGCAACAAAGGCTACCTCTCAGAAGAAGTCGAGGAAAGGAAAACGTATTCATATTCTGAAGAAGCAGGCCAGAACAAGGAGATTATCACAGAACTTCTACATTTTGAAGGAGATCAGGAAGGCACAGAATTGTGTGGAGTTATGTGTTCCCAAGCTCCCATTTTCTAGCGGGTGTGAAGGTCTATATGTGAGAACTGGAGCGTATCTATAAGGTGGAAGAGGACAGCCTTGCTCTGTCTACAGGAGGCTGCTGAAGACTTTCTCGTAGAGTACTTCAATGACCTGTGTGTTGTGTGTGCCCACGCACATAGGATGACTATAATGCCCAAGGATTGTAAGACACTAAAGAGGCTTAGGTGGAGGTATGAGAAGCTTCTACACCCTACATAGATTATAGACCCAAAAATGAAAAACATCCTCATGATTCCACCAACAAGACATTAGCGAATTTCAGAGGTCATTTGGAGGGCCTTTTAGAGGAGAGAGAAAATAGAGCGCAACCAATGAGGAAGAAGTAAACGTAACGTTGAAAAATAGTTTAATTCATTGAAAATTTTCAAAAATAGTCACGTTCACATTCAATGAGGATATTTTTTTAAAAAACGATTGAGTACACATTCAATGCGGGTATCTTTTTCAAATGAGGTAGAGATACTTTATTAAATACGGCTTACATCATCATTGGATAAGAAAAAGCACTTCAAAGCTAAACTTTGTAGACACTTGAGTCTATACATTTCTTTTTATGGTATTTTGATGTAGAATTTGGTGCTTTTGACATCACCATTGCATCCAGAGTAGCCAAAAACCCCCAAAAGAACTTTTGAATCACTTAAATTAGACACCTGGAGAGGCAAAAATGACCAAAAGAAGGGGAGAAGAGGCTTGTGCAACTTGGCGTGCATAGAGGCCTCCATTTTGGAATGGAGGCAAATGGAGGCCTCTATGCGCGCCAAATTGCACAAGCCTCTTCTCCCCTTCTTTTGGTCGTTTCTACCTCTCCAGGTGTCTGATTTAAGTGATTCAAAAGTTCTTTTGGGGGTTTTTGGCCACTCTGGATGCAATGGTGATGTCAAAAGTACCAAATTCTACACCAAATTGCCAGGTAAGTGTATACTATTAGGAGAGTAGCATCAAATTTTTGGAAAAGGTGCCATATGATGATGTAAGTGCCTTTTGCAAACCCAAAAAGTTGAGAGCAACTTGTAGCTAGTGCACATATTTCAATACCTTGTTAGATCCATTTTTTAATAACTTGCGACAGTTTCTTGTTAAGTACACATTTAATGAGGGTATCTTTTTTAAAAAATTTCTAGAGAGAGAAAATACGAGTTTGTGAATTTCTTACAAGGCCCTAGAAATGAGCTCCAAAATTTTCTAATGAGCTCCTTAGGATAAAATAAAAATTGTAGATATTACACATGATATTAACACAAGAGCCAGGGCAGAAAAGGACGCCAGACGGAAGGAAGAGCAGAAGGCAAGAAAAGACAAGGATCAACAAGTAAAATCAAACCCAAAGAATCTCACGAACAGTACATCAAAGAAACATAAGAGTTTGAGTCAGTCAACCTGGAGATACTAAGGAGCTTGCAGAGGGGCATTTTTGTCTTCGTGAATATGGAAGATGGTGAGCGACAGCTCTCTCTTAACATCATGGATGTCAAAACTTTGATGGAGAGGACATCACAAATCACATATACTATCCTATACGTCTGTTTAAAGTAGGTATCCGAATTGCATTTTCTAATGATATGATAGTTCCATCTTTAGTTACCCTTGTTTTTGCAGTTTAATAAAGTGCCAGCATACACGTGAGAGCCACTCTGAGGTGTTTATTCTCAACTCTCAGCTGGCACCATTACGAAGAAGGAGTACTTCCCAGCAAGAGGTTCAAAAGTGGTTCACCTATTTGAACATGTTGGAGGTTACCGTATTAATTTTTCCATACGAATCAGGGTATGTTACTCCTCTATCTTGTTAGTTATATACATCTAATAGATAGGGAATGCCTTAGTTTTAGATATTTCTGCTTTTGCAAGAACCATTGGAGCCTTGCCGTTATAGAATTGGATAAGAGAATCGTGTGGACTCTTAATTTAGTACCAAGATCACAGCCTGAGTTAGGCCTGTAAGTAAACATTCAAAAAGCACCTTTCTCTAGTATCTATGGCTCCTTGAAGTTGGCAATGTATCTTATTGTGAAAGCTTATTTATTATGCAGGTGTAAAAAAAGGCTTCTTCATGTTCTTGTTTCCCTATATGGAGACAATGAATCGTATAAATTAGAGGTCAAGCATATTCAAGTGCCCAAGCAAGGAGACTCACACTCATGTGGATGGAGATCGATGATACATGCAAAATATATTCTCTAGCATCTCTTCTCCATGAATCCCTTCATGTTCAACGTAAGTGGAAGAATCATTGGGTGGACATTGATTTAGCTAGATTTGCGATCTAACATTGTGAATTTTGTTTTTTCAGACCGCATTATAGAATTATGATAGTAACTATGTGGAGTGGTACAGAGTGACCATGATACGATTAATATTAAAGAATAGCATAGAGATGTCTGAGGAGAACCAACCGGAATTCCCTGATCCTACAGATGTCGAGGTGCTCCTTCAAGTTGTAGGGGATGAGGCAAAGCCCTCTGAGCACATAGAGGCAGAGCCAAGCTCCAATGTGGAGGTTAACATTGAACATCCCAAGGCTGATGAGGCAGAGCCAAAGGCCTGAAGAGAAAATAGACGAGAAGCAGACTGCAGAGGCCAAGGCGGGACCTAGTAGGGAGGCAAAAAATGAAGAACCTAAGTCTAATGAGAATGCCAAGGCCAGTGAGGATCCCAAGCTTGATGAAGATCCCAAGTCTAATTTACCTGATGTAATGTAACCAACTCAATTTTAAGAATTGTTTCTATTAGCTGTTTTGTCCCTTAACAATGATTATAAGCTTCAATCATATTCAGATTGATTAGAATCATGTCAATAATGGTTCTAGACACCGAGGAGGCTTATTATCTTGGATGTTAATGGATTGCTGCTCAAAAGACAGCCCGGGAGCTTTGGACCAAGTGCTACATGGAATTACAAAGTCGAAGAAATGCATGTCATGCTAAGGCCCAAACTGTATCAATTTATCAACTTTGTAACTAAGCACTTTAGATTGGCCATATGGTCCTCAATGATGACGACGCATAATTTGAGGCCTCTTGTCACGCTAATTTTGAGAGAATCTAAGATTGAGGAAACAGAATTGTATTTCGTATATGACCAAAGGCACTGTTACATTGGCCCAAGTGTTATATTGACCCAAGTGTTTTTCATCCGGGCAACAAACCTGGGGTGCCCTTACTTATGAAGCGCTATGAGGATATCCAACACCCATATAATCCCACAAATACATTAATAATTGATGATACCCCTGAGAAGGCTATGTACAATCCCATGGGAACATGGATATCACCCTTTCCTTTCGAAGGTAATGCAGATGATGTTTATTTGGAAGAATAATTGATTCCATATTTAGATGGATTGTACAAATCAAAAGACTCTGTACGAGATTATGTAATGAGAAATCTTTTTTTGTAATGTAATGTTTTTAACTGTTCTATTCTCACTCAAGTAATGTGTCTTGGAAAATAGTATACATTGTATTGTTTTTTGAAAGTACTGCATCGAACAAAAGGCTCTTGTGATTAATTATGTTAAAAGAGTACATTCAAATTTGTAATGTCAAGTAGGAGTGTCATTAACGAGATAGACTTGATTAATTATGTCAGAAGAGTACATTGGAGTGGGTATTGTCAAGTAGGAATGATCTTGACTGTGTTACCCAATTCTTTACATTATATTAGTTGCTCCCTTCTACGGAGGACCTTTCTTCCATTGTGAATGAAATTAAAGTGTGCCGGCGTGTCTTGCAAGGATTCTTCGATAATATCCTTCCATAGTTGTTGTAAATTACATTTTCCTCGTATAGAAACAATTGTCACCAGTGTTGAAGCTTCATCAATTACTTCAATGTCTATGACTTTGTCGTCCATTGCACTTGCGGCTTCCTGATCCATTGGTACCAACTCTCCATTGATGTAACGGGAGCTGCTATACCAGAAGGACAAGATAAAAGTTTGAGTTGCAATCATGTACTTTGCAACTATTGTCTCCAGTAGTGCAGTGTTACAATGGATATCGTCAAAAACTTTTCTCGGCCATCCCTCATCATCAAGAAGTCTTGCTAAGAGGAATGTGTCCAAATCTTTGTAGACAAGCATGGTTCTCGCTATCTTCACCTGAAATAAGCTAAAAAGTTCCACAAACACAGTAATTGGTAGGTAAACAATAATTTTTACTACACGAGTTGGAATGCTCCCTCGTAGAGAGCGTTGCACATCCTTGAAGACCTTGCTCTTTGCTAACTCCATTACTGAGGGGTCTGGGATAGTCCAATCCATGTAGTTCCACTCAGTTGCAAAGGTAGCTCTTCCAAGCGGCCACGATTGTGTTTCTTGTTGAGCAGATGGTAGAAATGATCATAGAAAAAGATTCATGTATCTACAAGGCTTTTGTTGCTCCTTCCCTCATACTGTAGCCGACTAATGTGTGCGTGAACCACATTCATAAATCCAATGATGCACTGAACTGGCTCCCACTCCTCATATGATGAGGGGTACACATCTGCAACCATAGATGTGGACAATTTACACAGTTCATTAGACCATTATGAGAAAATGAAAGATTGACAAGCGATAGATTTACTTACAGTTTTATCTATATGCGAGGGCAATTTTATGTCATGTGGATTCTCAAGCACAAGCTCATTATGCATATATATATGCTGCACTAGGACTTCCTTGATGGTTGTCCTTCCAGTCTCTATCTTGAAGTCTTTTACTCTTCCTTTCCATGACGCCCTAAATTTATTCTTATTGCTTGTCTTTCTTTTCTTCCTTGACTGCATAAGGACCCATGTGCCATTGGTGATTAGCATTTCAGTCCACTGATTTTGCACATTGAGAGAGTTGGATACAAGTATAGCAAACATTGATGATCTTGGTCTCCTTGCCCTAGGAATTGAATCATCTATGATGGCATTAGTGGGACAAAATCGGGATGATATAAAACGAGATTTGCTACCCATCTTTTCAAGAAAGAATGGAGTACAAAAGCCTGAAGCTTCAGAAAATGGAGTGCAGCAAAAGGTAGAGGAAATGAAAAGAGCGTGAGATATTGTTTAAGGACAAGAGGAAGTTTGAGAGGGGGGGAATTTTTCCTCCTTTGCAAAAAGGTGTATTTAATACATGGATTCGAATAGAAGTTTCCCTCCCTACAAAAGTGAAGGTGTGTTTAATGCATTCGAGTGTGAAAAGTGACTATCAAGTGTAAGTAGAGTACGTTTTGACGTGAGAAAGAAGAGTTTTTGCATTTAGAAAAAAGAAATAACCTATTTTTCAAAGTAACGTTGCCTTCTTCCTGATTGGATGCGCTCCTTTTTTGCTCTCGACTAAAAGGCCCTTTGAATGACCTCCAAAATGTCCTAATGAGGATCTGATTATAGCAGATGATTCAATTGTTAGTTGTGAACTGACTGTACAAAGCTAAATCGCTTTATAAGAATCATATGCATCACTATTTTATGAACCAAACTCAATGGAAAGCTTATCCTACTCTTCACAACTCACAATCCATTGTTGGAGAGACAAGCTGTAATTGATAGAAGCCAAAAAGAAAAAACAAGGCTATGGAAATCTTGGAAGCGTGAACACAGTGAAGATTGAACCAAAAAATAAGCTATATTGAAAAGCTTTGCTCTAATACCATTATTAGCTTTATAGAATGGAGCTAGATTCATACACACACAATGCTCAAAGATAAGAACACAGAGGTGTAGAGTGTGAGAGAGATTGGCAAGCTCAAGGGAGATGAAGCTCTCTACAAGTATAAAGAGAAATTACAAATGAGCAACAACCCTAAACTGTGAATGAGGTTGCTTATATACTAGCTAAACCTAAGGTGTCCATTCACACCTGAATGGCCATGGGAAAAAACTCAATGGGACAAAAGAGCCCATGGCATAAATGCATAGCCTCACAGTGTATTACACTACCATATATCTAGAACAAGTCATGTGTTTTGTGAAAGTTATATGCATTTTACATTTTGTTTGTAGGTCCATTTTTTCCCAAAAAAATTTGTGTACAAAAACCATAACAAAATTCTAATATATTATTTTCTATTCATTCCATTAATTGAATAAAAAGAAACACCGCCAAAAAATGGACTAAATGATGCAGCTGAGGGTGTGATGATGGAGAGACAATTATTAAGATAATCTAGCACCTATTAACATGGGAGCTTTGAGCAATGCGGCTATTTGGTGGTATTTCCATGGGAGTTATAAGTAATGTAGCTCTTTGACGACATTTCCATGGGAGTTGTGAGCAATGACATCTCTTTGATTTTTAGAGAATCTCTGATGATGGTATTTCCATGGAGTTTTGAGCAATGATGGGTCTTTGATTTTGAGAGAATCTTTCACTTGTTAACATGGGAGTTGATGGCATTTCCATACACATGTTAACTTAACATACATGCTCAACTATCTTGCAATGGTCATTATCCCCAAAATAATCAATATAGGGGATTGATAATCTTTTCTATTGGCTATTGCCTCTAGAAGTTGTGTGGTCAAAACAAGAACCTAGGTGATCTAAAATGAGCCCAAATGAAGGTAGGTCTTTTGTGTCTATAATACTAAAAGTAATAGATGTGGAAAGGTCATATTAAACCATTTTACACCTATCTCACAGTGAGTATAGAGGAAATGTGGACCAAATGATTAATAAACATGTTTTTTACATAGTCACACACAAGTCCATCTACTCATTAGTTATCTAGATCTCATCCCATAGTGAGTATAGAGGAAGTGTGGATTAATTGCATAACAAACATGCTCTTTACATACTCACACACATTAAGTCCATGTACTCCTTAGTTATCTATCTTATCACCTTTTGTACCCTAGTTTCTATTTGTTTATAGCATCCAATCTCGACAAATTTAGATCATCCATCAAAGCTCCCTCCACAAAAGCATGCAAGTGTGAGGCTCATAGCATTTATTGTATTATGTGAGTGATATATGAATGTTTTCTGTCTCTATAATTGTGAAATTTGAGTTTTAAATTCGGGATGTAAAAAGTCTTAATTCTTGTCTTAATTCTTTCTTACATATAATACACATCGTATCCTGTTACATCCCATGATCATGTATTAGCTACTCTCACCTACTCATTAAAAACTATTTTTATATGGTCCATAGTTAAATGAATGGATTCACCCTTGCATGCTTTCATCTCTAAATTTATAGGAAAGAATGCATGGGTGACCAAAAATCTCTCCATATATGGATATAGATTTGCATAAGCTATAAATAATTACATGTTAAATGTAGATGGAGATTCCCTTATCACCACCTAATTTTGATGTTGTCTAGGTACTTTGTAAAAAAATATATATATATCCATCTCTAACTTTATATGCAAGCATGCATGAATGTTCAAAATCGTCTCCATAGAGGGATATAATTTTGTGTGTGATCACAAAACAATAATCAAAGGTATGTTATCACCACCTAAACTTTAGTTTTTGACTAGATAATTTAATTCTTTCTTTTTAGTACTCCCTATAAGGATAGTGCGGTTGGAAGGTAGAGCCTCAAAAAAGCTCTAGACACAAACTAATAGTAGTGTAACAGTTACATATATCTTGTTTGTAGTTGGGAAGGGAGATCCCCTTGCTGCTTTAAATAAACTTTTCTCCATATAAACTTAGTGATGTTTTCTCCCAAACAACAAAACATACCTTATATAATAGATACTTTTGTAAGAATAATAAGTCCTTATGCGGTCCTTATGTTTACATCATAAATTTGAATGAATCCCAAAACTTTTTGAAAAGAACACCTTTGAAATAGAAAACTCTACAATAATAAAAAGTGTAGGTTTAAAATCAATAAAGTCCATGCATTTGATTTGATTGTCTACCAATATGATATAATGCATTTAAAAATAAGTAGGAGAACTAAATGCTAGTTTTTGGTTGGTGGCATGGTATTATCAACCCAAGACTTGACACACAAAAGGGAAAATGGATGGTAAAGCTAGTGAAAAAGGATTCTTGAAACAACACTATTTTCTCTCCAATGGACCACTTCAAGTATCTTCTCTTGTTAGGTTAAGATACTTGTCTTTCAAGTCTCGTGATTATTACTTTTTTTAATGTATTAGATCGTATTGTTGAACAATCCAAGAAAAGACCTTCAAGTATAGGATTACTTTCTTTCTTATAATTGATCAAGGTAATTTGATCTTCGAAGAAATTAAAATGGTTTATGATGCCTGGCACGAATCTTGATGTGATATGAGATTTATATTACCATGTATTGCACATTATGATCTTTTTCTTTGTACGAATAACATGGTGCCTTTTTCTCTGTACGAATTATATTCCAGTATGATCTTAAAGACAAAATCTTAAGGTATCTTTTTAGAGCTAAAACATTTTAAACTAAGTAATGTTTGCTAGCTTTGTATATTAAAAGATCCTTAAAGGAGATGGTTGGGATGCACACAACACATAGGGGACTCCGTGGCTTTGAAATCCAAGAAGCTTTAGCATGGTTAAGAGTGACCCATCTTCATGCAATTTAATATAACGGGGTTCTAATGAAGCTTCAATCATATTAGGTGGGATAGTTTCGTTACCATTGAGAAGTCTTAAAAAAAAATCCTTCATTGATGGGAGCGGACCATGTAAAGCCAAACTAGGCATCAAATGTTCCAACATAATTTGGCACAGACATACCTAAAAGGTTACAAGAAGACATGCATCATTAGTTACATGCAAAAAAAAACCTAAGAAGACATACCTACAAGGTTGCAAAGAAGACATGCATCATTAATTACATGGAACAAACCTCTAAGACAAATGATCTAAAAAGTCTAAAATGGTGAACCATGCATGCAAAGTTTCACACAAAAGGTTATCTAAAGTCTAAACGTCCTTAAAAATGGTGAATGATACATGCACGTTTCACACACAAAAGACATGCACGTTTCACACGAAAGGTCAGAATGAGTGAGGGCGGGCTACTGTACAACGGGATCATGGGCGGCCGGAGAAAGCCTTTCTGTCTTTCTCTCTCTTCCTTTTCTCTTTCATGGGCAAAGGCTGCACATTCTCTGTCTTCCTATTTTAGCAGTTTGGCCAGCTTCAAGCTTGCCTGCACTCTCTGTAGCCCTGTAGGTTGCAGGCCAGCTTTAACCTTGTCATCTTCACATCAAGCTCACCTCCTGTCGCTCTTTGAGCTCTCCTTAATCCCATTTTACTTACCCTAATCTCTCTTTAGATTACGCTAACCTCAGGTTATCCTTTCTTTGGTCAGTGAAGATATCCACTCTATGTTCAACGCATATATTGTTCCGTTATTAACCTCTTCATCATTAAGCTTAGCTTTTCCAACATTTTCAATCCGTAGTTCATTAATCAATCTAGCTTAACCAGCTAAGCTTCTTTGCAGCTGAATACGAAAATGCAGTATTCAAGACCACTAGTCATTAGCCCAGTAATTACTGTTTTGCTGCAGCATTGACATGCTACTTCTCAGTTCCGCACACATTCCAATGCAATCCACAGCCTTGCATCTCTCTATCCATCACCATCTCTGTGATCTCTGTGTGTACTGTGTGCGTCTGTGTGTAGCTGTAGCCCTTAGGGTTTACAAAGGTTGGTTTTGATCTTTGTTTGTAAGAGCATGAGAGAGAGAGAGAGAGAGAGAGTAAGCTATTAAGTTCTCATGTTTGTGATTAATGCCTGCTTTGATCATTCCTCTCTCGGATCTCTCTCTCTCTCTCCAGCCGTTGTTACCTAATGCTTGCAGCTTGTAGACTTTCATTCTAATCAAGTAAGCTTTCATTCTAATCCGGTAAATCGATTCATTAATTGTAACGATTAAAACAGCGTTAACGGTTTGCATGAAAGATTAGTGATTAATGAAAGCTTGCTAGGTTTTCGCGTTTTACTATTTCTTGATTAATGCAAGCGCAATCTGCGTAACAAGATGTAATTTAGAGTCTGCTAGTGCTAGCTGAGTTTGGCAGATGAGTCACTGTCTTTTAATTTGTACCCTAATCCCGTGTCCTTAATTAACAAAGTACGATTAGTAACTTCAATATTAACTCGTTTTGTCTTGTAGTTCTTAGCTAGGGACGACAGGCGCTCGCTAGACGCTTAGACTTCGCTAATCCGGCTGCAAGTACGATTAGGAAGGGCAAGTACTTGATATATCGTGATTATTTAATTTTATGCAGTTTTGGCAAAATTTGAAGCATTTTTATGGAGTCATAACGCCAATTTTTTGCTTGCGAGACAAGTAAACGCAGGCAAAGTACATTAAATGTGGGTCTCCCAATTTCCAAACGTGATTATATTATTCGGTTATTTATTTGCAGGCCATTTTGATGCAGATTAAATCGAGAGCAACCTGCTTGAGTGCGCAGAGAATATGGGCTTATTATCGGGCAAGTGGATCAAGGCTTTCTTTGGCGTGAAGAAGCACCTGCATGACCGTTCATTATCACCCAAAAAAGAGGTATTTAACACTTTAATCTTTGTTGCTCTTCTGGCCATCTGATTTGATCAACTGCACACCTGCATTTGAATTTCTAGACATTTTGTCTTACTATTAATCATTTTGAGCTAAATCAATTGTGTAGGGTTAATTATAGGCTTAATTATTGTTAGAGACTAAATTCAATCAGTTGTTTAAGAAACATCATTTGGGTTGTTAATACTATGATTATTTGGTGAGTTTCTTTGTACACATCTGTTGGGCTGTTTCTTTGCAATGTATCTCACATTTATAAGTTTCCCAAAAACTAGCTTTGTGGGACGTTTCAATACAGTATGGACCTGTTCTAAGGTTAGGTTATGTGGAAAATTGCATTCAAGGTTATCATGAAATTGCAGCAAACTTAATATAATACCATTTACTATGTTTGATAAGGTTTATTTAGTGGGTTAATAAAGTCTATTAAGGGTTGTTTTGTAAATGGGATAAATTGCATAAATATGAGGGATTCTGGGTGTGAAAACCACGTAAAAGGGGGGGCCAAAATTCCATAAATATATTAATGGTGGAACTTTGAGCATTAGCCATTTGGGTTAATGTTGGGCAAAGTGTCTCTCATATTTTATTTTTTGCGTGGTGATTTTCCTTGAAATTGAGAATGTGCAGAGGATTAAATAATTAATAGACAAGAACAAAATCTAAGCCCATGCAAAAATTGCGTGTTTCTCAAGGTGGAATTTTTTCCTTACGTTTGGCGTGTGTGTGTGTGTGTGGGGGGGTGTGTGCGCAGAAGAAAGCTGCGAGCAAGGGTCACGAGAAATCGCAGGAACCGAAGTCCAAGCGATGGGGGGGTTTGTTCAAGACTGCAAGCAACATCGATAGACGGGCGGGCGAGCAGCGGCGGGCGGTTTCCGACCAGGAGGATGTCGTGTCCGTGTCCACCACCCCGCCCACCAACTCCCTTGTGACTCACTGCGAGGAAAGGGCGGCCATTTGCATTCAAACAGCGTATCGTGGATTTCTGGTAAGTGTTACTTCCCTAAGGAGGCTGTGCATGCGCGCGCTCGCCACTGGCCGCCAGAGGCCATCGTGAGGTTAGTAGCCTGCGTGAGAACAGCCTCAATCCAGGGGTGGTACACACACACATACCCACGATTCAATTTTTATCCTCCTTATTGCAATCCTCCCAAAAATTAGGGCAATTTTAATTCTTGAGCAAGCAATTGAATGCTCTCTCCATCCCTTGGTCTTTGCAAAAGCTTGGTGCTTCTTACAACATCCGAGGCCATGCTTTATAAACAAATAAAAAAACCATCATTTCGTGTACTTTGGATCGGTTTGAAACTCAAAAACATCAACTAGAATGTGACCTTGCCTTGAAAAAAGCCAATGAAAATTTAACATATTTAGCTATAAAAAAACTCGCAAACCATATGATTTTGATTAAAATTAATAAATTACACTCCGACCTTTTCTTTTTGTTACTCACTAGAAAGAAAAAAATTTCTAGGACAAGATTTTGAGGTGTGGGAAACCTCACCCTCGAGCAAACTCGCCTACTCATCCCCTAGCATGAGACCGAAATGTGGATATAGTGTAATAAAGGTTAACATGTGCATTCCTTCTCATTTACAGTTTAATCATGAAGGTCTTTTGTTTGCACATTTCAATTTATTGTAGATGCATAAAAAAAGGACATATTAAGCACTCCACTAACTTTTCTACCTTGTTTCAAAGCTTGCTACATGTTATCACAATATTAGGTGTTCATTGAAAGAATAAAAACATGGGATAGCACATGAATTCAACATCACACATCTTACAATCTATGAGGGCGCCTCTGGTTGAACTTCCAAGAACTATATTTATTCTCATATAATAGGTGAAAAGTATTCTTACATCATTGTGCACACCTTTGTTGTTGAACTATGTACCACTTTATTAAGGAAGTCCTTAAAAACAATTTAAGGGATAGCACATAAGTTTACCACGATCTGCCAAGTTGACATGTGCCTCTCAACTTCAAGAATATATATTTCCTCTCACATTATAAATGACATTATAAGCAACTTTCTAATTTTGCCATTTTGTATACTTCCTCTCACATTATAAGTGAATATCTAATTTTGCCATCTTGATGCTTTTACTTCAAGTAAATGTACTTTTTACACGTGCCATGTGATCATTGTATTGGTTGGTACATTAGTGTACCATTTTTCATTGACGATTCCTGCTTGTTTTCGATCTCTGAAGCATGATTGTGTTCTAGCCAACCTCTGCGTGGGCTATACGATGCCTTTCACTTTAGTAGGGAATCTATTGTCTTATTTTGCCACCATTCTAAGGAGATCTTGCATGGCATGCTTTTTGATATAATCATTTTTTATATGTACAATACCATGAAGAAAAATATGCAAAATATCTATGGTGAGGCCCATAAAAGTTGAAAGGAACATGGGTTGCCTTCACCACAAATACCAAAGCCTATTTGAAGTTAAAGGGGGGGGGGAAATGGCATTGTTTTCATAAAGTAGCCCAGTGGGGCTATTTTATTTTATGAGGTCCTCTGAAAATGTTGGGTTATGTTCAATGTCTGGGCACATTTTTCTTAAATTGTCTAAAACTATTAATTATGAGTCACCATCTCTATATTATCGTAAGGAAGAGTTTCACAAAGTGAATTTGGAGGTTCGAGAATACTCGAGGAGGAGGTTGGGGTAGAATTTGAATTTGGAGGTTGGGGACCTGCGCCACTAGTAATAACAAAAATTACACTCATACTGATACAAACTTTTTTATACATTCTTTTTTTTTATAGAAGAAATATATTCTCTAACCCATACACTATGACAATGAGGAAACTAAGAGATAGTTCACGTGATTGACTTGTACTTTTAACAGGCACGAAGGGCGCTGCGTGCGTTGAAGGGTTTGGTAAGGTTACAAGCTCTGGTGCGGGGTCACGCGGTGCGCAAGCAAACGGCGGCGACGCTGCGGAGCATGCAAGCGCTGGTGCGAGTGCAGGCGCGGGTGCGCGCCCGCAGGCTGCGATTGTCAGAGCAAGGGGAGGCGCGCGTGATGGAGCGCCGCAGGCTAAGTGACTTCGAGGTAAGGCATACGCAGACGTAATTAAGGTTCACGCAATTAAGTTTAAGGTATGATTAAGTTTAAGCTATGATGATTAGTATTGTGTTTACAGGACGATAGAATAGGGACTCTGCAGGAGCTTGAAGCCCGCCTTCAACAACGGCAGCAGGCCACGGTGAAACGCCAGCGCGCGCTCGCGGCTTACGCTGTCTGTAACCAATGGCGATCCGCCACGCCTTTGGAGGTACCCTTTGACGTGGAGTCGGCGTACCACCACCACGACGCTGGCTGGGGCTTGGAGTGGCTAGCCACACGCCGCGTCCCGCCGCCATCAGAGCACACGACGGCGCAGCAGCTCTCATCCCCTTCGTACAACTACAGTGCAACACGTGTCTCGTTCGACTCGTCCGCCGACTTGCGCCCCCTGCGCCTCCGCACTAACTCAGCCGCCAACGGGGATGAATTCTGCTCACCCTCTCGCAGCTACTCAGCGTCCAACACGCCCCGGTCGGCGTCCGTTGTGCGCTCCGCCACGGATTTGGCCCGCCGTCCGGCCAGCAACCCCCGCCAGCGTCCCACTACTGACATCGAAATCCACTCCATCCACCGCCACTCTCTTGCAGGTGGTGGAGCGGTCACCTCCTCCACTCACGCCGGGCACCTCCCTAACCGCTTCGCCACAGTCCCCAGAAAGCCTCCTGTGCAGGTTTCACCCCGCCCCTTCTATTAATACCTTAGCTTTTTTCTTATCACCAACACGAGGCAGAGAAGCTGGCCTTCCATAGCCGGTTTTGTAACGTTCCCATTCATTGCCATGATCAACTAAAGGTTGTGGTGTAGTGTCACAAACAAGCTATTTCATGGATGTTGAAAAATATAGCCCAAATTTATCTCAAAGCAATGAGCTGGAAATGTGCCATCAATCCTAGTTTTTTCAATATAACTTTTTGGAGAAATTTATAGATAAAATATCAATTCACACCAATACTTATGTTTATAGAAGGCTGGTTGCAAGATGTGATTATCTAGTTTTGTTTAGCGGCGGGCGGCCTCAGGTTTAGCCTAAAAACAAGTAGTTTTTTCATAAAGAATGGCCGATCTCTCCTACTCAGCCAAGGAATTTCACATCAAAATCTTCTAATGAAGCATCACATGCAAATTTAGGCACCTAAAACTATAACTCGATTGAATATCCAATAATTGCAAGCCCCCTTTTTGGGTATAAAATATGTGTGCAAGTTCTCTTCCAGGATAGGTAGACTAAATGAAAGTTAATTACCTATAACTTTTATATCATTACTCATACGATGTTCCCACTTTGCGTATCACAAATTCACATAACATAGGGCTTAACTTTGGTTTATCTAGTATTTTTCGATGTGTTTTTTTATTTTTTATATTATTTATAGCATTACAAATGTTTAAAAACGCACTATTTTCTCCACCCACTACATCTACCATTTAAAATGCTCAATTTGTATGAATCTAGTGATCATTGGATTCTGAAAGATTACTAGAATATGGATCTAAAGCTAGATTTTTGTAAATATTCTTTGTAACGGTTGGATTTTTGTAGATGTTCTTTGTAAATTTTATTTTGACTATTAGAGACCCAATAAATCAATTGTAATTTAAATCTAAAAAATCAAATATTGTATCTTTCTATCTAAAAACTTAAGGGATTACTATCCTTTTTACCATGAATTTATTTTTTTAATGGTTTAATTTGAGTACGAAAAATGCCCAACTCTCCCTTTTTCAAGTCTAAAACCAATCCTAGTTAGTTTTAAAAATCTAGGTTGCTACAAAGCCTAGAGATCATGCCATGTGTGAGCCTTAGATGGGCATAAATTATAACAAGGTAAAAAGGGACTCAAGTCAATTTGGGCATAAGGCCAAGGGATGAAAGGGGCCAAGGGCTAGGACTAGGGTTGGGCATGCCCATGGACATTAATAAGTGTAGTGTGAAAGGGTGGCCTAGTATATAAGTGAATATGGGTCAATGTTATGGGAACCTTTTGATAGCCATCATAATACAAGTCAATTACTCTCTCTTCTCTCTAAACCTAGGCTAAACATCCTAATATAGGCTAATTAGGTTGATTCAAGGCTAATCTACATGCTCCTTTCTTTCATTGGTATCAGAGCTTAGTCTTTGATCCACTTTCATCTTGGTTTCAAGAAAAATTGAGAAATTCTTTGATTTCTTGATCAAGAAGTGGGACATGGTGACCTTGATTGGGTGAATCTGATCTTCTTGATTCATTTTCCTAAGTTTTGGGCCATGGATTGGTTGAGGACTAAATTTTGAGGGAGCCACTCCTAATTTCAAATCATAGGACCAAAATTAGGGGGGCGGGGGGGGGGGGGAAACTACTAATCTTGATTAGTGTTAATCCAAAAAATGTTTTTACTTTTCCTTCTTCTTCATGCTTGATCTTGGAGTGATAAGGGCTTTAATCCTTGGCAAAATCTCTTCCATATCTTAGGGTTTAGTCTTGGGAGGGAATGATCTTCACAACAAGCCATTCAATGGAAGGCTTGCTTGGCAAAATCTGCCTGTCAGGCTGCCATTTGATGCGCAATTTGGGACTGATTAAGAGCCAAATAGGCCGCCTTTGCTAAGCCAATGTGTGTCTTTAGGCTTAGCAAAGCCTAGGTTAGCCAAAAGATAGTGTTTGCTTTGGTTCTAAGCTTCTATTGAAGGCAGATTTCTGATGTGGTTTAATCACGACTCTGGTTGCAAAATCTAGTGAGTATATTGATTGTATTGATCACATTAGTCACTTGATTGCTTATGGAGCTTAGCAATGATGAGTATGGCTCTCTAATTTCTTTAATGACTCTTCATCTTCAATGGCTTTTGATACATCAGTGAGCTTCCATTGATCTATGGATTGATTTCCATGTTCTTTTATTGATTTTCATCAAGAAATCAAGAAAGATTAGTCTCTATTACTATAAGCTTGAGTCTCATCATATTAACAAGGTTGGCTTCATCCTTTATCCATATTGAGCAAGAAATCATTCTAATGGGGCTTCATTGCTTGATTTCTTGAATCTTGAGGGTTTGGAAGTTTTTTCCATGGCCATGGAAGCCGCATACATGCTTATGTTGCCATTGGTGGTTTGCACTTAAGTCTACATTAAATTGGTGACTCTTTTGGCAATAATGGCCAAGATTGATTGCATTAGGGTGAATTTGGAGTTGATTATGGCACATTGTATGCATAATGGTACATGCCAGAGATATGCTATGACTCATATGGTTGATTTGGCATGCATCTATAAATGCCATTTGTAAGTGATCTTTACTCTCATCCACTTCTAAGCTTTCATTTAATTCTTGCATAACTAGAAAGCTAGATATGTGGTGAGGGACATACCTTGGCAATAAGGAGAAGAGGCAAAGGAGAGTGCATCTTGAACTCACCGTGCCATGAGTGCCATGGTAAAGTGGTACGGTGGGGGATTAGGTATAATGGTGGTGAAGACTTGGCCCAAGCACTACAACACGTCGGGGGCATAATAGCAGCGTTTATTTTTTCGAGATGTCGGGCATTCCACTCGCTTCCCAGCAGCAAAATTTCACTTTTGAGCAGCACTTATAGCAGTGAATTTTTGTTATTCAATAGCTCTTATAACATTGCTATTTTGATGCTCAACAGTGCCTCTATAGCAGCAAAATTTCACTGCTATACTGTGATTTTGCTGCTATGCAACAAAATTAGTAGCGAGATTACGCTGCTATTTTCTCTGCATAAAATTCCAGAGAGTTATTGGATGCTAAATTTAAGTTATACATATCACACACACAGAGAAAATGGTTAATAGTTTTAAAAAAACATCCATCAGAACCCTTGGAGCCATGTTTCGAGCAAAAAAAAAAAAGATAGTTGAAAACTTTTGAGAAGGGAAACAATGCCAAGATCATGAATCTATCCCATCTTGTAATAAATCCATATGTGTTGCTGTTGAACGTCTATATCTAATGGAAGCTCAATGAAAAGATGGGGTTCCATATCAATATCGCTATCATGATCCAATGAAGCATTGTCGTGTGATTGATAGGTGACTCATCATCTTCTTCGGATTGATGTTCCTTATGCTGTTGACCGGCCCCCTCCAAAATGTTTTCTACATTGTCTTCTTCTAATGAGCCAATTTGAGGTAGTACTTGCACCTCATCACTACAACAGAATGAGGGTTTAGCAGCAAAAATAGCAACGCTTTTATAACTAGAAGGGTACGGAGATATCGAGCCTATATCATTGCTAAACACACTGTTATTTTCGCTACAAACGGGTTCGCTGCTCAGCAGCAAAACTAGTAGTGCTTTTTTGCTGCTCAGCAGTGATATTGTGCTGCTTAGCAGCGCTATTTTGCTGCTCAGTAGTGATATTGTGCTGCTTAGCGGTGCTATTTTACTGCTCAACAGCAAACGTACTACAAAATGAAAAAAAGTTGGGGTAGAGTGGGGAGTCTACACAGGACTCCCTAGTCTGTCCCATCTCTTTTTTTCCTAATGTAGACACAGTAAAACTAACATAACTTCACATCATCATGGACAAGTGTAATGTAAAAATTACAAATACCAAAAAGAAAAGACACTTGCAAACCATGGTTTTAGGAATGTCAAAATTCAATTACAATACTTAGCGGATTACATAATTGTATGTTTCTAAAAAACTCATATACAAGGTA
Source organism: Cibotium barometz (assembly GCF_041138505.1). Classification (NCBI taxonomy): domain Eukaryota; kingdom Viridiplantae; phylum Streptophyta; class Polypodiopsida; order Cyatheales; family Cibotiaceae; genus Cibotium; species Cibotium barometz. The sequence goes on along the minus strand of NC_141078.1, from coordinate 47,963,690 downwards.
AAGCATAATAAAAACCTATGGAGCTAGGGGCTATCTAGATCTCATGTTGTGCGATTGGTATTGTTCCTTGTTGCGGCTCCAGTCCCTTCACTTCTCACATTTCCATTGCTATCGGTAGCTACGTTTGTACCACCATTTCGAGTTATATGGTCCTAAAACACAATAAAACTAACACAAGTGAGAATCAATTTTGCAAAAACAAAGAGGTTTAGGGTTTAGAAATGAACTTACTTACCATGCTTGCCAAGCATCTCCTCCAATAATAACAATCCATCCTTCATTTTGCACCCTATCAAATACAGCTTGCAAACCCTGTTGTAATGCAAAATCATATTCTTCTTGCATAGGGGGGCGGTCCACTGCTTCAAGCTGCAGTTGTACAAATAAGTAAACATTTTAGAAAGTTGTTATTTAAGATAACCTTCTTTAATTAAAAGATAAGAGGGCGGGAATGGCAAGCATCTATTTGCTCTTCCGAAAGCTCTTCTCTCATCCTTTCGTCTATTGATTGCATCCTTGTATCTCCCAATCCACTTCTCCATTATGGGACTATTTAGAATGCACAATGTATTCACCTTGTGGCGTAATGCTTCATCCAGTCTTCGTTGCCTTCCTTTTCCTTAGGCACATTAGTGATTAGTCGGTCATCGTCCTCATTACTCCACAATTGTGGCATGGAAGGATCTATGTGAGATAGTCTAAGATGTTTTGAGATATACACAAGAGACTCTTACATCAATCATACCTCAGACATACTTGCTTGTGGCCTTACTCTGTCTCACATAGTCCTTAAGGTTTTCATGAACCTTTCAAGAAAAAACATCCATACATGAACAACACCACACAATGCCACTTTATCAACCAAATGCACCACAAGATGCAATTGGCTAGTGAGAATTGTTTTTGGAAAGTTTTCCTCGATCAGCCTCAATAGCATTGAGACAAGCCATCTCAATGGAGGTACGATCTATATCCTTTAAGGATATGTACTTACATACATAGCAATCATGTGTGCTATTTACCAATACATAACTTGTGAGCGTATGAGAATACCAAATATGCAATAATTTAACTTAGCTAGTGAATTGAAGAGAAGATTCATACCCACCACCAAGCTTCCCATTTTGTAAATAGCCTCTCTCACCTTTTTGTCCCCACAACCAACTATAGCAATTGGAAGAATAAACTATGCATAATAGAAAAAAATGGAAGTTAGTATATGAACCTACAAATTATGTACCATAAAGAGAAAATGAATAAGAGAATATTCATATACTTGTAATATCTTGTGCCAATCATGTGTCTTTTGGCCATATAATTGTACCTCTCCTTTCTTTTTGGTCTTTGTGAAGGCACCCTTCAATGAATGCATTACTCCTGTTGGTGTACGAAAAGAGGCAATCACACTTTTCACCTTATTGTGCTCCTTCTTGGTTAATACCCATGGTGCCTTTGGTAGGACCATGTTGCCACTCTCACTTTCAATTGGCCATGCACTTTGAAGGCGTCCAATGTTTTGTAAGTTATCCCTTGCACCCTTTGTATCTCTCTTACCAATTAAATGGTACCAAATATTTGTTGCCACATTCTTAAAGATATGCATGGGATCTAAGAGATGATTAATCTTTATGTCACACCAATATGGAAGTCAAAAGAAGATTGAGTGTCTAGACATCCCATCAGAGGTGGTGGATTGGGGGTACTTCTCCATACCTCAAATCAATCTCTGCCTCTCATCACAAGTGGTGAGACCTCATGTGGCACATACTTGGGATGTGAAGAAGAGAGAAATCGATGATGTTTGTCATACACCACCTTCTTAAGTGTAGAGGGTCTTTTCAAAATAAGTGATGGTCCACAAATCGAACATGCATAGTGTTAGGGCTTTCTTATGTAATTCTTATACCTTAGTGAAAGGGCTTGGTGGTTAGTTACGTGTGGATGTACCTTTTGGGATCTAAACCGAGTGGTTATTCCCTAACAGTTGCATCTAGGGAATGGCGATGATTCTGATCTTGCTAATGAATGAAAGAGAAGTTCTGCTATGTCTTTGCTCAGCGTTTATCATGTCTTTCTTGATGTTTGTGCAATCATTATGCTGTTGTGATAAATCAGAGTCTGTGCTCTAAATGGTGTTGAGTGAGTACTGTTTGTTAATGTCTTGTACAGAACCTTTTAGAGGCCATGTATACACTGGCGATCCTGCGAGTTCGAATGCCCTGAATTCTGGGAGGATATGACATATTCAGAGGACTGCTAGCCTTGGATGTCTGAAGATAATTCGGGGAATTCAAGACGATATTATACAAGGTTAAGGGCCAGAGATGCTGATGCTACTTTAACAAGCAGGAATGATGACGAAGAAGGTGATGATTATGATTCAGATTATGAAGTTCCTCCATGGACAAGTGGAACTTTGAAAACTGTTTTGGAAGAAGAGTAGATGAGGAAACATTGGATCAAGAAGCAGAAGATATTGATGATGAGGAAGAAGTACATGATCAGTTTGTGGATGCTGTTCCAGGAGAAGGGATTTCGACAGGTTCGGTACAATCTGAATCTGATTCAGGCATTCCAATTTTAAATAGTGATTCAAATGTTAATGCAGAAGCAGGAAGTGTTGGGGATGCTCAAAATCCACCAGTATTCTCAAGCACTTTCAGGACATTTCTTGGAGGAACCTTGTTGAATAGAGCTATCAGGGGAAGTAGTAGGAGAAGGTTGCAGTTTCAACCCTTACCAGTCTTAGCAAGGAGGCCAGTTAGAGGGGCAGCAATGAATCCTCAAAATTCACCAGCACAGAACCCACAGGTGAGATCAGCAAAGTTCAGGGGAAAACCCAAGGAGGACCCTGACTACCAAGTAGCCCAATTCCAAACAAGGTGGGAGGCTAGTGGCTATGACACACTTTATGGGAGAAGAGGCACTTTGCTGCTACCCTAGAAGGCTCAGCAATGGATTGGTTTAGCCAATATGGTTTGGGACATTTTGGAAACTTTGATGCTTTGAGAGAGAGTTTTCTTGCCGGGTTCAGAAGGGAGAAAACAGCCAATGATATCATAAATAAAATTAAAGATCTTCAACGAAAAGAAATGCTAGTAGAGGACTATGCTCAGAAGTTCAGGATTCTCTCCAGAAGATTGGAAGGAGCAGATAGGCTTTCCAATGAAATACTAGCTTCCTATTTCCTGAATGGATTAAGGAAGACAATCAGATCAGCAGTGGCTAATGTAGACATTGTTGCAGGTTTTGATGCTTTGGTGCAAGCAGCAGTAAGAGTGGAAAAGAGGTTGGGTGTTACCAAGAAGAAGAAAAAGAAAAAGAGGTCTGATTCAGACCTGGACTCTGACTCTGATGAAGACACAGACTCAGAGAGCTCTGATGATAATTCAGAATATAATAGTGACTCAGATTCAGATGATGAATCAACTAGCCAGAAAAGGAAAAAGAAGAAGAAATCTTCTAAGTCCAAAGATAAGGGCAAAAAGAAGAAGAAAGGATTGGATGATGAACAACTGTTAAAGAGGCTTAAAGCATTGAAGTATGCCTCAGCATTAATAAATGATAGACCAGTGTGTCAGATATGCTCAAAGGAAAGACATTTAGCAACCAATTACTGGTATAACCCAAATTTTAGAGGAAGAGTTCCCCTCGGTGTACAAAGGTCAAAGCAGCAGCAGGAAGAAACTTCATCTAATCAAGTCTCTGCTCAAGCTAGAGGACCAAATAGACAGTTCAGATCACAGCCTAGAGAAACATGGCAATCAGATTTTAGAGGAGAATTGAAGTGTACTTATTGTGACAAAGAGGGCCATAGACAGGGCCCAGCTTGTGAGTTATGGTGCAAGCATAGGACAGAGAGGGGTATCCCAATTGTAAGGTACCCTGTAGCAGATCAAAATCAGAGAGGAAAGATGCAGCAAAACCAACAAATAACACAGTTAAATGCAGTGAACAGTGACAGAGGACTAGTTTCATAGAAACTCTGATATGGTTGAGAATGTTGCTTGTGATTGTTCTGGATGTGTAGTCCATGCAAATGATAAGGATGGGAAACAACAGGTTCCTACCTTGGCAGTGACAAGAGCTGCAAAGTTGAATCAAGGTCCAATTCAATGGGTGGATCATGAGAAAGTTAGAAGCAAGGTTCAGAGGAAGTTGGACAAGAAGAAGCCAGCTTTGGAAGAACTATTGTCAGAACAAATAGAAGAGGTTTGTGAAGAACAAGGACAGGACAAAGGAGAAGAGGAAATTTCTATGGTTGACTCACTCTATGAAGCTCTGTTACATTCAGAAATTCAGATTTCTCTTGACCAATTTGCTGACATTAGTACCAGGGTTCAGAGATTTGCTGTTTCAAAGAATTCTTCAGAGAAAAGGTGTTGATTCACCTCAAAGTAATTTTTCAATGAGCAATATTGTTCAGGTGGAAGATGTTGATTTCAAAGTTCCTACCATATCAGTCAAATATCAGGGCCAGTCCATACATGGAGTTCTTTTGGATGGTGGATCAGGAGTTAACATACTTCCTGAGTCAGTTTATATTCAATTTGGGAGCCAAGAGTTGCATCCAGCACCTTTTCAGGTTAAAATGACTGATCAGAGGAGATTACAACCTTTTCAGGTTAAAATGACTGATCAGAGGAGATTACAACCTTTAGGTTTGTTAAAAAACCAGGAGATCTTCATTGCAAGATTGAAGTTTAAGGTCAACTTTGTAGTACTCAGGATGCAATCAGGGAACTTGGCCTACCCAATGCTCCTTGGAAGACCCTGGTTCAGGCAGGCTAAGTTAATATGGTGATCTTGAAACAGGGGAACCAGAAACAGACTTTACCCATGACATCTACTATAACTATGTCAAAGGAGCAAAGAGTTTTGTGGGCACAAGGCACACCTAGCAGATGAAGTAGAAGATGATGAGGAAGAGGAATATTTGAAGGCCAATCCAGCAGTTGTCCCAGTAATATGATGACTATTTTGGGAGATTATGAGGATTGTTTTGCTGTAGCTGCAGAAGGGTAGACAGACCAGCAATTACAGGATATTCAAACAGGGACTGAAATGACTAAGGAACAGTTCAGAGCTCTACAAGAATCAGAGCTGTCACAGTCAGAGGAGATGCAGAATGGTCTATCAACTGATCAGGATATTGCAATAGCAGAGCAAAGATATGAAAACAGTATGAAGAAATCAGCTAGAGTTATGGAGGAGGATGATCTGAATGAATGGAATTTGGGAACAGAGAATGACCCTAAAGTTGTCAAAGTTAGTGTTCATGTGGAAGGAGAATTCAAAGACAATCTTCTGAAATTATTAATGGAATACAAGGACATTTTTGCATGGGAATATTCAGATATGAAGGGGATTGATCCTGCATTTTATTCCCATAGGATTAATTTGACGCAAGATGCTAAGCCTATTATCCAACAGAGGTACAGAATGAATCCTAACTATGCAAAGCAGGTTAAAGATGAAATTGACAAGCTGCTCAAGGTGGGATTCATTAAGCCTGTACATGAAGCAACATGGCTATCTCCAATTGTAGTAGTTCCCAAGAAAAATGGAAGAATCAGAGTTTGTGTGGATTATAGAAAGGTCAATGCAGCCACCATCACAGATCCTCCTTTTCCATTACCTTTTGCAGATACTCTGCTAGGATATAATTAAATCAGGATGCACCCTGATGATGAACACAAAACAGAGTGGGGAGCATTTGTGTTCACAGTAATGAGCCTTGGACCCTTCATTATAGAGTGGGGAGCATTTGTGTTCACAGTAATGAGCCTTGGATTAAAAAATGGACCACCAGCTTTCTCAGAGGTGGCAAGCAGAGTGTTTGTGTAAGATTCCTCTCCCAACCCCTTTTTGATGTCTAGTATCTTCCCCTGTAATCAACCCCTCTTCAGAAATATAAAGACCTTGTTTCTAACTATTTTAGCTTAGAGAGAGAAAATATTCTAGAGAGAGAATATTCAGATTTTGAATATTTTTGGATAGAAAAATATCTCTTATAATTCATATGAGTTCCCCTGAAACAGAAATTCAAAAAGAATTTTCCAATGTGCAATTGGAATTAATTGGAAATAGGTATAAAGAACCTTAGTCTAAGGGTCTAGATTTTCAGAAATCTTTAGACTATGGTCCAATTAAGGTTCCTATGGGCCAATAGCATCAATCCATGTGTAGGGAGTAGATAAATCCAATTTGTAAAAAAGAAGATACCCAAAAATGAGTAAATGCTCACATAAGGTGAAGAGTTGAAAATGTACAAGGTTTATTAGTAAAAAACTATGAGCAATATTAAAAATATGAGATATTTTGGGAATAATGATTTTATTATGACACATATGTAAGGAAGGGGAGTCCCTTAAATGCTCACATAACATGAAGATTGAAAATGTACAAGGTTTATTAGTAAAAAACTATGAGCAATATTAAAATGATTCCATTATGACACATATGTAAGGAAGGGGAGTTCTTTAAAGGATGTACATATTTCACATAAGATGAAGAGTTGAAAATGTACAAGGTTTATTAGTAAAAAACTATGAGCAATATTAAAATGATTCCATTATGACACTTATGTAAGGAAAGAGAGTTCTTTAAAGGAGGTGCATATTTCACATGCTTGAATGAGTTTTAAACTCATAAAAATTGAGATATTTCATCTCTCCTCTCTCCTAATTTAAGTCTAGTTCCAAAAAGTTAGCTTAACTGACCTAAAAATGGTCAAATATTGACCAAACTGATTTCAAAAATTCTAGAATCAGTTTGTTTGGTTAGGAGCTCAATTTTTCCTATAAATAGAAGCCTCCCCCTTGTTGAAAAATAGATAGTGTTTATGCATCGTTACTCTACTCCACCTAAGCCAAGAACTGTGAATTCATTTAATAATTCACTAGTTTTTGGAGCTTCCCTCTTTCTTCAATCCCCATTAGTAGCTCCATCAACATACTTAACCAATTGATTGGTTGGGGGCCTCTACTGTGAACAAAGAATCAAGCAATTTGTAAGGTAATTAGTGAATATTGATCTTTCTATAATTTCTCAATGTTTCTCTCTTCTCAACCCCTCTCAAGCTTGAGAAGTTTAATTGGTATGGTTTTTTTTAAATGCTATTGAAGTTTGAAAAGTAGTGAAGAGTTACATAATGCTATTGAAGTTAATTTTCATTTATGTTTAAATTCTAATGATTTTTATGTAAATTCTCTCTCTCACTCAAGAAATGGTCATACTCATGACCCATTCTCAATCCAAATCAAGCTTTTCATAAAGCTTTTCCTTAACCCAAGATTAAGCTATGCTTGAGGCCAAATTAATGGCTTTTTTCTATGCTTTTAGTTTATGTATATTAATGATTCAATCCATTATGGATTAATAATCCAATTAGAGATTATTTTAATTATTTCCTTAATGATAAGCATTATCCCTTAGAAAAATTGAGATTTATCAGTCATAGTAGCGGAGCTATGGCAAAATTTTTATAAAAATTATGCATACAATAATCTCATTCAAAGCATAAAAAGAGGACTTCCTACCATATTCTAGGAATTATCATCCTAGATTAATTGAAAGAATTTCATTACAATCATGGAGAAATTGAATTTTAATATCATGCATAAAGGATAAGTTTTTATATCAAAAGTGTTATTTTTACCATTTTTATTTCATGCATAGAAGTATGCATAATGGATAAATTTTTATATCAAAAGTGTTATTTTTACCATTTTTATTTCATGCATAGAAGTATGCATAATGGATAAATTTTTATATCAAAAGTGTTATTTTTACCATTTTTATTTCATGCATAGAAGTATGCATAATGGATAAATTTTTATATCAAAAGTGTTATTTTTACCATTTTTATTTCATGCATAGAAGTATGCATAATGGATAAATTTTTATATCAAAAGTGTTATTTTTATCATTTTTAATTTTCATGCATAGAAGTATGCATAAAAGAAATTTTTTTTATATCAAAAGTGTTACTTTTATCATTTTTAATTTTCATGCATAGAAGTATGCATAAAAGAAATTTTTTTTATATCAAAAGTGTTACTTTTATCATTTTTAATTTTCATGCAAAGAAGTATGCATAAAAGAAATTTTTTTATATCAGAAGTGTTACTTTTATCATTTTTAATTTTCATGCATAGAAGTATGCATAAGAGTTTATTATTTTATTATAAAAGTGTGACTTTTATCATAATTGAATTTCATGCATAGAGGTATGCATAAAAGTTGATTATTTTATTGTAAGAGTGTTACTTTTATCATATTGGATTTCATGCTAAAAGATATTCTTTTTATACTAAAAGTGTGATTTTCCTCATAAATGGATTTTATGCTTAACTTAGATGCATAAGAGAAATTCTTTTATTCTAAAAGTGTAATTTCCTACCAAACTGAATTTATGCATAAGAAGATGCATAAAAGATTGATTTTAATTTCGAAAGTGTTAGTCTCCTTAAATGGAATTTATGTATAAATAAATGTGTAGAGAAATCTTATATCAAATATAAGAATTCTCTTTTTAAAAAAAAGATATGAAATGTGATAAGATGTGATAAGAGGTGTATGAGATGTGATAAGAATTGATAAGATGCGTATGGAAAGTGATAGGATGTGATAAGATGTGTATGGGATGAGGTAAGAAGTGTATGTGATAGAATAGGATGTATATGGGTTGTGATAGGGCGAGAATGGATGTGATGTAAAAGATTAGATGTGAAGACATATGGGGTTACATGAATGGGAATGTGGAAATGGATGTATGTATGTGGATGTGTGGATGTGGAGATGGGAGTATGGATGTATGAATGTAAATGTGGATGTATGAATGTGAATGTGAATTAATGTGTCGTCGATATGAGGAAATGGATGAGAATGAGTACACATTGAATGGAATGTGGAATAAGTAATGTGGACTAAGGAGGGATAATGTGGAAAGACGAGAGTTTGATTTAGAAACTGTATTTTGTGACTGTTTGTAAATGACTGTTTTATGTCAAGAATGCTGGGGAAGCATTTTGACCATCTTGTGGATTAAGGTCATGAAGACCTAACTGTTAAAGTTGCAACTGCTGACGGAGAGTCAATGGAGGACGTCTCGCGTAGCAAGGTCGACCGAGGTCTTGACCAGCCTCGGTTCGATTTAAATGGTGAGCTTCCGGTACGGTGGATGAGGGACCAAGGAGACGGCCTATGAGTGAAGCGCTAGGTCACCTGCGAAGGATCCTAGAGGGTGCTGACGATACGGTGCTCGGGCTCTGGGTCGCCCAGGATACCCACGCGTGCGTCGAGGAAGATATTGGAACAAGGAGTAAGAGTTATTTTGTGAAACCGGGCATGGATCTGGTTGATTGACCTTGCTGGTCTTCAATGGATGAGTCCATGGCTCTTTATATGGATCTGTTGGTTGATCTTGCTGATCTTCAACGAGAGTCCATCTTGATTTTTATAAGTGATTATATTGCCGAGTATTATGGGCTAGGAACTATTGAAAAGGCCCCTGTGTGGACAGGTGGTGAGCGTTCTAGTTGCCAATGATGCCATAGATACTCTGATGAAGGAATGATGGGAAATTATGAATCAACCGGATAAATTGGAAGATTATGATCAGTGGTACTATGGTTTCATTAAAGGATTGTTTTAAAGTTAGTTGATGCTAAGAAAAAGGCAATTTCATATTGGGTGTGTAAGTGGTGTGGCTAGTTCTATGTTTGCATGAACTTCCGGCTAAGGGGCCTTGGAACTCTTTTCCTTGGTACCCGGGACAAAACCTAACCAAATTCCAAAATTGGATCCCATCACTACAGTGGTTGGGCGGTTAGCTAACCCATGGGATCGGATGGGGTTAGGCTGGACTGATGGATCCGTAAATCGAGATTTAATTTCTATTATTACGATAGATGAAGTAAATCCCAGATAGAAATTGTTCTATGGATAGGAATCAACGGCTGTGCCTCTTGATGGGGAAAAAAGCGTTGATCCCAATGATCCAAGTGCAAGTTTCTTCCTTGATTTGACCAAGTACCGTTAGAGGTGCAGTCAGATCAGTTGATCCGTAATGATCTTGACTACGTTAGAGTAAAGAGTTATCCTGGTGGAATCGCCCATGCTTTCCGGGTAAAGGAAGTTTTTCCGGTTTCGGTTTTGGACAAACCGACGGATTAGTCTCTTGTCCGGATATTCGTGGGCGAGGCCCCGAGTGTGAGACCCCTACCCGCGCATGATGTGTTACTTCCGCTGCCAGTATCCTGAATCCGTTGCTCAGTGGGAACATGGATCTCACAGTTGGTATCAGAGCGGTTTTGAAAGCTAATAAAGATAATTAAATTCTTATCTGAAATTGGTAATAAGAATTCAGAAACAGCATTTTTATAATGTATTTTCATTCCGTAAGCTTCTTTAATGAAGAAATTTTAAGCAAAGAAATTGTTTTTATAGATGGAAGTTCCCCATTTATCTGGTATTCCCGACCTCACCCAGTCTCAAGATATGATTGCATTTGCCTTCGAGCATCTCATCTCTTCCGCTTCAACACGAACAAGCCGAGCAAGACTCGCACGCCATTTTGAGGAATTATATTTTCCTAACCCAGTGGAGAGACAACAGCATACGCGGGTTGCAGGGCTATATATCCACGCCTCTTATAACCGGCGTGCAATGCTGAGGCAGAACCTCTCATTGGCCATGATTTTGATAAAGCTGAAAATGACGCGTGGTGTCATTCTATATCTTTCAACGCCTCAAAATTAACGTGCTTGCCGAGTTTATAGACTCCTTAGTCGATTTATCCCTAAGGAGAAAATAATAGCTCCCTTCGCAGTTAGAGAACTTATGTAACAGGGCATGACTATGGCCCAGTACCGTCGTCTTATGCGTCTCTCGAAGAGATTTTGAATTTTGGAGCCGAGCCACTCTATGTAATTATTGCAACTTGTATATAAATATACAAATGTTTTTTTTTATGGACGATCGGATAAAGAAAAATCTATTTATCAGACTTAAGTCATAGATCTCTAATAAGATCAACTGAGGAGCAAATTATGTCAAAAGTTTATCAAGACGCACAAAAAGGTTGTAATTGTTTGATATAATTCATACAAATTGTTAATTCAAATTGAAATTCGTAAATTAGTAATTGGGTCTTCAATTGGAAGTACCGCAATTGTATGGAACCCTGACTTGCTTGAGACCTAGACATGATGGTATTTACCTTATAGTTTCGAGTATCATGACTATCCGTATATACCGAGGGTATAACTGTAGCTCTTTACCGACAGTATATACGAGTAAATCTAAGACTTGAAATTATAAGCGTTAATGCTATCCAGATGATGATTTTGAATGTGGTTGATATGATTTTTAATTTTGTTTGGGAACTGATGAATTGATTTGGATTCTGATTGAAAAATGATGATCCTTGAAAATGGGTTGAAATGTAATAAGCTGAGCGAAACCACAATGTGGATGATTGGGACGAGTCCCTGTAATGATAAATGATGAAAATGATTCAGCAAATCACTATGAGATTAGTGGATTATGTTGTCAAATTGCTACTGTTAATACTTGAGACGGTAGATCAAGTTAAGGGATGACAAATTGAGAACTTGCTTAACTTAAATTCCGTGGAGGAATGTTCAGAAGGAAATTTTCGGTCTAATGGACCATTATCGTGTTAAAGATATGAATGATATGATTTGAATGAATTGTTATTTAATGATGAATTCTATATAAGGGATATTTATCCCCATATTCTGTTGGGTTGACCGGAATATAAGGAACCCCAGAATAAATTGGATCTTAAGCAAAAAAGTTGTCCTCTACTTGCGAGATGAGGACATCTTGCACCTTTTAAGTGGGGTAGAATGTAAGATTCCTCCCCCAGCCTTAGAGGTATACAGGAGTAAGAATCTCCCTTTCTGATCTTATAATTATTCTCTCTCTAAAATAAAAGAAAGATTCTGTTTAAAAAAGGAAGAACCTTTTTCCTGAATACTTCTCAAGAGTCCCACCTGTTTTAAGGATTCAGAACAACGAGTTCAGAAGTGAGAATCGATGTTTTGGATATCAAGGTTTTGGTCTCGAGTACGGCCCAAAAGAAGTTCTTTATCTCTTGGGAAGTATAAGAAGCTATCTCCTAGATATTGTGGACCAAAGAAAGTAGGTGATTTAGCTTACGAACTTCTTTTATCTCCTCATCTCAAAGTTCTGAATGCCTTCTATAGAAAAATGTGCCAAACCCAAATCATGGAAAGACGGTAAAACTTCAGTGGCAAGTTACCATTGGCTTCTAAGTTACGCTAGCTCCTTCCTTTATATAAGTCGCAACTTTTACTTGTCGTTCACAGTAATCTTACTTCCATCGATCTTCTTTCTTTCTTAATCTCCTTCATGGCTTGGCAACAAGAATTAGTTTTATCCATGATGATTTCTCACCTTCAAGACGCAAGGGAGTCTGTGAAGAAAGATTTTATAGAGCAGTATGAGCGCTCACTTTTCCCTCACTTGGGAACTTCTGTAGCGCAGACAAAATGGCGGACCTATCAAGACATAACTAGGGTAACACCCTGGGGTCAGCAGCACTTTCGTAACAATGTCCGCTTGGCCATGGTTATTGAAGCTTTGGGTTTGGGTCCCCGATACTACTGCGTCATGAGATCAAGGCATCCTGGGTTTTCTGAGCGGGTCTTCTTACTGGCGTGTTTTCTTCCTCATGAGAAGATATGCCTTTACCCCGTTTTTGGCTTGCCTCTCAGAGGTCCTTTTGTTAGATCACCTCATACCACTGAGATAGGTGCGGCAATAACCAACAGAATTATTCCCATAGATGAGTTACCTTATACTTGTGCAGCTTGTGAGTGCTGCTTTTGTGATCATATGATGGACGGGCTTATGGAAGTGTAAAGAGTTCTTCTATCTTTACTATATAAGTTCCGAGAATGAATAAAGTTTAAATCTTGTTCTTATCTTGAATCTTGCTCTCTTGAGACTTTTTTTTTAATTGGTGGTTAATCTTAATTAAAAAAAATTTCTCTCAGTCTCATACTTGTGCATCTTGCGAAATTACTCCCAGTTTGCGAGATGAGGGCATCTCGCGTTTTTTAAGTGGGGTAGAATGTAAGATTCCTCTCCCAACCCCTTTTTGATGTCTAGTATCTTCCCCTGTAATCAACCCCTCTTCAGAAATATAAAGACCTTGTTTCTAACTATTTTAGCCTAGAGAGAGAAATATTCTAGAGAGAGAATATTCAGATTTTGAATATTTTTGGATAGAAAAATATCTCTTATAATTCATATGAGTTCCCCTGAAACAGAAATTCAAAAACAATTTTCCAATGTGCAATTGGAATTAATTGGAAATAGGTATAAAGAACCTTAGTCTAAGGGTCTAGATTTTCAAAAATCTTTAGACTATGGTCCAATTAAGGTTCCTATGGGCCAATAGCATCAATCCATGTGTAGGGAGTAGATAAATCCAATTTGTAAAAAAGAAGATACCCAAAAATGAGTAAATGCTCACATAAGGTGAAGAGTTGAAAATGTACAAGGTTTATTAGTAAAAAACTATGAGCAATATTAAAAATATGAGATATTTTGGGAATAATGATTTTATTATGACACATATGTAAGGAAGGGGAGTCTCTTAAATGCTCACATAACATGAAGATTGAAAATGTACAAGGTTTATTAGTAAAAAACTATGAGCAATATTAAAATGATTCCATTATGACACATATGTAAGGAAGGGGAGTTCTTTAAAGGATGTGCATATTTCACATAAGATGAAGAGTTGAAAATGTACAAGGTTTATTAGTAAAAAACTATGAGCAATATTAAAATGATTCCATTATGACACTTATGTAAGGAAAGAGAGTTCTTTAAAGGAGGTGCATATTTCACATGCTTGAATGAGTTTTAAACTCATAAAAATTGAGATATTTCATCTCTCCTCTCTCCTCATTTAAGTCTAGTTCCAAAAAGTTAGCTTAACTGACCTAAAAATGGTCAAATATTGACCAAACTGATTTAGAAAATTCTAGAATCAGTTTGTTTGGTTAGGAGCTCAATTTTTCCTATAAATAGAAGCCTCCCCCTTGTTGAAAAATAGATAGTGTTTATGCATCGTTACTCTACTCCACCTAAGCCAAGAACTGTGAATTCATTTAATAATTCACTAGTTTTTGGAGCTTCCCTCTTTCTTCAATCCCCATTAGTGGCTCCATCAACATACTTAACCAATTGATTGGTTGGGGGCCTCTACCGTGAACAAAGAATCAAGCAATTTGTAAGGTAATTAGTGAATATTGATCTTTCTATAATTTCTCAATGTTTCTCTCTTCTCAACCCCTCTCAAGCTTGAGAAGTTTAATTGGTATGGTTTTTTTTACATGCTATTGAAGTTTGAATAGTAGTGAAGAGTTACATAATGCTATTGAAGTTAATTTTCATTTATGTTTAAATTCTAATGATTTTTATGTAAATTCTCTCTCTCACTCAAGAAATGGTCATACTCATGACCCATTCTCAATCCAAATCAAGCTTTTCATAAAGCTTTTCCTTAACCCAAGATTAAGCTATGCTTGAGGCCAAATTAATGGCTTTTTTCTATGCTTTTAGTTTATGTATATTAATGATTCAATCCATTATGGATTAATAATCCAATTAGAGATTATTTTAATTATTTTCTTAATGATAAGCATTATCCCTTAGAAAAATTGAGATTTATCAGTCATAGTAGCGGAGCTATGGCAAAATTTTTATAAAAATTATGCATAAAATAATCTCATTCAAAGCATAAAAAGAGGACTTCCTACCATATTCTAGGAATTATCATCCTAGATTAATTGAAAGAATTTCATTACAATCATGGAGAAATTGAATTTTAATATCATGCATAAAGGATAAGTTTTTATATCAAAAGTGTTATTTTTACCATTTTTATTTCATGCATAGAAGTATGCATAATGGATAAATTTTTATATCAAAAGTGTTATTTTTACCATTTTTATTTCATGCATAGAAGTATGCATAATGGATAAATTTTTATATCAAAAGTGTTATTTTTACCATTTTTATTTCATGCATAGAAGTATGCATAATGGATAAATTTTTATATCAAAAGTGTTATTTTTACCATTTTTATTTCATGCATAGAAGTATGCATAATGGATAAATTTTTATATCAAAAGTGTTATTTTTACCATTTTTATTTCATGCATAGAAGTATGCATAATGGATAAATTTTTATATCAAAAGTGTTATTTTTATCATTTTTAATTTTCATGCATAGAAGTATGCATAAAAGAAATTTTTTTTATATCAAAAGTGTTACTTTTATCATTTTTAATTTTCATGCATAGAAGTATGCATAAAAGAAATTTTTTTTATATCAAAAGTGTTACTTTTATCATTTTTAATTTTCATGCAAAGAAGTATGCATAAAAGAAATTTTTTTATATCAAAAGTGTTACTTTTATCATTTTTAATTTTCATGCATAGAAGTATGCATAAGAGTTGATTATTTTATTATAAAAGTGTGACTTTTATCATAATTGAATTTCATGCATAGAGGTATGCATAAAAGTTGTTTATTTTATTGTAAGAGTGTTACTTTTATCATATTGGATTTCATGCTAAAAGATATTCTTTTTATACTAAAAGTGTGATTTTCCTCATAAATGGATTTTATGCTTAACTTAGATGCATAAGAGAAATTCTTTTATTCTAAAAGTGTAATTTCCTACCAAACTGAATTTATGCATAAGAAGATGCATAAAAGATTGATTTTAATTTCGAAAGTGTTAGTCTCCTTAAATGGAATTTATGTATAAATAAATGTGTAGAGAAATCTTATATCAAATATAAGAATTCTCTTTTTAAAAAAAAGATATGAAATGTGATAAGATGTGATAAGAGGTGTATGAGATGTGATAAGAATTGATAAGATGCGTATGGAAAGTGATAGGATGTGATAAGATGTGTATGGGATGAGGTAAGAAGTGTATGTGATAGAATAGGATGTATATGGGTTGTGATAGGGCAAGAATGGATGTGATGTAAAAGATTAGATGTGAAGACATATGGGGTTACATGAATGGGAATGTGGAAATGGATGTATGTACGTGGATGTGTGGATGTGGAGATGGGAGTATGGATGTATGAATGTAAATGTGGATGTATGAATGTGAATGTGAATTAATGTGTTGTCGATATGAGGAAATGGATGAGAATGAGTACACATTGAATGGAATGTGGAATAAGTAATGTGGACTAAGGAGGGATAATGTGGAAAGACGAGAGTTTGATTTAGAAACTGTATTTTGTGACTGTTTGTAAATGACTGTTTTATGTCAAGAATGCTGGGGAAGCATTTTGACCATCTTGTGGATTAAGGTCATGAAGACCTAACTGTTAAAGTTGCAACTGCTGACGGAGAGTCAATGGAGGACGTCTCGCGTAGCAAGGTCGACCGAGGTCTTGACCAGCCTCGGTTCGATTTAAATGGTGAGCTTCCGGTACGGTGGATGAGGGACCAAGGAAGCGGCCTATGAGTGAAGCGCTAGGTCACCTGCGAAGGATCCTAGAGGGTGCTGACCATACGGTGCTCGGGCTCTGGGTCGCCCAGGATACCCACGCGTGCGTCGAGGAAGATATTGGAACAAGGAGTAAGAGTTATTTTGTGAAACCGGGCATGGATCTGGTTGATTGACCTTGCTGGTCTTCAATGGATGAGTCCATGGCTCTTTATATGGATCTGTTGGTTGATCTTGTTGATCTTCAACGAGAGTCCATCTTGATTTTTATAAGTGATTATATTGCCGAGTATTATGGGCTAGGAACTATTGAAAAGGCCCCTGTGTGGACAGGTGGTGAGCGTTCTAGTTGCCAATGATGCCATAGATACTCTGATGAAGGAATGATGGGAAATTATGAATCAACCGGATAAATTGGAAGATTATGATCAGTGGTACTATGGTTTCATTAAAGGATTGTTTTAAAGTTAGTTGATGCTAAGAAAAAGGCAATTTCATATTGGGTGTGTAAGTGGTGTGGCTAGTTCTATGTTTGCATGAACTTCCGGCTAGGGGGCCTTGGAACTCTTTTCCTTGGTACCCGGGACAAAACCTAACCAAATTTGAGATGCAGGAAGTATGGTATGTCATTGAATCCATACAAATGTGCAATTGTAGTTAAAAGAGGAGTCTTGTTGGGCCACGTAATTTCAGAGGAAGGTATACATGTGGATCCAAGAAAAATTCAGAGCATCATAAAGTCCAAGAGCCCAGTGAATCTGAAGGAAACATCTAGGTTTGTGGGTCAGATCAAGTGGCATAATAGACATTTAAGATATTTGTCAGATGTATGTGCACCCTTGTCACATTTAACCAAGAAAGGAGTAGAATTCAGGTGGTCAGAGGCCCAGGAAAAGGCGTTTCAGACTTTAAAGAAGATGATGGTGGTAGCTCCAATTTTGTAGCCTCTTGATTGGTCTTTACCATTCCATGTATTTGTTGATGCCTCAGACATTGCAGTAGGAGCTGTTCTTATGCAGGCAAAAATCAAGAATTCGTTTAGACCTATCTACTATGCAAGTAGAATGCTAACTTCAGCTGAGAGGAATTACTCAGTTACAGAGAGAGAAGCTTTGGGCATGGTGTTCTCTTTACAGAAATTTAGACATTATCTCTTGGCTAACAAAGTCTTCTTCCATGTTGACCATCAAGCTCTGTTATTTCTTGTGAAGAAACCACAGTTGACAGGAAGGTTAGCAAGATGGATGTTATTGTTGCAAGAATTTGACTTTGTGATAGTACATACTCCAGGGAATCAGCATGCTGTGGCTGATTATTTAAGCAGACTTGAAAGTAAGGAGGATGCTGCAGGAGTTAATGATTATTTCCCTGACTTTGATCTGTTTGCTATTCAGAGCTGGAGCTCTGACTCCTTTTATGATCAAATGTTGCTGTTTCACTGATGGATTGCTACCAGAAGAGATGAGTGTGGATCAGAAAAGGAAGTTTGTGCTAAAAAGCAAGCCATTCTTAGTCATTGCAGGAGCATTGTATAGAAAGGGGATAGATCAGATAATAAGAAGATTTGTTCCTGATTTTGAACAAGCAGTAGTGGTACAAGAGGCACATGCAGGGTTGTCTGGAGGTCACTTCTCAGGGGAGATAACAGGAAAGAAGATTTTACAATCAGGTCTATGGTGGCCAACAGTTTTGAAGGATGCTCACACATATGTCAAGGAATGTTTGGTTTGTCAGCAAGTGGGCCAACCCAACTCTAAAGATAGGATGTCAGACCACCCTGTGCTACCTCTAGATCCATTTCAAAAATGGGGATTAGATTTTGTGGGTCCTATCAAGCCAAAGAGCAAGACAGGTAAGAGTTACATTCTGGTGGCTACAGATTACTGTACTAAATGGGTGGAAGCAATGGCTCTCAGAGACAATAAAGCAGCTAGTGTGGCCAAATTCTTGTATAGTAGCATCATGACAAGGTTTGGATGTCCCATTGAGCTTGTCAGTGATCAGGGAACACACTTCTTGAATGATGTTATCAGAGAGCTGACTCAAACCCATATGATTTTGCATAAGAAGTCCACTCCCTATCATCCTAAGGCAAATGGACAGGCTGAGAGTTCAAACAAAATCCTGCTTAAAATCATTAAGAAGATTGTTCTTCAGGACAACAAGTCTGATTGGGATATGAAATTGGACTCAGCTTTATGGTCATTTCGAACAACCTTTAAAGTAACCACTGGAATGACTCCTTTTAGGCTTGTTTATGGATTAGAAGCAGTAGTACCCATGGAGTTTGTGGTGCCTAGCTTGAGAGTTGCTGCAGAAAGCAGACTTCCACTCAGAGAATTTCTGATCTATAGACAGCACAATTTGAATCAGTTGGAGGAAGATAGCACAATCTCTGATCTATAGACAGCACAATCTGAATCAATTGGAGGAAGACAGAGCAATGAATCAGTTGGAGGAAGACAGAGCAATGAGTGCTTATGTTTCAGAGATCATTCAAAAAAGGAGACAAGCTTGGGTAAATAGGAATGTCAAGTTCAAAGTCTTCAAAGTGGGAGATTGGGTCATGCTTTACAATTCCAAGTTAGGGCCACACCTAGGGAAGTTGAAGCTCAGGTACATTGGGCCCTACAGAATTGAAAAAGACTTGGGGTAAGGAACCTTCATGCTTTCAGATGCCTTTGGAACATTGGTACCAAAGGGGGTGAATGGGTTTAGACTTAAGCCATTTGTGGGCACTCCCCTTGTAGTTCAGAGTACATGTTCAGATCAGGGCAGAGCAAAAGATCAGAGAACAGAGGAAATTCAGAGCTTGTGTGTGGATCAGAGTCTGCTTGGATTTTTCAATTTGAACGGTGGTTGGGGAATATATTTCGCACGAGTCGGCTGTCAATTGGCTTGATTTAACTTTTTGTCCGACATTATTTGCGGTAATGGCTGACGTGATGCATGAGAATCCCTATAAATCCGTAGCAGTGAGGGGACGGCATGCACGACTTCATCCAGTCCATTCTAGAAGTGCATGGAAGAGGAGATTGCGTGAGGAGACATCTGCGTTTCAGAGGCATCCATTCCAGAAGCCAGTAGCCTCATTGTGCTATGTGCCTCATTCTTTTTCTCTTTGTTCTACTTATCCCCCTGTTCACATGCCCCGTAGTTCTACCACCAGGCCAGACCTTCTAGCTCTGAATACTGTTAGGCAGAGGTTGGCCATGGTGAAGGGTAAGCAGGCTATGCAGCAAGGGCAACCTAATGTGGAGACCACATCAGTTCGACGGTCCCTGCGAGAGCATTCAACACCAAGCAAAGAAGTGGAGCAGTGTTTTAGCTCGGATTCTGAAGAGACGGGACAACAGGAGGAGACTTCTACGAAGGATATTTCTACTGTTGTGGGTAGCCTGATGGAGAACTTTGCACCCTTCAAGTACAGCATGGATCTGGAGAATAATGCAAATGTTCACAGTGGCTTACTTCAATTGGGTTGATCGGATATGCAAAATTGGCCTGGGCTGAGTGGCAAGACAATATCTATGCTCCCACATAGCTAGCTCTACTGAGAAAGATAGAGGGAGTACTCAAAGGAGGTACAAGGGTAACCCCAGCTCTGATTTCTCAGGTATTTGACTTACATTTTAACCCAAGTTTGGAAGCTTTGAATTTAGTTTTTGATGAGGATATGGAGAGAGAATTTGGGAACCGTGTGGGCTCCAGACATTATTATCATTTGAAGATAGTAGAGGCCGCCAGGAAGCAGCAATTGTGATGGTTTATGGAGCGTATTCTTTTACTTCAGAAGGTTGACTACATGTCAAAGGAATCTTATACCCCTTTAGCTGCAAGCAGAGGCAGGAGTGGATGTGGATTGGGCCACTGTGGTACATCAGAGGATTATGATTGAAGTGGGAGAGAAGGATAAAAGGAGAGCAGTTAGTAAGAGCAGGCTTGGCCCTTTCCTCAAGGCCTTATTTGATTATGACTCTTGTCAAACAGCTATACCTGCAAAGCCTGTGGACCCTAGACTTTCTTCACATACATTGAATCTGACTCTGAAGAGGAAACTTAGGGATAGATAGTTGACAGAGGAGGAGCAAAAAATAGTAGGGTGTCTCTTGGAGGCAGCAGGTTATAGTTTGGAAGAGGCTACAACTTCTGTGTTGCAGTCTGGGATAGATGAAGATGATGAACCATTTTTAGGGGCAAAAGTCTCTGGGATAGGGAAATCTCCGACTCCTTATCAAACCAAGTTGGGGAAGAAGATACAGTTGAATGAAAAGGAACATGTGGTAGGAGGCAGCAAAAGATATGACCTATTGAAGATGCAAGGGATGCCTTCAACTCCGTTGGCAGCAAAATCCGGTTCAGAGCAGTCTTGGACTGTCACTACAAAAAATGTGGGAGATACTCTTGTATTTCTGAGGAAGTTTTGTATGCAGCAAGTTGAAAAGATTAGGGAATATCAAAATAGAGCCAGATACCATTCAATTGGTCATCTTATAGTCAACTTGCCATTTTCAGCAGTACTTCATAAACCCTAAAACTACTAGAGAGTATCTGCCTCATCCAAAAAATTTCTATTTTTGCATATTGTGTTAGTACACATCATTAGCTATCCATAGAGCCAGATACCATTCAATTTGGATTTTGGGAACCCTTGAAAAATCTTCTGAGCGATTGAGATGATACTGAAGGCCAAAAGTCTTTTGAGCAATTGAGATGATGCCAAGGGCCAAACTCAACAAAGGGCACTACAAGGAAGCTCTTGAGAGTATGAAGCGGGCACATTGGAAGCAAGGCAAGAAGCAAATCAAGATGCTCAAGGAGCTAGCAAGAAGAAATCGGTGGCAATATCAATGAAGTGGTGCATTAAGAGGAAAATTTTCCACAAATACCTAAAGAAGGCGGGGACATGAACATGAACATGAACAACATGATGTATCTCATGCAAAGTATGATTGAAAGGATGGACCAAAGATTTTAGTCCATGGTGGACAAGTTTGACTCTATGAGCAAGGAGTTGCATGATGGGATAACAAGCTTGAGGCAAGATGCAGATGAAGGCAAAGAAGCTTACAGTGGACCTATGTTGCATCCATATGCACCAAACACTTTTCCACCAATGGGGCCACAAGCTTATGGATGTTTTGCGAGACCTTCACATGCAAATGCATTGCATACTCCTGAAGCTATTATGCACCATGTCGATGGAAATCATGGTTCTATTCTTGTTGGAAAGGACAAATTACCTCTGTCTTTGATGCAAAGTGGAACAAGTATGTCGGGTATGCTTATACATGGTCCTATGAGTGGGGCCAAGAACAAGAGTTTCTAAAACTCACGCTATAAATAATGCATGTGGGAGTGCATGCGTTATGGCGGTCACCCACATTCTTTCACATGAGTGATAGACACATGTCACTCATGTATATTCGATTATCATCATTGCATGCCACGTGCACTTAACACCATTACTTCTGACATCATCATGCAGCATCACACCTACTTAAGGTGGGACCTCTTTTGTTAAACCCTTAATCTTTGAGTTAAGCAGCAAGCTTTTCTTAAACAACACGGCTTATTTTCATCTATCTTCGCATCGACGTGATGTACTCTTTGTCATCTACACCATCTTATCTCTTCATGGGGGTGACATTCTATTGATGAGTAAGTTTTCATTTCTCAATTCAATGTTTATTAACTTGCGACATGTCTTCTTCTTCCTTGGCACATCTCTTCTGCGTGGGCTCCCGAGAGATTCCTAACAAAAAATAGAGCACTCCAACACCGCTCTTCGTGTAGTACGATCACTACAACGCAAGGACAGTGCACTTATGAGCTCTCTTCTCATGTTGTATTTATTGATACATGTACTTGTAACATAGGTGTTTAACATATGTAGAGTTTCCTTCATTGTGAATTCAATATAATGCGATATGGGGGGTGGGGGGGTTCAATGTGTTGGAAGTCTTTTTATCGCATTGTAGTGAATTTAATCCAAAATGTTTTCCTTGTTTGTCATTTGAGCTTATTTTGCAAGCTGGAGTTTCTTTGATTTATGAATGTAGTACAACGTGATGTATGGGGTTTGAATGTGTTGGTTGTTTGAATATCTTGTTGTGGTGATTTTTATCCAAAATTTGTCCTTATTGGTCATTTGAGCCAATTTTGCATATTGGAGTTTTCGCCATTGCGAATTCAATACAACACGATATGGGGGATTCAATGTGTCGAATGTCTTCCTATCGCGTTGTAGTGAATTTTATCCAAAATATTTTCTTTATTTGTCATTTGAGCCTATTTTGCATGTTAGAGTTCCTTTGATTGTGAATGCAGTATAACGCAATGTATGGGTTTGAATGTTTTGGTTGTTTTCATATCGCGTTGTAGTGGCTTTTATTCCAAATTTGTTCTTATTAATCATTTAAGCCAATTTTGAGTGTTGGAGTTTCCTTCATTGTGAGTTCAATACAACGTGATATGGGGGGTTCAATGTGTTGGAAGTCTTCCTATTGCATTGTAGTGAAATTAATCCAAAATGTTTTCCTTATTTGTCATTTGAGCCTATTTTGCATGTTGGATTTTCTTTGATTGTGAATGCAGTACAATGTGATGTATGGGTTTGAATGTGTTTGGTTGTCTGCATATTGTGTTGTAGTGATATTTATCCAAAAATTTTCTTGGTTAGTCATTTGAGCCATCCGTCCGATTTTGTTATAGATGGCACATACAAAGTGGACTGTAAGAGCCTCCTCAAAAGATCCTAAAATAGGTCAAAAAACTGCACCGAGAAAGAATATATCCAACCTTTGGGGGGTCAATGAGGACTCGGAGGTACTAACAGCATAGGTTCATTTTGCATGAACTATAAAAGGTGCAAAGGCACATGTAGAGCACAATTCCAAAGCTCCCATTCCAACACCTTGTCAGATCCATTTGCAAAAGGAACCGCTATGGTATGTGATGGCAAGGCTCTGCACTAGGTTACTTGCAGGAGGCTACCGAGGATTGGCTCATTGAGAATTTTTAGGACAACTACATTCTAGCTGCCCATGTACACAGAGTGACAGTGAGTCAAAGGACATATACTCATTGCTATGGCTTCTTTGGTTCAGGTATGACAAGACTTTAGAGCCAGTTAATGTCACTAACACAAAGATGAAAGGTATCCTGGAGATCCCTCCCCTGAGGGAAAGAGTTAGTGTGTCACTGAAGAGACATAGTTCCATCATTTGTGTGACACACAACTCAACATACAAAATACTAATAACAACGCTGGAAATAGGGAGGCTAATAGGGAGAGTATTGAAAGGGCGATAAGAGAATCTGCCACTCTAGAATTTCATAATTCTAATGTTTAAGCTTTGAGGTAACTGACCCCCTCATTCATTGTGAGGTTTTCGATGTGAAACACTCCTCAATAATTCCCTTTTGACGTGGAGGAGATTGATGTCTTATCCAGAATGCATGAGGAGGTCAACAATAGAGTGATGCAGGCTATTTTAAGGTTTGCTATGTCCATGCCCTAAACTTTAATTTAAATTCTTATTCTTTCTCAAAGTAATTCGATGTGAATTATCTATGTAACCTAGTTTTATCAAATCTCCTATGGCGGCGAAGGGTATATATTTTGGATTCTCTTATATCCTGCTACCTTCAGAGGAAGTTTCCTATGTGGATATATGTCTGTAGTTTAGGCATGTAGTTTGGACCAAGCCCAGATCTTGTAATGGCCTATCATGAAAAGTAAGTGTCATGTGACCTAAATTTTACTTTTGGTATTCTAACATTGATACTAGATTTATCATCTTATATTGTTTATTAACTTTTGTAGTGCACACACTAGAGTTTGATTTCTATAGATATTGAGTTGAATTGATGTTATCTTGCCAATTCAAATGCTACAAAGGAGGATATTTTTTGGTGGGCTTCCTATAGTGAGCTTTTTTGCTATTTTGTTAAGCTTTTCTAAAGTTATTTTCTCATTCATGTTGTGTAGTGGGCTAGGTGATGGCCTCTACTACACCACCTACAAGCACACAAGAAGAGAAATCCCAACTCCAAGGGCACTAATCAGACCTGCACTTGCCCTCTTACCCCTAGTTGTCTTTGTTGTGGACACTTCAACACCCTCCCAACCTCCCTATCTGGTCCAACTACCTCCTTCAACTATCCTCCTAGTTAGCTCTAACCTCCAACACCTCTCATTTTCCATTTTAGAGTCTCTACTAACCATAGCTGACATCCAGCTAACTAGATACCACTCTAGCTAACACAGAACCCTTAAACAATTAGCTGATCATGAATGTTACAATTTGGATCTCTAGTAGATCGGCCAATTGCAAATTGACTAGCTTGGTGTGACGAGCCACATTCTCCCACAAGGTCCCCTCTCCTCCCATTGGTAATAACTCCTCTAATTTTGGCATTGGGGTTGGAGAGGGTATGGTATATACGGCTGCCTCCGTGATTCCATGTGAGAATATGCATATGGCAAGATCCTTCTAGTGGGTTCAAATGGTGTGATTTTCATGAGCACCTTGAACATGAGTTTCAGCTTCACGAGGGGGTTGCCTGCTTTGGATGAAGTCGTCGTACTCTATAGCTCTCAAAGACTCAAGGACATTTACATCAATAAAAGCTTGGATATCATCCTGAGAGTGATGATCACGTACCTCATCGACCAGCCTTGGTGGAGATAGAGTTGGTGCCGGAATCTCCTTGGGGGCAAGAGTGTTAGTGGGAAAATCAACGGGGATAGAAGAGCAACGAGAGAAGATACAATTGGCCTCAGTTTGTTAGTAGAAGATACACTAGGAAAGGGATTTAATAACTTATTGGAAATTGAAGAGAACACTGGATAAGTAAAAGAAGTGGAGGTTCTTGGTGTTTCTTCTTGACCCTCTCCAAAACTTGGGGGTGGTAAGCTAGGCATGTTAGTGTTCGTGAATTCTTGGAGGTCAAGTATATGTGTTGTGGTTATATTAGGATATTCAATATGCTCCTTATCAAAATTATAAACCACGTAAGTGAGAATAACCTCCAAATGCTTATGGATATTTTGATAAAGTTTTATAATACCAAAAGGATGATATAATGTGGATTCTAAGAGGTTTAGATGCTCATGGCTATTATAAACTTCAATCCAACCATGGCTAATAACCCACTGGTAGCTGCGTGCAACAACTTGATACCGACATCATTGGGATATCATCTAGTAAAAATAGGTCAAGTTTATTGACACTGTCATCCACAATGTCTGATTGTTACATCACTCGACACCAACTACAAAGGTTTAGCACTATGGGATGTAAGGTGAAGAAGAAAATATTAGCTAGGTCATTAAGGATTATATCCCCTCAAAGTATGCCCATTACCAAGGTTGGGTTTGCATCCATTTCGGTGTTCCGATGAATTAGTGCTAGGTCTCCTAAACTGAGGTCTTTTGGTTAGGTTAATTTTGTATTGAAGAAGAGAGAGGGTTAGTGTAGATAAAAACAATGCTACAGTCTGAGGAGGGGTTTGAGGAGTTAGTGGCACACTGAACCTATCTCCAAGACACGTTCAATGAGTTGGCGTAATTCACATCCGGTTGATTAGTCCTTTGAGATCTTTGTTGGAGGGCAAGTTGGCATTTTACTTTCTGTATCCTAGAGTCTTTGGTGTGGTAAGTAGTGTGGAGATGGCTGCTTCTCACATATCTCAAGTAGCCAGCTCTTCATATCTTCTTTTAGCTTCCTCCTTTATCATCTTGGAAGTGTTGGCTTGAGAATTAGACTCTTCAACCAACTTTAGCCACTCCTCTGCCAAGCTTTGGTTGCTAGTTAGTTGCTAGTGTACATGTTCAAGGACCTATTGATGAGCTGACCAGCATTTGATCTATCTCCATTGTCCTTGCAGTGATCACCTCATTGAGGGCTTTCAACTTCTCAGCATGTGCTTTGTTTATTTGCTCTCGTTCGGTTTAAAGGCTTACCATTTGTTCTACTTTAGTAGTGGCTTCATTGAGTATGTTGATCTGCCTTGTATATCCTTCTTCCTTAGCTTGGAACGTGGCATGGGCTTCCTTTAGCCAGCTGTGTATGTTGCTCCTCTTTCTCCTTGGTATGTGCCACTTCCTTTTAATGTTGTGCCATTGCTTGGTCTACCTGTGCCTTGAGCTCTGCATTTTCCTTGGTGGTGCAGACTATCATCTTGCTCATCATCATGTTATTGCCCTCTAAGGTTTGGAGCCTTGCCTCATGTTCATCGGCTACCTTTAAAAATTTTAGGATGACCTCTCTATGTGTGGCATCCGTTGAAGCTAATTGCTCCTTAAGCACCTTCACTTGGTCAGTGGAATCCTGGACTTGTTTCCAGAGTTCAACATTCCTGTCATGTAGCAGTACGAAAATGACATCGCCATACCCTTTGCACTTGGGACCAAATACTTGCATTTGTAGAGGCTGAGCCTTCTGTTTGGTGCTACTACTACAGAGAGCAGCTTGTCGAGGCCTTCAATGGTCTCTTTGAGGAAGCGATCAACCTTGATATTGCGCAAGAAGGATCCTTGTCCTATTTTGTCCTTAGTGTCCATTCGCCTTTGCTTATTGGGACTTGGAGTCTCGTTGGCTCTCTTTCTCTTCTCAGCTTGTGCGAAGGTGGCCTCTTCATTCCTTTCACCCACATCTTTTTGTGGTAATTGTTACTCCATTGGAGCCAGTGTTGCACCAATCTTTGTTGAGGTGGGCTAATCTGAGATTATTGAATCATGGAGTGGGGAGAGGTTTTTGAAGACTAATTGGGCATGGCTGGAAGGTGGTGTGTGCAGTGTTGCACTTATTGTCAAGCTTAGATTCTCCCTTTCTTTTGCTTCCTGTTGCTCTAGAACCTATTGGAAGGACACAATGTCCTAGGCTACCTCTTCTTCCGGACGTTGTGTCTCTGATTGTACCTGTTGGAGGCTGCTCTCCATCTTTTTACTTTTCTTTGACTTTTTACCACCCTTCAGCTCTTAAACTAGCTCCTTAGTCTCCTTCACGACCACTTGTCCCTGTTGCATCTCTTTTGAAATTAGGGCAGATATATCCATGGTTCTTTCAACCTGAGGTACCTCTACCTCCTACGTTTTTTAGGGAATGGGGAGGTTTGCTGCATGGCTAAGTACTCCAGCTCTACAAGACATGGATTACACACCTTTGATTAGTGCAATTTCAGGTAATTCTCCATTTCCCTGTGTATATACCAAATATACCAACCCCAATCCTCTTGTTTCTCCTCATGTACATTTGCTATGTGATTGAGAGGGATCCTATTATATCTGTCCACCACTGGCTTTACTTGCGTGAGAATTGACATTGCTCTACAAGCTCTCTCATCTGCTGCTTCATCCCTTCTATTCTCGTAATCTGCCCCATTTGAGTTAGAGGAAACCCTCTTCAGCATGTCCTCCATGGGCATCTGATTGATTGTATGGACATGTGTCTGTATGGGGGTGTCAACTATAGAGCTTCCTGTATTATTCCCTCCATGATGAGGACTTGCTCAGTCGATCCATCATACTTCGTGATTGTACCTCGCTTGATATTTCTATCATAAGACTTCAGAAATTCCACACATAGGGTTGGGTTGATGGTATAGGGGAGGACCTCTGCCACTCCACCAAGTCCCACCTTCTCCATCTTGTACTTGACATTTGTATCTTCCAAGATCTTCAAACACTATGCACTATGATACTGGAACATGATCTTCCCTTGAGTTGTCTAAATGTCGGAGTGGATCATTGTCCCTTACAGTTCCTGTGCATACGGACCAAGTTAGGTGAGCTTGGTACCACTTAGTGCTCTTTTCCTCTTGTCTACTAGTGACCCTATGCCACTGGCCTGAGTTACGACTCGATTCCCCTCAAGTTTGTAGAGGTAGCAGAGGAGGCTATATGTAACATTTGAAAAGAACATCAGTCATTGTGATTGTTTGGAGCTCGCTGCCCCTTTTCTGTCTTCTTCTTCTTTGTATGTGTGCATGGATGTATGATGGGAAGAGTGTTAGTTTGGTGAGCAATGAATCAAGAAGGGATGTGTGTGAATTAGTGTTTGCCATGAATTAGTCTTATTCCATGAAGTGTTGACCCGTGAAGTAGCAATGCGTGAAGGTTTAACTCGTGAAAGCTTAACCCGTGAAGTAGCAATGCGTGAAGGTTTAACTCATGAAATCTTAACCCATGAAGGCTTAACCCGTGAAATGTTAAATCGTGAAAGCTTAATCCGTGAAGGGATAAAGTGTGAAAGCTTAACCCGTGAAGGGTTAAAGCGTGAAATGTTAAATCGTGGAAAGCTTAACCCGTGAGTGAAGGGTTAAAGCATGAAATGTTAAATTGTGAAAGCTTAACCCATGAAGGGTTAAAGCATGAAAGCTTAACCCATAAAGTGTTAGTATGAGAAGTATTAACCCGTGAAGTGTTAGTACGTGAAATGTTAAATCGTGAATGGCTTAATCCATGAAGTAGTAATTGGTTAGCTTATGAAATAGAAGATTTTGGTGTGACGATTAACAGTGTGGAATGATTGTTAGTGGTTTGTAGTTGGTGTGGGCAACCAAACTTTAGCAATTGGTGCACTATTATCCAAACGGAGATTTTAGTTTGGACTCTGTGAAATAGCAGGCTGCTATTTCATGGATTAATTTCCTAATGCCTTTGTGAGGGGATTTATGGGAGATGTTACTTTGAAGAATGCATGTGTAATGATGATAGAAATAACACGATGAAAACAAGAAAATGCACAGATGGAATCGATTTAGTTTGCATAATGCAGAGATGTGTTCAATGTTTCAAAAGAGCTTCAACAATGTGTTATGCTTATTAACGATTGAAAAAAGTGAATGTGTGCGTTGAGCTCCTACCTGAGAACCAATGTTCGCACACACACAATCGATGAGTTGGTGGGTAAAAAGCACGCCGATAATGGAGAAGTGCAAGAAGATGCTAACAATGGAGAATCTCATGAAGAAAGCCAATGAAAAATGCACAAAAAAGGAAAAATGAAGTATGTATGATCTAGCCATTCTTGGCACCGGTGGCCATCTTAATTAGGTATGCCACATGTCTGCCTATGATTCATGACAGCTTTTTGACCATTTCATGGTGTGAACTGGCATGAGTCAGTTCACGTTGTGAGAACTAGGTTGAAGTGTTTCACGATGTGAAATATCTTTGAGCATTTCATGATGTGAACTGGCCCGAACCAGTTCATGACATGAAACAACTTACACCCTTATGCATGCAAATATTGATACCCTATGATTTCCTATATTCTCAAACACTCCAAGGCCACATGTTATGCATTCAGAGGAGTAGAAGTGTACACGTGAAATGAATGAACATGTTTCATGGTATGAAAATCATACCCCTTTACCTTGTACCTAGTTGCTTGGAGCTCGGTACCCCTTGTCATTCTTCTTCCTTTTATTGCCACAACAACCAATGTTGTACTTTGGAACGTGTGGGTATGTGTTATTGCAAGTGCTTAAGTTCTGAGTGAGAGCTTTTGATTTTTCCTTCCATCTAGTGGAGGAGTACATCCACCAAATCCTGGTGAACCTGTTTTGCTTCTTGTGCATGTGAGTGCACATTTTCTTTACCCTAGTCGACAGCTTGGTTCAGCTTTTCCACCTTGGTGGATGACATTGGTGGTGTTGCACTCCCTTGTCTTGGTTGAACTGGTTTCTTTCTCCATACCAATTTTAGTGCTTCCTTAGCACTTGATTTAGCTGGGACTTGGTCCTGTCTTTTCTTATGGCTCTCTTCTGTTCTTTTGGAGGTACATGCGAAATTGGGTCTTGGATTGGTTTTGGTACCCATATTGTTTCATTACCTTGATTGTAGCCATGTGCTGCTAGTAAGTCTTTTCAAACCTACTGTTGTTGAAATGCTAAGTTGTGTGCGGGCTTGATAGGAATATTGCTTTCTCTCGTGGGTTTGATTTCCCATGTTTCTTACTTGTAGCATGGCTTCCTTGCCTTCATACCCCTGAGGGTTTGTATGTATCATAGTATCCTTAGGCTTGAAATTGGGCTTTGGAACCCACTATAGATACCTTTGCTACCTATGCTTTGGTTCTCTTGAAGAGGGATGATTTTTCGATGTGGATGCTTGTTCTGTTAAGCCCTCTGCTTTTCTCAACATTGGAGACTCCATGATGCATGCCACTACATGTTTTCCCTTATTCAATGGACTTCATAACGATACAGTGATGGTGTCTTTGCCATCATTGAGTTTTACTTCTCGTTTTGGCCCTTGGATGTGACAGTTGCTAGTGCAAATCCAGGATCATCCAAGAAGCATCTCCTCTTCCATGGTTCCTGCAGGCATAACAAATACCTTCCAGACCAAGGGATTATTTCTGATTGGGATGTTTATATTCAAAAATCCTATTGTTTGTGTAATAGATGGATGCACACTACGGGGGGTTTGTTTAAGGCTAACCATGTCTCATAGGAGATCATGTTATGACTTGACCTTGTATCAATCAATGCCATGCTTGTCATGTGACTACCCCTTGTAGAGACTTTGACACTAAGTCATGCAGGTTCAATGTCCAAGTCATCCTTGTCAAACAAGGTGAGTGAAGCCATGTTCACATGTAGCATTCTCCCTTGGAGTCTTTTTTTTACTTTGGCTTCCCTTGATTTGGATTCCTCTTGAGCTTGTTTGATCTTTTCCTTGGCTGGCTCTATCTTTTGTTTTAGGAGATTCTCTTGTGTGAGAATTTCCTAGGTCAGGGGTCCATAATATTTCTTGAGTTTGATTCTATTGATATATCCTTCCATTTCTACCCCCTCGATTGTTTTAGCTCGAATAGACCCTTGAGGGCTGATTTCAGAAACTCTAAAAGGTCTTAACCCTCTGTATTTCAGTTTCTTTTTCTTGGTGCTTCCCACACCATACATGAGGATGAGGTCCCCCATTTCCAGTTCCTTGTGTTTCAAGTTATGTTCAAACCAATGTTTTCTCCGTAGTTTTCGACCATAAGCCCATGTGATGCAATCACTTGGGTTTCAACAAGTTTCTCCAAGTCAACCAACCTCTCGGCTAACGCATTTTCTATAAGTCTTTCCTGTACAGTAATTTCACAAGCTTGGAACTAAAAATTCCATAGGCATTATCGCATCAATTGTTGAAATATACAAGTGAATAGGGTGTGTGCGGGAATAAGCCCTTAGCGCAAGAGGCTATAAAAGAGGATCTGTAAATGTGAGAGAAGCTGTGAAAAGGTGAGAAGTATCTACTGGGAGAAAATAAAGGGTAGCATGAGAAGTTTAGGAGGTGTGGAGATATTCTGGGAAGAGGTGGAGAGAATCAAGCAAAAGAGGTGGAGTGAATCAAGGAGAGATCAGTGGTGGGATTAGATGCTTGGATGTAAACTCTATAAAAAAATTGAGGCATTGGCCTAATGAGAATTCGCTGGTTTATGATTATCCATGCCTACATTAAGCTATCAGTTAATTACTCTCACTAATCATGTCTTAATTATCATATAATCTCTTTTCTAATGATATTGATTCTAGCATTTGATCCACCATAGCTCATCACATTGCTACAAATTTAACATGGTATCAGAGGCCTAGCCTAGAATCCATCAAATTTATGAGCCCATTATCTTGCTAATCACCTAGCTAATGAAGATTAATAGATAATTAAGTTTTTTTACCTCTTTTTCAAAGAGCTTCTGTACCCCCAGCTGGTGGAGGGGCTTGATCTCCCTCCAAGCTTAACAATAGCCTCCAAGACTTTAGCCACACATAGCAACAAGCCCCATGCTCCAGCCCATCAAAGCGATTCGCCAAACCGCCTTCTACAACTGTAGATTTTCACGAATTCGCTGGCACCTTTTTTTTAAAGGAGATTTGAGATCTTATCTCTGCACCCAGAAGACATTGCTCTAATTCCTCTTGACCTTAGGGGTTTTCAAGGGTGCTCTACAAGCTGGTGAAGACAGTTTTTGATTTCATCAAGTCTATAGTGAGATCCATGCTCTCCATCAAATCTGTAGGTGACTTTGGTAAAACAAAGATAAAGCATTCAATGTTTGGTCAAATCTTGTGTTTCTTGGCTTAATCCTCTACTAGACTAATTGCTATTGATGGCCTTGAAAGGATTTAAGCTCATTTGAACTCTAAGGCCCCAGATCTGGACTTCCCACATACTCTATTTTTTACACACAAAACAGAGGATTATTTTGCTAATCAATACTAATCACTGTATTTTAGTGCAATTGAGCATTCAAATTAACCATTGGGTATCTGATACAGATCCCTATAACTTCATATTGCAATTCGGAGATGGTTTGATACTCCAACCATTCAGTACAGATTTGTTACCCTTGGTTTAATGTAATTTCTGGTGAATTTATGCTGATAAATCTGTTGTAATCATCACCTAAACACCAGATTGAGTTGTAAAAGGGTAGACATTGCCCTTGAATCTTGAAATTGGATCAAGAGGTAAGACCCCCTTCACATCATCATGAGCACGACACAAGAGATGGCCAAATTTAATGGGGAGTAGTTTTATACATGGCAAACAAAAACCATGTATCTGCTCATGAGGAAAAATCTGTGGGGGCTAGTTGAAGGAAGAGATGAATGCCCAAAGGTGAGTGGAAAAATGAGTGGAAGAGCAGGGATGAGAAAGCATTAGGACTTATCGCACTTAGTTTAAATGATGAAACCATTCATCACATCACAGGGATACAATGGGCAAAAGATGCATGGGATGAACTCAATAAATTATTTGGCACTCAAGCAAAAAAATTCAAAGATAAATCTGTTAATGCAAATCTACAAACTGGATATGAAGGAAAGTGAACCTTTAATCAGACACTTGAACAAATATAAAAGCATTAAGCAACAACTCGCAGCCATTGGCAAGAAGGTAGAAGATGATGAGGCACTAGCAGTGCTTCCAAAGAGTGTGTACAAAGGTAAATATGAAAACATTATAGCAACATTAAAGAATGTACCTGAATTGAAGTTGCACGAGATAGAAGGAACTCTACTAGAGAAGAAAAAGCATTCTTCACCACCTGAGGAGGATTCTCTCGAGGACGAGGACGAGGAAGAGGCAGGAGGAAGGAGCTTCACTTGCCACAACTGTGGAAAGCATTCTTCACCACCTGAGGAGGATTCTCTCGAGGACGAGGAAGAGGCAGAGTAGGAGGAAGGAGCTTCACTTGCCACAACTGTGGAAAGCCAGGAGACACATGGTAAGAGACTACTACAGCAAACCCATTGGAGAAGGAACGATATCGACAAACTTCATGGAGGCTCCTAAGGAAGTGGAGTCAGATATCGACAAACTTCATGGAGGCTCCTAAGGAAGTGGAGTCAGATCATCTTTTCTGAGAGAGAGAGAGAGAGAGAGAGAGAGAGAGAGAGAGAGAAACCCCATAACCCAATGTAACCTGTCCCAATAGAGTAAAACCACCTCTGAGCCACCGATGATGTAGGCCATGTGGTAGATGTATGTGTGAGCACTTTAGTCAAGGTCACGAGAACTTGTAGAGAGAGAACTTGTAGATGTATGTGTGAGCACTTTAGTCAAGGTCACGGGAACTTGTAGTAACCTTGGGCACATAGAGAGAGAGTGTGTCAAGGACTATGAGTTTAGGGACTTGAGGCACTAGTTGCAGACTACCAAGTAAGAGGGAAACTTGGTATAGGGTCCAGGTGTGCTAGGATTATTCACTTGAGGGGGGAGGTGTTGAAATATACAAGTGAATAGGGTGTGTGCGGGAAAAAGCCCTTAGTATAAGAGGCTATAAAAGAGAATCTGTAAATGTGAGAGAAGCTATGAAAAGGTGAGAAGTATCCACTGGGAGAGAATAAAGGGTAGCATGAGAAGATTTAGGAGGTGTGGAGATATTCTGGGAAGAGGTGGAGAAAATCAAGCAAAAGAGGTGGAGTGAATCAAGGAGAGATTAGTGGGATTAGATGCTTCGATGTAAACTCTATAAATTGAGGCATTGGCCTAATGAGAATTCGCTGGTTTTTTATTATCCATGCCTACATTAAGCTATCAATTAATTGCTTACTAATCACATATCTTAATTATAATCTAATCTCTTTTCTAATGATATTGATCCTAGCATTTGATCCACCATAGCTCATCACATTGCTGCAAATTTAACATCAATGCCATAATCTAGATGTAAGGGAGTGTATCTCGTTGGCCACCTTATATAATGTACGATAGGCCCATAATGCTACAGTCGGCTTGTGCTCCCAATTCATGCAACTGGATTCTAAGGTTTTAGTCACTCAGGATAGCACATAAAATCTTGTTTATGATCTCTACTTGGCCATTTACCTATGGATAATAAGGTGATGATTTGAGATGGTGGACTACAAGGAATCATATAAGTAATTGTTCAATCACCTCATTAATGGTGTGAACTCTAGTCATCTCACTGACTAATTCAAGTGGTTAGCCAAATCTGGAAATGATCTATTCATATGGGAACTTGGTTGTAGTCAAGGCCCCTTCAGAGGCTCTCGCCTCTACCCACTTAGTGAAATAATTTGTGGCCACACGATCACATAACGGGCTTGTGATAGATGCGATGCTGGACTAATGGGTCCAACAAAATAAATACCCCATTTTTGAAAGGGTTGTCTCACAATCACATGGGTGAGTGGCATCCTGTCTTTTTGTTGTGGAATAGAAAATCATTTATATTCCTCAAATCTTGTTACAAATTCTATGGGGTCCCCGAATAATGTAGGCCACCATAGTCCCGCTTTTGCGAGCTATAGCTTCTCCAGCAAAATTTCCTCTGGCTATTCTTAAGTGTGCTTCTTCTAATATCATGACAAATTCATCTTCTCGAACGCATCTCTTGAGGATATTGTCCTTGCCTAACTTATATAATTCTCCAGTAAAATCAATTAATAGGGTTCGGCCAGCTTAATAAGCCAAAGAGTCTTATCTTTGTTCAACAATCAATCTTGTGGGAAAACATGAGCTAGATAGTCGGATATTTCCTCACTCCAATCAGGCACCATGTTAAGTTTGAACAGATAAGCATCTAGGAGGTCATCATCATCAATGTCGATTCTCCGTTTGGAATTCTAGACATATCGTCTGCCAAAACGTGTTGTGTTCCTTTTCTCATCTCATGACCGTAAAGTCAAATTCCAGGAGTAGAAGTAACTAGCATGTTATTCTTCCAATGGTATAAGGCTTGTTCACTAGATATAATAGAGCTTGATGTTCCACAAAGAATACAAATTTATTGGCCAGTAGGTAATGTCTATATTTCTTTACAGCATATACTATGGCCAACCCTTCACGCTCAGTGGTGGTGTAGTTTATCTCTGCATCATTCAATTATGAGACAACTGGCAAAGTAAACTAGGTAATCCAATTTTGAATTCCCCAGGTTGCACCAATACGTATCCTAGCAAAGTTCGATGCATCGATGTGCACGTGGAATAAAAGATCCCAGTTGGGTGGTCTTAGGATTGGTGCAATAGCCAGTGCATTCTTCAACTTATCATATGCCTATTGGCATTCCTCACTCCATTCAAAGATAATGATTAGTCTATACAATGGCCTGACAATTTCAACATAGAATATGATGAAGCATTGATAATACCCAACGTGTCCCATAAATCGTTGTACACCTTTGTAGTTTGTTTGTGGAGGTAATTCCAAAATCAATTTTACTCTGCTCTCATCTGTGGAAATACCATTCTTAGACACAATGTGCCCTAATATTACATCATGCTCCACCTCGAATTGACACTTTAAGGGGTTTAAGAATATACGATATCATCAGCATCTCAAAAGCCTTCCTCAAGCAAGCCAAGTGTTCCATCTAGCGTGAGTGTGCACACAGATTGTCAATGAGTACCTCTAGCCACTTTTGTAAGTAGTCCTTGAAGATCATGCACATCAGTCGTCTCGCGAAAAGTTTTTGGGGCATTGGTGAGGCCAAAAGGCATAACCTTATAAGCATATGTTCCCCACATCGTATTGAAATCCATCTTGTGTTGGTCTTTTGGTGCTATGAACACATGATTATAGCCTGAAAACCCATCTAAGAAGCTGTATGCTTCTTCACCTACTACATGTTCCCTATACGGTAGTGGGTAGTGGTCTTTCATGGTGGCTACATTCACCTTTTTGAAATCAACACAAACTCTCAATTTTCCATTCTTCTCTTTAGCACAATCACGATTGGTGAAAGCCAATCTATGTGCTCAATTTCATAGATGAAATCCACAATGAAGTTTATCAATGTCCTCCTTTACAATCGCTGCATATTTCGGATTCATCTACTTGTACGATTTTCGCCTGGATGGTCTCAATCCTTCCATGATTGGAATAGTGTGTTGAACCACCTCAGGTGGTACACCCTTCATTTCTGTGTATTTCCAAGCAAA
Organism: Cibotium barometz; assembly: GCF_041138505.1. NCBI lineage: Eukaryota > Viridiplantae > Streptophyta > Polypodiopsida > Cyatheales > Cibotiaceae > Cibotium > Cibotium barometz. The sequence continues at coordinate 47,926,731 of NC_141078.1, read as the reverse complement.
ATAGTCTTTGAATTCTTTTAAGAGAACAATGAGCTCTTCTTCTTCAACCCACAAAACAGTTAAGTCTTTAGCAATGTACACAGGTTTGGTATCCTCCCTTGGCTCTCCCTTGGCTCTGCAATGTCTGCCTCCTTAACTTTCACTGGTCTGTCGCATAAGACGTGGATTGGCCATTTTCCTTTACTCTTTTGGCCATCAATTGGACCACCTTTCGTTCATCAATGGTGTATGTTTTGAAATGGTCCGACACTGAGCAAGTCTGGCTTGTCGTCCTCCTCATCTTTTGTCCAAGCCATCACCTTTTTTTCCTCACACGCTCAGCTTCAGCTAGAGCCTTATTTCGTCTTCTATGTCCTACCTTAGTGAGTTTAGGAATTTTCAGCTCTTGTGGTGTAGCCTTTTCCTCTCATTTTCCTTCCAGGGTTATCTTAACTCCTCACCCCAGTTCTTAGAAAATTCCTCATGCACCTTAGTGAACTCGAGATATCTTAGCCACTGGGCATCCTTGGGTTTACGTCATAAAAGGGCATTTTGTTGAGCAATATATCTCTTTTGTTTATGCCATCTCCCTCCTGAGGTGTTGGATGCTGCGGCCCTGTGATCCAGACCCTTCTGTGTTGTTGGAGGCTTCATCCTCTCTTTCCTCTTCATTAGGTTGCACATCTACCATGGACACCGAGGTGGTAGGAATGTTTCCCGATTCAACGTATTGGGTTCCTCTGGGGGCAACACATCTATAGTGGCAAGCACATGCATCCAATTTTCAGTAAAATTTAGAGGTGGAAGCGACGCGTACATGTCGGCCTCTTCCTCTCCTCAACTAAGTGACATACTTGTAAGGATGTGGTTCGTTCTATAGTGACCGAATCAATTCCAAACAATTGCCTTTCCATGGGGTGTGCCTTCCACGTATGCAGATTGATTTTCAGAATCTGTGAATCCTTTCGAACATACACTTGGTATAACGCCCAATCATGCACCAATTTGGCTTCCCTCATGAAGGATCTGCCCAAGATAATGTCATATGAATCCAGCTAGCACAGAACGTCCATTACAACAAATGTATGATGGTAGCGGAACGAAAAGACCTTAAGCCAAATGTTTTTCAACAACCCCATTGGTCTTGAGGTTGTTCCATCTGCCATCTCTTGATGATTAGATCTACTCTTTCCAATTCTAGTTTTCCCCAGTTTTCCTAACATCATTTGGTAATAATGCTCACACCCACATCTCCATCCAGGATAGCCAATGCCTGGTACCCGTTATGGTGGATTGGAATTGTGGCATTCGTATCATCACTCTCATAATACCGGCCCAATCGGTTGACATGTATTTTGACAAATCTAGGTGTTCCTTCTTCCTCATGCACTACGTTTTTCTCTGCTAGAGGTGACTGGGTCTCTTCTGTGTGGTGGACATTAGGTTCAATCTTCCTTCTACCCAGTCCTTGACATCTGCCCACAATGCCGACGTGTTGCGTAGCAATGGTCCTAGCGGCATTTTGACAATTGTGGATGGTATGGCTGCAAGACTACCTATCTCTAGGTTCCCTGACAAGTGAGGGCTCCTTACACATATTTTGTTGAGAAGTATGGTGCCATAGAGCACAAGGAAGAGGTAGAGAGTGAGATGAGTAGCCAAGAAAGTGCAAAGAATAGCATGAAGCCCACATAAGCAAAGGGGATTTATCCCACATTGTTGTACAAGCCCAAGGGTGTACCTCCTCATATAAAAGGGAACCATTTCAAGCAATGAAATCAAGCCTTTCTATGAGTACAAGTCTTAATCTTGTAACCTAATTGTGCTTAAGTCTATTGCACACACTCATCATCATAAGTAAGCTTAGATTACACCCACCTTAGATTAATTCACTCTAATCATATTCAATTAGATTAATTATATCACTTGAACACATCTTAAGCCTCTTTATGAGTATAAGTCTTAATCTTGTAACCTAATTGTGCTTGATTCTATTGCACACATTCATCATCATAACTAAGCTTAGATTATGTTGAGATATCAAGCTCAACTCCGCCAGATTGATATCATTAGCAGAGTGTGGACACTAGGACATTAGTGTGTGGACAATAATGGCCGACTTGTTGAAATTTGAGCATAATGATGAGCTATGGTGCATCAAACACTAGAATCAACATAATTAACAAAGTGATTAGTAAATGATTAAGACATAATTAGTGAATAATTAGCAAATAGATTAATGTAGGCATGGATACTCAAAAACTAGAAAATTCTCATTAGGGCTATGCCTCAATTTATAGAGTTTACATCAAGCATCAAATCCCATTGATTTCTCCATGATTCACTCCCAGAATATCTCCACCTTTTGCCTGATTCTCTCCACCTCTTCTCTTTTCCCTGAATATCTCCCAGAATATCTCCACACTCCTAAATTCCCTCATGCTACCCATTATTCTCACCCAGTAGATTCTTCTAACCTTTTCACAGGTTCTTTCACAATTACATCTCCTCTTTTATAGCCTCTATCCAAGAGCTTGTTCCCACACACACCCTATTCACTTGTATATTTCAACACCTCCCCTCAAGTGAATAATCCTAGCACACCTGGACCCTATATCAAGTTTCCCTCTTACTTGATAGCCCGTGACCAGTGCCTCAAGTCCCTAAACTCCATAGTCCTTGACACTCTCTCTCTCTATGTGTCCAAGGCTACTATAAGTGCCCGCGACCTTGACTAAAGTGCTCACACATACATCTACCACGTGGCCTACATCATCGGTGGCTCAGAGGTGGTTTTACTTTATTGGGGCAGGTTACATTGGGTTGTGGGGTCTCTCTCTCTCTCTCTCAGAAAAGATGATCCGACTCCACTTCCCTTGGAGCCTCCATGAAGTTTGCCGATGTCGTTCCTTCTTCACTGGGTTTGCTGTAGCAGTCTCTCGCATGTGTCCTGGCTTTCCACATTTGTGGCAAGTGAAGGTCCTCCCTCCTACTCTGCCTCTTCCTCGTCCTCGTCCTCGAGAGAATCCTCCTCGGGTGAAGAATGCTTTTTCCTCTCCTGCTGTTGAGTCGAGCCCTTTCTTCTCTTTGCCTCTGCTCTCTTGCTCTAGTAGAGCTGCTTCTATCTCGTGTATCTTCAGTTCAGGTACATTCTTTAGTGTTGCTACAATGTTTTCATAATCTCCTTTGTCCACACTCTTCAAAAGTACAGCTAATGCTTCATCATCTTCTACCTTTTTGCCAATATAGCTGCCAGCTGTTGCTTAATGCTTTTAGATTTGTTCAAGTGTGTGATTAAAGGTTCACTTTCCTTCATGTCCAATTTGTAGAATTGCATTAATAGATTTATCTTGGAATTTTTTGCTTGTGTACCAAATAATTTATTAAGTTCATCCCATGCATCTTTTGCCCACTGTATCCCTATGATATGATGAATGATTTCATCATTTAAACTGAGTGCAATAAGTCCCAATGCTTTTTCATTCCTGCTCTTCCACTCATTTTTCCCTCTCTCTGGGCATTCATCTCTCCCTTCAACTAATCCCCATAGATTTTTCCTCATCAGCAAATACATGGTTTTTATCTGCCATGTATAAAACTGTTCCCCATTAAATTTGGCTATTTCCTGTGCTGAACTCATGGTGATGTGAAGGGGGTCTTACCTCTTGATCCAAATTCAAGATTCAAGGGCAGTGTCTACCCTTTTACAACTCAATCTGGTGTTTAATAGATGATTAAAACAATTTTATCAGCATAAAATCACCAGAAATTACATTAAATTATGGGTAACCAATTTGTACGGGATAGTTGGAGTATCAAACCAACTCTGATTTGCAATCTAAAGCTATAGGGATTTGTATCAGATACCTAATGGTTAATTTGAACCCTCAATTGCACCAAAATATAGTGATTAGCATTGATTAGTCACTGATTAGCAAATTAATGCTCTGGTTTGTGTGTAGAAAACAGAGTATGCAGGGAGTCCAGATCTGGTGCCTTCCACTTCAAATGAGCTCAAATGCTTTTAAAGGCATCAATAGCAATGATTCTAGTAGAGGATTAAGCCAAGAAACACAAGATTTGACTAAATATTAAAAGCTTAATCTCTGTTTTACCAAAGTCACCTGCAGATTTGATGAAGAGCTTGGATCTCACTGTAGACTTGATGAAATTGAATTCTGTCTTCACCAGCTTGTAGAGCATGCTTGATTACCCCTTGGGCTAAGAGGAATTAGAAGGATTTGATTTGAGCAAGGAGAGATCTGCAGTTCCCTTCAGAAAAAACGCGCTAGAAAAAACGTCAAATTCTCCTTCATCCGTTGGCGGTTTGCTGCGTTTTCTTCATGGGCTTGAAGCCAAGAGGTTAGCTATGATACGCTAGAAGCTTGTGCCCTAATTGTGAGTGTGCAAGGTGCTAGAGATCCTACACTGTGGTTGGGGGTGAAGGGGAAGGTGAAAAACTCACTAAAAATTGATTTTTTTGCTAATTATCTACTAATCCTAATTAATTAACTAATGGGCTCATAAACCTAATTGATTCTAGGCATGACTCTGATACCATGTTGAAATTTGAGCATAATGATGAGCTATGGTGGATCAAACACTAGAATCAACATAATTAACAAAGTGATTAGCAAATGATTAAGATGTAATTAGTGAATAATTAGCAAATAGATTAATGTAGGCATGGATACTCAAAAACCAGCAAATTCTCATTAGGGCTATGCCTCAATTTATAGAGTTTACATCAAGCATCAAATCCCATTGATTTCTCCATGAGTCACTCCTAGAATATCTCCACCTTTTGCCTGATTCTCTCCACCTCTTCTCTTTTCCCTGAATATCTCCCAGAATATCTTCACACTCCTAAATTCCCTCATGCTACCCATTATTCTCTCCCAGTAGATTCTTCTAACCTTTTCACAGGTTCTCTCACAATTACATCTCCTCTTTTACAGCCTCTATCCAAGAGCTTGTTCCCACACACACCCTATTCACTTGTATATTTCAACACGACCCCAGATGGCCAGAGTGTGTGGACATTTAGTCTAGGTTTACTTTAGTGTGAACGCACATCATTATGTGTGCGTAGCTTGTGTGGAGAATAATGAAGCAAAGCTATGGTGCTCCTCTATCTTGTGTTGATTATTAGAATATAGATCTGGTGTGTGTCTCCTATGTATTGCCCTCTTCTATTTCTTATTACGGTATCAGAGCCTGAGTTGCAAAAAATCTGAGTTGAAGGTGGAAGGAATTGGGATTGGAAATGCAGGTTATGACTCATCTGGCAGTGAGCCTTGATGGAGAGTTGGGCATCCCAGTGGTGAGGACTCCATGTGTAAGGAAAGATAGGTACATTCCACCACATGTGAGAGCTCATGGAGCTCGTAGTGACCCTCAGCCTGTGAGGAAGTCACAAAGGGTTAAGTATCTTGTTGTTCAGAGAAGATTGATGTACATAAGAACTATGCTATGCATTATGCATATGACTTCCATGGTGAAACAGGTTGAGCCCACTCATTTTGAGGAGGCTATTGGGGCAAACAGGCTTGGGACAGTGCCATGGATGACGAGATGGATGCATTGTCTAGCAATGAGACATGGGAGTTGGTTGCCTTACCAAAAGGCAAGAATGCAATTGGTTGCAAATGGGTGTACAAAGTGAAGTGTAAGTTAGATGGATCTGTGGAGAGACATAAGGCAAGGCTAGTTGCAAAGGGTTATGCACAAACTCATGGCCTTAACTATGATGAGACATTTAGTCCAGTGGCCAAGATGGCCACCGCCGTGAGATCCGTGATTTCTATGGCTGCACTCAAAGGTTGGGAGTTGCACCAAATGGATGTGAAGAATGCTTTCTTGAATGGTGAATTACAAGAGGAAGTATTCATGGAGCAACCACAGGGATATGTACATCCAGAGTTTCCCACATATGTATGCAAATTAAGACAAAGCCTTGTATGGGCTTAAGCAGGCACCTCGAGCTTGGACTGATAAGCAGGTACCTTATTAGCATTGGATTTCATGTGGGAATTCAGATTCTTCATTGTATGTGAAGAAGACAAAGAGAAGCATTGTGGTGATAGTCATCTATGTGAATGACTTGATAGTCACAGGTGATCATGGGCATGATGTTGCAGATGTGAAAGCATCATTGAATAGCCAGTTTGACATGACGGATTTGGGAGAGCTGAGATTCTTTCTTGGCATTGAGGTGATTAGGACATCACATAGCATATGGCTGGTGCAAAGGCAATATGCCTTGGACATGTTTGCAAAGTATGGGATGACAGGATGCAAGCCTATGTCTATACCATTGGAGCAAAATGTGAAGCTCAAGGCTGACTTGGGTGATGAGTTGGAAGATGTCACCACCATGTACAGGAAAATGGTTAGTAGTCTTATCTACTCCTATCACGAGGCCTGACTTATGTTATGCAGTGGGACTAGTGAGTCAGTTTATGCAGTCCCAAGAAGCCTCATTTGGATGCCGTCAGGAGGATCATGAGGTATGTGAAGACTACTGCCTATTATGGCTTATTCTATGAGCATAGGGGAGATGTGCTCTCGTGTTAGGACATTTAGTGGCATGATATTCCCAGGCTACACACACTTATAGTCTTGATCATGGCATGGTTAGAAGTAGAAGCAGAACCATTGGCGTGATATGGAAAGTCTTTGATCAAATGATCAACACCACACTTAACACATGAAAGTATAGGCATGACGTTAAACTGTGCTGCGATTGGTTGGGTTTGGCTAGTAGTATCTACCACATTCTTTAGAGGACACTCCGCTACTTGATGAGGTCCATTACAACAAAAACATTGTATGGGTCCCCTTCTCATAGTTGATTTTATGTCTTTTCCCTTATATTGTACCATGGTTTGAAACACATAAGACATAATACTCTGTTGTGATCTCCGTGGGCTTCTCGTAGTAGTCGTTTTATTGACTTCTACCTTGCACATGATTTATCCCTCATCCAAGGGCTCCTCAATCAACACCTGGTTGATTTTGGCCTATGGTGGCTGTGGTGGTAGAACAGGTGGTGGCAAAGGCAACGTCCTGCATTCAGAATATCCCTCTTGGTAGGTAGGTATTTGGCTACCCTGCAATCGCATTGGTTTGCACTGGTGGTGCTAGTAAGGCTAGTGGCACTCTGGGTGCTGGCAATTATGCTAAGGGCTGGACCCTCGGATATCTGCACATGGCAGTGTCATGGTTCCCCAATCTTTGATAGTGAGCTCAATAGAGTAATTGCCTTGGTCTTAAGTGAGGGCATTCGGTGCTCGTGTGATTTTATCTCTCTCCGGGGGTAGAGATAAGCATTCCATGATGCTTCTCTCCCATCCTTGAACTTTAATTTCTCTAAGATGGAATTACTGAGGTCTTCCATTGTCATATTGCTAACTTGCTTGCTCTTGGTTCATGTGTCTTGATGACTGGAGACTCGTGATGTTGCCACTATCGAAGCTACCTTGGCGTCTTCTGGTTCCATGATGCTTCTCTCCCATCCTTGAACTTTAATTTCTCTAAGATGGCATTACTGAGGTCTTCCATTGTCATATTGCTAACTTGCTTGCTCTTGGTTCATGTGTCTTGATGACTGGAGACTCGTGATGTTGCCACTATCGAAGCTACCTTGGCGTCTTCTGGTTCGGCAACTCAAGCATATTGTCCTCATATTCGATTGCCAGCTTACAGCAAGTATCTAGAGTAGCAAGTCGGGCTAACACTAGATAATCATGCATCTTATGATCTCGGACTCGTCCCTCAAAAAGCAAGGCAATAACTGATCTCATCAGTCAGCCTTTCTCTCAACTTACATCTTGAATTCAAGTGCTTGAGCCAAGAAACATAGTCCCACATGGACTCATTTTCTTTTTGTTTGATATTGTGGGAGCTGAGCCCAGGGCTCCATCTGTCACCACTTCAAGCAAAGCCAAGAAACATAGTCCCACATGGACTCATTTTCTTTTTGTTTGATATTGTGGAGCTGATGAGCCACAGGGCTCCATCTTTCACCACTTCGAGCAAAGCTCAGTATATGAACACATTCTTAAGCCGAGTGAAGTTGACTTTATCCTCCGGCTTTAAGGTTCAATACCATTGGTGAGCCTTCCCTTCTAGGGTCAGACAAAAAGTACATATCATGGTTACATCGGTCCTGGCCCACAAGTTTCACAGCTAGACTCAAAGACCTCTATATGTTGGATCGGGTCCCCATCTCCCAAGAAGTTTTGCACAATCTTTGAGATAATATGTGGCTTTATCTGGGAAGGTCTAGATTCTAGGGATATACCTAGTTCCCTAACCATACCTCGGCCCATTTTCGCGGCCATATTCAGTAGGTCCGCCCTTGTGACTGCGTTTAGATCTACGTTGGGATCTACAATTGGCCTCCAAGGAGCTACCCCCCATACCTAGACCATGTCCTCTTCTTGGATAGGTTCTTCTATTCAATTTGGGTCTATGGCTGCTAGTCCTCATTGCCTGGCTCATTGTTAGTAGCCTTAGCCGGGCTTTGTTGGATTAGGAGTTCCATGCTCTGCAAGAACGTGGGATCATTGATCATTTATTGTATATCCTCTATTGTATAGAGACGATCCTCACTTCTTTCAGTGCCCTAGAAGATTGTCCACCTCTTCTTGTGTCTCAAGGCTTTTGTCAGCCTTTGATTCCTCATTGATGGGTTCTAGAGTTGGTATCCCTCCTTTTGTTATTCCCATCCACATGATATCAGTGGCATTTCTAGATGTTTCTAGTTCTTTGCCACGTGGTCGAAACACGTGGCTGAAACGGATTCAAATTCTCCATTTCCCTCTGTTTTGCCCTTGTTCTTTGCATATCAAGTGCTTGTTTTTTTAAGCTTAATAGCCGCAATTGTTGCTCTGCTAGCCTCAGCCCTCTTCAAGTCTGTTTTCATATCCTCCGATGTGGGCAAGAAGACTTGACATGTCTTGGTGGCACTTTCTTTATCCCTTCTAACCCTAGGGATCATCCCACTAATCCTCACTATGTTAGAATTCAGGGAGCCAGAAGGTTGAGTTGGTAAATCCGATCTTAGACTGTGTCCCACGCTTGTTGATGGGCACGTGCCCAAAGGGGTATTCACAAGTTGAATAGAAAAAGGGTGTGTTTTATTCATGAAAAATTCACAAATAAGAGATTTTTAGAGTAAGCCTCGAACACACATGATACACAGAGGGTTTACATATAGTGAACCCCCTGAGCAAGGATTAGGAATGCAATGCAAGTCATGAACACAACCAATGGCTCCTTGTTTTTGTAGCTTTCATGATTTTTAGAAAAAACAATACAATGCATGTCACCAACTGCTAGCTCACGTTGGTGATTAAAAAAATAGCAAAATTGAAGGTAAAACTAAGTGTAGCTTTCCTCTAGGTACTACCAAGTACTTACCCACACTTCCAATACACGATTTTCCACAACTACTGTAATTCCTTCTCTACAACTCAAACCTTATCTACACAGTTTCTTCACAGTGCGCCTTCCAAATGCAAAGACAATAGTCAATCTTGTATAATGGGAGCTAGAGCGCCAAAAATGTTATGGTCGACTACACCTCCCAAGAGAGAAATCTACCCATTCAAAATCTAAAGAAGCAATAGACAACAACTATCATTGGGTACTTACCAATGCTAAGGTCACATCCCTTGAGGCTCCCCAAGCTCGCTTTTGGAAGGTCCACTCCTCTAATCTCTGACCACAATGCAAGGCAATCTACTTGTCACTCTCCCACACACATGCATAGAAGAGGAACATGCACTAGAGTACACTCTCACTCTCTCTCACACACACACAAGACAAAGCAAGAGCTCTCATAGCACAAAGGGGGATTTTCCTCTTTACCTTTTATACATCTAGCCCTTATTCACACTTGGGAGCCCAAAACTTACTAACTAAGGCCTTGGGTGGCTAGTATCTCAAAATGTATAACTTTTATAGTACCTTTACATAACACTTATTAATGTCCTCAATTGGAGGAGCATCTTTGTTAATCCAAAATGGATTAACAATAGTCAAGTTGAAGGCTGCAATCTACTGAGTGCTTATAAGGTTGGATCCTTGTGTGGTGAAAGTGGTCTAAGCATCTACAGGTGTCAGCTGACAATGGATAGAGTCAGATTGAATCAGTTAAGCAGTATCAGAACTGTTATCTATAGGTATATAGGGCTTGCCTTGATCTGTTTAAGTGAGTGTGAAGTGCTTGTAAGCCTGGTCTAGGGGCTATCAATAGTCAGGAGTCAGAAGGGTTGTTTTGATGGTGTTTCTGTGGCAGCGCCAAGAGTCAGTTGTTCTCAGCTGAGTGCTTATAAGGTTGGATCCTTATGTGGTAATAGTGGTCTAAGCATCTAGAGGTGTGAGAGCTAACACAAAGGAAGGAAGTTTGCTTGAGTTGTGTCAGTTTAGTTAGTTGGTCGAAGACAGGCAGTTCGGAGGCAATTGTGTCAACTGCAATCAGCTGAGTGCTTATAAGGTTTGATCCTTATGTGGTAAGAGTGGTCTGAGCAGCTAGAGATGTCAGCCTCACAGAGGAAGGATGTATGCTTCTCATCTGTGTCAGTTTAGTTAGTTGGTCGGGGACAGTTAGTTTGGAGGCAGCTGTGTGTCAGCTCAATCAGCAGTTTAGTTAGTTTGGTTGGGGGGACAGTCAGTTTTTGGAGGCAGCTGTGTGTCAGCTTAGTCAATAGTTTAGTTAGTTTGGAGGCAGCTATGTGAGAGCTCCAGTCAACAAGGTGCCTATAATGTGAGATCCCTTCAAGTTTAGAGGTGCCTGACGGCCTATGAGTGTCAAAGGACATTTGGAGTGGTTTCTAGGTCAAACAGAGGGTCAGATTGTTGAGGCAGAACTCAGTTAGTAGTTTAGTTAGAGGAGGGTCATAAGGGGGTCGGTAGAGTGTCCAAAGAGTTCCTGGGGTTGTGCATATAAGGTCACTTGTCGCGACAAGAGGACATTCTAGAGGTTTAGAGGACATGATTTTGACTGGGGATAAGTGAAGCCATTCAGAGGCAAAAATAGGTGGTTTTGTGTCAACTGAGAGTGGATTTGGTCAGCTGGTTGTCAATTGTGGTCAGGAGGGGCTTTAAGTGAGTGATTAGATCATTTGGAGGTGAGAGCTGAGGAGAGAATAGCTGGAGGTGGCGACTAGATTAGATAGGGATATATGTGAAGGGTGTTTGCCTTTGCAGGTTTCCTAGAGAGTTTTTTCATTCCACCTTACAGATCGTCCTAGCAAGCATCTAAGAATGGTTCCATATCCTCCTAGTAGCAAGAATCTTCAGAGTAAGTGATGATTTTTAGTGTTGTTACATTCATTAGTTTTTTCATGCATGAAAAGTTTTTGAATATAATTTGGGTTTTCTTGTACACCATAGAGGCCACTATGAGCTATGCTCTCACATCGGGACAGACAGGCCGTAGGCATCTTGCCTCCATGAGTCAATGGGCTCATCAACCTCAAGCAAAAGACCTAAGCGCAGTGGTTTGATGCCCATTATTTTGGAGGGAAACAATGCAGAGAATCAAGAGAATGAGGGGGATGATGTGAGTCATGAGGTGGAGGTGAATCAAGATGTTGCACCTATAGTGGAGAATAGTGTCACTATTGTTGATTGACCTCCAAATCATCCAGTTGTCTTTGAGAAAGAGATTCCTAAGAGGCTACTAGAAAACGTGATAGAAGTGTTCATAGAGAAGCATCAAAGTGATCCCCTGAGAATTCCTTTGTGTAGGCTTCTACCAAATGAGACAATTAGAGCAGTGGGGGTTAGGCACCTCGATGTCTTAGCAGCTAAGTTTAGAAGATCTAGGTATTTGGTTTTGTCTGCCCCATTTCTACTATCGTTGAAAAAGCCAAGACAAGATCAACAATTTGTATTACTGATGATGACCTTGAAGAATAGGGCCCACTATGGAGAGAGGTTAATGATGAGTTTGAAAGAGAGCTCCCTCTAGAGTGGAAGGATCTTCGTGGCAAGAAATTCATAGTGTGGGATGGAAATCATCATCTAAAAACATGGTTTTTCCATGATAAATAGAGGTACAAGTGATCTTCTTTCATCATTTTATCATTTATTTCTATTAGAGATGATTCTCAATGGTCAATATGATTTGGAGAATACTCTATGGTGAGATGGAGGCATTGTCGGGTCAAATGCCTATTTGTGCATGTAGATCGTGATACAGAGGGAGAGCTGTTGCTTTACACTACGAGCCCAAAATGAGTAAGTACTCTTCTATATACCTAACTATATATGGCATGGGGTCCATGATGTTTTGTGAATGTTTTTGAGAAACAAATGTTAGGTGTTATAATAGTATTGCTTGGACCACAGTGGCCACAAATTTCTCTCAAGATGTCTTCATGTTTCCAAAATTTGGCACGGCCAATAAAGAGTCCCTATTAAGGGGTGTACCAGTAGAAGATAGACATTGAATTGAGGTTGAGCTTGCATGTGAGCAGAAGACAGGTGGCTCAAGGGGCTCATGGTACAATACCCCAGTGGCTACAATGGCCCAGCTAGTTTGGAAGGTAATCTTCATGTTTTTAAACTTTGAAAGGTTTCGTTGTGATTAAGTAAAGAACTTCTTGTGTATTTGAATTGGTAGAGTGAGTTTGATGCTTCTGTGGTGGAGAAAGCTTGAGGAGATTGCTAGAGACATGACCATTGATGCCTCTATCACCAATAAGAAGAGTGCGGCAATAGCCAAGGTGGAAAGGACATTTAAAGAACATGCCTATAAGGTGATAATTACCTCCTTCAATTGTCTTTGTTTGATCATGCAGATACACATTGATGTTTTATTTCTATGTAAGATGATTGCAATTGCAAATCCAAGCAATGGGCCAGGCTTTTTCTCAATCTTTTTTAACTACAATTGGAAACAAGAGAAGGAGTTTCTTGGATTGACAAAGGATTTGCCGCACTCCTTAGTCAGCACACAAGAATCCCTCCCGAAAGGTATCTTTCAAAAAGTGCATGTGCAAATGGTTATTGTGTTCTATTTACCATCTAATGTTGTTTATGTTTGTGGGTAGAAAAAAAGAAATATTACACTCTATGGCCACTACAAAGCAGAAAAAAAATATTGGTTTTCGGTATAGTAGTGCAGAGAAATTTCGAATCCATATGTGCAAGGAGGTCTATCGGTGCTTTGTGTATAACCATTGTAAGAAACTAAGAGCAAAAATTGAAAATGGATTTCTAGAGGGCTTTGACCTTTGGTTTGGTAGATAGAGAAAGGAGCACATAGACAATGCCTTCGTAGAGCTATGGGGGAAATTCAAGAACAAAGAAGGTGAAAAGAATCAACCAGAGCTTGAGGAGTCATAATCAACCAGAGCTTGAGGAGTCATAATCAACCAGAGCTTGGGGAGTCATCCAAGTGTGTTCTATATAGGTTAAATATCACATACTCTTAGCAATACCATGATATGACTTCTTCTTTTTTGCTTTCGATTCTAACAGATTCTAAGTTTGTATGTATAAGGTGGTTGGTTAAGGTCCATAAGTGACGAGACCACTCTTGAAAGTCTTCCTAAAGTGACAGAGGAATGGCTCAATATACATGGGGATATAAGCATGTATCCGAAATGGATGCAAGACCGTGGCATGAATGAATGGCAGATGCAGTATTACCCTTGGTGGTTGGAATACCCAATAGGAGATTATCCAAGGGAGGAAGCAATATTCTTTAAAGGTAATTTGTATTGCATTAGTAAAATGGCATGTATCTAGAAGTTCTTTAAGTTTTTAATGTTTTTGAAGTTTTTTTATTGTTAAGAGCATTGTCACATAAATCAATTGGAGAATGTTGGTGAGGTGGGGTTGGCATCTAAGATAAGCTCAAGGGAAAATACGACAAGTAGAGTGGTGGAATATTCTATTAAGAAGAGGCTTGATTAGGCATCTAAGAGAAGCTCAAGGGAAAATACGACAAGTAGAGTGGTGGAATATTCTATTAAGAAGAGGCTTGATTATTTGAGCTCAAATAATCAAGCCTCATCCTCGGCAAAGAGGAAGTCCAAGAAATCATCATTTATGACCTCGGGTTCATGATTTTTATTATCTTTTCCAAGTTCATGTTTGTATTTGATACATTGTTGTGCTGGGGTTGATTCCCAAATGGAAATTCTCTCAACTTATTTTTCTTTCGGTGTATGTTTTTCAAGATGATGCTTGTGTACAAATAGAAGCCATGTAATGTCTCTCTTAGCAGACATTGTGAACTTGACTTCACAGGACATTGGGTTTGTACTTACCTTACCATTTACTCACATGCATCTTTCTTGAATTTTGTGAATTGAGATTTTTTTTAATGTTACTCTTTTTATAGAATTGCAATGTTTCTACAAAAAGTGAAAGCCAATGGGTTGCGTCATTATGGAGAAGAAACAATTGAAGAAGCTGTCACGTATTCTTTGCGAATATTCCAACAAACTTCTTGATAGAGTCTAATGATGAGAAGGGGATTTGTATTAAATTTCATGGTCACTTTGACTTGAGCCTCTCACTAATGTAGACAAAGATTTAATGTTTTTGTCATTGTATTGCTGAAGGTGCCAGATTGGAATACATTCTCCATTGCTTTGTCATCTAAGGTTTCCTTCTTGGAAAACACTTATGTGGCCGATTCGGGTTGGTACATAGTGTCATGCTCATTAGACCACTTCGGAGTGGTCCAACAACATGACACAAAGCGAGGATTCAAGATGAAGCAGAGTCTCCATTATATACTAGCCACACATTACACTCAGAGGTCCACTAAGGAGAGGGTGAGCTACTACATCACATGATGATTAAATTAAATTTTTACCATCCATGTGGTAAAGTATTACTAAGTCATATATTCATTTATTACTTTATATCCTCTATAGGTGAAATAAACCCTTCGAGGCCAATAGTTGAGTAATCATGGAGCCTCTATCAGTCTTATATCATGGTCAAGGAAGACATCGTGGACTTGCAAACCGTGCTTTGGAGTTTTACAGGTTGGCGGATGATTATAATGGTATATGTGTATTAGTCTTTTTTTTATAGTACACATGCCAATATCATATTTGAGTTCCTTTTGCATATACCTTCACTGTGGAAGGGGAATCTGTTATTGGCATATTTTTAGGATGCGGAGGACCCAAAAAAAAAAAAAAAGCAAAGAAGAGGTATTATACCTATCCATGTGGCTGAAATGCCTAACAAAAGGAGGAAGTGGTCAAACCCACAAGGCTCTACGTAGACTTCCCTATGAACACACAAACCACAGCCAAACTTGCTTTATTAGATCTAGGAGCAGGAAGAAACTTGATGTCATATGAGACAGATCTCACTAGGGAAACTTGTCCTTGATCCGATGCAAGCTCTAGTACAAACAGTCTCTCAAGCCTATATAATGAATGCAAAGGGATGATAAAGCTTAAGTCCCACATCAATTTTGACCCCCTGGAAGGTACTTTTTTTGTTATGGCAGACGGGATGTTGCATTGCTTCATTACATAATTATGCTTGTCTTTTTCCAAGGTACTAGTGTATGTGCGTAGAGAGCATGCTTGGCTACCTCAAAGTCTTCTTGTTATTGAGCAAGCAAATATTTTGTTATTGCAACCATTAAGTTTAGAACACTAATTATCCCCTCATTGAGATTTGCTACTTGTCCTTGCGCACTCTAGATTATATCATCAAACGTTTTCTTGGCTAGAAAGACTTCTAGCTCGGCACCACCACACAGAGTTTCAAGCATGTTGGTTATGCTTGTGCTAGCCTCCCTATCCATGTCACAAAATGGGTGAAAGACAAGGTGAGCTATATTTGGATAGTCTTCTTGGATTAAATCTTGGTAAGGAAATATCATATACAATATCTAGATCAAACTAATAAATGTCATTAAGCCATAATCACTTTGCTAATCTAATTTTGCACTCTTCTACTCGTTCACTCAAATCAAGTGCTTGGCTTCTACTAAAGATTTGAGAAACCCAAAAGTCCACAAGAGCAAGGATATCATGTACAACAACTCACATCACGCATCCAATGTGGATCAAACTCAAACTGAAAGGCATTTTTAGATTTCTATGGTGACTGGATATGGACCCAGGAACTAGTACAAGTCATGTTTTTTTATGCAATTGAAGCTATAAGAATCTTCAAGTATCATTGATCCATTCTCACATCAATTCCTATAGCTTGATTCGCTTTCTAACCCACTCAAATCTCATCAATCTACTCTTTGTTTTCATAATATAAAGTTGTCTATATAAATAGAGAGTAATTAATGCTTAATTAATTACTCTCTATATAAATATAAAGTAATTAATGCTTAATATAAAGTGTTAATCTCAACTATTGAGGATTTAAATCTTTAATTAGGGTGTTGTTATTCCTTTGTAATCACTAATCCAAAACATGGTATAATTTGCATTTTTGTTTAAAATGAGATTAGTGCATAATTAGTAGAATTTGGGCTTGCATTGGTCATATTTGTACTCATATTGATTGTACAAGTGTTGACACTAACCTTGATATCAATCAAGGGCAAATATCCCCTTCATTGGCATAATCATGGCCACAGGATTTATATTAGAGTTCATGGGTGAGGGATTACCAAGTAAAAATCAAGTATGTACATGAGAGAGAGTTTGTGGAGCATTGTAAATGAGAGAGATGAGTATCTGAAGTCCGGAGTTGAGACGAATAGATAGAAGAGTAGAGATGAAAAGGCTATTTGAGAGAGGAATATCTGAAGTCTGGAGTTGAGATGAATAGATAGAAGAGTAGAGATAAAAAAGCTATATCCATTATTGCATTGGCACTAAGTGATGCATTCATACACCACATTGCATTGAAGAGAATTCCAAAGGCACATGGGATGAATTGGAAAATTTATTTAGGGCAAAGGAAAAGCACTCTAAAATCAGCCTTAAATTATAATTATAGAGGAATGTGACATTATTCCCCCATTTATATGAATACTTTCAGTGTTGAAAGTGAAGGATGAGCACTTTCAATGTTGAAAGTGGAGGATAGTGCATTGTTATAGAGTTATATAGCATGTGATAATGTCTTTACATGGTGAGCACTCGCTTCAAAATCGTTCTCAAGCATTCCCATTGGGAATTCTCATTATACATGTGAGCAACTTTTTCAATTGGGATTTCGATCACACAACAATGATTGCAAAAATACACTATAGACGCATGTGAGCAAAGGGCCCTTAGTCGTCATCACATCATGTCGTATCATTTCGGTCGATCGGTCAAGAAAGCCGAGAAAGCCCAAGGATGACAAGCTTGAACGCCACCACCCACAAGCCACATAAGACCATCGAGAGGTTAGTCAACCTATTAATGGTTACCCACAAAAAACAACCCCAACTAGTCACGCATGTGAACACCCGCTTGAGGCTTAAAATAAACAATAAACAATACCACCAAGTTGAGATTCTAAAAAGATGTATGGGACATTCTAACGTTGATTAAAACAAAGTCAAAGAAAGAGAGTGAGACTATGCACATGAAGAAAAAGTGCGACTCACTTGAGCCATAGAAGAGCAAGGCCCCTTGTAATATGATACGAGGGCAAGGCCACAACCCCATGCGAGGAATTGGACACCACGTCCATCCAAAAGAACCGCACATGGGCAGAGCATCCAAGGCTAAAAGGGGAAGTTTGGGAATGGAGGGCAGGCAATCTCTCCAAGTAGGTGTTTGGTTAGCCAGGCATGAGAGGGTGTTCATGCACCTGGTGCACAAGCTTAAATGATTGTAAACTTATTAGGATGAGAAAATGATTTAAACCTCAAACTGTTGAGCTTCAATTGTGTAATGCAACTGAGAAATTTTTACTCATAAAATGATTACGTGTTTGAACAAGATATGATGAGTCATCAAATGAATGCTTGTGCTTTTGCTTCTCCTTTTTCTTTGCAATTTGATTGCTCTAAGGTGTTATGCGACTAGTATTCTGCAAGCTCTGGATTCCCACAAGGGGGGAATCGATAGGACAGCCTTGTTTGATTCTTTAAGGAGTCGATAGCCAAAGAATTATGCCTTCTACACAAATTGACCTAGAATCAATATTATGACTTCAACAATGTTGTGCCACTTTGATGTGCCATCTCCTTAAAGTTCCTTGTGGATGCCCATTAGGTTAATGCAAGCCAACAATTTCTTTTTGTACATAATTCAATTTACTCTTGGTTTTGCAAAATATTAACAGTAATTCACCTAGAGAGTGACTTTCAATTTAAGCTATTAACATGTATCTTTTTGAGGTTTTACTTTAACTCAAAATAAGTTGAAATGATAGTTTTTTATTTTATTTTTTTGTAAAGGAGATTCACACACTCTTCACCCCTTTGTGGAGTAAGGGGGGGACAATGGGCCACAATCGAACCTACACCCTAGGAGGAGATGGGCGTCACCTGAACCACCCAGCTACTATAACCCCACCCAATTATTGTCCTAGGATTTTTTAACATGTATGGAAACTCTCCCTTGAGAGGGGTGTAGGTCATGTCAAATGATGCAACTAAATGAATAATACCATCACCAAGAGCTTTTTCAAAAAAGGGGTTTATCAAGATGACCAAACAGGCATAAATTTTGTCCATATGAATAGGATGCGTATGTATACGTGTTTTCAGCTCCATATAACTAGTCCTTTGATGACAAATAATTTGCATGATCAAACGCTCCCTTTTACATGTCTTCAACTCCACATAACTAGTCCTTTAATGAGAAATAGTTTGCATCGACACTATTGCTTTCACCTTTTTCAAGAAGTCATCAACCCTGAAACAAACAATCCACTTCACTCAAATCAATGAGTTTTACTTGGAAATATATTGTTCAATGTCCGATATGGAGATGGGATATGCTTGCCATCTCATTTACCACTCGCATTGGAACAACAAAGTAACGCGGGAAAGACAGAGAAGCTTTTTTTTCCCGTAAGGTACAGGGATCAATTAAATGAGATGAGGGATACCATTCTTGATGCTTGGTAGGTGGTGCCAACAAACCTACCCCATGCAATCCTAGACCTTCACTTGCAAGGCACGCCCTACTTGCATTTCATTTTTAATGGAGCACTACTGTTTTGTCCATAGAAAACTTTTCTGTAAATGGCTCCTGATTATACAGCAGCCATTATACTTAATTAAACCCATCCACTTGCAAATGCAAGTGAATCCTCCCCATGAGTTTTTACATTTTTTTTAAAAAACATGCAAGTTAATTGAAGACATCTGAATACAAAATATCATGCTTTATTTCTGTGTCAGTAGTCTCTCTCAACACAACACATCCAATGAGTACTAAAGATAATTGATCAATTCCATCATAGCATTGATGATCACAAGGTAACTTTTCATGGCTTATCGAGAGCCGAGAGTTGTGCTCCAAGATTTTAAAGCCAAAACTATTGAGTTCAAAACTCCCTTTTTTTTAAAGAAAACTTGCTCAAATGTCTGCATGAAAAAGGTGATAATAAGATCAACAGCCATCACATGTTGCACTACACTAACCAGTAATCATAACAACATTCCTAAGATGATCCCTCTTTGGAGCTTCACTTATCCAATCCCATAATTTAGGGAGTCACCAGGTGCCATTCATTTCAACCCACTAGATAATCTGGCGGAGTATCAAACACTTACCTGGATATTAAGTAAAGGGAAACACCTGACCACATTTTGTCTGCAAACTTGTAAGAGGGTTCACAATCTTGACAATTCTTTAAATGTGGGCAGCAGATGCTTTGAGGAAAGTGAGCAACCAATATAAGGAGACAGCATTACAGGAACATTAATAATTTCAGAGAATTTGCTTTTGCACAATTCAGCATTACATGCACTTTGAGAAAGCCAAAAGTCAATGTCTTCTCTATCTTAGCTTCCAAGCCAGAAGTCCTTGTCTTCTCATCTTGGCTTGGCAGCAACCTTACTCCTGCCCTTCTTCCCCTTCTCCATCTCTCTTTCTTTCTCGTTATCATCCTCTCCTTCCCTCTCCCTATTGCCACCCATCAGCTCTTCAACACAAAAATAATAAAGATCCTGGTGTACCTGCTGCCATTGTTGGATCATGATTAAGGCACGTCTTCGATCCGACCTCAGTCTTTCCAGCTCCAACTGCATGGCAGCAGTAGAGCCTTGTTGCTGAAAACCCATAAGAGCAAGACAATCATAAGACAGTAATCAAGTACCAAAGCATACCATTGCCTTAGAAAACGGTTGCACTACAGGGAAGGTGATTACAAGGCATACCTCGAATTCCTTTATTTGTCGCTCCATTGCTTTCAAACTATGAGTGAATCGATCCAAAGCAGTGTTGTCCACCGAACATTCGGATGGAAGAACTACAACAGGCCCCTTGCAAGTGATCAGATCTTGAGAAGTTGAATCGGCTGCAACATACTTGCTCAAGGGTGCTGCTGCAAATGTTGACAGATGCCTATTCATCGCAGAGCCTTGGGAATCAAAAAGTAGCCCATGTTGAAGAGTGGCCGGCCTTGGCAAAATCAGCAAGTTACTTAGAGGACCTGCAGGGCCATGTTACAACTGGTAGATGGTAGCTGGATTATACCAGATAAGTTGAGCTTCAAAAAAATTCTGAACAAATACAAAGCACAAGCATAAATCATAAGCTGAAGGGCACATGTGGCTTAGCAAATTCAAGGGACAACCTGTCTCCCATCATGGCATCTCACCTCTTGCTGTAGCTTAGTGTGAGGACCCTTCTTACCATGCGTGATTTCAGCATAATGAAACTGTCTATGACACTATAACCTTCATTGATCAACCATAAATGGCAATACAAATGTCTCCTCTTCTTCATGGTTGCAGGACCCCACCACCTAGGCTGATACAAGGTAATACCTTGCCATACTACCCTGTGCAGCACACCACCAGGTTATGCTCCAAAAGTTTTAGGGCATCAATAATTATACCTACAATGTCTGGTTGTAGCACCTCATATAGGATCTCCTGACCTAGGCCTCTGGCATTGAGCCCGCTCAAATAAAGCTACGTCAAGAACCTCAAAATCAATGGAAACGTTCAACCTTTGTAAGATTTGATGTTGAAGCATATCTTTAACAAGCTCCTCCATCGGTTCGAAGTCCAGCCTGGAACCTAAACAGGAAGGCCAACAAAGAGGTGCACTCAGGTTCTCCCGCAGAGTTTCTCTGAAGAACCACACACACCCATGGGGAGCAAGAAATTCAGCTTATCAAGGAGCTGAATCAAAACCCATCTCCCAACAGCCTGCATCTACAGGAAGGGTGGCTGGTTTCCTTCCCTCGAGTGTCTTGCTATGGTGGGGCCTAATACCTCTACCTCAACCTCTCTAAGCAATAGTTGTTGGCAAAATAATCATTGACATGGTTGATCTACATCCTTACTTGCAAGGCAAGCACCATTCTCATTAGAGAAGTATCTTTTATACAACTTACTAAGTTCCCGGGCACCCAAACTCGGGTGGCTGGCAAAGGTGCAGAGGGTGGTGTGTCAGGAGGTGAGAGAACACATGCAATTTGGGCTCATTGGCTACACATGGAGATCAGAAGGTTATGCACTCCTGAGGGGGCTGAAACAGGGAGCTACCATGGTAGCAAGGATGATGCAAGAAAAGGGTGTTGGCGGGGTTGTTTCCTCCTAGGCTGACATGTGGCACGCTTTATCCCAAATATATGAAAGCAGTGTTGCACACTTTCGTATAAAGGGTCAGATACCCTTGGGGCGCTCTCATCCCTCAACACACCTTTGGTGTGATTGGACAAACAGGATAGGAGGGAGAGAGAGAGCCCCGGCCTCGAGCTGGCCATGACCTTTCGTGGTTGCTGTTCGTCGGTGATGCGCCGTCTCCAACAGTGGTATCAGAGCCGGTTCCTGCTTTCGCCTCTGTGCGTCCTCTTGTACTCCCTCCGTGTGTACATGCTGCGGGGTATGGCCAAGCCAAGCCCGTTCGTGCCTCTGAGCCAAGCCATTCGTGCCTCTGTGCCCAAGCCTACTGCCGTGACCTCTGAGCTAAGCCATCGTGTCTCTGAGCTAAGTCATCCACATGTTATGCAGCCTCTGTTCGAATTCTGCACTGGGGGCCATGCCGGACAATAGGGGGGGGGGGGGGGGTGGCAGGGTCATTTCCTCCTAGGCTGACATGTGGCGCAAACGGGCGGGCTGCAGTAATTGCAATAGTTGAAGGCAACAATTCTGCTGCTGTTTATTGGTCAGCAAGTGATAGTGTATCAGAAGCGAAATCTGGCTCTCATACCAATTATTGAAAACTACGGTGGATCAAAAGCTAAATACTTCATGGTGATAATGGAAGCATGATTAGGGATACAAGATTAGCAGAATAAATAATGAGGCGGAATGACAGTAGAAAAAAACACCCATATCTTCCTTTGTATTAGATGCGCCTTTATATAGGCAAAAGGTTCAAGCGGTGTACATCACCAATTAGATTTGCAAGTTGCAAATTCTCCTCCACAATCTTCTGCACGAAATTAGCTCCTTGATTCTCTCAATCAGAGTAGATGCTCACAAGCTTCACCTTTTATGCTGGGTGAAAGTGTTTTACTAAATGACTCCTATAATTGCTAAAACAACCTTAGGAAATGTAGCACATGTTTGGGCACGGGGGTGAGAGGAGGAGAGAGAAAACGGAAAGGGAATGGAAAGGAAAGAAAGTGGCCATGGAAAGGAAGAGAGAAGAGGTGAGGAGATGGGAAGGTAGATAAAAGCCAAGAAACAAGCTACTTGACCTAAACTTAACTTGAGCAAACATATGCTGTGTCAGAGAAATGGGTGAAACAGCACAGGGAAAATGGCCGAAACATGGCAAATATGTCAAAGGGAAAGGCTGAAACTTGTTTCCAACATATGAGCCCCTTGAAAAAGGTGTTTTGACTTGGAGACCCCCTGTTTCAACCTAGAGCCCCCTGTTTCGGGGTGTTTCCCAGAACTACTCATCAATCTACAAGCAGCTCTATTATTCCAAAGTGCTAGAAAATCATCAAGTTCGCCATGCATAGCAGTGTCCTACAACATCTCGATTATCCACTTAACTCTATCAAAAGTTGGTATAGATGTATGAGGAAAGACATGTCCAATCTAATATTATAAGAACAATTTCACCATCTTTACATAACATTAGAGAGAATCTGATTATTACCTTTGTTGTGTTTGAAAATGCGTAGTCTTTGGCAGCTAACAGTATCCCAAAGGCATACTGTGCAATCCTCTGCAGCTGAGGCTAGTGAGAGACCATCCATGCTGAAGCCAAGCGCAGTAACGGGACCACTGCACAAGGCAGGAAAATATATGTGAATAAATATGATCACTCTAAAATTTTTGTAGCCTTTGATAAATGCATGTCAAGCCAAACTTCATGGACCGATACGAGCGCGCGAGAGAGAGAGAGGTTTTTTTAACGCCTCTGAAAGATCCAATGGGTCTATGAGAGCAAAAGTAGTAAAAGAGATCCATGTGATACTGAGCCCTGACGGAGACTAAAAGACTCGTACAACAGGATAGAACAGCTGTATCTCCATCTGATCATCATAGTGAGCATGTGGATATATGTGAAAATACGACTTCATAACGATACAAAGGAGAGCGAGAGAAATTGCAGCCTCTTAACACACACACAAAGAGGATGGGGAGGAAGGGGAAGGGGAAGGGGGGGGGGGGGGGGGGGGGGGGGGCTTGGGGGGGTGGTGTGCGGTTTTATTTTGGGTGCGAGAGTGAGAGAGAGAGATGATGACAATAATGATAATAATAACGTCCATAGGGGCCAACTATGACCTATGCGACCCGTACCAGCAAATACGAGTGTTAGAAGCCCAAAACATCGATAAAGGATTGACAAACAATCAAGCTGATAGTAGAAAAACAGAAGAAAAGAGAACCTACTAATCAGCTAATATCGGGTAAAGTCCAGGAGTTGGATCATCTGGTGCGAAATTCTTGGATGAGGGCTCTCCCTTCGCGAAGGACTGCGCACTTGCTTGCTTTGCAGGCTGCCCTCACCTTTTCCAATTCTTCTCCCTTTTGATTGAGCTACATTGGATATCCACAGCTTGGTGCATTTTAGGAGCCTGGATTGCTTAAGGACTTTTAATCTCGCCTCCCTCAAGTTGAAGGTCGCAATGGTATGACCCTGGGCGCTTGCTTGAATGGTAGCAGTCTTGTTTACATCCCATGTGATCTGTGGTGTGGCTTGGGTCATTGGTCATTGCTTGGAAAAACGCATCCCCACAACCTGGGGTGCACTATCCATCTTGTAGGCCAATACAGAGTGTAAGCGCTAGGGCTTCATGTGCTTTTTCTCCTTCAGTTGGACGGTAACCTATCCTTCCACTTCAAGTAAGACTTCCTTGGCTTGAGTCTTGACTTCTGCCTTGAGGCTTCCATCGTTTCATTGTTGATGTTGCCCTCACTTGTTTATCTTTGATGAGAATGGCCTGTGCTGTGCTGCCTCTTAGGAACTCTGCCACATTGAGACTGTTTTGAATGCTTGGAGCCACTCCTTCAGCTCCCAATTCTTGCTCTGCAGCTTGAGGATCTCATCCGGGAGATAGGCAGCCCATTTGCTCTGCCAGGTGGTGGGGGTTTCCGGTTACAAAGAATAGATTTTCCTTGATTCGTGGCTGTCGATGTTTTCACAGGACCGTTCTCTTAAAAGAAGATGAGTTTTGGAAAGAAAACCCTAGACTGCTGCATAAAACCCCCTTCTTACACAGGTATATAGAGGGTATTGTAATATCATGGAGGTGGTTGGCCAGTTTGGAGCGGCTGGGTATGGCAGCGAGCTGGAGACGACTTGAGCTGGAGCAGTGAGCTGGCACTGAAGACAACTGGATCTGGCATTCAAAAAAGATGCTGTCTTGTTAAGCTATGTCAGGCCATGCCGGGGTCGTGCTGAACTGGGCTGAGCTGAGCTGAGCTGAGCTGAGCCAGCCCGCAACTAGTGCTGGAAGAAACTGGCTCCAGCTTTCCTGCTTGTGAGCTCAGGACTAGGAGACAGGGTGCTGCCGCTACAGGGCTGGGGAGCTGCAGGTGAGGTTGAGACCAGGGGAAACGCCAAAGCAAATAGGCCCATGTGTACTACAAGTGTCCTATGTGTATAATGGGTAGTATGGTCCTGTGTAGAATGGGTAGTAGGGCCTCTTTGTGTATAATAGGTAGTAGGGCCAGTGAAACCAGTGGGGCTCATCAAGTGCCATCCTCCTCTATGATAGCATACAACGAGGCAATGTCCGATGCCAGGGGCGGTGCCGCTCTATGGCATTGGAATATATCCCTGGATCTAAAGCTGACGAGAAGATGTCCTGGAGCTTGAGGGGCGGAGGAATCTCACTCTCTGAAAAGAGAGAGAGAAAGAAAGTTGTTTTATCTATGAGATCAAAAATAGTAAAAGTGTTCCATGTGATACTGTGCCGTGGAAAAGACTTCAAAAAATAAAAAAATTCATACAAAAGAATAGACTAGCTGTATGTCTATTGCATCATATCATAGTGAGCATGTGGATACATGTGCAGATACATCTCCATATCAGTACAAAGGAGAGCTCATGTGTGTAGTATCATTCTTATCCATCCACAACATCCAGAATAGGGAAGTCTATGACTATCGAGAGGCTCGCCATGTCCACCATGAGTAAAGGAGTGTTCCTATGTTGCTGGACAATCTGATCTGGAGCTGCCGTGTAGAAGGCTGCCACAGACCGGCAGCTCATGGAGTAGGACATCCGCTGTGCTGCAGCTGGCAGCATGGTCCCAGGTGACTAGACTCAAACAGGTGCATGGGAAGTGCTAGCCGACCCCTTCTGCATGTACTCCACTGTTGGCCGGCTGATTTCCAGCTTGAAGAGAGGCTGGACAGGATAAAAACAAGGAGGAAGAGCAGGTCGTGGGCATCTGAACAGTTTTCCTTCTGACCGCGGGCTTGCAGGCTTGCGTACAACTGCTGGTTGATTTTCTTCAGAGGCTACTGAGGGCTGGTTGATTGCTGAAAACAACCTTTGAGGGCTGGTCGGCTTGCTCTATGAGCCAGATAGGAAGAAGACGATGATGTTGAGTTGTCTCGGGCTGATGTGGGAGTGCTATGGGCTGTCCATAGTTGTCTTGCATGTGCTTGATGCCGGGAGTGCTAACTTGTGCTGAGAATTGTCAGCAAATTCAGTTTATGTTATGTTTTCTTGTTAACATATTATATTGGAAGAAACAGGTGCAACCAGTGCTAAACCCTGGGCACCCGCAAAGTTGTATTGGACGCAGACTCCTTTTTGGTAATCTAACCATAAAGGGGGAGTGTCACCATTTGGCCACCCAATTGGTCCACCCGTGCTTTCTTATCATGTATGCACATTGGACTGGTGTCCATGGCAGTTGTATATGCCGGGGATTGATGCAACTCATGTGATACTGTGGACTCGGCTTTCCGTTGGGGCTTGTGCCTCCGTGTACATGCCCGGAAATGCTTGGTGGATTGGTGTTCCACGTACCTCGTGTACTTACCTGGAGCACGTCTATTTTGGTATAGTCTCATGAACGAGGATTGTCCATACCAATGCTGCATTGCATAGCATCTTTATGTGCTTGCTTGCAATTGAAATTGCATGCTGTTTTCATGCTTGCTTGACCAATGTGTAGTTCTGGGTAAGGGAACGCCTGTCCGCGAACCATGCGTGTGAAACTGTCTGCTGATATGGTTATGTGGCATGTGACAGGTGGTAAGTATTAGTCATAAACCCAGCCTTAAGAGTTAGCACTAATTTATAAGTGAGTGTGTATACACTTCATTAAGTTTTGGGCGACCAAAACTCACTTACAAATTATGACCAACCCAGTGTTGACACACACTCATGTCCCGATGTGGACCTACCACCTACACTGATAAACTCACAACCTCACTACTCCTCCTCTCTCTAGAGATTGGCGCCTCCTTCATGAAGGCTGTTGGGCTGCATTTTCTACACGTTTTTCCTTCCCAACTCCATTTCCAAGCTTGCTAAGGTGTTTCTCAAGCTTCCAACAGTGTTTCCGGATGCTAATCACTCTCCTACACACTCCCAATGACTGAAATTCAGTAAAACAGCTCTCTTTATTGCTGTAATTTCTGATCTTTTTACTAAAAACCCTAATTTCAGCCCTCCTTTCTCAAGTTGAACCATAGGGGAAGCTTTCCCAAGGTTCCCTTCATCCTCTTGAAGACTTTTGTCGTGAAGAAATGCGACAAATCGAAGATCTCTTCACTCCAAGGACTTCCATCGCGAAGACTTCCACTGTCATCGACTCTACTTGCAATTGGTAAGCTTTAATGCTTAAATATGGAAGAAGTGGCAAGAGGGAGGAACCGGATTACAAGATCACATACCCTGTGTAGTGTTCTCTTGTCCTACGTGCTCTCTTGCAGATTGTTGCTACCATGTGTTGGTGAAACAATAGAGAGCAGATGGTAGGGAACATGGGCACTTGAGAGGGTGGTGTGGATTGCAAGTCTACATCGACAACCACTTGTTTGCAATACTGTAAGCATATGCATTGGTATGGAAATCTAGTCAAAAATGCCCATGACTCTATGTACTTGATTCTCCCAAGATCAATATATTTTATTTGAGAGAGGAGTCGGCCGTTCTGGCTCATTGTGTGTCTCTTGTCAATTCAACAATTTACTTCTTGTATTTGAGCAAGTGTCCATCAAATCTTAGTATATTTAAGTGTATTGATTAGCATTGTGTTCAACAATGTTACATTGGTATCAGAGCATACGGTTCTCTTTCACTTCTATCGTGAGAGACAATCATCGTGAACACTAGCTATCTCTACACTTAGAAAATTATGGACAGCCATACAATGAATGTTGGCGATGCTAACACGAGAGGCAGGGACAATGAAATGCATGCTTCCAATGCTTTATAGGATGAGCAAACTCATGTGGTGAACATGAATATGTGGGACAGCCGTCCCGTGGCAAAGAGAAGATGCAGGAAGAAGAGTCCATAGTCTTGAGGGCTGAACTTACTCGTATGCAAGCTCTTCTCCATGCACAACAAGAAGAATTGAATCTCTACCGCCACGAGGATCCATTGGTACATGACCGTTTGAAGGCCAAGAAAGCTGAATCTTATATGGATCATGCAATGACAATGATTGCTCTAGAGTTGCACATGCAACCAAGGGATGCAACATGTGCATACTTGGCTCGTACCAAGGATGCCTATGCAGAAAAGACAACCATCCCACATGTCTTGGAATCCCCACAAGTGCCCGAACAAGAACTTATGTCTAAGAGGATGTATCTCCATGCTATGGGAGAGGAACAATCAGAGACTTCACGCCATGCAGAAATACCTTATTTAGCCCGTGAAGGATGCAATGTTTATGGCAGTGGTCAAAATGTATGTCAAATTGAAAGTGGTGCTTCAAAGCATATCACATCTCGCAAGGATTTGTTTTGTAATGTATGCCCTGCCCCTGTTGGCAAGACTGTTCAGTGTGCCAATAATGCTTCATATCCAGTTCGTGGCATTGGGGAGATTCAGCTCACAGCCATTGATGGCTCTATTCTTCGCCTTACAGATGTCTTATATGTACCAGGGATAAAGAAGAATCTGTTGTCCATTTCTTCTTTAGCACAGTGTGGTATGCAAGTCAACTTTGATGATGACAAATGCATGGTCAGAGACAAAACTAATGCCTTGACCTTGATGCTTACTGGTACATTATGTCATGAACTTTATCAGTTGGATGCATTTCAACCAGTGGATCAGTCTGCTTATAATGCATTCACTCTTACTCCAGCTATGGTTGATGCGGAGTTATGGCATGCTCGCATGGGGCATGTAAATTTTGGTAGTCTTATGCTTATGCAGCGACATAACATGTTCACAGACCTACCTCTTATGGAGAAGCCTCCAGATCACATATGTGAAGGATGTATTTTGGAAAAAATGCATCGCTTTTCCTTCCCACGTGATCAGGCTCTACGAGCAACTGCAAAGTTGCAGCTTATACACAGTGATCTTTGTGGTCCCATGCAGACGAAGTCATTAGGAGGTTGCTTCTATTTTGCTACATTTATTGATGACTTCTCTCGTATATGCTAGGTCTATCCGTTGACACAGAAATCACAGGTATATGATGCAATTTTGGCCTTTGTAGCACTTGCTGAAACAGAATCAGGATGCAAGGTTAAGACCTCCGTTCTGACCGAGGGGGAGAATATGTGTCACACATGTTGAATTCCTTTCTTGAGAGTAGAGGTATTAAGCATCAGTATACTACTCCTTATACTCCACAGCAGAATGGGGTTGCAGAAAGGAAGAATCGGTCACTCATGGAGATGGCTAGATGTATGTTAAAGGCAAAGAAGCTACCACATATCTTTTGGGTGGAAGCTGTTATGTGTGCTTGTCATATTTTGAATTGATGTCCCACAAAGACGTTGGTTTCCATTACTCCTTTTGAGACTTGGCATGGCCGCAAGCCTTCGGTATCACATTTTCATACTTTTGGGTGTCTTGCATATGCACACATACCAAAGAGTTGAGGAGGAAGTTGGATGATAAAGCCACAAAATGTATTTTTGTTGGGTATAGCCGTGAGAGCAAGGGCTACCGGTTATATGACCCACTGTCCAAGAAGATATTTACTAGTCGGGATGTGATTTTTGATGAAAAATCAGAAATATCCATGGCTGGTTATGATGCAAATCAGGCTGAAAAAGATGTGTTTTTAAGATCTACTACCTATGGAGTTTCATTCCACAATTGGTGATCCAACCCATAAGGGTGCAGGACAGCCAGCCAATCATGAAGGTGGTGCAGAAATTCAGCAGCAAATTGAGCCAGAAGTTGAGCCACATATGAGGCAACAGGCTCCACAGGTCAGACACATACCTAGATGGTACTTGAGGACATTAAAGGACAGCCATCTAGAGGGTCCTCTTGCTGGCCATACTCGTAGGGAGACACGGACCAATGAGCATGCACACATCATGGATTTAAATATGGTTATGGCAGCCAGTTTACAGGATGATGATGAGCCTAATTCATTTGTGGATCCACGAGACAATGTACATTGGAACAAAGCCATGCACGATGAACTTGATTCTATTAAAAAGAATCAAACGTGTGATTTGGTTGATCTGCCCAAAGGCAAGAAAGCCATTGGTACTAAGTGGGTCTATAAGTTGAAAAGATCTAAATTTTCGGTCACTTTTGGATCCTCGATCCTTTCAAGAATTCCTGATTCCTTTCTTAGGGAATCTAGGAATAAATCGGTCACAAGTATTTACATTTCATCCAACTAAGCATGTTTCAGGTCTTTTTTGGGAAATCCTTTTCCCGTTCAGAATATACCCAAGATTCTATTTTTCGAGAATCTAAACGTATACTTCATAATTCCAAAAGTTAAATGTGTTCATGATTCCTCTTTCTAATTAAAATTTATCCATGCTTTCTCGATGCATTCCTAAGAATATTTTCACATTCTTTTCTCGATTTTCCCAAAATAAAATATCATGGAAATCCCTCTTTTTGCATAAAATATTTATGCACACCTCCTAATAAGCCCGTCTAGTTGCAAAGGGCTATGCACAGAAGAAGGGCATTGATTATGAGGAGACATTTGCTCCTACATCCCGTATGTCGACACTTAGGTGTGTCATTGCATTGGCTGCACATCGTGGTTGGGTTGTTCATCAGTTGGACATCAAGACTGCTTTCCTACATGGGGACCTCGAGGAGGAAGTTTATGTACATCAACCCATAGGTTTTGCAGAACATGGTCATGAAGGGAAAGTATGCAGGCTGAAAAAGACCTTGTATGGTTTGAAACAAGCTCCACGAGCTTGGTATGCAAAGATAGATGCTTTCCTGCTCACTCAAGGCTTTGTGAACAGTCCATCAGAAGCCACTTTGTATGTAAAGAAAGAAGAGAAAGATCTACTGGTCTCATTAGTCTTTATGTAGATGATCTTTTGCTCATGGGATCAAATGATGACAAAATTGCAGCTTTTAAAGAGATACTGCAACAGACATTTGACATGTGTGATTTGGGGCTCATACACTACTATTTGGGCATACGGTTTGTGCAGGATAACAGAGGCATTGGGTTGTTGCAATCTCGGTATGTTGCTAAACTTCTGGAGAAGTTTAAATTTCAGGATTGCAAGCCTATTAGCACTCCTATGGAGCCTGAGATGAAACTGTCACTACAAGATGACAGTATTTTATTTGATGCTACTACATATGCTCAGGCTGTTGGGTGCCTTATTTACTTGTGTACTACACGGCCAGATATTCAGTATGCCGTATCTCAGTTGAGCAGATTCATGCACAGCCCGCGATTGTCACATTGGCAAGCTGTGAAGCGTGTATTTCGGTATTTGCAGGGTACCTTGTCTCTTGGATTGCTTTATCCTGAGGGGGGTGACATGCAGTTATATGCTTACAGCGATTCTGGTGATTTTGATACCAGACATTCCACTAGTGGAAATTGTTTCTTTCTTGGCTCTTCATGTATTTCTTGGCTAAGCAAGAAACAGACCACAGTGGCCACTTCATCTTGTGAGGCAGAGTACAGAGAGCAGCTTACACTACTACCGTTGAGTGTGTCTGGCTGCGTCGTCTTATGACTGATATGGATATTTCAGTGGAGGAGCCTACACCTATCTATACTGATAGTCAGAGTGCCATTGCCGTGGCCAGGAATCCTGTGTTTCATGCTCGCACGAAACACATTGAGATTCACTATCATTTTGTTCGGGAGAGACTCCAAGCAGGTGATATCAGTCTGATTTATTGCCCTACAGATCAGAATGTGGCAGACATCTTCACCAAGGCATTACCACGTCCGAAATTCGAAGCATTCCGCACTGCTTTGAATTTGTTTCCTTTTGGTGGATGATGTACAGTGATCACATATCACTCCATGGGGGTTTGTTGGGTTTTATGCTGTGTATGCACCCAGGGGAGTGCTAGTGATCATCAGTAGGTTACTGGGGTACTTTTTACTTCAGTTAGTGGAGGTTTTTTCCCCGAGTTTTAGCTTAGTTTCACTTATAATGGTTTATAAGTGATTTGGTCCATCTGGCACACTTTATGGCCGGACCATGTGAACACACCTTTTAGGTCACATCTTTATGTGGCTATTGTACTTCATTTTATCAACACTCAATACATGAGCAGTCGTGTTCCTCTCTCTGACTCTCACGCCTCTTGCTGAAGTGCCTTCTAAACCCTAACCCTAACAGCTCAAATCCCTACTGGGTTTTATGTTGTGTATGCACCCAGGGGAGTGCTAGTGATCATCAGAAGGTTACTGGGGCACTTTTTACTTCAGTTAGTGGAGGTTTTTTCTCCCAGCTTTAGCTTAGTTTCACTTATAATGGTTTATAAGTGATTTGGTCTATCTGGCACACTTTATGGCCGGACCATGTGAACACACCTTTTAGGTCACATCTTTATGTGGCTATTGTACTTCATTTTATCAACACTCAATACATGAGCAATCATGTTCCTCTCTCTGACTCTCACGCCTCTTGCTGAAGTACCTTCTAAATCCTAACCCTAACAGCTCAAATCCCTACACCACCTTTGGTGAGAGAATCATCTGTACCTTTCTCAGATATTTCACATGTGCTATCCTGTAATTAAAACCGAATTGGATCATATAGATGTACTAGCCTCTTATGTCTATCTTGGGATCACCTTTTCTGGGCCTCAGTTCTCTATGCGGAAAGCAGCCAAAGCCAAATTGATGCAAGGGTATGCAGCTCTGGGCTCACTTAAGAGGCATTGCTCACAAATACAGTTCGAGAAGCACAGGAAGAAGCTCTGGCTGTTTGACACATTAGTCACACCCACGTTATTGTATGGAGCTCCCATTTGGGGTCCCAATTCGGAGAAGAGTCAGCTGCAACACATACAGGAGAGGTATATAATGGACCACGAGTGATGATCTCGCACATGATCATAAAAAAAGCCTTCAGTGCCACATGAGATTGTGCGAGTAGAGGCTTAGCCTTAGGGTTACAGCTAGAACTCTACAACATCCTCTTACCTTGATTTCAGTATTAGTGTGGTGACTGGTAGGTAAGTTAGTGTTTTCAAGTTGTTTTCAAGTTTTGTGTCCTTAAACAAGTCCTTAATTTTTCCCACTGATGTGCCTCTCGAGGTTTAGTGCTTGTTAGTTAATTGTACAGGTTAAAAAGTTTGAGGTGGGTTCGCTTTCATAGTCCTGGGACTGTCGCAATGTTCATACATGGATATTTACATCAAATTGCAGGTATTTCTCATCGAATCAAGGAGATCTCCAAAATACAGATGTAATTCTTTCATGCCCACTCTCTTTCATTTTTACTGTTCAATTAATTACATGAACCATAATGCATGACCACATGGAATTTGTTACGCACTACTTAGTTTTTGAAGTTGCATAAAATGTTAGTGTAAATCATTAATTGAGTTTAACCTTATTTTAGAAATTCTTGATAATACATTATGTCTTTAGTTAATCTTGGAATATGGTTGTCTTAGGTCTAGGATTAAAACCATCTTAATGCGTGAACAACCTGGCCGTGTGTGTTGACCTCAAAGACATTGCTTCTACCCCTTTGTCTCAAAAGGATATAAGAACACATGATAATTTGGGAGCAAAAATCCAAAGAGATAAATAAAAAATAAAAAGAAAGGCCTATAAAAAATGACAATGTATGTCTGTTATGTGCTTTCATGTCAACCTATCGCCCTATTGACACTTGGTAGGTGAGGAGTATTCCACTCCAGACCGATACCCTAGGTTGGTAGGAGGTCGCCTTGCCTAAGGTGAACTAGTAGATTCCTGGAGAAGGCCTTGTGGTAAACATGACACCAGGATCGATGCTAGTTTTGCTTTAGGGAGGTCGTCATTGTTTGAAAAAATTGTCACGTGCATAAAAGAAATAAAGGCAAAAGACTCCTATGACTCTGATGTTTCTTGTGTCCTTAGGCTCTTGGGATTAGCTTGTTCTTAGAATGGACACATGGTGGTCATCTATTTATTTATTAAGCTTGGTAATTTTCCTTGACTTAGGCCTATTGTAGACCTTGATTAACCTTCAACACCTTGCTAACTCTTGAATTACTTTCAATAATTTTTAACTCTTGTTAATTTGCTACGCTAGCTCCTTAATGTGACCTCTTAAACTAGGTTCTCATGGCATACTTCCATTGTGGTCTAACATGCTTGATTTTATTTTTGATACACTCTATATCTTTTGAAGACCAAGCATGCTTTCACTCTACTTCCCTGTTTTGCAGATACAGTCTACCACAACAAACCCTATCGAGCTTCCCATACCATAGCTTCCGAGCACAGAATCTACATCAGGAAGGGGAGCATGTTAACCTATGGCGGACATTGAGACATATTACTTTTTACGTCATATAATTATTTTACGTATTCTGAGTCATGGGCCGGGCTTGTCGGCACCACATGTAAAGGGTAAGGAGATTGGGTGATCGCCGATGAGAGGCGTACCTCGAATTTCATCAGGATAAGGGTTAGGATCAGCCGGCCATGTGTGGGCGCCCATGTGTGAACGGCCAGATCACATATAAAATCAAATGTAACCTAAAACCTCTCATTCTCAATACAAGGAGTGCTCTTGCTTCATCTTCTCCATCTCCTTTTCCAGTGCGTGTGTGTGTGAGAGAGAGAGAGAGAGTGTGTGTGTGTGTAGCAATCGAGCATTGCGTGGCGACACAGCGACGGCGAGGCGGTAGAGCAGCGGCGGCGGCTCCTTCTTCATCGCGGCGCCAGAGTCCTTCACGACGGCGGTGTGAGCAGTGAGTGACACACCATTGCTCCCTGTTTTGAGCTTGCTGGTTTCCTGGTTGTGTGCTTGCAGCCATTTGTGGCTCGCACACGACGGTGTTTGGCAAGTCCCTAGCTCCGACACGTGCGGCAAAAGCGCACAACCACCTCCTATGGAACCAGTTTTGGAAGATCCAACAAAAGTGAATGAACTTGAGGAGATATTGCAACCTGAGCAGATGGTTTTTCATAAAGAGCGCAAGCATGCAGGTGGCAAGCTAGTGCGCAGGTATCTTGTGAAGTTTAAAAACTATTCGGCTATGGATGCAAAATGGATGGACGAGAATTATTTTGCGGATTATCCAGAACTTCTGAAAGCCTACTTGGAAGCTTTTCAGATGCGGCCAGCTGCTTAAAAGCCGGGAGGAATGTCACAAAATTCCTTACAGCTTCTATTTTTCTACTGTTCATGTGTGGCATGTGGATCCTGACATGACATACATGTGGTTGATGTAGCCAGACATGGTGTGTCTGTGTGGCATATGGAGCCTGACATGCCAGTACATGTATGGCTGGTGTAGCCTGACATGATAGTACATGTATGGCTCATAGAGCCTGACATGATGTAATTCCCTGGGACTAGCTATCCTAGAGATCTTTTGTATTTACGTTTTGGGAAGGTTCCGGAAGGATCATGAGCCCTGGACATTTTATCAGATACAACTGAGCATATGGGTGTTTCTTCCAATCTAGTTGCACTCATGTGTGTGCATGACTTTGATTTTATCTTTGGATGACTTGTCTTGTTTGCCTCGACAATGCCTGAGATTTCTCCCTGCGTTGTCCATGGAACCAGGGACGCCTGGGCACCCTGTGGACATGTATGTGCACACCTGTTTGGGAGTGAGAGGTGGTCTACATGTGTTTTGCAGGTGGTAAGTACTCCGAAAAACTCAATTTACAACTTTATAAGTTCACATGCTAATAATTATTGATGCAGGTTGACACTCACTTATAAGTGGCCAGGCAACTTATAAGTGAGTACACATTGAGCAAGACTTATTTAATACACGTGGCGGCCAAAAGCTGGGCACCGGACATTATTTGGGCCTCCTTCAAGTAGGCGCCTCCTTTTGCACCTAAAAAGCACACGTGGGAGCTAAAACTGGCAAAGGAGCTCCAATCTTGAGCAAAACTGCAGTTTTATGTGAGGCTCCTGCTTTTCTGGGTGCATGGGAGCTGGTCGACTGCTTCTACAGGCTGTTTACAGCCTTCTACCGCGACAAAAACCTAACAGGTGCATGGGAAGTGCTGGCCGACCCCTTCTGCATGTACTCCACTGTTGGCCGGCTGATTTCCAGCTTGAACAAAGGCTCGACAGAGGATAAAAACAAGGAGGAGGAGCTGGTCGTGGGCATCTGGACAGTTTTCCTTCTGACCGCGGGCTTGCAGGCTTGTGTACAACTGCTGGTCAATTTTCTTCTGAGGCTACTGAGGGCTGGTTGATTGCTGAAAACAGCCTTTGAGGGCTGGTCGACTTGCTCTATGAGCCAGACAGGAAGAAGATGATGATGTTGAGTGGTCCTCGGCTGATGTGGGAGTGCTATGGGCTGTCCATAGTTGTCCTGCATGTGCTTGATGCCGGGAATGCTCACTTGTGCTGAGAATCGTCAGCAAATTCAGTTTATGTTATGTTTTCTTGTTTTCATATTGTATTGGAGAAATAGGTGTAGCCAGTGGTGAACCCTAGGCACCCGCAAAGTTGTATTGGAAGCAGACTCCTTTTTGGTAATCTAACCATAAAGGGGCGGGGGGGGGGGAGGGGGGGTCAGCCCATCTTCTGGCCCCTAGTGTGGTGTAATGGTCACAGCTGTAAGGTGGCTGAAAGGTGTCCCAAGGCTGGGCTCTGCTAGCTCTAAGAAGTGAGAAAGAAAGAAAGAAAGTTATATTAAACGTCTTCAAAAGACCCAATGGGTCTATGAGACCAAAAGTGATACAATAGTGTCCATGTAATCTCATCATGGACAAAAGAAAACAAAGACGAGCTATGAGCTGGGGGGGGGGGGAGGGGGGGGAGAGAGATAGAGAGAAGCTATTGAGCTTTCCTTCTGGCAACAAGATATGCCATTTTAGGCTCCCTACACAATCAGCATGGTAGTCCAAGATTAAATAAACCCCCACAAAAAAAGGCCCTTCAAAACTGTCAAATCAACCACAGGAAAAAAAATCAATACCTGTGGCCAACAAGGAAGGAGATCATGCCATCTGTAATCATTCCGGTAGCTCCGGGTACCCCAAAGTTCAGAGCAATCACAAATATCCTGCCATCAGTACTGCCTGCATACAATGAGTATTCCCCAGGGTCTACAACAACTGCATTAATAGCACTTGGAAACCTGATGGTCCGAAGAAGACTCCCCAATGCTAAACTCCAAACCTGCACACGTATCATTCTGAATGCTCGTCAGCCTTAGTAGCAGTGAAAGAAGACAGATGGTCAGTACTACAGAGTGAACAAGTATCTTGCTTAAACAATCAAGTCACCAGCTTCAAAATATTAGTACAAAAGCTGATTAATAAAACACACAGATAAACATGTAAATCTTAACACCAACAGTACAAGGTGTGGATTTCTGCATGAAACCCAACAACACAGACCTTACAGAGAGTATCAAGGGAACATGACACGACGATTGCACTGGAGCCCCCACATCCACAAAAGACGCCCGTAACTCCCAAAGTGTGACCTGACCACGAATACAGGTATGGGACTTGTGTCTTCCCTTGACCTCCTCCCTCTTCTGACAGATCCAAGACCCTGGAGAAATCAGTCATCATCATTTTACAACTTCTCAAACACTACGAACCAGGAAAAATGAGCAGAAATGAAACATGAATGACAGTGAAGTCACTTCTCAGACATCATCATCTTTCAAAATCCAGCATAGCACAACCCATACACTCTAAAATTTTGAAAACAGCTCAGAGCTTTCCATCACATTGACAAGTGTAATGATCAGCTCAGAAAGCATAACTATTATATTGTAAGTAGAGTTTTTGCTAGGACATGGCACCTCTCCAATGGCCTGCAGGAAGGGGTGTGCACTAAATAAGCAAGGACCACCAGGTGTTTTAGGGCCTTCAGTGACATTGAATTAGGAGCCCAAGGAGCAGCAATGTCATATGCACCCATGCACTGAGGTGCAGTGTGACATATTGGCTCATCATGAGTGCTATACTTGCACAGAAAATAGTACCTTTTAGGAACATTTGTCGTACGCTATGACCCCATCGTGAGCCCAAGTCCGGGACATGTAAAGCACGAGCTACATAGGTCAGTCTCCCAGCCTTATCTGTCAGGGCCAGTCCCTTAACCCACTTGGAGAACAAGCATTTAGGTCACCTGAGGTTAGGGCATGAGATGTCACGTGAACGCCCGTGCCATACCTAATCTTCAGCATGAACAACATAATCCCTGATTACGACAGCAGTTAGGACAGCATTTAGGACATCAACAGTATCGTCTTCATCAATATCATCATCAATAGCATCATTACTGAATGAGTGCACAGAGCGGAAGCAAATAAGCACTAGAGTGTGCTGAGTAGAGAGTGCAAGAGAGAGAGAAGAGATATGGAGCAACTATGCTGAATATACTGAAGTGATGCAGTCCCAAGCAAGAGACAGAACGTGTCTCATAAGTGAGGGAGCAAAAGAAAGACTAGGCAAGATGGAAAAGTGAGAGGCCAGCCCACCTATTTATAGGTAAGAGGGGCTGGCCGACTGGACATGCTAATACTGGCTAACTGGACATGATGTAGCTGGCCGATTGGGGAAATTACATCCAAGCTAGGAAAAATCCCAGAAAAAAAAATAAAAAAAGGGGTGGCCAACCCACAATCAAGGGCCATGAAAAAGGGACCAAAAGGGACACCAAACATGGGCAAAAACTGGGGATGAATGTGCAAACACCCCCTCTCAGCACCAGATGTTGAACATACTCCGAGAAGCCGAAGATGAGAAGCCAAGGAAACCTAAGAAACCAGCTTGGTGAACAAATCTACAGCATTCTCCGCTGAAGGACAATACTCCCAACGCAAATCTCCAGCAAGAACCCGTTCACGAACGTAGTGATACTATATCTCAATGTGTTTCATACGAGCATCAAACACTTGGTTCTTGGCGATGCAACTCTGATTGTCACACCAAAGAAGAGTAGATCTGGTAGGAGGACAGCCAAGCTTCTCCAATAATCTCCGCAACCAAATCGCCTCACATGCAGCATAACAAACCACACGATACTCCACCTCTATAGAGGAAAGCGCCACAGTAGGCTGCTTTTTACTGCTCCAAGAAATGGCTCCAGACCCAAGTGAAAAACACAACCGGTGGTTGAACGCCGAGTATCTGGATCTCCAGGCCAATCTGAATCAGACCATCCAAGAAGAGTGCATCCTTGGCCATGGAAGATGCCAAAGTCCAGAGTGCCACGCAAGTACCAAAGAACTCTGAGAGCACACTACCAATGCTGCTGATGGGGTTTGGATGAGAAAGAACTCAATAAGCTGACTGTGAAACACACGTCCAATCGGGAGTAGGTCAACCAAACCAAACAACCGACGAGAACCCGATACTGTCCTTGATCAATCCCTAGAGAAGCATCAAGAAATTCTCACTAGTATCCATAGGAGAAGATACTGGTTTGCATCCAGTCATCTGAAATCTGTCAAGAATCTCCCGTGTGTACTTCTGTTGAGAGAAGAAAATGCCCGTCGGGGTCTGCCAAATCTCAAAGCCAAGAAAATAATGCAAAAGGCCAAGATCCGTCATCTCAAACTCCATCTCCAAAGCATCCATGACTGAACGGATCTTCACAGAGTAAGAACCTGTAAAGATGAGGTCATCAACATAGACCACAATGATAACAAGCAACCCCCTCTCAAGGAAGATATAAAGGTTCGAATCTGCATGAGAACGGCGTAGGCCGAGCTTCTGAAAGAACTCATCAATCCGTTGGTACCAAGCCTGCGGAGCCTGCTTCAGACCATATAAAGCTTTCTTCAGCCGATACACCTGATCTTGTTTGCCTGGAGCAACAAATCCCGACGGCTGATCAACATAAACCTCCTCTGAAAGCTCTCCATTCAGGAAAGTCGACTTGACGTCCATCTGGAATACGGGCCATCTATGATGTCCTGCAAGAGCAAGAACGGTGCGAATGATAGTCATCCGAACCGTCTGAGCGAAGGTCTCATCGAAGTCGACTCCAGGGCACTAAGCATAACCCTTGGCAACCAACCTCGCCTTGTGCGCCCCAAAATCTAAGTGCCATTCCGTTCAATAGCATCCAGCTCTGCCTGCATAGCACGACGCCAAGGCTCAAGTGAAAGAGTCTCGTCCACAAAAGTGGAATCAGAAGGACCATGAATGATAGAGGACATAAGAGCATAGTTAACAAACATGTTGCCCTCATGAATTTGTTTCCCTGAAACTTTGGAAGATCACCTGAGAGAACCAGGCGGAGGAGTAGCATGAAGCTCATGTAACCCAGAATCACGAACTGTCTGATAGTACCATCCAGGCACAGATCTACTCGAACTCGCTGGAGGAG
Source organism: Cibotium barometz (assembly GCF_041138505.1). Classification (NCBI taxonomy): domain Eukaryota; kingdom Viridiplantae; phylum Streptophyta; class Polypodiopsida; order Cyatheales; family Cibotiaceae; genus Cibotium; species Cibotium barometz. The sequence goes on along the minus strand of NC_141078.1, from coordinate 47,886,317 downwards.
GAGCAGAGTCATCATCATCTGACTGAGAATCCTCAGCTGGAGGTGTAACAGAAGTAGAGGGAGGAGGAGGAGGAGGAGGCGGAGGCGGAGAAGGAGGCGGAGGAAGAAGAAGCTCACCACCCCCCTCTGAAGATGTAGGAGTCTCGTCGAACACCACATCACGGCTCACAACAACTTTGCCGGCTTGCTAATCACAAAGACGATATACCTTGGACACAGTGCTGTATCCAAGAAAAGTCATGCGCTGAGACTTCAAGTCCAACTTCGAGCGATGCCCTTAGGCACATGTACATACGCCAAACAACCAAATACACGAAAAATGAACAACAGAGGGCTTCTCACCATGGAAAGCCTCATATGGAGTTTTATCTGGAAGCGCAGTAGTAGGAGACCTGTTCTGAACGTAGACAGTAGTAGAAGCCGCCTTAGCCCAGAAACGTCGAGGTAATGAAGAATGCTCAAGCATAGCATGAGCCAGTCGGGGACAGCCATCACAAAAGCTTGGGCTCAATCTCAAAAATATACACAATCTCGGAAGGAGTGTCTACCACAGGTACCAAGGTTGCCACCAAAGACAGAACCACCACAAGACCCGCTCTGCAAAAGGGAATGTCCACTGGAGAGGAAAACGCAGCCAAAGAGGGACTGCAGTCCTGAAAAAAACAGGCCGCCTAGTTCCAAACTCCAAGAAGGAAAAAAACGCTGATGAAAATATATACCTTCAGGCTGTAAGCGATGAAGCCAAAGTGAAGGGAAAACAATCAGCAGCAACGGTCCAGAAAACGCAGCATCCAGAGGGCTGCAAATCTGAGAAAAACGCAGAGGTGAAGGAGTTGTAGATAGGGCACAATCTGGGGCAGCAGAGGGAATCGCTAAAACGAGAGCGATGATACCATGAATGAGTGCACAGAGTGGAAGCAAATAAGCACTAGAGTGTGCTGAGTAAAGAGTGCAAGAGAGAGAGAGATATGGAGCAACTATGCTGAATATACTGAAGTGATACAGTCCCAAGCAAGAGACAGAAAGTGTCTCATAAGAAAGACTAGGCAAGATGGAAAAGTGAGAGGCCAACCCACCTATTTATAGGTAAGGGGGGCTGGCCGACTAGACATGCTAATACTAGCCGACTGGACATGATGTAGCTGGCCGACAGGGGAAAATACATCCAGGCTAGGAAAAATCCCAGAAAAATATATAAAAAAAGGGTGGCCAGCCCACAATCAAGGGCCATGAAAAAGGGACCAAAAGGGACACCAAACATGGGCAGAAACTGGGGATGAATGTGCTAACAATTACCATCAGCAGTAGCTTCTTCAGCATCAGCATGAGCATCAGTGTTGGCATCAGCATCATCAGCAGTATCATCATCTTCAGCATCACCATCAACATAAGCATCATTGGAAGGCATGGGAGTGTTGTAGGCAGCCAGCAGAACCCTATGCAGCAGGCGGCCAGGTGCTAAGTGAAGGCCATCAGGTGTGGGCAAGGCATTAAGTGAAGTGCAACATTTTAGGGATTTTATTCCATGAATATTTCTCCAAGCAGCAGGCCGACCAGTAGCATCTTCTGGCCAACCTGCATCTCCAACATATATATAAGCATAAAGTCCTCATTCATTCAATCAATCAGTCATTCATCATTCTAAGAAGTAGTATTCAGTAACTAGCATGTAGAAGGGCCACAGGTCACCCCTTCGGAGCTGACCAAGGCCCTAAGTCATGTACAGACAATCATGTCACCTTTTTGTACCATATTAAACAAAAAAAACCCTGACACCCACTATCTCTCTTCTTCTTCTCTCTCTCCTCTGTCTCAATCATGTTTAAATCAGCATCTTGTCCTTAATCAAGCTAGGGCTGTGGATCAATACTGCAAGGCTTCCACGCATGCAACATGAGAAGTCAGTCCTTAGGTACATACACAAAGCATATAACAGCATCATGCAGAAATACATATAGGTACATGGGCCAGCCCATGGAGCAGTCATAAGGCATGTTACATAAATGTTCACCCAAAATTTCTTTTTCCTTCATTTTTAGGCTCAAAAAATTTTGCTTTAGAAAAACTTTGGAGTTAATGATTTTATTACCAAACAAATTATGTAACTTGTCCCATACCTCTTTTGAGCTCTTGTTGAAGTCCACATATGAATTAGGTTGTTAGACAACCCGAGCCCAATGAGTGCCATGGCTTTGTCATTTCGATCACTCCAGGTGCGAATCTTCTCAACTCCTCCTCTTGATTGTAGGTTTGTGCCCTCGACCACATTCCAGACACCACCTCTCATCACCAGAAGATGCATCTTTATTTGCTATGTTGGGAAGTGGTGGTTGTCAAAGGAAACAACAGCGCATGATGGCGGACCCGATGGTGGTGTACGGCGGTGGCGAAGCTGTTGTAGGTGAGGGAGATGTGGGCAGTAGGGGTGCCCAGTTAAATGACATGAAAGGGCAGCACATGGACGGCACACAACTGCTGTGGCACACCGCCAGTGGCAAAAAGGAGCTGCACGGCTGCGTTGGCAGAGGTTCATGGTGGCACTGTGGCGCAGCAGAGGTGTCTGTAGTAGAAGAGCAGCTGCAGCAGGTGGGTGAAAGTGGCACAACACAAGCGAGCTAGCCTCGCTCTAATATCATGTAGGTTGACATGGTACCAGGAGAACTTGTAGCATGCACGTGCGCAAGAGAGAGAGAGAGAGAGAGAGAGAGAGAGAGAGAGAGTGTGTATTGCATGATTCAATGATTACTTGATTGATTGATGTGTTAATCTTCAACAAGTACAATGCTTTTATAGGCATGTAGCCTTATCTTTTGACCCAAAGAAATCACACACACTAGATGAGTGACACATGGCACACTTAACCTATCCCCACCTAAGGGCAGGTTCACACACTTATAGGGAGTGTTCACTCACAGCAGGCTCTGATCCCCAACAGATCCATGGCCCACCTCGACCCCCTAGAGTCACATTGATTACGCTGTAGCCAGTGAGCGTTGTCCATGTCCACAAGCACCCGGCCTGCCAGCAAGCCTCCATACCGCAACTCCAGATCAGGGAGATTCTCCTGCAACATAGGGACACTCACCCTAGTGGTGGGCATGGCAACCTTGAAAGAAATAGACTCTCCTATGCTAGATATTCTGGATGGATGAGGAAGATACCAAACACACATGAGTTCTCCTTCGTACTGATATGGAGATGTATTTGCACCTTTATCCACATGCTCACTATGATGATGATCGTGATGATGACGAGATAAGACATACAACCAGTCTATCCTTTTGTATGAGTCTTTCACTTAATCTTTTCCATGCCTCGGTATCACATGGAACTCTTGTGCTGCTTTTGGTCTCATAGACCCATTGAGTCTTTTGAAGTCCGTAATATAACTTTCTTTCTTTCTTTTTCTCTCTTACTATATTACACTTAAAGAAACAAGAGAACTGCTTATAAACAGCATACCTTAAGAGTAGCCACACATTGACAAATCCATCATCAGCTCCAGATATAAGCAAGGATTCGTCATCCGAGAAAACAAGGCATGTTACAGGTTTATAATGAGCAGCCCAAACCCTTAGCAATCTCCCAGTTGAGACCTGAAAAACACAAAAATTAGAGTTCTATCAATCTGCTGCACACTTGCACAAAAGCTGTACAACTAGAGCTTTCATTTAGTTTCCCAAGAAGGAAAGTTCAGGCGAAGCTTGAAATCATCAACTCCATCATGCATAGCATAGAGTACGTGCTATAACGTTCCCACTTTCGTCATCAGCACCCAAGAAAAAAGTGCAGGTTCATGCATAAAGTTGTGTCACCTTAGTAGAGAAATCCTCATAAAAAAATCACCAAACTGAGTTTCTATCACTTCTATCTGACGTAAAGGCCAGACTCAGCCATGATGAAGGCTAGCTTGCATGTGCACGCACACGCACACGCACATGCAGTAGCTGGTTAGCAATTGCACTGCTTTGGATAGGAAGAATTAATGTTAACAGCCACAGGTTGACAGCCCAGTGGCATTTGTTGGTGCCCCTTCACTGGGAGGTGAGGGATTCAAACCCTACTAAGGCTCCCCACTGGTACATGGCACGTATATGTGCCTGCGGGGCGGGGAAATTAATGCCCATGGACAGTGGAAAATGTTAACTAATCGTAGGATCTACTCAAGGAAAAAAAAGAAGGAATTAATATAACTAGCCGGCCACAACTTGGTTGCCAAGAATCCTTTTTCCATCTCACAACTAGAGCTGGTAGACACATACATGAAAGTTGGGTTTGTCGCCGTAAATCAATCAACCATATCCACCTGCACGACTTCAGCACTCTGTATGGTGGAAATTGTTCTGAAGATGCATGCTGTGCCATGGTCAAGAAGATCCCCCATCACTATGGATGACGACACTTCCTTAGATATAACATTGCTTTTTGGTTTCATGGTGGGCTGATCCCCCACAGATACAGTGATCCATACTGATCGCAGTTTGTAACATGTCAACCAGCAAGACATGCCAAGGTCACTTTTAAGGGCATCTAGAGCTTCAAGGTCAATAGATAGTGGGGCAACACACCATTGTGTAATGGTCAGGGTGATCTTTCAAACATGATTGGTTGTTTTTTTTTTGTCGTTTTGGACCAGTTTAGACTAAAGTTAACCAGACCAGACCAAACCCTTGACAATTATTCAGCGTGTTTTATTGTTTTGGACAAGTTTTGACTAAAGTTGACCAGAGTAAACCAGCATTGGTGACAGTTCCATAACTTTGACAAGCATTTGTGCAATACAGCTTCAAAATCGGCTGGTTGATACCACACAAAATCATATGATCCATTTCACACTTAAAATAAAGAATATTTCATTTGGAGTCCTTTCTCACTTGATTATGATACATGTGGCTCAATATGCATGGCCAAGAACCAAAAATGGATGGGGTATGTAAGTGAGAAAAGCACACGAAAAAGATCCAAAGTTTTCTTTATTGAAAAACTATATAAAGACATGCCAGCTATCAGGCCACGCCGCCCAGTAGGGGGGCTTGAGTTTGAAGCCCCACACCTAAAATATAACATATAACTCAGAGAAAAAAAAAGACATGCCAGGGTCGCTAATCAAAGGATTTGAAGATTCAAAGCAAATAGAAGGGGAGGCAACAAAAGATGGTGCACAAGTTATAGTTTCTCTTGACAAATTGAACATATATGACCATTCTTGACTGTCCTGGCAATTTGGTCATTCCACTCAAAGTTGGCCAATGTTTGTTTCACGTCGAGTAGCATTGACCAGACTTTATGACTTAGGCTGACAGACCAATGTTTGAGCATCGTGATTTGCTTTTTAAATACTCTTAGGAAAAAGACGGCCTGAAGAGCTAGAGCGCACCCCTGTTGGATGAGAAAACTTTCATAAGTCAGCAATGGACAACCAACCTTCTGACTCTTTCCCACAGGAGACCTTTTAATTTACTGAAGAAATTGATAATCAGAATAGACTTTCATATTACCCCTCTCAAATAGTCGAGGATGTAGATTCCTTTAGGAGTGCACACCCCATTAATTTGTACTGCTTAGTGATGGGCGGAACTATTCTTGACCGTTCTGGACCAGTTTTGGGCAATTTCAACCAGCATTGGCCATTCCATTCAAAGCTGCCAACATTTGTTTCACATTGAGCAGCATTGACCAGACTTTGACTTGGGTTGACAACTAACCTTCTGACTCTTTCCCACAGGAGACCTTATAACTTCACTTACAATCAAGAAATTGGTACTCAGACCATCATTTTCTACACTTTCAATCTCTAAGCCTTAGTCTTCCCTTTTAAACGTGGTTCCACCACTAAGCAGTAGAAATTTATAAGGTGCATGCTCAAAGGGACTTGACAATTTAAGAGGCGTAATATGATTGAAAGTCTATTGGTTTACTTGCCCATTGTATCTAGGTTGGCCAAGTGGTGAACTCACTCCAGCCTACGCATGCTGTGCAGATGGCAACTCAGAGCTAATTTTGTAGAATGGTGTATGAATAGAGCATAGACCCTTGAAAATTATGCTTAGAAGCATGTTTAATAACCCAAGATGGTTAGAAATGTTGGGTGCAGTGCATACTAAGTGTGTACAGTACGGACTTCTGGCTCATAGAAATAGAGGGATAAGATGGAAGAGTACAGAAAATACTGATCATGATAAGTTACATTAGATACGTTGCCTTTTTTAATCAAGAAAAGTAAGTATAAAAAGTATGCTGAATTATAAAGAATTGTGCATGAAGCAAGCATATCGACTCCATAAAATATCATATGGACCCAACGGATGAGGTGTAGAACAAAATGGTCATCAAAGTTTTTCAAAAAAAAAATGCATTACATCCTGTGTACGAAGCATTCCATACAGTAACTCAGTACAAATCAGAGGGTTCCATGCATGTATGAATGCAACTATGACCTAGCTTACTCCATTGTTGGCTGTGCAGCCCAGAAATGTAGGCCCTGCTATTCTTTGTATTGTTTATGCTAGCTATAAAAACACCCCTTCAACTTATAAAATAAAGCACTTTGCATTTTCATGTCATCACCTCCCAAATGTAGATTCTTCCCGAAATGCCTCCACCCACAATATATGACCCATCGCTTGTGCACGCAAGAGGTCCTATGGGTTCAACAGGGTAACTTTTGAACTCAGGCTGTGACTGCCAAAAAAAATGAACAAACAAACTTTAGATTAATGCTTGTCTCTTGAGACAATTATGGAGATTAAGTAGCAATCACCTCAATGCTTCAAAACACACACACGCACGCACGCACGCACGCACGCATGTGTGCACGCACACCAAACCGAAACAAGAAGTGTTACATGCGGAAGCTCTGAGATGCTTCTTTCAGCCCTAAACGTCATCTAGAACAAGCTGATAAAAAAACGTAGACAGAAGGGAGAGTAGAGAGAAAGAGATAGCTGGAAATTCAGTATTTCATATGGTACAAAAAGGTACATAAATGCTTGCAGCCATGGGCTGCCTTGAAAAGGTAGTAAAATACCTAAACAAACTCCTAGTTCTATGACCCAGCCAACAAGGGGCCAAGTGATCAAAACGATGAGCAACTATGCCTATTTATAGGCTGGATATGACATAATAAACTGGCCAACCAGCTTCCTGGAGCAATATTATGAATATTGCTGCAACCGACTGGACATACTCCTACAAATGCTGGCCGACAGCCCTCTTTGTCCTCCATTGGTCAAATCCCTGCCAAAAGTAGCAACAATGTTCCAAATCTGTGTTTTCTAGTGAGGCTTTATCATGTTGCCTCCAAGATTAGCCCTGAGATTAGCATGTACATGTGTGTGCGCATGACATCCCCCTCTGCTAAACTTGATGACGGGATTCCAATCTGTTTCTTGGATGAGTGTCATCATCCCATTCTATTCCCAGAGTCCCTCTGTCATCCTTCCAACTCTGGCAACCTTTTCATTGAATGCCCGGCCCGGTCCCCAAATCCACTAACTCTGAAGCCACTCTAACTCTCAAGAAGATCTATGCATCTATTCCATCCAGTCCCCAATCCGTTCCTGCTCTGTCTCTGAACACCGTCTTGGTCTTCATTCTTGAGAAATGAATCTAGCACTCTCACTCCACCCCTTGGAGGATCATCCTCCCTTGGAACCGTTTGCCCGAAAGCCTTTCCTGGCTCACAAGACTGCCATCCCCTTTGGGCTTTGTGGAACACCACCAACCAACCTCCTGGGAATTCTTCCCGGTCTTGTGTTCCTTGCCTTGGGCCTCGTACCTATGCACTTTCCTATACCTTGGACCTGTACACCTTCATATAGGACTGAATCAGTGTTTAGCCTTGCCTTGAAAAGGTAGTAAAATACCTAAACAAACTCCTAGTTCTATGACCCAGCCAACAAGGGGCCGAATGATCAAAACGATGAGCAACTATGCCTATTTATAGGCTGGATATGACATATTAACTGGCCAACCAGCTTCCTAGAGCAATATTATGAATTTTGCCGCAACCGACTACACATACTCCTACAAATGCAGGCCGACAGCCCTCTTTGTCGTCCATTGGTCAAATCCCTGCCAAACGTAGCAACAATGCTCCAAATCTGTGTTTTCTAGTGAGGCTTTATCATGTTGCCTCCAAGATTAGCCCTGAGATAGCATGTACATGTGTGTGCGCATGACATCCCCCTCTGCTAAACTTGATGACGGGATTCCAATCTGCTTCTTGGATGAGTGTCATCATCCCATTCTATTCCCGTCATCCTTCCAACTCTGGCAACCTTTTCACTGAATGCCCAGCCTGGTCCCCAAATCCACTCTAACTCTAAAGAAGATCTATGCATCTGTTCCATCCAGTCCCCAATCCGTTCCTGCTCTGCCTTTGAACACCGTCTTGGTCTTCATTCCTGAGAAATGAGTCTGGCACTCTCACTCCACCCCTTGGAGGATCATCCTCCCTTGGAACCATTTGCCTGAAAGCCTTTCTTGGCTCACAAGACTGCCATCCCCTTTGGGCTTTGTGGAACACCACCAACCAACCTCCTGGGAGTTCTTCCTCGTCTTGTGTTCCTTGCCTTGGGCCTCGTACCTATGCACTTTCCTATACCTTGGACCTGTACACCTTCATATGGGACTGAATCAGTGTTTAGCCTTGCTGAGCCTGATGCTCTGATACCAATGTTACATGCGGAAGCTGTGAGAGCCGGGGAAGACTCGACACGCAAGCGAGCTAGGTGGCCTATGGGACATCGGCTAATGGAGGATCCAGATTCACAGATACACATAGCAGTTTGGAACTGCAATGGAGCACTTTGCACACATCTTGGGAGGATGGAGGAGGTCATGGAGGGACGGGACATCATACTACAGAGACGCACCAGAGCCGAGAGAGGGGGCTACCCAAAGTAGAGGGTTATCAGTGGGAGTTTACATACAGGGGGACCACACGGCAGAGCACATCGAGAGGATCTAGAGGTATAGCGGTACTCTTCAAGCGAGAGCTACAAGAGCGCCTACAGGTGGTAGCACGTGACCAGGAGGCTAGATACATGTGGATTAGACTGCAGCTCTCAGCAGACAAGGTGTTATACATTGCTCTATGCTACTCACAAGTGCCTGATCAGGTCCAATAGACGATGAAACTTTCAACTTCCCCTGTGAAACTAGGATGGATTCCTCTTCCAAGTGGAGAGTACACAGATCATCAAACTCGAGGGAACGTGTTGTGATCTGAACCCGCAAAGCTTGCGAAACCATGTCATAATCTGCAGGAAGCCTGATGAGGAGGAGAGCAGCTAATTGAGAAGAGGTCAGGGCAATACCCATTGCCACTAATTTGTGAGGATTATGTTGTTAATCCCTCATATTGTGTACTAATTACTACTTAAGTACTTAACTTAGAGAACAAGAGACTTCAGGAGAACACTTGAGAGAAGATTGAATTGACTTATATTAAACTGAGTACCCTTTGTTGGTGCTGCGTTTTCTTCTCCAGTGAACACAGATCACTTGCAGAGGGTGTTTTGTTTGGATTATGGCTTTGGAGGCAGTTTGGTACTTGAGGAGGACACTGAATTTCTGATTTCAGTCAGCGTTTTGCTGATTTTGGAGCATCTATACCTGTATTTTGTTCCTGGCCTTCACAGTTTCCCCGTTTCTTCATGTTCCTTGCCTTCTATTGGCGGTGGAGTGCTATTTTTTGCTGGACAACAGTGTTTTGGCAGCATTTTGCTTCCCACATGAGTTTTCTACACTCGAAGGGGGCCCATCTCAAGCTACTTCACTTGAGGATCAGTTTCGGGAGCTGTTTTGTATCTGTGGAGACTTTCTTCTGTCTCGCAGGAGTTTAAAGATTTGGAGGAGAGCAGTGATCTTTTCAGAGATCCTGAGTAGATTTTATTTTGTCCAAGCTGTGTTCTTTGCAATGTTTGCAAAGAAAGGAGAGTGTTTTGCCTGTGTGGTGTGATCCTTTCACATGGATCACTTGTTTGTTGCTGATTATTGGGATCCTGTTACCATTCCAGTTTATATTCTTGCTTCCCTTCCTCATTGTGAGGAGTCTACCTATGCCTCTCTTTGTGATGCTTCTGAGGATGCCCCTCCCCCTCCCAGTTCTGCAGGTTTGTTGTTTTGGAGGATGGTTTTTTGGACCCGGTGGAATGCTTTGGATCTGTGGTTGCTAACCGTGCCTAGGGCACAATGGTACTTCCATAGTTTTTTGGAATTGGATCAGAATCACGTTGGGCTTGTACCAATCCGACGACATCATTTTTTAGAGGGGGATGTGGAGTCCTTTCATCTGGCGATGCCCACCTCAGTGAAGTGTGCTTATGTACAACATTGGGCAACTCATGGTACACAGTTTGAGCAAATGGACCCCATCTTTTCTAGAGAGTCTTTACATCTTGCGATGCCGACCCTTTTCAAAGGATGCTTTTGTACAGCATTTGGCTACTCTTGGTACAGAGTTGGAGCAAATTGACTCTATTTCTTTTGAGGGTTCCAGTGAGTAGTAGTTTGCTTCTCCCAGGTTTGGAACCATTATTTGGAGCAACATGTCGCAGCCTACATGGTTGTTTTCTTCCAGAGGAGCGGTGTACCTAGCAGCTTGTTCTGTTGCTTTTGTAGCTGAGTTGCTGAGGAGATTGCTTGTGGAGCTTTCCCAGCACAACTGTTTCTGCAATCTTTCATCTTTGATCGAGGACGGCGTCTCTAGCTTCTTGGAGTTCACTCAGCATCCGGTGTTGAGAGGGGGTGTTAGACATCATCTCCTTGTTGCCGGCTTCCTGTTTGGTGTCCTATTTTAGCCTCTAGGGCTGACCATGTTAGCTAGAGGGACTGGTCACCCCTCACTTATTTTACCCATATTTTATTCCCATTTTATGGAGTCTTGGGCACCTTTTATCCTAGTCGTGGAGGTTTTTTCCCTAGTCGTGAGCTAGTTGGCTGCCTACTTCTGGGCATATATATAGCCGGCATACCCTCAATCCTTTTTCATTGCTTAGCATTCTTTGCTGCAGTCCCTCATACGCGGTCTTCTCCCCTCTTGCTCGGGACTTCTATTCTTGGTCGATGATATTGAGAGCAAGTCTATACATGTGTTTCCTCTCCATGTTTCTCTCTCACTCTCTCTCCTTTGTTTCCACTTTCCCTTCTTCCGTTGTGCATTCTATCACCGACCTTGTGTATCATGGGGCACATTGACCTTACGACCTACCATGGCCCTTGGAGATTGGCTTGCACACATGCAGTCACCCCCGGCGGAGGTTCAAGAGAGAAGTTTGGCAGGGATCCAGATTAGAGGCACGCTCAGCATCGACATCGGCTTTGCTATTCTTCAAAAGTGGCTAACTCCTATCCCAGACCCGACCCCCCCAATGTGGCTAGGCATGATATCGTTGTGGCAGTTCACGAAGCGGATGAGGGCAGTGGTTTGCTCACTTTTTCTATCGGATCCCATGGCAGACTAGAGAGATCCGAGCCCCCCCTTGAAGAATTTCAGTGGCTGCACCTTACAGAGGGTGAGGGTGATTGGATTTAATGCATGGGAGTGGCACATAGACCCACCACCGGCCAAGGTGGCCAAGAAGAGATTCTGGCGGCTATGGATATGGGAGTGCCAACCCCTCACGCGCCTCAAGTGGGACCCAAGAGAGTGGACTTACCATGATCCCACTAATCAGGAGGAGAGATTGGCTGCCCCCTTTTTTGCATATTCAACGCGGCTAGGCCGTAGGATCCCGATGCCAGAGATTGATGGCACCCCGGTAGCAGCAGCACATTGGTAGTCATAGGGCCTCTCACAACGTTTCTTAGATTTTTGGAAGAGGCTTTGGGACAATTTTCGGCCTAGAAAGATCACCCTCTTTCTTTGGCCGATAGCACACATGAGTTTGGCGGTTGGGACTTGGCTCGCAGTTGGAGGTCGGCCAGCAGCCTGCCCGAGGTGCAGTTGCCAGCCACCCTCAGGAGTCATGAGTCTCAGCAGCATTGTCTTTGGGATTGCCCGAAGGCTCAACAGGTTTGGTGGCGTATTCTCCGCATACTCACGATGGACAAGGCCTCTACCCGGATCATTACATGGGGCACTGTCACTTAACAGGTTTGGCAGCGGATTCTCCACATACTCACGATGGACAGGGCCTTGACCCGGATCTTTACATGGGCACTATCGCTTGGGCCACAGAGGCTGAGGTGGCCAAGGCTTACGAGGAGGATGGTGGAGGGCTAGCCCTTCAGGTCTCTCACCTCTGCATTTCGGCAGAACCAGTCACAGCCCCACCTACAGACCACTGGCGACTAGGCTCACGCCAGAGATGGGAGATTTGCAGCAACATTGCAACCTGGCACATATGGCGAGCTAGATGCAATGAAGCCATCGAGGGTACCCACACTCCGCCTGCAAAGTCTATCACGAGCATTTAGCTCAACATCATACGTACCCTCTGCGGTCAGTGGGGGAAGTTGCAAGGTGGCTCTCTAATCGCATGCAAAAGCGGCGGAAAGCTTTCTTGAGGGTCTCGCGGCCTAGTCCTTTTCTCACTAATAGAGGTGGTGACCATGTAAACGGAAGGGGCAACTGAACACGGAAAATCTAATCAATCATGAAATCTGAAAATACACATATGCATACCAGATAAAACAAGATGTCAAAGCTGCACAATACACCACACTAGGGCCAGAAGAGGGCTGACCGCCCCCCTTTATGGTTAGATTACCAAAAGGAAGTCTGCTTCCAATACAACTTTGCAGGTGCCCAAGGTTCACCACTGGCTGCACCCATTTCTTCCAATACAATACGAAAACAAGAAAAACATCACAATATCTGAATTTGCTGACAATTTCAGCACAAGTGAGCATTCCCAGCATCAAGCACATGCAGGACAACTATGGACAGCCCATAGCACTCCCACATCAGCTCGGGACAACTCAACATCATCATCTTCCTCCTGTCTGGCTCATAAAGCAAGTCGACCAGCGGTCCAGCCCTCAAAGGCTGTTTTCGGTAGCCAACCAGCCCTCAATAGCCACAGAAGAAAGCGACCAACAGTTGTGCACAAGCCTACAAACCCCGGTCGGAAGGAAAACTGTCTAGAAGCCCACGACCAGCTCTTCCTCCCTGTTTTTAACCTCTGTCTAGCCTCTATTCAAGCTATAAATCCCCCGGCCATCAGTGGAGAACATGCAGAAAGAGTCAGCCAATACAATATGAAAACAAGAAAAACATCACAATATCTGAATTTGCTGACAATTTCAGCACAAGTGAGCATTCCCGGCATCAAGCACATGCAAGAAGACTTGGCCAACTTCAGTTGCGATCGATGGCTATAGAAACTTGCCAACAGGCTGAAAACCAGCCGACCACCCCTCATGCACTCGTGAAAAGCATGCGCCCCCCTCCAATCTAGAGTTTTGTCAATAATAGAGGCTTCCCCGCTGAAAATAGCCCCCACGTGTGCTTTTTTGGTCCAGAGAGGGACGCCTACATGAAGGGAGTCCAAATAATGTCCAGTGCCCGGTCTTTGGCCGCCACGTGTATTAAATAAGTCCTGCTCAATGTGTTATAAGTTGTCCGGTCACTTATAAGTGAGTGTGAACCTGCATCCATAATTATTAACATGTGAACTCACAAAGCTCTAAATTGAGTTTTTGGGAATACTTACCACCTGCAAAACACATGTAAACCACCTGTCAGTCCCAAACAGGTGTGCACACACGTCCACAGGGTGCCTAGGCGTCCCCGGCCCCATGGACAACACAGGCAGAAATCTCAGGCATTGTCCAGGCAAACAAGACAAGTCATCCAAAGATAAAATCAAAGTCATGCACACACGAGAGCAATTATATTGGAAGAAACACCCATCTGCTCAGTTGTATCCGATAAAATGTCCAGGGCTCATGATCCTTCTGGAACCTTCCCACAACATAAATACACTATCTCCAAGATAGCTAGTCCCAGAGACTTTCATCATTTCAGGCTCCATGGCCATACATGTACACCATGTCAAGCCCCACAAGCCACACATGTACTATCATGTAAGGCTACACCATCCATACATGTACTGTCATGTCAGGCTCCATATGCCACACAGACACACCATGTCAGGCTCCATATGCCACACAGACACACCATGTCAAGCTCCACATGAAAAGTAGAAAAATAGAAGCTGTAAGGAATTTTGTGACATTCCCCCCGGCTTCTATGCAGTTGACCGCAGTTGACCGCAACTGAAAAGCTTCCAAGTAGGCCTTCAGAAGTTCCGGATAATCCGCAAAATAATCCTCATCCATCCATTTTGCATCCATAGCCGAATAGTTTTTAAACTTCACAAGATACCTGCACACTACCTTGCCACCTGCATGCTTGCGCTCTTTATGAAAAACTATCTGCTCAGGTTACAATACCTCCTCAAGTTCATCCACTTCAGGTGGATCTTCCAAAACTGGTTCCATAGAAGGTGGTCCCACATAAGGCCTTAACAAACTGACATGAAAGGCATTGTGGATTTTCCAGTGATCGGGCAAAACCAATCTATATGCCACTTTATTTATTTTCTGCAAAATTTGGAATGGCCCGTAATACCTGTTTGAAAGCTTAGAAAACCGGCCTTCCTTACCTCGCCGCTTCCGAAGACGTGCTTTCTCAAACTTTAGTAATACCCAATCACCTTAGATGCTTTTCCGAGATTTTAGGCTGTGTAAGAAAGTGCCGTAAACTCTGATGGTCTGTTTTCACCATAAATTCAGCGCCCAAAAGATAATGCTTCCATGTTTAAAGGGCATGAATAACGGCTAACAACTCTTTCTCATAAACTTACAAATACAATTCCGCATGTTGCAGGCGGCGGCTTTCAAAAGCCACTGCATGTCCCTCTTGGTTCAAAACAACCCCCAAACAATCTCCACATGCATCACACTCGACAACAAAAGACCTATGCAAATCTGGAATAATAAGAACTGGCCCTGATATGATGGCATCCTTTAACTTCTGAAAAGCTGTCTTTTCGGGTTCCAACCAATGGAATGCTACTTTCTTCTTCGTTAGATCATGTAACAGTGAAGCTAAGAAAGCAAAGTGTCGAATGAATCGACGATAGTACGAGCATAAACCAATAAAGCTCCTAACATGATGCACATTCTGCAGTTTTGGCCAATCCTTGATTGCTTGAATCTTTGCAGGATCCATGCGTACTCCATCCTTGGAAACAATATGCCCTAAATAGTGAATTTCTGACAAGAAGAATTCACTCTTCTTTCCATCGATAAAAAGCTTATGTTTCCTTAGCTCTTCAAAAACAATGGCAAGATGCTCTTTATGTTCAGCCTCACTCTTTAAGAAAATGATAATATCACCAAAGAAAGTTCCTGTGAACTTGCGGTGAGGTCTAAAAATTATGTCCGTCATTCTATTGAAAGTGGCAGGAGCATTCGTCAGTCCAAATGGCACAACCAAATACTCATATAATCCAAATGATGTTCGAAAAGCCATGTTGTGCACATCTTGAGGTACCACTCGAATTTGATGGTAACCACTCTTAAGATCACTGCATCTAAAACAAGCTGCTCCCTCAAGTTTATCAAGAATATCATCGATTCGAGGAATCGGAAACATGTTCTTGATAGTAATCTTGTTAAGGGCCCTATAATCAACACACATCCTATATGTCCCATCCTTTTTCTACACAAGTAAAACTAGAGAACAATAAGATGAAGAACTTGGCCTTATCAAACCCTTCTCAAGTAAATCATTTACTTGAGTCATGATTTCCTCATGTTGGGCAGCACTCATTCTATAAGGAGGTCGGTTAAGAGGAGAGTTCCCAGGGATTATGTCAATACAATGATCCTCTGGTCTCTCTAGAGGTAACTGTCCTGGAAGTGAATCGGCAAAACACCACATTCTATCATGGTATTAGAGCGCCGGTGATTTTCAGCGTTGGATGCTCCCTCCTCTACCTCTTCATATCTGCGTTTTTCCGCCCATGGACAGATCTGCGTTTTTGTGTTCATGCGTTGAAGCTTGCGTTTCTTCAAGGGCTGATTGATACCCATTCAGTGGGCTGCAGTTTCCTCATCAGGGCGTCAATTGGCAACCTCTAGGCAGCCTGACAGGGGCGTTTTTTTTCTGGACAGCATACCTGCCCTTCTTGGTGGCTCCTTCCACGGATTCTCAAGCATCTTTTTTCAAGTCTGGACAGCAACATAGCTGTCCCAAACAAGCTACGTTTTTGGCCTGTTTGGGCTTGCTTTCCTAGCCCTGATCTTGGAGCTCTTTGGGCTCCCTTTTGCCTGTAACTTCTCGTTATCTTGTGCCATCCCCCCCCCCCTTATTGTTCTCTGCAGCAGTTCTTGATCTGAGGCTTCAGCATTTCCATATTCAGTCCATTCTACATCCCCTTATACCTCTGCGCTATCAGATTTGCAGCCATGGTTGCTGCGTTTTTTCTGGACCGATCTTGCTAGTAGCTCTACCTTCAACTGGGCTTCATCTAATGGACCCGAAGGTACCTTCTCTTCAGCGTTTTTCCTCATAGGAGGTGTGGATACTGGTTGACCTGAATTTTCAGGTTTGTAGTGCCTTGTTTGGTTGCGTTTTCTTCTCCAGTGGACACAGATCACTTGCGGAGGGGGTTTCTTGTTTGGATTGTGGCTTTGGAGGCAGTTTGGTAATTAAGCAGGATTCTGAATTTCAGATTTCAGTCAACGTTTTGCTGATTTTGGAGCATCTAAAACTTGTTGGGGTAAAGGCGTTATGCCCACCCTTATAGTGTGTACAAGCCCATAAGTTATAGTACATAGTACACTTAGTACTTTTAATGTACTAAGTGCACTATGTGTACTAGTGCAATATACATGTGTGATAGGGGAGTCACACACTCATGCTATTGATGAGTTGACTTATCCCCACAACTCTCTCTCTCTCTCTCTCCCTTGTTTCTCTGTGTATGTCTCCCACATGACCTAACCCTTCCTTCTCCCATCAACTGGTATCAGAGCTTTGATCACCAGGTTCTCCTCCCTCTTCTGCTCTGCTGGTTGCCCTGCTGAATTGCAGCAAATTGCAGTGCAAATCAAGGGGCTTTTGTGCCGATTTGGTTGATTTGCATGCAGGCAATCGCATTTGATGCTGTGGATAATGTGTTGATGCCTTACAAGCACTCAATGTGCCTGTAAATCAAGGGGCTTTCATTATTTGGATGTATATGTGGCCAGGGGGAAGCATCGTGAACACTCTGGATGCCTTCATGTGCGTCAATGTACCATGTATGATCAGAAATTGATCTCAAATCAAGGGGCTTTTCAAGTTTGTATGCTTGTTGAGCTTGGCAAAGCAGCAGGCAAGACATTTATGCCTTGAATCCTCAAAAATCAGCTTGCAGTCAAGGGGCTTTTGCCCAATTTCTGTTCGGGACTGTTGTATGCAATGTTCGGGACTGTAAAAGTCTGATTTTTACTCATTTGGACAGCCAGGAGAGCATTTATTGCTATTGTACCTGCTGGTACAGATTTGGCACAGCTTTGTGCATGTTTTGGCATGGCTGTACACTGTTTTGAGTGACCAAAAGGTTCAATTTCAGCCGCTGTACTTGCCGGGACAGGTTTGGTACATCATTGGTGAGCACTTGGTACTGCTGTACAGTACTTTGGAAGGGCAAAAGAGCACATTTAAGGTGCTGTCCAAAATCTGCAGCAACCAGATTTTGGTGTTTTCATCACATAAAGTGGGAGAAAAGTTGCATTTGTGCTTCCGCAGTGGGAGATAAAGCTTGGGAGAACAACTGTGAGCACTTTGTGTGCTTTAGGTGCAGTGTTTGCACATTTTGCAGGGAGTCAGGCATTTACAGGTTGCATTTTGCTATGGCAACCACAGGTGAGAGCTCTTCATTGCTTCACATCAAGAAGCTTGAAGGCTCGCATAATTATGATATTTGGCAAACCCAGTGCTACAATGTGTTGCTCCAGAAAAAGCAGCACAAGCCTATTAAAGAAAGGGGTGTAATGCCCGCTTCTCTTACTGCTGAAGAGTGGGAAGATATGGATGAGCTGGCAAGATCTACTATCATGTTGTCTGTGTCAGACTCATTACTTTTCAGCATTCGTGAAGAGAAGACAGCTTGGGGAATGTGGCAGAGATTGCAGGACTTGTATGCCCAGCAAAGTGCCTCAAGCAAAGTGTATTGGTTGAAGAAACTCATAGGTCTTCAGATGAAGGAAGGGGCATCTATGACAGCCCATCTCAATGAGTTTAATGGTATTGTCAGCCAAGTTATAAATCAAAAGTTGGCAATGGACGATGAGTTCAAAGCCACTTTTCTGTTATGCACTTTGCCAGAGAGTTGGGACACATTCAGGACAGCCACTAGCAATTCGAATGCTATGCTGTCATATGCAGATGTTGAGGGTGCTCTTCTTCAAGAAGAGATGAACAGGAAAAACAACTCTGTTGGAAAGTCCAATGCAATGAATGCACGTGGGAGATCCCAGCAAAGGGGGAAAAGCCAAGAAAGGGGAAGGAGCAAGTCTCGCTCCAAAAAGGATTTGGAATGCCATTATTGTGGCAAGAAGGGACACATTAAAAAGCAATGCTACAAATGGAAAAATGATCAAAAAGAAAAGGGAAAAGGCAAAGACAAAGAGAAGGATGAAGCCAAAGATGTAAAGCCAAAGGGCAAAAGTGGAGTCAAGATTGAAGAAATCAATGTGTCACATGCAGGTGGCAGTGAGGATGAGGTCCTATTTACTTCTTCACTTGATGCCCATTCACTTCTTACAGGTGGTCATGGTATGCACTCATGGATCATTGATTCAGGTGCCTTCTTTCATGTCACAGGTTGCAAAGACTTGTTTGTCAGGTATACTGCTGGCAATGAAGGAGTGGTTTATTTGGGTGATAACCATGCATGCAAGATTCTTGGCAGAGGTGATGTAAGGCTTGTATTTTCAGACGGCTCACAACTTATGCTCCATGATGTCAGGCATGTGCCTGAGATCAAGAAGAATCTGCTTTCTACTGGACAGCTTGATGATGCTGATTATGTTACCACATTTGGTCGTGGAAAGTGGAAGATTAGTAAGGGCTCACTGGTTGTTGCCAGAGGCTCTAAGGTGGACACTCTTTACTTTATGCATGCAGGTGACCATGCTAATGTAAATGCAACCGAGCTGCCGGAAATCTCTATGTGGCATAGCCGGTTGGGACACATGAGTGTCAAAGAAATGGAGCAATTGTCTCGTTTGGGTTACTTGCCTTCTCTAAAGTTTTCAAGTTTTCAGTTTTGTGAGCATTGTATTTATGGCAGGCAACTCCAGTGCCCCCACAAGAAAGCTCTTGGACAGAAAGATGCTCAGTTAGAGCTTGTGCATACAGATGTATGTGAGATGCCTCAGTTTTCTTTGGGAGGGGCAAAATATTTTGTATCTTTTATTGATGATGCCACACGCAAGGTGTGGGTTTATCCTCTTCGTTTGAAGAGTGATACATTCTCAGTGTTTGAGAAGTTTGTTGCTCTTGTTGAGAATCAAACTGGCAAAACACTGAAAGCTTTGCGTTCCGACAATGGTGGAGAGTATATGTCCAAACAGTTTCAGGACTTTTGTGATGCTAAAGGCATCAAGAGGGAGCTCTCTACTCCTTATGATCCTCCACAAAACGGGACAGCAGAGAGGATGAACAGGACCATTCAAGAGAAGGTCCGTTCTATGTTGTCACATGCTGCATTACCTCATGGTTTTTGGGCTGAAGCTATTATGATAGCCGTTCACCTTATAAACAGGTCACCTAACACGAGGCTTGGTGGGAAAGTGCCAGAAGAAGTATGGACAGGGAAGCCTCCGTCATACAAGCACTTGAGAGTGTTTGGTTGCGTTGCGTACGTGCACATACGCAGGAAAATGCGCACCAAACTTGATCCTAAGTCTCACAAATGCATATTCCTAGGATATGGTGACAGAGGTGAAATGGGGTATAGACTTTGGGATCCCGTGAATAGAAAGATTATACGCAGCAATGATGTCATTTTTGATGAAACATGCATGTATAAGGAGCCTGCAAGGCAACAGGAGCCTGGCAGAGTCATCTTTGATGATGATGGACATCATGGACAACAACCAAGGGCTGTAAATCAGCCATTACAGCAGGAAAACCAGCCCTTAAATGGTGCTGAAAATGGTCGAAATGGACAGCCAGAGATGGCAGAAGATATCCCTATGGATATACCACAGTTAGAAGAAATACCGGGCATGATATTTCAGCCTTATGGCATAGAACAGGAGCCACCAATGGGTGATATGCAGGCTGGACAGCAACCTGCAAATGATGGTCATTGGGTACAGAGGTCCACTAGACCCTCCAGAGCCCCTGACAGGTTTGTTCCAGGGGTTGACTACTTGATGCTCACTGACTGTGGGGAGCCCTCATGTTATAAAGAGGCTTTACAGAGGGCAGACAAGGCTCTTTGGGAGCGTGCCATGAAGTCAGAGATGGATTCTCTGCACAAAAATGCAACATGGAAGTTGGTGCATTTACCTGCAGGCAAGAAGGTTTTGCCATGCAGTGGGTATACAGGCTCAAAGTTGCACCAGATGCAAAGCCAAGATACAAAGCCAGGTTAGTGGCTAAGGGCTTTAAGCAGGAATATGGTGTGGACTTTGAGGAGATCTTCTCTCCAGTGGTCAAAATGACCACACTTAGAGCTGTGTTGGCTTTGGTTGCACATGATGATCTGGACTTGATTCAGATGGATGTGAAGACTGCTTTTCTTCACGGTGATCTCCATGAGGAGATATATATGCAACAGCCAGAGGGTTATGCAGTAAGTGGAAAGGAGAAGCTTGTATGCAAGCTGAAAAAGAGTCTTTATGGGCTCAAACAGGCAACAAGGGAATGGTATCATAAATTTGATACATTCATGAAATCTCAAAAATTCAGGAGAAGTGACATAGATCACTGCTTGTACACCAAAAAAGCTTTGGATGGCAGTCTATTGATCCTCATCTTGTATGTTGATGATATGTTGATTGCCGGGAAATCTCGTAAAGAGATGGATGCCTTGAAGCAGAGGCTGCATCAAACCTTTGATATGAAGGATTTGGGTGATGCAAATCACATTTTGGGTATGCAGATACTTCGGGACAGAAATCAGCATGTGTTGTATTTGTCTCAGAAGGAATACATTGGCAAAGTCTTGCAGAGGTTCAATATGGACGGGGGGAAGAAAGCTAGTACTCCTTTGCCTCCATATGTGAAACTCAGTGCTATGG
The DNA here is from genome assembly GCF_041138505.1 of Cibotium barometz. Classification (NCBI taxonomy): domain Eukaryota; kingdom Viridiplantae; phylum Streptophyta; class Polypodiopsida; order Cyatheales; family Cibotiaceae; genus Cibotium; species Cibotium barometz. The sequence continues at coordinate 47,865,059 of NC_141078.1, read as the reverse complement.
ACGGGGGGAAGAAAGCTAGTACTCCTTTGCCTCCATATGTGAAACTCAGTGCTATGGACAGCCCACAGTCAGATAGAGACAGGGCTGATATGGCCAAGATTCCGTATGCTTCAGCATGTGGCAGTCTCATGTATGCCATGGTTGCTACTAGGCCGGACATTGCATTTGCAGTGGGAGTGGTTTCTAGATACATGGCCAACCCTGGCAAGAAGCATTGGGAAGCAGTGAAAGGTGTCATGAGATACCTGAAGGGCACACATGATTTGTGCATTTGTTTTGGCAAACAGGATGCATTAGTGCATGGTTACACGGATTCGGATTATGCCGGTCATCCAGATAACCGGAAGTCTACTACCGGTTATGTGTTTACATTCACAGGAGGTGCTGTGTCATGGATATCCAGGATGCAGAAGTGCATAGCCTTATCTACTACAGAGGCCGAGTATATTGCAGCCACAGAGGCTTGCAAGGAGGCATTATGGCTATCTCGGTTAGTGGTTGATTTGGGCTATACAGGGGATATTCCATTGTTGCATTGTGACAGTCAGAGTGCCATCCAGTTGGCAAAGAACCCTGTCTTTCATGCAAAGACGAAGCATGTGGATGTGAAGTATCACTTCATCAGAGAGGTGATAGAGAACAAGCAAATTCAGCTTGTTAAGATTCACACGGATGACAACCCGGCTGATCTGTTGACAAAGAGTTTGCCTCCGGAGCGGTTTGCTCATTGCAGACACTTGATGGGCATTGGATGAGGCCAATTTCAGCCTTGATATGGCCTTGTATATTATCATGTACATGCTGATTTTTTTTCTTTTCCTTTACTTAAGGGCACTTTGCCTTTAAGTGGGAGGTTGTTGGGGTAAAGGCGTTATGCCCACCCTTATAGTGTGTACAAGCCCATAAGTTATAGTACATAGTACACTTAGTACTTTTAATGTACTAAGTGCACTATGTGTACTAGTGCAATATACATGTGTGATAGGGGAGTCACACACTCATGCTATTGATGAGTTGACTTATCCCCACAACTCTCTCTCTCTCTCTCTCCCTTGTTTCTCTGTGTATGTCTCCCACATGACCTAACCCTTCCTTCTCCCATCAAAACTGTGTTTTATTCCTGGCCTACACAGTTTTCCGGTTTCTAAATGTTCCTTGCCTTCTATTGGCGGTGGAGTGCTATTTTTTGCCGGATAGTAGTGTTTTGGCTGCGTTTTGCTTCCCACAGGAGTTTTCTACACTCAGAGGGGGCCTTTCTCTAGCTACTTCACTTGAGGATCAATTTCGGGAGCTGTTTTGTATCTGTGGAGACTTTCTTCTGTGACAAGAATTTCCAGTTTTCTGGAGGAGAGCAGTGATCTTTTCAAGGATCCTGAGCAGTCCGAGCTTGTGTTCTTTGCAGTATTTGCAGAACAAGGAGAGTGTTTTGCCCTTTGCGGTGTGATCCTTTCACATGGATCCTTTATTTGTTGCTGATTCTTGGGATCTAGTTCTACTTCTGGAACAGTCTTCTGCTATCTATGATGCTTTTGAGAACTTTGTTACCACTGCAGTTTATATTCCTGCTTCCCTTCCTCATTGTGAGGAGTCTTATCTCTGCATCTCTTTGTGATGCTTCTGAGGATGCCCCTCCCCTTGCCAGTTCTGCAGGCTTGTTGTTTTGGAGGATGCTTTTTTGGACCCAGTGGGATGCTTTGGATCTGTGGTTGTTGCTAACCGTGCCTAGGGCACAGTGGTACTTCCAGAGTTTTTTGGATTTGGATCAGAATCAAGTTGGGCTTATATCAGTCCAACGATATCTTTTTTCAGAGAGGGATGTGGAGTCCTTTTATCTTGCGATGCCCATCTCAGTGGTGTGTACTTATGTACAGCATTGGGCGACTCATGTTATGGAGTTTGAGCAAATGGAGCCCATCTTTTCTACAGAGTCTTTACATCTTGCGATGCCGACCTTTTCAGAGGATGCTTTTGTATAGCATTTGGCTACTCTTTGTATAGAGTTGGAGCAGATTGACTCTTTCTTTTGAGGGTTCCAGTGAGGAGTAGTTTGCTTCTCCCAGGATTGATTATATACAGGATCTGATCTTGGTTGGTTATGAGGTTTTTCATGCCTTCTCCAGGCTAGATACACGACGTTCGACTTCGGGGAGTGTTCTTACACTTGGGTTTGGAACCATTATTTGGAGCAGCACGTCACAGCCTATATGGTTGTTTTCTTCCAGAGGAGCGGTGTACCTGGTAGCTTGTTTTGTTACTTTTGTAGTTAAGTTGCTGAGGAGCTTTCTTGGTACTTGTTTCTGCAGTCTTTCATCTTTGATCGAGGACGGCGTCTCTAGCTTCTTGGAGTTTGCTCAGCATCCGGTGCTGAGAGGGGGTGTTAGACATCATCCCCTACTTGCTGTGGTGTCCTATTTTAGCCTCTAGGACTGACCATGTTAGTCTAAGGGGCTAGTCACCCCTCACTTATATTTTACCCATATTTATTCCCCATTTATTGTCCTGGGTATTTTTCCCAGTCATGGAGGTTCTTTTGCTCCAGTCGGCTGCCTACATGTAGTAGTATATATAGCCGGCATGCCTCCCTCATATTTCACTGCTTAGCATTGCTTGTCTAGCTTGTCTAGCTGCAGTCCCTCACTTACGAGGTTCTCCCCTCTTGCTCGAGACATGTATTCCTTTTGGTGATGATATTGAGAGCAGGTTCACCTGTGTATTCTCTCCATCTCTCTCTCTCACTCTCTCTCCTGTGTTTCCACTTTCCCTTCTTCCGCTGCACATTCTATCAAAAAGACCAAGTAAGAACAAGCTGATTTCTTTATTGCCTTTGAAATAGATATATGGCTTACAATGAATATGGTACTCCCAGTATACCCGCATCAATACAAACTTCCCTACCCCTATGAGAAAACATAACTTTCTTTTCTTTGTGCAAAATCTTGGGATCCAAACAGTAATGCCAAGGCATCCCAAGTAACACATCACATCCTGTAAGTGGTGCCACAAGGAAGTCTTCATGATCCAAATATCCCTGAATCTGTATGCGAAGCTTCCCAATGATGGGATCTGCATGAAAGTCCAACGCAATTCCTCAGGCTTTAACCCAAGAGCAGCAACCATCTGTATGCTGAAAAACAGCAGGTATTGAGGGCTGATTATGAGCCAAAATGGGCTCTAAAGCATTGGCACATGTACCAAATAATGGTAGCAAAGAATCAAACACATCCATGGGCCCAATAGTTGGCTGTTTTTGACATAAAAGCATAGGTTGAGATGCAAATTCATCAAAAATTACATCTTGTGACACATTGATTTTGCCTATACCAAGCACATAAAGACTATAGTCTTTACTCTCTGAACTATAACCCACAAAAATGCATTTAATAGCCTTAGCATCAAGTTTTGTTCTCTGAGGGGGCAGGTATCATTTTGAGTCTAAAAATGGGGCTCTACAATGGTGACGCCGTCGGCATAGCAAACCGCTCAACCGACAGAGCGGCCGCTGCTAGAGCAACGGAGGCGCAAATCAATTTGGGGCTTCTTAAATTGGTGCTTGGGTAGGGCCTTTGGCATAAGTAGCGCTTCGGATCAGTTTGGTAGAGCACACAGGTGACGGTTGACTTTGGGCAATGGCTACAGTCAGCTACAAGGCTACGCAAGGCATCATGTGTAGGGTGGTGCCAAAAAGCAGGGCAGGTGCGAACTCTGACGTGCTGTTCGAGGGCCTGAACTGACTGTCGTTGAGCTTGAGGTCACACGTGGGCAGTCTTCAATGGTGAGGGTGTGCTTCACAAGCTTCGATGCACAAGGTACCCAAGTACAATCTTTTGGTTCTAATATCAATGTTGGGAGGAGGCTAAGGCAATGGAAGCACACACACACACATAGAGCCATGCAGGTGGACAAAGAGAGAAAAAACAATATCGTTGGGAAGTACTCACAATAATGACTATACACCTAGGGATGAGTGTCCCAACAACACACCAAGGGTGTGTTCACACTAGAAAAAACCCAAGCCAACACTTGGTAAAAAGTGCCCGGGTGTTAAGTGTTTGTTCACACCAGAACTTTCAAGAGCCAATGGCTAACACCTCCATTGATGTCCAGACATGCTTTATCTTTTCTCAAACTACTCATATGAAAAGACTCATGCCTCAAAAACTTGGAACCTCTTTATAAGCATGCACACTAATCCTCGCAGTCACTTTGGCCTCTGTCCCTTTTATCAATTAAAGCTGACAAATGGTCAACATGTGGCACACGAGGGTCAATATGGGGCTGATTTGCAGGCTGATTGTGCTGAAAAACAGCAGGTATTGAGGGCTGATTATGAGCCAAAATGGGCTCTAAAGCATTGGCACATGTACCAAATAATGGTAGCAAAGAATCAAACACATCCATGGGCCCAATAGTTGGCTGTTTTTGACATGAAAGCATAGGTTGAGATGCAAATTCATCAAAAATTACATCTTGTGACACATTGATTTTGCCTATACCAAGCACATAAAGACTGTAGCCTTTACTCTCTGAACCATAACCCACAAAAATGCATTTAATAGCCTTAGCATCAAGTTTTGTTCTCTGAGGGCAAGTAAGGAGGATCTAAATGGGCTTATGCTTTGCCCTTAAGCTTAGCACTAGAACCAGGCTACCAGTCCCAAATTATCCTTTACCGTGATAAGAGGTAGCAAAAGCTTGATCTACAACAACCATGTTGTTCTAGTTGGACCGGGATTACTCTTCCTGTAACAAGAGAGCTACCAAATCATCAAATGTGTACAAATCTGAATTTCTCTTCGTCAAGAGCTGAAGAGTGGTAGTAAATCCTTGATAGGATTCAGGCAAACCATTGAGAAGCGTAGAAACAAGTGAACTGTCAGGTATCACCTCATCAATATTGATTAACTGCTCTTGCAAATCCTTAACACCAGTGAGAAATCAATCCATAGAATCACCCTTGGTCATATGCTCTGTGTCAAGCTTTTTCCGGAGATAAGCTACACAGGCTTCATTGCGGATCTGATACAAAGAGGCAAGTATATCTCACGGCTCAATTCAACTTTGTTTTTGGAGAAGCTGGAAATTTGCTGAGGGGATTTGATGGCCTCAATGGGCTCCGATTTGAGAGTTTTTTAGCTCGGGAGACTCAAAAAATGATGAGGTATACCAATAAGCAAAAACAGGTTAAAAAATTTTGAGTCTAAAAATGGGGCTCTGCAATGGTGACACCGTCGGCATGGCAAACCGCTCAACCGGCAGAGCGGGCGCTGCTAGTGCGGCGGAGGCGCAAATCAATTTGGGGCTTCTTAAATTGGTGCTTGGGTAAGGCCTTTGGCATAAGTGGCGCTTCGGATCAGTTTGGTAGAGCACACAGGTGACGGTTGACTTTGGGCATTGGCTATAGTCAGCTACAAGGCTACGCAAGGCATCATGTGTAGGGTGGTGCCAAAAAGCAGGGCGGGTGCGAACTCTGACGTGCTGTTCGAGGGCCTGAACTGACTGTCGTGAGCTTGAGGTCACACGTGGGCAGTCTTCTCAATGGTGAGGGTGTGCTTCACAAGCTTCGATGCACAAGGTACCTAAGTACAACCTTTTGGTTCTAATATCAATGTTGGGAGGAGGCTAAGGCAATGGAAGCACACACACACACATAGAGCCATGCAGGTAGACAAAGAGAGAGAAAACAATATCGTTGGGAAGTACTCACAATAATGACTATACACCTAGGGATGAGTGTCCCAACAACACACCAAGGGTGTGTTCACACTAGAAAAAACCCAAGCCAACACTTGGTAGCCCGGGTGTTAAGTGTTTGTTCACACCAGAACTTTCGAGAGCCAATGGCTAACACCTCCATTGATGTCCAGACATGCTTTATCTTTTCTCAAACTACTCATTTGAAAAGACTCATGCCTAAAAAACTTGGAACCTCTTTATAAGCATGCATACTAATCCTCGCAATCACTTTGGCCTCTGTCCCTTTTATCAATTAAAGCTAACAAATGGCCAAGACTCTCATTGTTTTCCCAAGTAGTATGATACATGCATTCATGGTTGCAGGTCACACCCCTTCTTATCTTGGAACTTGGAACTTGGAACAACAAGGAAGAGACTCATTCTACCCAATGCTGAACAGCACACAATTGAGCACTTGATAGAGCAAGTCTAGATTTAAAGGGGTCTTAATAGTGTCTCCAATAGTTAGCGGATCCAACCAAAACAACTAACAATAAAATTGACTAGTCCTAGCAAAAGGACACCTCAAACCACATTGCCTCAATTAGACCGTAACGTAAATTTTGGGGGTTCACAAAATTATAATATGCATGTGTGTGTGTGTGTGTGTGTGTGTGTGTGTGTGTGTTTAAATCTATAAAAAAAAGTGAAAGCTAAGCTTCTCAAGCTGGCCACTATGGAATGTATATATTCTGGAAATGATTATACAAATACATGCATAACATACACATACATGTCTTTGTACATACATACATATGAACGTGCATACATAGTCATACATACATATATATATACACAGTGGTAACAAGCAGCCACCAAAATTTGCGTGAGTAAAGAATTAAATATATAACAAAAAAATGCATAAAAATGAACAATGGAATCAAATCGCTAACCTTGTTCCAAGCCCAGAGGAAGACAGCGCCACCAGCTGATGAAGAACCAGGTTTGGGCACCTGGGAGGCGGCCAGGAAAGGGCGCCCAACACAAGCGAGGGCGTTGCGGGGGGAAGCACATGACTTGAGGTGGGTGATTTCTGCACCGGAGCCCAAGTCCCACATAGTGATGCCCGCGTCCACACTGGATGAAACGACCAGCACTTCGCCGCCTGAAGAAGCCAGTTTGCCCCCATCCGCAAGCGGCCCGAAGGCCGCCTGTCCCTTCTCTCTCTCTCTCTCTCTCTCTCTCTCTCTCTCTCTGGGTTCCCACGATGGAAGTCTGAGTGTTCTGTGTGTGTGTTCTGTTCTGACCGGCTTTTCCTTGAGAAATGCGTTGCCTGCGGCAGGTATAGGCGTTAAAATGAAGCGCAAAGACTACCTACGTATGCCGCGCGCTCGTATATAAAACCTTATCATTAATCATCTTCATCATTCTAAACCCTACCCATGTCCTTAGTAGGCTGGTTACACACAGCCTAGGCATGTCCTTAGTAGGCTGGTTACAAGGCACCCTTCCTCCCCATGCCTTGGGCATGAGTAGTGGTGGTTATGAGAGCTGCCCTGCTCACCAGATCGCATAGAGTAAGCACAAAACACATCTTTGCCCAGCCAAAGTTCATCCTCCAAATTTTCGCACATTACATGGACATGTGCTAGTTAGCATAATGGCACGTGAGCCCTATAGGAGGTACCGCCCATGTGTCTAAAAAGGGGTGATGGGCACCCATTCTATATGTAATCATCTTTACTAGTCTCTTTCTTTTCTCTCAACAAGATGTCTACATTTGTGTCATTTCACTTGGTTGTCACTCTTGAGAACATGTGCCATTGTACACCACACCTCCCATTATTTTTTACACATCCTCCAAAATGTGCATGATGGTGTAATGTGGCTTGTCTTATCCAGTTATGCTATTACAATTATATTCCTTTCTCTACTTCTTTGCCCTCTGCTTATTCCTACCTCTGCTTTGATGTCTCATGTTGGTTTCTTACTTACACTCTTGCATGTGTTGGTTTCTTACTTACACTCTGCATATGTTGCAAATTGTGTTGATTCATCCTCTTATTCATCATTTTTGCTTCAAGTTTGAGTTGTTTATTGGATTGACTCTATTTCTTAGTACTTGCTCTGCTTTGTGACCTCAACACCTTTGATGATACGGGTGCTTCAGATCAGATTTAGTGCTTTGTTTCATCCCTTTTCATTTCTTTATTATTGTTCAACTTTATTACCCTTGGGTAGAATGTTTTAATGTAAAAAAATGTGAGCACTTCTTCCTATGCATCATTGATCTCACCATAGGTGTCTCCATCATTCCCTTTGATCTCGTTGCTACTCTAAAATTGTGTATTTGCATTGTTTTTCTCCTCCAATGATTTACATTGTGTTTTTGTCCATCATTGTTTTTTTATTGTAGAGTCCATAGTGTACTCAATGAATCCATTTAAAACTCTATCAGACTCCATCATGAACTCTATTAAATGCAACATTTTATGTCAAGACTTTATGATGTATATGTATGATACAAAGAAGTGACTTAATAAACATGAGAGTCTAGACATTTAATATGCATGTGATGAGGTCACATAGATGATTAGTGTAGTATTAATTAATATATATACAAAGAATATACATAGTGCAATCATAAATAGTATACTATGTTGATCTTTATAAAAAACATAAAATATATAAGATCTATTAATATACATAGAGAATAAGAGAACTATAGGTATACATAGATGTATACTTAGAGAAATAAGGAACATTGTTCAAGTCAAGAGATTACCTTAGCCTTGATAAAGCATGTGCCATTGAGTTTTGCCTTAGAGCCGTAAATATAACTTCCCATGTGAGTGTGCTAGCTCCTCCATCTCGCGTCCTCACTCCATTGTCACACCGGAATGCACCAAAGGTGTGAGACCACTGTCCCCTTTGCGTATGGAACTCTGGAGTGTTGGCAGTGAAAGTAGCAACCTTGCGCACAGGGCAGAGCTTCCCACTCGGGGCCTCGCCCAACGAATATCCGAACAAGAGACTAATCTGGCGGTTCCTCCAAAACCGAACCCGAAAAAAACTTCCCTCGCCCAGAAAGCATAGGCGATTTCTCCAGGAAAAATCTTTTAATGTAGTCAAGGGCCTTAACTATCCTTTGTATTCCGACCGAACCCGTGGGTCACATATAGAACAAGGATTTTCCTGTGACTTACTTCAACTATCGTAACTTGAACAGAATTGAATTTTATCATAGGAATCCATCGATCCAGCCTAACCCCATCCAATCCCATGAGTTAGCCGACCGGCCAACCACTGTATTGATAGGATCCATTATAAAATTTTGGTTATGTTTTGTCCCGGGTACCATGGAAAAGAGTTCCCAGGCCCCCTAGCCGGCTCTCATGCAAAAATTAAATAGACACACCACTTACACACACTCGATATGAAATTGCCTTTTCTTAGACTTAACTATTTCCAAAACATCATTGCAATAAAACCACAATGTTTAGATCATTATCCTCAGTATTCCATTTCCAGTCCAATTTCTAACTTTTTCACTTTCCAACCATAAAATCCAATTTCCAATCATTTCTTCCTCGGCGTATCTATGGCATCATCGGCAACCAGAATGCTCACCACCTGGTCAGTCCCTCTAGGCTCACCTAGTACTTCACTCAGGGGCCTTTTCAATAGTTCCTAGCCCATAGTACCCAAGAGAATAATCTCATGAAATCCATATGGACTCTCCATTTGAAGATCAGCTAGATCAACCAGCTAGATCAACCAACAAAATCCATTTAAAAGAGCCATGAACTCATCCGTTTAAGGACCAGCAAGGCAAATCAACCAGATCCATACCCGTGTAACTCCAACTCCTTTTCTTCCTCGTGGCACACGTGGGTATCCTAGGCGACCCAAAGCCCGAGCATCGTATGGTCAGCACCCTCTAGGTTCCTTCGTAGGTGACCTAGCACTTCACTCATAGGCTGCTTCCTTAGTCCCTCATCCACCGTACTAGAAGCTCACCATTTTAACCGAATCGAGGCTGGTCAAGACTTCGGCCGATCTTACCACGCGAGATGTCCTTCATTGACTCTCCATCAGCTGCTGTTGCATCATTTTTCGCTTAGGTCCCCAAAACGACCTCATTCCACAAGATAGTCAAAATGCTTCCCCCAACATTCTTAACGTAAAACAATCTTTAAAAATAGGTTTCACATACAATTACAATTTCCAAACAAAATTCCCATATTTCCTTATCATTCCACATCCTTTCACATCATTCCTCATCGTCTCTCATCATTCCATATCATTCCACGTCATTTCTCGTTATTTCACATTTTTCTACATCCATTCACATCACATCATTTCACATCAATTCACATCCATTCACATTATCCCACATCAATTCACATCCATTCACATCATCCCACATCAATTCCACATTTATTCACATCATCCCACATCATTTTCACATTCATCCACATTACCCCAAATCATTTTCACATCACTTTGCATCACTCCACATCAACGCATATCATTTCCACATCAACCCACATCATTCCCCATCAATCCACATCACTTCACATCATTCCACACATCAATCCACATTATTTCGCACATCACCCACATCATCCTTACCACATCAATCTGATTTTTACAAACAGGATGGTCTCTTTCGCTTTGAGCGAATCAGGTTTGATTATCAACTTTCCTTGATCCAATTATCAGAATTTTTATCCCACAATCAACCTGATTAAAAGTACAGTTACTCTACTTTTCATATTGACATAACTTTCCAAGTTTCGGCCATTACTTGACTCAGTTAAAGGCAACTTTTTCTTGACTCAATTTAATTAAATCTAAGTTTTCGTTTACTTTTGGATCCTCGATCCTTTCAATAATTATAGGTTCCTTCCCCAAGGAATCTAAGAATAAGTCAGTCACACAAGTATTTTACATTCTAAGCGTTTTTATAGGAAATCTTTTTCCCGTTCACAATGTATCCAAGATTCTATTTCTCGAGATTCTAGACGCATACTTCATAATTCCAAAAGTTAAATGTGTTCATGATTCCTCTTTTTGATTAAAATTTTATCCATGTTTTCTCGATGCATTCCTATGAATATTTTCACATTCTTTTCTCAATTCTCCCAAAGTAAAATATGCTCAATATTCTTCCTTTTGAATAAAAGATTTATGCATACGATCTCATGGGATTTACAAAACCAATTATACCCATATTTCTTCTTTCAGCATAAACACTAATTCATTTTTATCTAAATGAATCATTTCCATAATTCTCATAAATTGAATGAATCTAGAAAATTTGTGCGTAACCTTCTTTATTTTTCTAGTAAATGAATAATGCTCAAAACTCCACTTTTAGCATAAAATCTATTATGCATAAATTCATTCTCTAATGATATAAATTTTTTCATAACTTTCCCACATTTTCTATTAAATGATAATGCTCAAAATTCCACTTTTAATATAAAAATTATTTATGCATAAATTCATTTTCTAAAAGATTTTACCATAACTTTTCCACATTTTCTATGAAATGAGAATGCTTAAAATTCTACTTTTAGCATAAAAATTAATCTATGCATAAACTTCATTTTCTAATGATAAAAATTATGCCATAGTTTTTCCCTCATTTTCTATAAAATGAGAATACTCAAAGTTCCTCTTTTAGCATAAAATTTAATTTATAAACAAACCTTCATTTTCTAATGATAAAATTTTGCCATAGTTTCCACGCATTTTCTATGAAATGAGAATGGTTAAAATAACACCTTTAAAATAAAATTTATTATGCATAAACCATCTTTCAACTTAAAATGAATAAATATAAATTTTCTTAACATAAAACAAGCTTAAATGAGTTAATCCTCATTTTAATTAGATTAAAAATCATAAAAATGCTTAATGTCCATCTCTAGCTTGTTAGGCTTAGAGTTTTGGGTAAGAAAATGAGATTAGGACTAAGATCTATTCTTCCAAGAAGGATTTACCCATATAGGTGAGTATTCTTTCAAACAAAGAGATTTACAATTCAAAAACATTACTTTTAAGCATAAGAGATTAACATTAATAACATAAATCAATAAAAGCATGGTTTTAAGAAGAAACCATGGTTTTAAGAAGAAACCATGGATTAAAATGCTTCCCAAGCATTATAGAGGTTGGGAAGAAGGTTACCATTCAAAAAGAGAGAAAAACACCATTATTTTAGGCTTACCCTTGGTTTTTGGCTTGATTCTTTAGGGAGATGTGAAGCCCTGAAAGAAGAAGCTTGGCCACCAAGTAGAAGAGGGTAATCTCCAAGAGAAGAAGAGGATTAGTGAAACTCCAAGAGAAGAAGAGGATTAGTGAAACTCCAAGGCTTCACAATGGAGAGGCAAGGTAGAGAGATAATGGAAATACACTGAATTAAAAATTACACTAGCATGAAGATGAAAAGACAAAGGAATGGGGGTATATTTGTAGGTGAGGGAGGCCACCAACCAAGTCCAACTAGGATCTAGAGACTTCCAGCTTCAGTTTGATCCAATTTGGACAAGTTAGGCCCACTTTTCTTGAAAGACGTGAGAGGAGAGATTAAATATCTCATTTTTTTAATTAAAAAATTAGAGTAATCATGAGGATTCTAGGCACCTCCTTCATGAGCTCCACTCACTCTCTTGAGGTGTCAAAATTCCATTTTTTTACTAATAAATTCTCATTTTTTAAACTATTAAGTCCTGTACTAGTCAACTCTTCATCTTATGTGAGAATTTACTCTGTTTCGGGGGATTTTCTTTTATTCTTTCATTTTTCTTATTCCAACACTTGGATTAACCCAATTGGCCCTTTATAACACTCTTTGGAACTTAATCCATTTCTGAAAATGTGAACCCTTAGGCTACGGTGTCTAATGCACATATTCAATTAATTTCTAATGCATATTTGAAAACTCTTTTTAAACTTCTGTTTCAAAGGGAATTCATCTCAAATAAAAGGGATAACTTTATATCCAGAAATATCTCAAACTGTATTATCTCTCTCTAGAATATTTTCTCTCTCCTAGCTAAAAACAAAGGAAAACAATGTTTTCTTGCATTTTGAAATAGAGGATGATTACAGAGACTAAGGGGAGATTCTCACACCTTTACATCTCAAAAGCTCAAGGGAGGAATCTTACATCCTACCCAACTTAAAAAATGTGAGATGTCCTCATCTCGCACAACTAGAGGATAATCTCTTTCTTCTTCTATTACTTCCAATGTTACTGCCTTAGAAGTAGATGGCTGGTTTGGGAATATCTCTCTTTGACTCCCCCTATTATGAGGATGAGGTCTTGCATTACTTTGCAGGGAAGCTGAGGGTTGGTAAGGGAATCTTCCTCTAGGGTTTCCCTGATTTTGACAAGAGGGACCTTGATTACTCTGGAAGGAAGGAGCTCGAATCTGGGATCTTGGTCCTTGACTTTCTTGTCCCTGAAAACCTTGATCCAAAAGAAGTTGGGCATTCCATGCTACCATGACCGTATCCTTGGTACTTAAAGCATCTAATTACTTTGTTCAAGAATGGAACTTCTAAAGTTAAGTTCCAAGGGATTGTGTTCCGAGAAAAGGGCCTTTCTTCCATCCTCGAACTTCCCATATCTTGGGTTTGACTAGGACCTTGTTGTCTCTTAGGAGGTGGAAGATTGGAATCACTTTTCGGGGTTAGGAATCTTTTGAAAGACAATGGTGTTAGATTTGGCGAAACCTTGACAACAAAGGCCTTGGCGAAATCCTTTGCCACATCCACAACGGCTTGAGCCATAGAGACTAGCTCAGCATTTTTCACCAGGGTATCCAAGGGTTCGTTCATTCCCTAAATGAACCTAGCCAACTGTTCTTCATCTAGCGGTGGCGAGTATTTGAGAAGGAAAGTGAATGCCCGGTGATATTCCTCCATAGCTCGGCTTCCTTGGCTTAGCTCTAGGAACTCGTTCATCTTTGTCTCCTAGAAGCTCGGGGACATAATCTGAGGTATGCTTTGAGATCATCCCACGTCTGGGTGTTCCGATCCAAGCGATTTTCTCTACTGTTTCTCCCAAGTGTTCCCCTTCACCTTTGAAAGGTTGAGGTTGAGATTTATGAAGAGCTTGCGAACATCTGGGTCGAGCTCTTCCTCATCGAGTTGGGGGTTAACATTTCTACCACGACGACCTCGATCCATGATCCTATCAATACGAAAAAAGTCCCTTTTTCTAACTTAACCAAGACACTCAAGAATCTTAGGTGAAAAGACCACTTTATTTATAATTCAAATCCAAAAGGAGTTAAACTTTAGATCCAACTGATTCTGGGGTTCCTTAAAGTTTGGTCAACCCTCTCAGAATCCTTGGATAAGAATCCCTTCTATAAGAAGAAACATACAGAACTCATTATCAGAAAATAAATCATTTATATCCTTAATACAATAATGGTCCATAAGACCAGTAATTTCTAATTAATATCTGAACTTTCCCTACGGAAATTTCAGTTATACAGGTTCTCAATTTGTTATTCCACAATTGGGTCCACTGGGCCAAAGGTAAAGCTGTGAACAATCTGTCAATACAATCCACTAATCTTATAGTGAACTGCTAAAAGTCTTGATCATCTTCCAAGTTACTAACATCATTACTGGAATTTCTCTCCATTCATCCTCATTATGACTTATTCAACTCATCTACTTTCAACCAGAATTCAAAAATCATCATCCTTCAATCAGCATCCAAGTCAATTCAGTCTCATTTATGACTTATTCAACTCAACCAGAATTCAAAAATCATCATCCTTCAATCAGCATCCAAGTCAATACAATCCACTAATCTTATAGTGAACTGCTGAAAGTCTTGATCGTCTTCCAAGTTACTAACATAAGTATTGGAATTTCTCTCCATTCACATATGACTTATTCAACTCATCTACTTTCAACCAGAATTCAAAAATCATCATCCTTCAATCAGCATCCAAGTCAATTCATCCTCATTATGACTTATTCAACTCATCTACTTTCAACTAGAATTCAAAAATCATCATCCTTCAATCAGCATCCAAGTCAATTCATCAATTCTTAACGAGAATTCTAAAATCATATCAACCAGCATTCGAAATCATCATCTAGGATAGAATTTTTGCTCATAACTTCAAGGTCTTAGATTCACTCGTATATATTGTCAGTATAGAGCTGCAATTATACCCACGGTATATACGGGTAGTCACGGTCCTTTTGCTGCTATAAGGTAAATGCCATCATATCTAGGCCTCAAGCAAGTCGGGGATTCCACACAAATGCAATACTTCTATCTAAAAACCCAATTTCCAATTTATGAATTCTCATTCTGGATATCAATTCATACGAGTTTGAACACACAATTACAATCTTTCACTTGTAACTCATAAATTTTTAACATTTCTTATTTCTTGGTTGATCAAACTCAACCAATTTGCTCTGATACCAATTGTGAGACCCCTACCCTCTTTGCGCATCGAACTCTGGAGTGATGGCAGCGGAAGTGGCAACCTTGTGCATATGGCAGAGCTTCCCACTTGCGGCCCATGAATGTCATGACAAGAGACTAATACAGCAATTCTTCCAAAACCGAACCCGGAAAAAATTTCCCTCGCCGAGAAAGCATAGGTGATTCCTCCAGGAAAAATCTTTTAACGTAGTTAAGGGCCATAACTACCCTTTGTATTCTGATCGAACCCGCGGGTCACATGCCCGAATCAAAGGAGGAACTTGCACTTGGTTCATAGAGACCAGCTCTTTTTTCACTTTTAAAAGAGACGGAGCCGTTGATTCTTTTCCATAGAACAAGGATTTTCCTGTGACTTACTTCAACTATTGTAACTTGAATAGAATTGAATTTTACTATAGGAATCCATCGATCTAGCCTAACCCCATCCAATCCCATTGGTTAACCAACCGTCCAACCACTCTATTGATAGGATCCATTATAAAAAATTGATTATGTTTTGTCCCGGGTACTAGGGGAAAGAGTTCCCAGGCCCCACAGCTAGCTCTCATGTAAAAATTAAATAGACACATCACTTACGCACCCAATATGAAATTGCCTTTTCTTAGACTCAACTATTTCCAAAACAGGATTGCAATAAAACCATAGTGTTTCCATCATAATCCTCAGTATTCCATTTCCATGTCCAATTTCCAACTTTTCCACTTTCTAACCATAAAATCCAATTTCCAGTCATTCCTTCCTCGCCGTACCTATGGCATCATTAGTAACCAGTTCCTAGCCCGTAGTACCCAGGAGTATAATCTCATGAAATCCATATGGACTCTCTGTTTGAAGATTATACTTCACTCACTCTCTTGAGGTGTCAAAATTTCATTTTTTTACTAATAAATCCCTTTTTTTTAAACTATTAAGTCCTGTACTAGTCAACTCTTCATCTTATGTGAGAATTTACTCCTTTCGGGGGATTTTCTTTTATACTTGCATTTTTCTTATTCCAACACTTGGATTAACCCCATTGGCCCTTTATAACACTCTTTGGACCTTAATCCATAATTTTCTGAAAATGTGGACCCTTAGGCTAAGGTGTCTAATGCACATATTCAACTAATTTCTAATGCATATTAGAAAACTCTTTTTAAACTTTTGTTTTAGGGGAATTCATCTCAAATAAAAGGGATAACTTTATATCCAGAAATATCTCAAAACTATATTATCTCTCTCTAGAATATTTTCTCTCTCTAAGCTAAAAACAAAGAAAAACAATGAGGGGGAGGGGGTGAGTTGCGAAGTCAGGGGAACACAGGGCTCGGTTTTTTTCCTCCCTCCCTCCCTCCCTCCCTCCTCTCTCTCTCTCTCTCTCTCTCTCTCTCTCTCTCTCTCTCTCTCTCTCTCTCTCTCTCTCTCTCTCCCTCCCTTATAGGCGTGAGGTTAGGGTTCTCTCTCTCTATGCAGGACATCTAGGTGCCACGTCTCATCATCATAAATCACGATCCAAGAAACCCAATTATGTGATCACACTTCCTGATGATTCAACATATTTGATAGTCGTCGATTTCACTTCTACAATTACAAGCTAACCTCACAATCCCAAATCTTTGATCTTTAGTTCTTGGATCATGGCGATTCAACATCCTCCTCAATTTTGGGTCGTTGGTGATCCGACTGTTGGATGATTTAACATTTCTAATTGTTGATCTCTGATCATGCTGAAATTTGACTCCACGATAATCCCACTTTTTAAACAATTTAACATCCTTGATCGTCGATCACGATCTGACCTCATTGATCTCACATCTAAAAATCATTGCCTTTGAATCATTAGTCGATTCGACTTTACAAATCGCCAAACCCCTCAAATCATCATGATTTGACCTATGTTGTTCCGACTTTAAAACAAAAATTGAGAGATTGAAATTTTGAGATCGTAATTCGTTAACTCAAGTGCCATGTCAATACGTGCAAATGTGTGTGCAGGTGTAAAGGTGTGTGTGTTTTTAGTTGTTTTTTTTTACGATTCTTGATGAAGGTAATGGTTGTACACTTCAGTGGGGAGAGTTACCTTATATATGTACACATGAGCTAGGGTTTGATGCTTACTGTGCATGTACTCAGCGAGCAAGCGAGGGCAAAGAGTCACTTGACCATCCATGATGAGAAAGCTTGGATGCCACTGTAGTCTAGCTTGCCTAGTGCACTTGTGTTAACTTTGGCCTCTTCCAGTAGGCAGCTAGTGAGTTGATTTTATGACGAGGTACACAGGGGTGTCATGGGACCATGAGGATCCTTTTGCGGCTAGGGTGCAACTATAGGGTGTTGTGGGGACCATGGGGATCCTTTTGGAGCTTGGGCGCAATTACAGAATATGAAACGGTAGAATTTTCCTTCATAGAGTATTTACTTATTCATTTACCAATATTCATGGGATTTAAACATAGGATTAAACAGAACTCTTATTTTGATATAAAAATTTTGTATGCATCTATTTATGCATAAAATTTAACTTCGATGGAAATAACACTTTTATATAAAAGAAAATCCTTTTATGCATCTATTTATACATAAAAATCAATTTTGATGAAAGTAATACTTTTATAATAAAAAAAAATCTTTTATGCATCATTTTATGCGTAAAAATCAATATTGATGAAAGTAACACTTTTATAATGAAAAAATTCTTTTATGCATCATTTAATGCGTAAAAATCAATATTGAAAAAACTAACACTTTTATAATAAAAATGCTTTTATGCATCATTTTATGCGTAAAAATCAATATTGATGAAAGTAACACTTTTATAATAAAAAAATTCTTTTATGCATCATTTTATGCATAAAAATAAATATTGGTGAAAGTAACACTTTTAGAATAAAAAGATTCTTTTATGCATAAAAATCAATATTGGTGAAAGTAACACTTTTAGAATAAAAAAATTTCTTTTATGCATCATTTTATGCATAAAAATCAATATTGGTGAAAGTAACACTTTTAGAATTAAAAAAATTTCTTTTATGCATCATTTTATGCATAAAAATCAATATTGATGAAAGTAACACTTTTATAATAAAAAAATTCTTTTATGCATCATTTTATGCATAAAAATCAATATTGATGAAAGTAACACTTTTAGAATTAAAAAAATTCTTTTATGCATCATTTTATGCATAAAAATCAATATTGGTGAAAATAACACTTTTATAATTAAAAAAATATCCAATATGCATCTTTCTATGCATAGAATTTAAATCTAATGAAAATCACTCTTTTATAATAAAAAATAACCAATATGCATCTTTCTATGCATAGAATTTAAATCTAATAAAAATCACTCTTTCATTTAAAAAAAACCAATATGCATCTTTCTATGCATAGAATTCAAATCTAATGAAAATCACTCTTTCATAATAAAAAAATAACCAATATGCATCTTTCTATGCATAGAATTTAAATCTAATGAAAATCACTGTTTTATAATAAAAAAACACCAATTTGCGTCTTTCTATGCATGGAATTTAATTTTAATGAAAATAACACTTTTATAATAAAAATGTTTCTACTATGCATTTTTTTATGCCTAGAATGAAAATAACACTTTCAGAATACACAATCGGTGTGGGGATTACTCTTTTTGAATAATAAAAGATAAAACTTATTTCACCAAATTTAAGAAAATTTTGCCATAACCTCCTTTGTATGGCTGAACATTTTTTAAATTTTCCTATCTTAAAATTACTTAAAAATTATCCCCAAATGATTTTAAGCACTCTAAACTAATCAAATTTCACTTTTAAAAGAGAAACAATATGAAAAGTTTAATTCCAACAATTAGATTACTTAACTAGGATAAAGAAGGGCTGAATTTAAGAAAGAAGAGAGGGGGAAAGCCTTTCCAACAAGCCATAGCATCTGTTTATCATTTTAAAGATAACAAAAAATTAGAAAACCATTAAAAGAATAAGAAAAAGTAGGATTTCTAACTTACATGAATTTCTGGGAGCTTTCCTTTGGCTTGATGGTTTGGGATCTACTCTTGTTTGCATCAAGCGTGGCCACCAATTCTTTAGAAGAGGGAATGGTCAAAAACTAATGAATTATTAAGAATTTCACAGTTCTTGGCTTTGGGGTGGAGTAGAGTAACAGTGCATAAAACACTATTAAGCTTCAACAAAGGGGGAGGCTTCTATTTATAGGAAAAAGTGAGCTTCTAACCAAGAAAACTGATTGTAGAATTTTCGAGATCAGTTTGGTCATTTTTTGACCATTTTTGGGTCAGTTTAGCTTACTTTTTGGACCTAGACTTGAATTAGGAGAGAGGAGAGATGAAATATTTCAAATTTTGGGAATTTAAAACTCCACCACACATGTGAAATAGGTGCCTCCTTCATGAGGGGGAATCCCCACTCTGAGGTGTCAAAAATTCATTTTAAAAGTATTTCCTTTGGTCCTTAGTCCACTCTTCATCTTATATGAGTATTTACTCATTTTTGGGGGGATTTTCTTTATTTCTTCTATTTATCTCCTCCACACATTTGGATGAATCTGATTGGCCCCTCAGAACCTTAATTTCAAATTTTCAGAAAATCTGGACCCCTAGGATAAGGCCTTTTGATTTCTAATGCACCTTCTGAAAATCTTTTTGAACTTCTGTTTCGGGGGAACTTATTTTAATAAGAAGAGATATTTTTTCGGCCAAAAATATCTAAAATATGAATGATCTCTCTCTAGAACATTTTCTCTCTCTAGGCCAAAACAGGTAGAAACAAGATCTTTTATATTTCTGAAGAGGGATTTGATTACAGGGGAAGATACTGGACATCTTGAGAGGCTGGGGAGGAATCTTACATTCTCCCCCACTTGAAAAATGCGAGATGTCCTCATCTCGCAAACAGAGGGTAATCCCACAATAGTTCAGCTTCTTTCTCCCAGGTGGCATCTTCAAAAGGATAGAACTTCCATTTAACCAATAATTCTCTCAGAATTCTATTCCTGAGAACCTTTTCTCGAACATCAAGGATTTCTTCAGGTTCGAGTTCCATTTGCCCTTGGGTTGAAGAAGTAGGAAAGGGGGGGTAAGTGGATAGGAAAGAGGGTATGAGAAGGTTGCCATCATTTCTTGTGACTTTAGCTACCCACTTGGGCTTTTCACACTTGACTTTGGAGTTATACACCTTTTTGGACCTGGCCCATGTGAGGGAGGGTGCCACGTTTGGATGCTTTCACTCTCCGTCTCTTCGCGAGTCCGCAAAGGAGGAAATTATGCACATTCAAAATTTCTCCAAATTTAAACTAGAAAAAGTTTAGTATGCCAACGTTACTCACTCACAGCAGGAGATTGGATGAGAATTTGGGACTGTTCCATGACTCCTCCACCACTTGGCATGAGCTGGTAAGGGTTTGTAACTATTGTGTGCTATATTGGCAAGAAATAAAGATTGCCCGCTAACACCAGCTTTTGTTTAGATACTCCATCTTTTATCGTTTACCATATTGGTCCCACCTCAAGATCAATCACCTACTTGATCCCATGCATATCTTCAAGAATGTGGCATCTACCATTTGGGAACATTGGAATGGGACACGAGATTGTGTTTTCAGCATAAAACCGTAAAAAACAGCCAAGTGCCCTTCTTTGTACTTGAATAATTAAAAAACGAAAGGGATTTGGCTTTCTAGCCTCTCATACTCTAGGTCACCTAGGATACCTACGTGTGTGACGAGGAAGAAAAGGAGTTAGAGTTGTTTTCTGAACACGGGCATGGATCTAGTTGATTGGCCTTGCTGGTCTTCAAACGGATGAGTTCATGGCTCTTTTAAATGGATCTTGTTGGTTGATCTAGCTAATCTTCAAACGGAGAGTCCATATGGATTTCATGAGATTATACTCCTGTGTACTATGGGCTAGGAACTGGTTACTAATGATGCCATAGGTACGGCGAGGAAGGAATGACTGGAAATTGGATTTTATGGTTGGAAAGTGGAAAAGTTGGAAATTGGACATGGAAATGGAATACTGAGGATTATGATGGAAACACTATGGTTTTATTGCAATCCTGTTTTGGAAATAGTTGAGTCTAAGAAAAGGCAATTTCATATCGGGTGCGTAAGTGCTGTGTCTATTTAATTTTTACATGAGAGCTAGCTGTGGGGCTTGGGAACTCTTTCCCCTGGTACCCGGGACAAAACATAATCAATTTTTTATAATGGATCCTATCAATACAGTGGTTGGGCGGTTGGTTAACCCATGGGATTGTGGATGGGGCTAGGTTGGATCGATGGATTCCTATAATAAAATTCAATTCTGTTCAAGTTACAATAGTTGAAGTAAGTCACAGGAAAATCCTTGTTCTATGGAAAAGAATTAATGACTGTGTCTCTTTTAAAAGTGAAAAAAGAGGATACTCGCCACCGCTAGATGAAGAACAGTTGGCTAGGTTCATTCAGGGAATGAACGAACCCTTGGATACCTTGGTGAAAAATGCTGAGCTAGTCTCTATGGCTCAAGCCGTTGTGGATGGCGAAGGATTTCGCCAAGGCCTTTGTTATCAAGGTTCCGCCAGATCTAACACCATCGTCTTTCAGAAGATTCCTAACCCCGGAAAGTGATTCCAATCTTCGACCTCCTAAGAGACAACAAGGTCCTAGTCAAACCCAAGATATGGGAAGTTCCAGGATGGAAGAAAGGCCTTTTTCTCGGAACACAATCCCTTGGAACTTAACTTCAGAAGTTGCATTATTGAACAAAGTAATTAGATGCTTCAAGTGCCAAGGATACGGTCATGGTAGCATGGAATGCCCAACTTCTTTTGGATCAAGGTTTTCAGGGACAAGAAAGTCAAGGACCAAGATCCCAGATTCCATCTCCTTCCTTCCAGAGTAATCAAGGTCCCTCTTGTCAAAATCAGGGAAACCTTAGAAGAAGATTCCCTTACCAACCCTCAGCTTCCCTGCAAAGTAATGCAAGACCTCAGCCTCAGAATAGGGGGAGTCAAAGAGAGATATTCCCAAACCAGCCATCTACTTTTAAGGCAGTAACGCTGGAAGTAATAGAAGAAGAAAGAGATATTCCCAAACCAGCCATCTACTTTTAAGGCAGTAACGCTGGAAGTAATAGAAGAAGAAAGAGATTATCCTCTAGTTGTGCGAGATGAGGACATCTCGCGTTTTTTGAGTTGGGTAGGATGTAAGATTCCTCCCTTGAGCTTTTGAGATGTAAAGGTGTGAGAACCTCCCCTTTAGTCTGCAAGAAAACATTGTTTTCCTTTGTTTTTAGCTAGGAGAGAGAAAATATTCTAGAGAGAGATAATACAATTTTGAGATATTTCTGGATATAAAGTTATCCCTTTTATTTGAGATGAATTCCCTTTGAAACAGAAGTTTAAAAAGAGTTTTCTAATATGCATTAGAAATTAATTGAATATGTGCATTAGACACCTTAGCCTAAGGGTCCACATTTTAAAAAATGGATTAAGTTCCAAAGAGTGTTATAAAGGGCCAATGGGGTTAATCCAAGTATTGGAATAAGAAAAATGCAAGAATAAAATAAAATCCCCCGAAAAGGAGTAAATTCTCACATAAGATGAAGAGTTGACTAGTACAGGACTTAATAGTAAAAAAACGAGGATTTATTAGTAAAAAAATAAAATTTTGACGAGAGTGAGTGGAGCTCATGAAAGAGGTGCCTAGAATCCTCATGATTACTCTAATTTTTTAATTAAAAAAATGAGATATTTCATCTCTCCTCTCACCTCTTTCTAACTATATCAAAAAAGTGGGCCTAACTTGTCCAAATTGGATCAAACTGAAGCTGGAAGCCTCTAGATCCTAGTTGGACTTGGTTGGTGGCCTCCCTCACCTATAAATATACCCCCATTCATTTGTATTTTCATCTTAGTGTATTTACATGCTAGTGTAATTTTTAATTCAGTGTATTTCCATTATCTCTCTACCTTGCCTCTCCATTGTGAAGCCTTGGAGTTTCACTAATCCTCTTCTTCTCTTGGAGATTACCCTCTTCTACTTGGTGGCCGAGCTTCTTCTTTCAGGGCTTCACATCTCCCTAAAGAATCAAGCCAAAAACCAAGGGTAAGCTTAAAACAATGGTGTTTTTCTCTCTTTTTGAATGGTAACCTTCTTCCCAACCTCTATAATGCTTGGGAAGCATTTTAATCCATGGTTTCTTCTTAAAACCATGCTTTTATTGATTTATGCTATTAATGTTAATCTCTTATGCTTAAAAGTGATGTTTTTGAATTGTAAATCTCTTTGTTTGAAAGAATACTCACCTATATTGGTAAATCCTTCTTGGAAGAATAGATCTCAGTCCTAATCTCATTTTCTTACCCAAAACTCTAGGCCTAACAAGCTAGAGATGAACATTAAGCATTTTCTTACCCAAAACTCTAGGCCTAACAAGCTAGAGATGGACATTAAGCATTTTTATGACTTTAAATCTACTTAAAATGAGGATTAACTCATTTAAGCTAGTTTTATGTTAAGAAAATTTATATTTATTCATTTTAAGTTGAAAGATGGTTTATGCATAATAAATTTTATTTAAAGGTGTTATTTTAACCATTCTCTTTTCATAGAAAATGCATGGAAACTATGGCAAAATTTTATCATTAGAAAATGAAGGTTTGTTTATAAATTAAATTTTATGCTAAAAGAGGAACTTTGAGTATTCTCATTTTATAGAAAATGAGGAAAAAACTATGGCATAATTTTTATCATTAGAAAATGAAGTTTACACATAGATTAATTTTTATGCTAAAAGTAGAATTTTAAGCATTCTCATTTCATAGAAATTGTGGGAAAGTTATGGTAAAACGTTTAGAAAATGAACTTATGCATAAATAATTTTTATATTAAAAGTGGAATTTTGAGCATTATCATTTAATAGAAAATGTAGAAAAGTTATGAAAAAATTTATATCATTAGAGAATGAATTTATGCATAATAGATTTTATGCTAAAAGTGGAGTTTTGAGCATTATTCATTTACTAGAAAAATAAAGAACGTTATGCACAAATTTTCTAGATTCATTCAATTTATGAGAATTATGGAAATGATTCATTTAGATAAAAATGAATTAGTGTTTATGCTAAAGAAGAAATATGGGTATAATTGGTTTTGTAAATCCCATGAGATCGTATGCATAAATCTTTTATTCAAAAGGAAGGATATCGAGCATATTTTACTTTGGGAGAATTGAGAAAAGAATGTGAAAATATTCATAGGAATGCATCGAGAAAACATGGATAAAATTTTAATCAGAAAGAGGAATCATAAACACATTTAACTTTTGGAATTATGAAGTATGCGTCTAGAATCTCGAAAAATAGAATCTTGGATACATTCTGAACGGGAAAAAGATTTCCCATAAAACGCTTATTTGGATGAATGTAAAATACTTGTGACTGATTTATTCTTAGATTCCTTGGGGAAGGAACCTATAATTATTGAAAGGATCGAGAATCCAAAAGTAAACGAAAACTTAGATTTAATTAAATTGAGTCAAGAAAAAGTTGCCTTTAACTGAGCCAAGTAATGGCTGAGACTTGGAAAGTTATGTCAATGTGAAAAGTAGAGTAACTGTACTTTTAATCTGGTTGATTGTGGGATAAAAATTCTGATAACTAGATCAAGGAAATGTGCAAAGTAGAGTAACTGTACTTTTAATCTGGTTGATTGTGGGATAAAAATTCTGATAACTAGATCAAACCTGATTCGCTCAAAGTGAAAAGAGACCATCTTGTTTGTAAAAATCTGATTGATGTGGATTGATAAGGATGATGTGGGTGATGTGCGAAATAATGTGGATTGATGTGTGGAATGATGTGAAGTGATGTGGATTGATGGGAAATGATGTGGGTTGATGTGGAGTGATGTGGAAATGATATGCGTTGATGTGGAGTGATGCAAAGTGATGTGAAAATGATTTGGGATAATGTGGATGAATATGGAAATGATGTGGGATGATGTGAATAAATGTGGGAATGATGTCGGATGATGTGAATGGATGCGAGTTGATGTGGGATGTGAATTGATGTGGCATGATGTGAATGGATGTGAATTGATGTGGGATAATGTGAATGGATGTGAATTGATGTGAAATGATGTGATGTGAATGGCTATAGAAAAATGTGAAATAACGAGAAATGACGTGGAATGATATGGAATGATGAGAGACGATGAGGAATGATGTGAAAGGATGTGGAATGATGAGGAAAGATGGGAATTTTGTTTGGAAATTGTAATTGTATGTGAAACCTGTTTTTAAAGGTTGTTTTACGTCAAGAATGCTGGGGGAAGCATTTTGACTATCTTGTGGAATGAGGTCGTTGGGGACCTAAGCGAAAAATGTTGCAACATTTGATGGAGAGTCAATGAAGGATATCTCGCGTGGTAAGATCGGCCGAAGTCTTGACCAGTCTCGATTCGGTTAAAATGGTGAGCTTCTAGTATGGTGGATGAGGGGCCAAGGAAGCGCCCTATGAGTGAAATTCTAGGTCACCTACGAAGGAACCTAGAGGGTGCTGACCATATGATGCTCGGGCTCTGGGTCGCCCAGGATATCCACGTGTGCGACGAGGAAGAAAAGGAGTTGGAGTTATTTTCTGAACATGGGTATGGATCTGGTTGATTGGCCTTGCTGGTCTTCAAACGGATGAGTTCATGGCTCTTTTAAATGGATTTTGTTGGTTGATCTAGCTGATCTTCAAATGGAGAGTCCATATGGATTTCATGAGATTATTCTCTTTGGGTACTATGGGCTAGGAACTATTGAAAAGGCCCCTGAGCGAAGTACTAGGTGAGCCTAGAGGGACTGACCAGGTGGTGAGCATTTTGGTTGCCGATGATGCCATAGATACGCCGAGGAAGGAATGATTGGAAATTGGATTTTATGGTTGGAAAGTGAAAAAGTTAGAAATTGGACCTGGAAATGGAATAGTGAGGATTATGATCTAAACATTGTGGTTTTATTGCAATGCTGTTTTGGAAATAGTTGAGTCTAAGAAAAGGCAATTTCATATCGAGTGCGTAAGTGGTGTGTCTATTTAATTTTTGCATGAGAGCCAGCTAGGGGGCCTGGGAACTCTTTTCCCTGGTACCCGGGACAAAACATAACCAAAATTTTATAATGGATCCTATCAATATAGTGGTTGGCCGGTTGGCTAACTCATGGGATTGGATGGGGTTAGGCTGGATCGATGGATTCCTATAGTAAAATTCAATTCTGTTCAAGTTACGATAGTTGAAGTAAGTCACAGGAAAATCCTTGTTCTATGGAAAAGAATCAACGGCTGTGCCTCTTTTGTTGTGGAAAAAAGCATTGGTCTCTATGAACCAAGTGCAAGTTCCTCCTTTGATTCGGTCATGTGACCCACGGGTTCGGTCGGAATACAAAGGATAGTTAAGGCCCTACGTTAAAAGATTTTTCCTAGAGGAATCGCCTATGCTTTCTGGGCGAGGGAAGTTTTTTTCGGGTTCGGTTTTGGAGGAACCGCCGGATTCGTCTCTTGTTTGGATATTCATTGGGCGAGGCCCCGAGTGGGAAGCTCTGCCCTGTGCGCAAGGTTGCTACTTCCACTGCCAGCACTCCAGAGTTCGATACGCAGAGGGGACAGTGGTCTCACACCTTTGGTGTATTCCGGTGTGACAATGGAGTGAGGACGCGAGATGGAGGAGCTAGCACACTCACATGGGAAGTTGTATTTACGGCTCTAAGGCAAAACTCAATGGCACATGCTTTATCAAGGCTAAGGTAAGCTCTTGACTTGAACAATGTTCCTTATTTCTCTAAGTATACATCTATGCATACTTATAGTTCTCTTATTCTCTATGTATATTAATAGATCTTATATATTTTATGTTTTTTTATAAAGATCAACATAGTATACTATTTATGATTGCACTATGTATATTCTTTGTATATATATTAATTAATACTACACTAATCATCTATGTGACCTCATCACATGCATATTAAATGTCTAGACTCTCATGTTTATTAAGTCACTTCTTTGTATCATACATATACATCATAAAGTCTTGACATAAAATGTTGCATTCAATAGAGTTCATGATGGAGTCTGATAGAGTTTTAAATGGATTCATTGAGTACACTATGGACTCTACAATAAAAAAACAATGATGGACAAAAACACAATGTAAATCATTGGAGGAGAAAAACAATGCAAATACACAATTTTAGAGTAGCAACGAGATCAAAGGGAATGATGGAGACACCTATGGTGAGATCAATGATGTATAGGAAGAAGTGCTCACATTTTTTTACATTAAAACATTCTACCCAAGGGTAATAAAGTTGAACAATAATAAAGAAATGAAAAGGGATGAAACAAAGCACTAAATCTGATCTGAAGCACCCGTATCATCAAAGGTGTTGAGGTCACAAAGCAGAGCAAGTACTAAGAAATAGAGTCAATCCAATAAACAACTCAAACTTGAAGCAAAAATGATGAATAAGAGGATGAATCAACACAATTTGCAACATATGCAGAGTGTAAGTAAGAAACCAACACATGCAAGAGTGTAAGTAAGAAACCAACATGAGACATCAAAGCAGAGGTAGGAATAAGAGATGATTACATATAGAATGGGTGCCCATCACCCCTTTTCAGACACATGGGCGGTACCTCCTATAGGGCTCACGTGCCATTATGCTAACTAGCACATGTCCATGTAATGTGCGAAAATTGGGAGGATGTGGGCAAATATGTGTTTTGTGCTTACTCTATGCGATCTGGTGAGCATGGCAGCTCTCATAACCACCACTACTCATGCCCAAGGCATGGGGAGGAAGGGTGCCTTGTAACCAGCCTACTAAGGACATGCCTAGGCTGTGTGTAACCAGCCTACTAAGGACATGGGTAGGGTTTAGAATGATGAAGATGATTAATGATAAGGTTTTATAAACGAGCGCGCGGCATACGTAGGTAGTCTTTGCGCTTCATTTTAACGCCTATACCTGCCGCAGGCAACGCATTTCTCAAGGAAAAGCCGGTCAGAACAGAACACACACACAGAACACTCAGACTTCCATCGTGGGAACCCAGAGAGAGAGAAAGAGAGAGAGAGAGAGAGAGAAGGGACAGGCGGCCTTCGGGCCGCTTGCGGATGGGGGCAAACTGGCTTCTTCAGGCGGCGAAGTGCTGGTCGTTTCATCCAGTGTGGACGCGGGCATCACTATGTGGGACTTGGGCTCCGGTGCAGAAATCACCCACCTCAAGTCATGTGCTTCCCCCCGCAACGCCCTCGCTTGTGTTGGGCGCCCTTTCCTGGCCGCCTCCCAGGTGCCCAAACCTGGTTCTTCATCAGCTGGTGGCGCTGTCTTCCTCTGGGCTTGGAACAAGGTTAGCGATTTGATTCCATTGTTCATTTTTATGCATTTTTGTTATATATTTAATTCTTTACTCACGCAAATTTTGGTGGCTGCTTGTTACCACTGTGTATATATATATGTATG
Source organism: Cibotium barometz (assembly GCF_041138505.1). Classification (NCBI taxonomy): domain Eukaryota; kingdom Viridiplantae; phylum Streptophyta; class Polypodiopsida; order Cyatheales; family Cibotiaceae; genus Cibotium; species Cibotium barometz. The sequence goes on along the minus strand of NC_141078.1, from coordinate 47,836,404 downwards.
TATGACTATGTATGCACGTTCATATGTATGTATGTACAAAGACATGTATGTGTATGTTATGCATGTATTTGTATAATCATTTCCAGAATATATACATTCGATAGTGGCCAGCTTGAGAAGCTTAGCTTTCACTTTTTTTTATAGATTTAAACACACACACACACACACACACACACACACACACACACACACATGCATATTATAATTTTGTGAACCCCCAAAATTTACGTTACGGTCTAATTGAGGCAATGTGGTTTGAGGTGTCCTTTTGCTAGGACTAGTCAATTTTATTGTTAGTTGTTTTGGTTGGATCCGCTAACTATTGGAGACACTATTAAGACCCCTTTAAATCTAGACTTGCTCTATCAAGTGCTCAATTGTGTGCTGTTGAGCATTGGGTAGAATGAGTCTCTTCCTTGTTGTTCCAAGTTCCAAGTTCCAAGATAAGAAGGGGTGTGACCTGCAACCATGAATGCATGTATCATACTACTTGGGAAAACAATGAGAGTCTTGGCCATTTGTTAGCTTTAATTGATAAAAGGGACAGAGGCCAAAGTGATTGCGAGGATTAGTGTGCATGCTTATAAAGAGGTTCCAAGTTTTTGAGGCATGAGTCTTTTCAAATGAGTAGTTTGAGAAAAGATAAAGCATGTCTGGACATCAATGGAGGTGTTAGCCATTGGCTCTCGAAAGTTCTGGTGTGAGCAAACACTTAACACCCGGGCACTTTTTACCAAGTGTTGGCTTGGGTTTTTTCTAGTGTGAACACACCCTTGGTGTGGTTGTTGGGATACTCATCCCTAGGTGTACAGTCATTATTGTGAGTACTTCCCAACGATATTGTTCTCTCTCTCTTTGTCTACCTGCATGGCTCTATGTGTGTGTGTGTGCTTCCATTGCCTTAGCCTCCTCCCAACATTGATATTAGAACCAAAAGATTGTACTTAGGTACCTTGTGCATCGAAGCTTGTGAAGCACACCCTCACCATTGAGAAGACTGCCCACGTGTGACCTCAAGCTCACAACAGTCAGTTCAGGCCCTCGAACAACACGTCAGAGTTTGCACCCGCCCTGCTTTTTGGCACCACCCTACACATGATGCCTTGCGTAGCCTTGTAGCTGACTATAGCCAATGCCCAAAGTCAACCGTCACCTGTGTGCTCTACCAAACTGATCCGAAGTGCCACTTATGCCAAAGGCCTTACCCAAGCACCAATTTAAGAAGCCCCAAATTGATTTGCGCCTCCGCCGCACTAGCAGCGCCCGCTCTGCCGGTTGAGCGGTTTGCTATGCCGACGGTGTCACCATTGCAGAGCCCCATTTTTAGACTCAAAATTTTTTAACCTGTTTTTGCACATTGGTATACCTCATCATTTTTTGAGTCTCCCGAGCTAAAAAACTCTCAAATCGGAGCCCATTGAGGCCATCAAATCCCCTCAGCAAATTTCCAGCTTCTCCAAAAACAAAGTTGAATTGAGACGTGAGATATACTTGCCTCTTTGTATCAGATCCGCAATGAAGCCTGTGTAGCTTATCTCCGGAAAAAGCTTGACACAGAGCATATGACCGAGGGTGATTCTATGGATTGATTTCTCACCGGTGTTCAGGATTTGCAAGAGCAGTTAATCAATATTGATGAGGTGATACCTGACAGTTCACTTGTTTCTACGCTTCTCAATGGTTTGCTTGAATCCTATCAAGGATTTGCTACCACTCTTCAGCTCTTGACGAAGAGAAATTCAGATTTGTACACATTTGATGATTTGGTAGCTCTCTTGTTACAGGAAGAGTAATCCCGGTCCAACTATAACAACATGGTTGTTGTAGATCAAGCTTTTGCTACCTCTTATCACGGCAAAGGATAATTTGGAACTGGTAGCCTGGTTCTAGTGCTAAGCTTAAGGGCAAAGCATAAGCCCATTTAGATCCTTCTTACCTGCCCTCAGAGAACAAAACTTGATGCTAAGGCTATTAAATGTATTTTTGTGGGTTATAGTTCAGAGAGTAAAGGCTACAGTCTTTATGTGCTTGGTATAGGCAAAATCAATGTGTCACAAGATGTAATTTTTGATGAATTTGCCTCTCAACCTATGCTTTCATGTCAAAAACAGCCAAGTGTTGGGCCCATGGATGTGTTTGATTCTTTGCTACCATTATTTGGTACATGTGCCAATGCTTTAGAGCCCATTTTGGCTCATAATCAGCCCTCAATACCTGCTGTTTTTCAGCACAATCAGCCTGCAAATCAGCCCCATATTGACCCTCGTGTGCCACATGTTGACCAGGATGTCTTGGGAGATGCATTGGGTGAAGAAATTGCAGAAAATCGTGCTTCAAAGCATCTACCTCGATGGCTGTCCGAGACTTTGTGTGAGAGCAAACAGTCTCAGTTTATGCTAGGTCGCACTCGTTCTGCTTCTTGCCATGTATCAGCTCAGTTCATTGTTCATGCCCTTGTTGCTACTGGATGTAATGAGGAGCCCATTTCTCATGTTGATGCATTGGATTTGGACGATGACAATTGGGTAGCAGCCTTGCATTTAGAGCTGAAAAGAAGCATACTTGGGAGTTATATGACTTGCCTGCTATAGGCACAAAGTGGGTTTTCAAATTGAAGCATAAGCTTGATGGCTCTTTGGATCGCAGGCATCCAGTGTGTTACCTTACCAGCCACACCATACTCACGCACTCCCTGTGTCCCCGTTGATACCCCCATGCCACACATCATTGGGTCTTTGGCCGACAACTGTCACCCCCGAACGTTACATGTTCACACTTAATATTATAAGCGGTGATGTGCGATAGTTTGCCGCCATTGGTTTTCCCACGCAACGCCCGTGTGTCCCACACATGACCCTATCACCTCCATTGATTCTCACTCTCAACATCTGTGTACCTCGTCTATCTCCATCTCTCTGTGGCTGAGTTGAAACCCTAACCCTCTTTGTGATTGTGGATTTCCAACACTAACACAGTTGAAATTGCAACCTCATGTTGACTATTCGTTTGTGGGTGATCAACTCATGATGGACTATGAGGTCCATGATGCTTTAACACTTATGCAAGAAAGACCTTCACCATATGCTTGGGTTCCATGGTCTTCTTGATTGACAGGCAAGAAATGTGCTTGCTTGCTAAACCTGTCAACAATTGTCCAAATGGTGTCATTACCTATTGGGTCCTTGGCAAATCCATTATGAAGTCCATAGCAATGGTCACTCTTGGGCACAAAAAACAAGCAGTAGCGGAGTCGTAGATATTTTTGTCGTGTAAACATCAAAGGATTGGTCACGGGCACTGTCCACAGGCACAAACAAACACTATGGACACCTAGAATAGTCCTAAATTAGCATGACCAGCCCCCATAATTGCTTGATCAACTCATAATAGGCTATTGAGCAGCATGGACAGATTAGGGGCAGCACACGGAGGTTGAACAGCAGCAAAACCAGCCGCTTATTGATGTTGCGGTGCCCACACAAGCCGCCTAGATGAAGTAGCTGGAAAACGAACGTGGAGGGGTGTAACAGGGTGCCCTTTTGATGAGGATCACTGCTATGTGCTCAGTTTTGCAAGTGGATGAGGGTAGCCTCCTCTAGGAACAAAAACGATGGAGAGCTCGTGTGCAGGAAGGTGATGATTTGCTTGTAGGAGAGGGGGAAATGAGTCGTGCATGAGTTTTTACTTGTCTATACCAACCATTTGCCACATGGGTGGGCACCCCTCATGTATGGGGTGCCCAATGCACACATTTTGGCCCACTAGGGTGTCCACCAAAAGTTGGGCCCCGGGCACTTTAATAAATTGTCCACTCAAATTTTTTTGTGTGTGAATGTGCAAAGGTTGTAAACATTACAAAACATTTTAATAAATTAATACATTTTATGAGTGTGAACGTGCAAAGGTTATAAACATGACAAAGCATTTTAATAAATTAATACAAGAGTTTTGAGTACACTTACCACGTTTTGAGGCCACAAAACACATTAGAATACATGGCATTCACACGGTTCAGTGGTAGGCATCCCAGATCTGTGAATTTGACATTCATAGCAAGCAAACACACGAAAACAATTTTAAACATGCAAACATGTGTGCATGTGCACTTTGTTATGAGCAAATCTCCTAGTCATGGAACAAATACAACACTAGCATTTCCAGGCACAAGTCAGGCACATCAGAAAGAGCGGAACTGGGATTGTCGGCGCCCAGATCCACACATTGGCCATAAACAGGCGCAAAATCCCAGACACTCAGATCCACAAACAGGTACAAGAAATCCCATTTGTGGGACAAGTTATGGGCATGGAGATTCCTTTTGGGAGGCCACAAGGACAAGATCTATGTATATATCGAGAACGCTTTCAGTAGCATATCTCTTCTCTCTTTTCATCTCTGCGCTTTACACAGTTCGTAACATAGGTAGTTCTTCTGCATGTGACACGACACCATTGGAAGTGGCTAACTAGAACCTTGGGTACAATAATATACATGCACTAGAAAATCACCAAAATCATTTGCATTTTCTCAGCAGCAGTAGTTTTTCTACATAGCGTTTCTCATAGAGCATGGGCTGGCGAGGAGATCTTCAGGAGTGCGTGGGTTGAGAACTGACGTCTTCATTCTTAGTCATCTTTCGTACTTGAATTCCAGTTGTAACACTTATTTCTTGTCCATAATAAAAAGCAGTAGTTTAGGACTCTTGCGTGTTGTATGTGTGATTCCACCGCACTCTTTCTTGTACATAATGTAGTTCAGTAGTTTAGAACTCGTGTGTGTTGTATGTGTGATTCTGCCACTCTTTCTTATCTTTGAAAACCCTAGCACATAGACACAAGTGTTCTAGAACTTGTGACTAAACTTCTACTTGAAGCAAAAATACAAATTCCACAAGTGTTCTAGAACTTGTGACTAAACTTCTACTTGAAGAGAAAATACAAATTCCTAATTTGATCCCAATGCTGAATAATCTTATTCTAGGTTCCTTTTGGTTGAAAATAGGTTGCTAAATTTCTAGAGAGACCTTGTCTGATACTAAGGCCAGAATATTACTATTGGAAGCGTGATTCTTTGAACTACTTTGAAGCACAAAACTGAAGATATACTAAGAAATAAGAAGATAGAGGCGAGAATGACAATGCAAGATGTACATTAGATTCATCACATCAAATGGTATTGTGGTGTTTGTCATCTATGTAGATGACTTGATTGTGTGACAGGTGATTCAAGCAAGGATATTGCTAATGGTAACATTATTGTGTGACAAGTGATTCAAACAAGGATATTGCTGATGTGAAAGCTTCATTATGTGGTGATCTATTGAAAACTAAACTTCTCTATAAATTGAGCAAGAAACCAATCCTTGAATTGATTCATGTTAATTGTTGCGGTTTGGGCTGAATCTTCTACTCCTTGACTTGATCTTCTCTCTCTTGGTTGCTCCCAAAAGGCTTGTAGTTTAGAACGAGGAGAGAGGGGCCTTGTTTTATATAAAAAGTAGCCCAACTAAGTTGGCCAACCCTAGTTGGGTAACTATGCTTTAATTGCATTCACATGTAGCCTTTTTGGTATCTTTTTAAATTAGGGTTCTTAACATAGGATTATTTTGTACAAAATCCTTATCATTACCCTAATTGGTAGCCTAGCATGGCACATAGTCCAATTACTGAGGATGATGCATGCAACAATTACTTAATAAAAGAATAAGGGAATGCAGGGTAGGCCCTTGGGTGGTACAAATGCTACCTTTAATAGAATTAAGGAGGATAATAACAGTTTGATAAAAACATAGTAACACTGCAGAGTATTGAAATAGGGACACTGATTTCATTGATTTAATGCCTCTTTAAATAGGCAGAGGTACACACCTAATCTTGGCTTCTAATGATGATTAGTTACAAACCTTTCTCATGATTTGTCTCCACCTTTTGCCATCGTTTGCTTGATTAGGGGAAGGAATATCTCCAAGCATATCTCAAGATAAGGCGTGTCTCCTTTTTGTGGTATATCTAAGAACCTTCATAAGTGCAAAAAGGGCCAAGATTAATGTCTTAATAACCCTTGAGTTTTGAACTATATCAAGAGGGGATGTGTACATGTGTGCATGTGATGGAGCATATCCAACACTCTCCTTGATCCATACATGGAACATGAAAACATAATGCAATAGCATAGCTCCTATGAGCATGGCTCTACATGAAAATGCATGAGTCCTAGGTATTTTCTAATCATAGTGCATCCCTCCAAAGCCCCATCATCACTCCATAAAACATAGTGCCTCATGTGCACTATCATGAGTTGGGCATGGAGACCCAACACTCCCATCAATCTCCCCTTTGAGGGCTACATGTGTAGATACAATATTGTCATATTCTTCAGGCATACTGTGTAGCAACAAAGCTATTGTATCTTCTTCGCTGACAGGTGCCTTGATATCTTCTAATTGTGCCTTGATATCTGCTAATTGTGCAAGGAGACTTTTCATCTTATTAAGATGATTGGGAAAAGAATCTCCGGTCTTCATAGCGAGCCTAAAGATTTGTAGCTTGAGATTTATCTTTGAATTCTTTCGACCAGCACCAAAAAGCCTATCAAGGGTTTCCCATGCTACTTTGGCTATCTCTATGTTTGAAATATGATGTAAATGTTGATCGCCAAGCCCAAGTGCTAAAATAGCAAGTGCCTTAGTGTCACAGAGTTCCCATTGTGCTTTTCCTTCCCTTGTGGTGGGTCTATCATTTTCAGATGTAGTAATTACTTTCCACAAATCTTTCTTTTGAAGGATAAACTTGTGCCTAGTCTGCCAAGTATGAAAATTTCCCCAGTAAATCTTTCTAGCTGTGAAGTTTTAGACATGATGGCAAGGTCTTACTTGAGAGACTCTCTTCAAGCAGTGTCTAATGCCTTGTACAAAGATACTAAGATAGAAAGAGATTAGTTATTCATTCCAATTCCATACAAATGCATGTTTGTGGCAAGAAAATCACTTAAACCAATATATTTGGCATAATTAAAATACCATGGTTTACTATGAGCCTTGATTTTGATTTTCTAATCACTCTTTTCCTTGGCTTAATAGTTCGTTTAGCTGGCTGATTTACCGAAGCTTCAGAGTCAGATGATATTTGTATGATTTCTTCACGTGAACTAGTCATATCATCAATAATTCAAAGAGCAATGTAAAAAGAGTGTTCAAGATTTTCCGTTCAAAGAGAACCACCTTGTATTTTGTTGTCGCAAATCCGGCTGAGTTGAGCAGAGCTGAAGAAGATCGATGAGTTTGGTATTAAGGCTTATAAACCATATAAACCTTAAGCCTTTTAATTAAGGCTTTGGATTAGCCACATGGCAGAGGCCAGGCAAATAACAGCAGAGGATTGTTTGACTATGGTGACGTCGGGCACACATAGGCTACCAGTTTGAGGCGGTTACGCTGCTGTTGACTCGTGGTGACGTCAGGCACACATAGGCTGCTAGTTTGAGGCGGCTATGCTACTGGCGTTGCTCGCTTGTGGTGACGGCGGACCCATGGCAGTGAGTGAAGCAGGCACAGTCGGCAGCAATGGCAGCGGCAAATGGCAAATGGCAAACTGCAGACTGAACAAACGGCAATGGCGGACAGCAGCTCGGTCTACTCTTAATTGAACAGGAATGCACAGGTGCGCAGGTGGCTCTGGTATCAAAATAGAATTAAGGAAGATAATAAAAAGTTTGATAAAAACATAGTAACACTGCAGAGTATTGAAATAGGGACATTGATTTCATTGATTTAATGCCTCTTTAAGAGTTTTGAACTGTATCAAGAGGGGATGGTACATGTGTGCATGTGATGGAGCATATCCAACAACCTTGCCTAGCTTTTAAAACACAAAGGTCACTCATATATGACCAGCTTCCACCAATGATATTCATTGTTATATGCATTGCGAAAGCAGATAGAAAGTCGTGCTTGGAGCTGCGTGCACTGCCATCGATCTGCGTTCTACCGGCGCCTCCTCGTCCTCGCTTCTCTGTTGCAGCAGCACCCCCCCTCCCTCTCCCCCCCTCTAGTCGCCTGTCTCTTCTGTACCTCCTCTCCCTCGCTATCCGCCTGCAGCCCCTTTCCCCCCTCGTGCCGCTAGTGCCCGCTCCCCTAACCCACTTGCACCTGTTAGCAGTCATCTCTTATCTGTGCAATGAGGGCCTTTGTTGTGGGTGTGCCCGCCCAAGAGCTTTTCCCAATTTTCGCCATTTTTTTCATGTTTCTCACTATTTTTCTAGTCGTGGGGGCTGTCTTGCACACGGGCCGATTGCACCTATCCTAGCCGATTGCATTTATGCTGGCTGACTGGTCATTTACTCAGTCATGGGCATATCTGTTGCTGTCAATTGTTTTTAGGCTGGCCGACCAGCACTTGAGGGTGGTATAAATACCACCCTTGGTCCCCCACTTCATTTTGTATCGGATTCTTGTGTATATAGCAGAGTTTATACAGCTTCTCTCTCTCTACACTTCTGCGTTTTGTTTTCCACAACACTTGTCTCATTTTCCGATGTGCATTCCGACATGGTATCAGAGCCCCAGGTGGCTTGAAGCTTGGAGACAGTGGGAGCTTGAGGGTTTGCTGATTTTTGGTGCTGATTGGAGATTTCTTGTGCTGTTTGGGACTTGGAGATCGGGTAGAAGGCAGCCATCACCGTTGGGACAGCCACCTTGCATAGTGTTTGCAGCCTCTTCTTCATTTTTTCCCCACGCACCCTCCCTTCACAAGACCTTGTGAACCGTTGAGATGGTAGATTTGCTTGAGATGGCTGAGAAGCACGTGAAGATCCCCACTCTCCCCACATTCCCGGTGGATCAACAGTTGGAGGGGACCAACTATGGCATCTGGAAGGTATGATGGAATCTGTCTTGGAGTCTTATGACTTGGCTGATTTCATTGTGGTTGGTGTTCCAGGGCCAGAGTTGGAAACGGGGAGCTTTTACCCTCTACTAGGAAAGAACAGGAGGCTTAGGCACAGTTATGGGATCGTGCCAATGCCCGTGTGTGTTCTTTCATCATCCTTAATTGCACACCACAGGTGATTAATCATATCAAACATATGACGCTCGCCATAGGGATTTGGTAGCATTTGGCTTCTCTGTAGCTATTTGTTTGTGGGTGATCAGCTGATGATGATTTAGTACCCATGTTATGAAAGAGAGCCCTCCAAAACAGGCTCGTAGTCTATCCCCCACAATAGACTTTGGCATACCATGATGGTAGAACACTTGTGCAAAAAATACTTTCACCATATGCTCGGGATCGATGGTCTTCTTGACAGGCAAGAAATGTGCTTGCCTGCTAAACTTGTCCACAATCGTCCAAATAGTATCACTACACTACTAGGTCTTTGGCAAATCCATTATGAAATCCATAACAATGGTCACTCCTGGGCACAAAAAACAAGCAGTAGCGGAGCCGTAGATATTTCTATCGTGCAAACATCAAAGGATTGGTCACGGGCACAAACAAGCACTATGGACAAATCGGCATGACTAGCCCCTGGAATTGCTTGATCAGCTCATAATAGGCTGTTGAGCAGCATGGACAGATTAGGTGTCACGTGCATCCCGCACTTGGATGCCACGTAGACATTTCTGTACAGAAGGTGCAGGACCTGGGATGGTGAACTTGTCCCATGTGAGCCGAGTCCGGGACGAGTCAGCCAGGGATCCATCTCAGTCGTCCAGGGTCAGGTGTGCATTGTCCTGCACATGAGTCCAAGGTCAGGTGTGCACTGTCCTGCACATGAAGCAGTGCCAGTCCGCGCTGTGAGTCTCCCTCTGGAATGATGTCAGATGTTCTGTGTATCTGGTTTGCAACTGGATGCCAGACCTCTGTAGGCATGTAGGTTTGCATGTAGAGATGGGGCCAGCCCATAGGGCTACCCCAGTGCGAAGATTTGCACTTGCACTCTTAGTGTGGGCATGGGGGAGGTGTAGAACCACCCCCAAGGGGCCAGGAGGGCCCAAGCTGTGCCCACCAGCCAAGGCATGGGCTGGAAGGGCTGTCGGCCAGCCCTAGGGCTGCTGGACAGGCAGCCGACAGGGTTAGAAACCCTACCCAGCAGGTCAGGCCAGGTGTAGGGGCAGTCCCACACCCATGCGCAGATGTGCCCAGCAGCCAGGAGCTGTCCCAGAAGGTATGCGCAGCTTGACACTGTCCCTGCAGTGGCCAGCAGGCTGCCTAGTGTGAAAGCACCATATAGAATATAGTGTGAAAGCATTTTAGTGAAAAGGACCTAGTCGTGGGGCTTTTATTAGCTGGCCGACTGGATGCAAAAGGGGGTATAAAAGCCCAGCCAAGAAATCAATGAGATCATCTCATAATTCACCAAGTGCATCAAGCAAACAAGGGCCAGGACAGCCAAGAACTTGCTAACGCAAAGGGGTGAAGGACTGAAGGTCAAGGGCAGGTTTTCCAGCCAAGAAAAGGTCAAGTACTTTGTATTTGTTTTCAGATTTACATCATTCTAATAAAGCAAATACACCATCCGTGGTGGGGGCCCTACAGAGGGTAATTGGGACCCAATACTGTGTCCTCTCCATCTTCCCCTTCTCTCTCTATTCTCTGCACATCTCCTTTCAGTTTGTGCGTTAATTCCGTCACGAAAAGAGTGCTGATTTCTGAGTTTTGAAGTACCGATCCTTCTCCGAAGCTTCCGCATATTACATTAGGGGCAGCACACGGAGGTCAAACAACAGCAAAACCAGCCACCTGTTGATGTCGCGGTGCCCGCACAAGCCGCCTAGATGAAGTAGCTGGAAAACCGACGCGAAGGGGTGTAGCAGGGCGCCCTTTTGATGAGGATCACAGCCATGTGCTCGGTTTTGCAAATGGATGAGCGTAGCCTCCTCTAGGAACAAAAACAACGGAGAGCTTGTGTGTAGGAAGGTGACGATTTGCTTGTAGGAGAGGGGGAAATGAGTCATGCATGAGTTTTTAGTTGTCTATACCAACCATTTGCCACATGGGTGGGCACCCCTCAAAGTGGCTGGCTTGAAGCGTTGAAAAAGGAGGAAGGGGGCAGCTCTTTTGGGGATACGCACAAGTACACAAGCCGGCAAAGCAGCCAACCGGAGGAGAAGTGCATCCTTCCCCCTTATTTGTTCTTTGATCCTCTCTCCGTACACGGAGACAAGTTTGTATCTAGCCTTTGTGGCTGTTTTTTGTTAACTAATAGAAGGATCTTGTTTCCGGAAAAAAAAAAAGTACACAGGCCAGCAGCAGCTACTTCTCTCCCTCTCTGCTGATCGACACAAACAGGCAGACTACTGCCGCAAGTTTTCTCTCTTTGTCGGCTTTGAACAGGCCGACAACAGTACAGCCTCTGCCTTTGCTGGTCACCCTCAGGCTGGTTGACAACAGTACTGGAATTCTCTCTCTGGTTGCACCAGCGCTGGCTGTACAGTAGCAGCGCTACTTTCTCTCTTCCGACCGCTTGTAAACTGGTCATACAGCTGTGAGTCTTCTCTCTACAGGCTGCTTTCCGAACTGGTCGTACAGCTGTGCTTCTCTCTCTCAATACTGGCCGTACAATAGCAAACTGTCCTCCAGGTACCCTCGCACAGAACAGACTGTGAACAGAGGACTGTTTTGGGGCAGATTCGGGGACTGTTTGAACTGTTTTGTGGTATTGAACTGGCTTGGCTTTTGTGAGGAGAGCTTGGTCAGAGTCTCCTGTGAACTTTGTGGAAAGCTACCCAAGATCTGAGGAAAATCCAGAATGCACCCTCACCTTGGATTTCTTGTAAAAGCTTCTATGTAATAAAGAAGTTCCTATGGGGGCCGGTCATTCTGGCTCAGTGTGCTGTCCATAAATTTTGTGGCTTTCTGTTGTTATACTCTGTTTGTACTTGAAGTGTTTCTCTTTTAGTCCAGGTATTTGTGCCTGCTGGTTACATAAACCATAGTCTAAAAACCCCTTATATGATTGCTATTTGGTTATTTATCAACAAACATAACCTAGCTCTGCCACATGGATGTGTACACGTCTTTTTCATCAGCAGTATGCTAATATATGTTCTGTTGCTTGCGTAACGTAACAACAATTTCCTAATCTCGGAGCATTATGCTAATATATGTTTCGTTGCTTGCTTAACGGAACAACATTTTCCTAATCTTGCACTTTGACTCTGCTTTTATTCAGAGAAATATGGGATTCTTTGATAGTAAGCGTACGTTTTTGGACAAGGAATCTAGAGCGGCAAGTGTGCTTCAAGTTCATCCGCAAGCTTTGACGTCAGAGAGTAGTCGGTCTTCTGCCACAGAAGACAATGCTTTGGAAGATGTTAATGACAGGTGCTGTTTCCTGCCCTTCTAAAATCAAGTTTTTGTTATATGGAGTACAAATGGTATAATGCTCTCTTTACATAAATATGCAGGTTGATAGGGGGTAATGATATCTCTATGCTTGTGAGGAAAATCCCTAGTGAACCAAATCTAGAAGTGGCAGTGCGGAACATTGACTTAATAATGAAACGTAACATTCGGATTTCCATCAACACCTTTTCTGCTCTCTTGCAGCGGTGCAGTCGAAGTAGAGATTTGGTATCAGGCAAGAAAGTGCATGAACAACTCTTGGAGAATGGATACAAGGCTAATGTCTTACTAGCAAACACACTCATAGACATGTATGGGAAGTGTGGGAGTGTGGTGGATGCACAGGAAGTGTTTGATGAGATGTCCAAGCACAATATATACTCGTGGACTGCACTCATTTCAGCATATGCCAATAAAGGTATGTTGGACGTGGCAATAAACCTTTTTACAGAAATGGAGAAGGCAGGCAATAAGCCTGACAAGGTTGTGTTTGTGGTAATCCTGCAAGCATGTGCCAGCAGGGGGGATCTAGATCGGGGCAAACAGCTTCATCGCCAAATCATTAGAAGCGGCCTTGGCTCGGATCTTATGGTAGGAAATACTTTAATTGATATGTATGCAAAATGTGGGAGCTTGGAGCTAGCACATGAAGTGTTCCACCAACTGCCTGAACAAAATGTAGTCTCATGGACTGCTTTGATTGCAGGGTATGCTCGTCAAGGGCTTGAAAGGGAGAGTTTCATGCTTTTTGAGCAGATGCAAGAACAGGATATAGAACCAAACGAAGCTACCTTTGTCAGTATCCTCCAATCATGTATCAATACTATGGATGTGGACCGAGGCGAGCACATCCACTCTCATATCATAAGCAGTGGTTATGAGTCTGATTTGGTTGTTAGCAGCTCCTTGGTTGATATGTATGTAAAATGTGAGAATTTACTACGTGCTTGTGTCATGTTCAACAAAATGTATGAACGTAACATCATCTCATGGAATGCTATGATTGTTGGACATGTACAGCAAGGGCTTGACAAGGAGGCTCTTTCACTTTATGAACAATTGCAAGAGGAAGGTCTTGAACCAGCAGATGAGATAACCTTGGCCAATGTTATCAAGGCATGCAGCAGCCTATTAGCCCTGGAAGAAGGCAGGGAGGTCCATAATGAGGTCATAAAAGGTGGTTATGAGTCGGATATATACGTTGGGAACTCGTTGATTAACCTTTACACAAGCTGCAATTGTACAGAGGATGCAAGGCAAGTGTTTGATGCCATGTTGGAACAAGATGTGGTGTCCTGGATTGTGATGATTATGGGCTATGCCCAGCAAGGGTTGGCCAAGGAGGCTATCACACTTTTTGATAAATTGAGACAGGAAGGTATGATGCTCGACATAGTCGCCTTTGTTAGCCTTCTGAAAGCTTGTGCTATTGTGGGAGCCCTGGACTGGGGAAGACGATTACATGCTACTCTCCTTGAATGTGGGTTTGGTTTGGATGTTTTTGTGGAGAGCGTGCTAGTTGACATGTATGCAAAGTGTGGTAGCATAGTTGATGCTCGCTTGGTACTGTACAGAATGCCTGAAAGAGATGTCGTTTCATATACGACAACGATTGCAGGGTTGGCTCAGCAAGGGCTAGGCAAGGAGGCTTTGTCATTATTTGAGAGTATGCTATTGGAGGGGTTGGAGCCTGATAGGCTCACTTTTGTTAGCATTTTACAAGCATGTGCAAGTTTGGCAGCTTTGGAAAAGGGTAAACAGGTGCATACCCAGATTGTCGATAGTGGGTTCGAGATGGATGTGTTTGTTGCCAACACCCTTGTAGACATGTATGCCAAATGTGGCAGTATGGATCTTGCAAGACGACTGTTCAGCAGAATGCCTGAGCGAAATGTTGTCTCATGGAATGCTTTGATCACAGGGTATTCTCAGCAAGGCTTTGGCAAAGAGGCTCTTGCTTTGTTTAAGAAAATGTTAGAAGAAGGCTTGACACCAACCACGGTGACACTTGTCAGTGTCCTTTCTGGCTGCAGCCATGCGGGCCTAGTTGATGAAGGTCAGTATTATTTTGACTCCATGCAAGACTACGGTATTACACCGTCTATGGACCATTATGCTTGTATGGTGGACCTGCTTTGTCGTGCAGGGCATGTGGTAGAGGCAGAAGGCTTCATCAAAGAAATGCCTATTGAACCAAGTGAAGTGGTATGGATGACATTGGCTTGTGCATACAAACTCTATGGCAAGGTGGAGCTAGCAAAGCATGCTTTAGAGAAGGTTCTTAAGTTGAACCCACAAAATTTGTCTGCATATGTGCTGCTTTCAAACATCTTTGCCGCTGCTGGCATGTGGGATGATAAAAACAAGGTGCAACAAATGATGGACAACCGGGGCGTCTTGAATATACCGGAGCACAGTTGCATTGAGGTCAACAATCATCTATACACTTTTACTGGAGATGATACATCTCATCCACAAACAAAGGAGATACATGCAGAGTTGAGGAGACTTGATGAGGAAATGAAGAAAGCAGGGCATGCCCAAGGCACCAGCCTTGCACTGCAGGATGTGGAAGCGGCGGCAAAAGGATTGTCTTTGTGTTGCCACAGTGAGAAGCTTGCCATTGCTCTAGGGCTGATCAGCACAACAGAAAATGTATCTATTCGTGTCATTAAGAACCTTAGCGTATGTGCTGAGTGCCATACAAGTACCAAATTTATCTCCAAATTCACTGGTCGAGAGATACTTGTGAGAGATGCAAATTGTTTTCACCTTTTCAAGAATGGGAATTGCTCTTGTGGAGATTATTGGTGACCTTAGGACAACCATGAATACAATTCAATCAACTAGATTGTGGTTGATACGCATTTCTTGAAAGGAAAATATTCTGAATACATTTTGTTCGTTCTAACTGATTTGTTAACGGTGTCTGCAAGGAGTTTGATCTGCATTGTTTTTTCGAGTAGATTTTGAAGGTGTTGGCATTGTGCTAGCAGTATTGAGAGGTAAGGGCGTAGCAATCTTGCATGGAAGTAGAGAGGGATCCATACTACAGTGCCAAAATGCAAGGGATAAAACTAAACTTAGAAGCACCATGCTATGCCAGCACCCCACGTGTGTGTGAGAGAGAGAGAATGAGAGAGAGGGGTTACATACGTGTGAGAGAGAAAGAATGAGAGAGAGAGAGGGGGGGAGATTACACACGTGTGTGTGCATATGAGAGAGTGAGAGAGGGGTTCATTAAGGTCTGCAAAAGACCAAAAAGGCCTATGAGGCTAAGCAGTTCATAATCTGATGTTTTCTGTGTTCCTGGCCAGATGCCCCAATTTAGAGAGAATTGTATTGTCCGCAGAAGGCCAAAGTGATCTATGAGACCAAATATACATATCATAAACACCAGGAAATGACTAGCTACATATACAAAATTGTTCATGATCATGTGAGGAGAGAAGATAGCCCTCTCAAAACAAAGTACAAAAATAGCCATTTAATGTCCTATTGAGGTGAGGTAAAAGAGGTGCATCCAGGCTATCGAGTGAAATCTAGGCACGCAGAGAGAGAGAGAGAGAGAGAGAGAGAGAGAGAGAGAGAGATGTTTGCATCTATTTACAGAGTTGGGCCCTGGTTGATGTCGAAAGCCAACCCATGGATGGGATGAGAGTGGGCGCTGGGTGTCATGTGCATGATCAATGCCATGTACTTCCTCAGGGCTAATCCAGAAGGGGGCAGCCAGTAAAAGACTATGAACCAGATAAGAACCAGAATTTAGGAGTCTCAGGTACAGAAACTGGTGTGGACTTGGAGCAAGGCTTGGAGTGCATGAAGGAGGTACTGTCGGCTGGTTCTAGGAGCTGTCGGCTGTACCAGAGAGCAAGGGGGCTGAAGCGCATCAAGAAGACCAAGGCGGCTACTGGCGCAGGATATTTAGTGAATATTTGTCCAGTCAGCTGCCAGCTCTCCATGAAGTCCAAAGGGACTATAAATAGCAAGAGTGCTCCTCTTTCAATTCATTCAACCCTCTAGGGGTTTGGGTCACTAGGAGTCCCATAGAGGACAGAAGTTTGGGTGTTTACACCTTTTTATGAAGGCAGCCTAGGGCTGTAGCAAAGTACCCTTTTTGTACCATATGAAATATACTAAATTCCCAGCACATCTCTCTCTCTCTACTCTCGCTCTATATCTGCGATTTTGCATCAGATGGTTTTCCAGGAGTGTTTAGGGTTGAAAGAAGACTCCCAGAGCTTTTGGGTGTTACATTGGTATCAGAGCATCAGGCTCAGCAAAGCTAAAACACTGATTTAGTCCCATATGATGGTGTACAGGTCCAAAGTACAGGAAAGTACACGTTGACGAAGCCCAAGACAAGGAACACAGAATCGGGAAGAGCTCCCAGGAGGTTTGTTGGTGGTGTTCCACAGTGCCAGAGGGGATGGCAGTCCTGTGAGCCAGATAGGTTCTCGGGCAATGGTCCGAAGGGAGGTTTATCCTCCAAGGGTGATGTGAGAGTGCCAGACTCATTTCTCAGGAATGAAGACCAAGACAGTGTTCAGAGTCAGGGCAGGAATGGATGGTGGACTAGATGGAACAGATGCATAGATCTTAGTTTGAGACAGAGTGGTTTGGAGAACAGGCCGCTTTCAGAGAAAAAGGGGTTGCCTGGGATGGATGGATGACAGAGGGACTTCGGGAAAGGATTGGGAAAAGACTATGAACTAGATAAGAACCAGAATTTAGGAGCCTCAGGTACAAAAATTGGTGTGGACTTGGAGCAAGGCTTGGAGTGCATGAAGGAGGTACTGTCGGCTGGTTCTAGGAGCTGTCGGCTGTACCAGAGAGCAAGGGGGCTAAAGCGCATCAAGAAGACCAAGGCGGCTACTGGCGCAGGATTTCAGTGAATATTTGTCCAGTCAACTGGCCGACAGCAGTCGGCCAGCTCTCCATGAAGTCCAAAGGGACTATAAATAGCAAGAGTGCTCCTCTTTCAATTCATTCAACCCTCTAGGGGTTTGGGTCACTAGGAGTCCCATAGGGGACACAATTTTGGGTGTTTACACCTTTTTATGAAGGCAGCCTAGGGCTGTAGCAAAGTACCCTTTTTGTACCATATGAAATATACTGAATTCCCAGCACATCTCTCTCTCTCTCTACTCTCTCTCTATATCTGCGTTTTTGCATCAGATGGTTTTCCAGGAGTGTTTAGGGCTGAAAGAAGACTCCAGAGCTTCCGCGTGTTACATTGGGCTCCACTGCATGCTTTAGTGGGGAAGGCTGGGATAAGGTCCTTGGTGAGCCTAAAGAACCTCATGGTGGCAATGATTGTGCAAGATCCAAAACCTAAGCATATGTCTGTCTTGCAGAAGTGGTCCATGGTTCGGATCATCCAGCTCTCTATGATGTACTCTTTTTCTTTCGGGGCGGAATAAATTAGAGTCAAGTACTGTAGTACACGACCTAGTTCTTCTTGTGAAAGAAGTATGGGATGTGCCACTTGGGTTGGCCATGCAACTCCTTGTGGGTGTGGGCACTATGTGCTTGTTTGGGATGCTCTCCCCTGGTTGTTATGGTTCTTCTTGACATGTTTGACATGATGATCGAGACGTATGAGGTACTTCCTGATGAAGTAGAGCTCCAACTTGTTACATAAGAAATACCTCTCCAAGGGATGCTTGTAGAGTATGTGATAAGTGATCCTATTGAGGCCATTATTGCACAGACATCTAGTAGAACCCTCCAACCTATTAGAAGCTTTGATGAATTGATTTCAACAATGTTAGGGATACGTTGGTCTTCAAGCTTTAGATTGGGGGGAGGGTCATCTTGTAGAAATGATGGTGCTAATGAAGAATAGAGGGCCTTCCTAAAGAGGTTGGCGGTGCGCTCAAAGGCACTTGGGGGCTCTAAAGAGGTTGAGGGATCTTGTGGGCACCACATGTGGAATCAGAGGGCCCTACTTAGTCTTTCGGGGCTTCTAGAATGTCTTCCATATTGGGGTATTCCTTGTGGTCTTGTCACCAGCCATTCTTTTGAAATGGAGCTTTATGGCTTTGAGTTCATCTTCACCAACCTCTGGATATTTCATTTGTAAATATGTATCACTCACCAACCTGTAGCCTTTTGTTGTGAGACACTGCCATGGAGGATCTCTTCCTCATCGTCGGCAGATACAGCTTCCACAACATCAAGTAATCATCTTCATCAAAGACTATGCATGCCATGAGGATTGTACACCATGAGTCTAGATTTGATGTGGTGTGGTAGATATGTAAGTGTATTTGCAGCTCTAGCTCGTTCGAAAAATATAGCATGGCAAGCATGGGCAAGAATACATGGGAATTTGGTAAAGATCCTCAAGATACATGGGGAGGGTCCGATCCAAGCCTTCTTCATGAGATCCATGAGGGCTATTGGGCTATAGAGTGGGGTGTGTAAGTTTGATTGCAGCTTTCATGAGCATATCAAACATGCCTGACAAGTACTCACAGTGGGCTTGTCCTTTTTGGCTGCTTCAAGAGCTCCATCCTTGTGGTGAAGGTTTTTGTTGTGCAGCTTGGCCTGCTTGGACTGATCCTAAATTGTCGATCCATGAGCCATGAGGACTACTGGTCTATATCGTGTGGGTGTGTGAGGTTGGAGAGTTTGGTTGCAGCTTCTATGAGCATCAAACTTGCAGGTACTCATACTAGGCTTGTGGCTGGGTCCTGCCTGTTCCTCCTTTTCTATTGATGCTCTTCAAGAGTAGCTTTGTCCTTTGGCGGAGGGTTTTGTTGTAGAGCTTGGCTTGTTTGGACTGATCCTAAATGGTTTCTTTTAAATGTTTGCTTTGAACTCTTTGTCCACCTGGATATACTTCCCTTCCAAGTCTTTGGCCATCCAGATACACTTTGAACTCTTTGTCTAGCTGGATATACTTCTCTTCCAGGTCTTTGGCCTCTTTCTCATTTTGAAAAGCATAAGCTTAAGCACAAAGGAATGTGTCCATTTCTAATCTATAAAATCACCCCCTACTAAGGCCAGAAAGTATGTGACTTATTGGCTTGCAGATCTATCTTTTTCTCTAGAAGGCTAGTTCTCGCCCTATTTGCTTTTTGAAGAATCTTTAAGGCCATTGTCCTTCAAGCTTGTGTCTTCAGAAAAATGCATAGGCCTCTAGTGCCTCATCCATAGGGATACCTTGTGGGTAAGGCAGTGGCATCTCCATTGGCAAAGGGCTGCTTGCATGAGGTAGGTAAGTGTAGACTATGTGATATTGTTGGAGGATGCCCTATGGGTTGTATTGGTTATTGTAAGCTAGTGGTAGGTTGACTTCACTCCGTGGCAAAGAGGGCCTTTGTGTGTTACATGTGGAAGCTCTGGGAGTCTTCTTTCAGCCCTAAACGCCATCCTAGAACATGTTGATGCAAAACACATGAAGAAGAGAGAGAGAGATAGCTCAGTATTCAGTATATTCAAAAGGTACATACAAATCTTGTAGCATTAGGCTACCTTCATGAAAAGGTGTGTAACCTAATCTAAAACCTAGTCTAATGATCCAGCCCAATGCTGGACTGAATAGTCTAAATGATGAGCAACTAGTGCCTTTTATAGGCTTTGGGAAGTCCTAGTGGACTGGCCTGGCCGACTGCTGGTTGGCCAGGTTCTGGACAAAAATTCCCCAAATATACTACAGCCGACAGGTGTCTCTCTCTAGCGCTGGCCGATAGTCATCTGGTGTCTTCCACAAGTCCTTCCCCTGCCCACTCAAGCACCACATGCTCCAAAATTAGGTTCTTATCTAGTTCTGCTACCTGTTACCCTTTAAGACTAGCTCTGAGATCAGCCCTGCGCATGTCTTGCACATGACATCCCCCTCTGCTAAACTTGATGACACGATTCCAACTTCTGTTCTTGGATGATTGTCATCATCCCATTGTCTATTCACGGAGTCCTCCTGTCACCTTCCCTCTTTGGCAACCTTTTCACTAAAAACCCAGCCTGGTCTCCAAATCCACTCTAACTCTAAAGATCTATTTATCTGTTCCATCCTATCCCCTTTCCGTTCTTGCCATGTCCCTAAACACTATCTCTGGTCGTCTTTCTCGAGTATTGAGTCTGGCACTCTCACTCCACCCCTTGGAGAATCAACCTCCCCTGGAACCGTTGCCTAAAAGCCTTTCCTAGTGTGCTCCAAGTGGCACGACTCACAAGACTTCCATTCCCTTGGGTTTTGTGGAACACCACCAACCAACCTCCTGGGAATTCTTCCATGTCTTGTGTTCCTCGCCTTGGGTCTCGTACCTATGCACCTTCATCTAGGACTGAATCACTGTTTAGCCTTGCTGAGCCCGATGCTCTGATACCAATGTTACATGTGGAAGCTCTGGGAGTCTTCTTTCAACCCTAAACACCATCCTGGAACATGTGGATGGAAAATGCATGCAAAAGGGAGAAGAGAGTAAGAGAGATGGCTGAGTATTCAGTATATTCAAAAGGTACATACAAATCTTGTAGCCATAGGCTGCCTTCATGAAAAGGTGTGTAACCTAATCTAATGATCCAGCCCAATGCTGGACTGAATAGTCTAAACGATGAGCAACTAGTGCCTTTTATACGCATTGGGAAGCCCTAGTGGATTGGTCGACTACTGGTCGGCCAGGTCCTGGACACGAATTCCCCAATTATACTGGGCGACATGTGTCTCTTTCCAGCACATGGCCGACAATCATCTGGTGTCCT
Organism: Cibotium barometz; assembly: GCF_041138505.1. Lineage (NCBI taxonomy): Eukaryota > Viridiplantae > Streptophyta > Polypodiopsida > Cyatheales > Cibotiaceae > Cibotium > Cibotium barometz. Next base: position 47,815,348 of record NC_141078.1, on the reverse strand, counting down.
CCATGAGTCCTTCCCCTGCCCGCTCAAGCACCACATGCTCCAAAATCAGGTTCTTATCTAATTCTTTTATCTAATAGCTCTACGATCAGCCCTGCGCATGTCTTGCACATGACATCGTGACTAGCAGCATGGCTGAGTGAAGCAAATCTTCATTGATGGGGTAGTTGAGGCCGGGTGATGCCATGAGTTAGAGGAAGTGATCTTCTTCGTTAAAGTGTGTAGAATAAACAAACAAAATTAATGAACAAGCAACACTAAATGGCAAGGTTGGACACAACCTAATGGGATTCAATGGAGTACAAAAGTATGGTGTCCAAGAAGGAGATGGCTTAATCGAAGAAGAAAAGGGCATCAAGGGTTGTTGGTTGTTGCGTGGTGTTGATGTGGTACAAAAGTGTGGTATGTCCAAGAAGGAGATGGCTTAGTGGAAGAAGAAAAGGGTGGCAAAATTTTGAATTGAAGCAAGTACATGGTCACGGTACATGTATTCACATGAGGGACTAAGGGTAAGGGTTTCCACATGAAGACTAACTCCAAGTGTTGAGGTCATGAGAAAAGCATGTCCAACTTTTTTTGGTCATATTCTTCTAAAGGAGTACATCCAAGGCAATGGTTTCCACCTTATGGATTTTGGTGTATGCTTAGGTGATGAGGGTCTCTTTGTAGTGGAGGAGCTCTTGGTAGGCCCACCACACAAGTCTGGTGAGCTAGACTCATGTCATGCCTGGTGGGCTCCTGCCTATCTTTAGGTTCAGACTTTTGAACTCATGTCTTTAGGCTCATGGATGTAGACTCATGCCTATCTTTAGGTTCACGCTTTTGAACACATCTTTAGGCTCAAGGATGTAAACTCATGCCTCTAGACCATGTCTATAGACATGAGTCTAGAGACTCATATCTCTAGACTCATGCCTCTAGACTCATGTCTATAGGCTCACACCTTATTTTTTGTATAAAATTGTCTCACAGAGGTTTGGTTAGCTAGACTCACATCATGCCTAGTGGGCTCATGCTTGTAAGCTCATGCCTGTAGGCCCATGTCTCTAGGCTTACTCATGTCTTTAGGTTCACAAATGTAGGCTTATACTTGTAGACTCACATCTATGTGCTCACGGATATAGGCTCATGCATGTATACTCACGTCTATAGGCTCATGCCTTTTAGAAACTAGGCTCTTGAATTTGATTTTTATGAGATAGGCCCACCGAGGCACGAAAATTTATGAAATAGGCCTATGATGGGGCGTAATTATTGTGCAATAATTATACTTATTGCTCTGAAAATTATAAATGATAAAAATTTCCCTTGAAGATTATAGCTAGTGCTCAGATTTCTCCCCTTCATAATAATCAAAAGAATCTGGATGGGTTTGTGCCTTACCCTTAGGTTTAGCACACAAAGGAACCCCAGATTTCCCTTTGTCATAGTGGGAGGTAGCAAAAGCCTAATCGGAAGCAAGCATGTTGTTTCTATTAGAACAAGATTGCTCTTCCTGTAGCATGAGAGCTACCAACTCATCAAAGGTATACAAATCTACATTCCTCTTTGTAAGGAGACAGAGATTGGTAGCAAATCACTGATATGATTTAGGCACGCCATTGAAAACTATAAAGATAAGCAAACTGTCAAGAATAATTTCATCAATACTGATCAACTGCTCTCTCAGATCCTTGACATGGGTTAAAAATGCATCTATAGATTCACCCTCAATCAAATGCTCCATGTCAAGCTTTTTTTGGAGATAGGCAACTCGAGTTGCATTGTGGATCTAATACACAGAGGCAAGTATATCCCATGCACCCTTAACAGAAGTACTTGAACAAATATGAGGAATGACTTGTCGCATTTTTTACAGGAAAGAGTAATCAGGGCATGTGCATGCGCATCTTTAGCATCCCATTTGAGATGTTCAGCTGTAAACGGAATGGGTGCAGGCAGTACAATTCCATTGCAATCAGATTCGTTGGTTCCGATCGTGGAAACTCCTGACGTGCTGGCAATGGATGTAGGGCCAGCAAGCCTTAAGTCATCTCGTGAGACATACACCCACAAGTTCTTTGCGACCACCAGTGCATGCCTCATCATGTATGCCCACATAGGATAATTGGTGCCATCTAACTTATCATCAATAGTATGCTAAACAAATCACCGATGTTTCTAGACATTTTACACAACAAAAAATAAGCAGACTGAAGTATATTTGACACAAGTAGTACAGCTGCAAAGTGACTCAGAGTACCTCAAATGTCTGCTCAATGCATATGCAAACTCACTAAATTAGCAATCTGAAGGTTGGAAGCTATAGGATAGAATCGACGGATGTGGTGCGGAATCGACAGGTATAGAAGGTCGCGGAAGCTGACATGATATCATCAAGTTAGCAAGTCAGAAGCTGATATCGCAGCAGCATTTCAATAGGTCGAAAGCTAACATGGTATCAGAGCAGGTTGAAAGCTGGCGTGGAATTAATAGGTCAGAAGCTCAAGACGGAATTATCAAAATTGACTGACGAATAGACGTTAAATGAGGTCGGATAAAATCTGAATCGGCTGACGGATGGAATCTAAATCGGCCGACGAAAGCTGAAAGCCAAATGCCGAGTTGTCGAAGGTGGAAGACTGAAACCTGAATGCCGAATATAGAGTGTTGAAGCTAAAAGCAATTACTGAATGGGTAAACCCGATCAAGAAAGTAAACCTGGCCAAATTATGGAGTAAACTCGGTCAACTGCTCAATGTTGACTAGCTAAAGACTGAAATCTAACTGCTAAATCTAAAAAGCAATCAAATGCTGAACGTTGATGGTGGCTGAAAGCTGAATGCCAAGCACTGAAAGCTAATTGCTGAATGCTCAAGCCGAATGGTTGAAATGCGGAAAGTTTGAAGACGAATGGTTGAATTTTTGAAAGTTGAAGCTAAATGGCTAAATGCGAAAGCCGAAGAGCCAAATGCTAAATGCCATAAGCCAAACACCAAATTCTCAAAGCTAAAGACGAAATGGCCGAATAGCTGAATGAATGCTTTAATGTGGAATGCCTGAAGCTGAATGGTTGAATGAGGAAAGCCATATACTAAACAGTTGACCGCGCAAAGCCAACTGAAACAATTGGACAAGAAAGTCCTATGCCAAAAGCTAAAAGCGAAGGTTTAATTTGTTGATATAAGAAAAAACCGACCGAAGCTACTGAATGGCTTATCAATGATCAAGTACAACTAAAGCTGAAGTTGCATGTTGAATGTGTAAGTGCTAAGTAAGGAAAGCCAAAGGCTAAGTTGCTGACTAGGCCAAGTTGACTAATGCAACTAAATGGTTGAACAAACAGAATTGACAAACACAAAAGTCCAATGTTAAATGGGAAGCTAAATGGCTGACTTGACTGAATTGACGAATGCAGAAGTCCAATGTCAAAAACTAAAAGCTAGTACTCAGATAGCAGCAACAACAACAAAACTTGGCGGATACCAAAATCCAATGCGGAAAGCTTCTGAAAGCTTGAGCTGAGTGTAGTGTTAGTGTTTGGGGGTACCAAGAATGTACGGTAGCAGAAAGAAAGTTAGCCAATGTACAGAGGAGGCAGAACCCCTAGATCTGTGGAAAGTGAGAAGTGTAAGAGCTTACCCAAGAGTTATGCGGTGGCGAAGATGAAAGGATGAACGACGACAAAATTGAAGAAGGTCACCAATGTACACCTGATTCACGGCTTCAGAGACTAATGGTGGGAAGCTATAGGCTCTATAGCTAAGCTCAAAAACCAACTTTGAAAAATGCAATAAGAGCCACCGCCAACGAAAGGAAAGGTGCCAAGGCTAATGGCGGGAAGTCAAGGAGGAAAACAAGCGTGAACGACGATGGTAGGAGCCGACAATCGAATACGGACGTAGGCTCCAGAACCAAGGCACTGAACATTGTTCTGATACTAATTTTGGATGAGGGAGAAGATGCTCTGCACACTCACATAGACACACAAGCACACACAGTCGAATCGAGCTCAAAGAACGAGAGAGAGAGAGAGAGAGAGAGAGAGAGAGAGAGAGAGAGAGAGAGAGAGAGAGAGAGAGAGAGAGACCAAAAGCGAAGCTGAAAAGTACTTGATGATAATGATAAGGAATGAATGGAGTATAAGAGTACAAATAGCCCTAGCCCTAAGGCTAATGTGGCTAACACACAAGAGTGTGTTCACATGGGGAAAACACCCTTGCCAGGGACTTCTAGGCTAACAGCAAGTGTGTGTTTTTAGTTATTTTTTTAAAGAATTCTGGATATGTTTTTGAATTTTCATATTTTCTATCATTCTCAGTGAAGGTAGTGGGTATACACCTGAGTAGATGAGGAGGAGGAGGCTTATCTTACATATATACACACGAGTTAGGATTTGATACTTACTATGCATGCACTTAGGGGGCGGGGCGAGGGTGAAGAGTCGATTTTCCACCATCCACAACAAGAAAGTTTCGGTCCCGCTTGGTTGTGTTAAGAAATGTGGTTCCATCGAGCACAAGGAAGAGGTAGGGAGTGAGTATGAGTAGCCAAGCAAGTGCAAAGGGAATTATCCCACATTGATGTAAAAGCCTAATGGTGTACCTTCTCATATAAAAGGGAGCCATTTCAAGGAATGGAAAATGAAGAAATCTCTTAAGCCTCTATATGAGTACAAGTCTCAATCTTGTAACCTAATTAAGTCTAGTGCTTAATTAGTTTAGCATTAATCATCATGTTTATGCTTAGGAGTTACCCACCTTAGATGAGCTTAGTCATTAGATTAATGTAGGATTAGTACTAATCTCACTATATCCATGCATATGGTACCCATGTTTCTCAGCATGGTATCATAGCCTTCCCTCTTTACTTGAGCTTCTCATTAGCACTTCTTTAGCATTATCTTTCACTAATTGCATCATTAGTGGACCTACTTTCACCTTATCCTCTTCTTCTCCTTGTGGTCTCACAAATTGATAAGCTTGCCATTGCTCATTCTCCCAACCATTTGTCTTCAAACCTTGTGGGCACCTTTAGCAACCAAAGGCTAACGCTTGGCTCAAAGGATTCATCGTAATTCAGGCTGCTGCGCTACGCAAATTTGGTGTCTACATCTCCCGACTACATCATTCTTCGAAGAATTAGTCAAAACCCTCTCTCTTAGGGCAAGTGTATCCATAGCAGCTTAAGCTACCCACAACCCAAATCTCTTCTAAAATCGACCATTGGTGGAGCCACACTTTGCAAGAAACCAATCATGGAAAGTGCGCCGATTTGAGTTGCCATTGAAGGAGCTGGTGGGCCTGTACTCAACCAAGGGAAATATATCGTTGCCAAAATCCCATTAAATCTACCTTATACATGCTCAATTTGATCCTCCAATATCTCTACGTGATTATTTCGGTTTTTTCCTTCTTTTCCACCCTTGACCTTTCACGCATGGCTAACTCAATTTTTTTTCACTACGTGACTAACTCATTTTTTATATTTTATTTTTAAGTTTTTTTACAATGTCTTTGAGTTTGATTATCTCTGAGTTTTTCACGACGTGATTATCTTTGATTTTTATTCTCTGAGTTTTTCACGGCGTGATTATCTTTGATTTTTATTATCTCTGAGTTTGGCGACGTGATTATCTCATTTTTGAGTTTTTCATGATGTGATTATCTCACTGGTTTTTTACGCGATCTTTGATTTTTTGTTCTCTTTTTAGTGTGTTTAATGGCATGGTTATCTTTTTGGTTTTTCTTGCATGATTTGATTATCTTTGAGTTTCATGATGTGATTATTTTAGTTTTTCTTTAAGTCTTTCACGGCATAAAAACTTAGATTTTATCACGGTGTGATTGACTTTCTAGAGAGGCAAAATCACGTGTGAATTCCAAAGAGATAAATATTTTTTAGAGTGGTTTTTGAATCTGGTTTTTATGTGGAGGGGGTGTAGGCATGTGTGAGCTCCATTGTCTATTGGCTCTAAGTATTAGACAGTCATCTGAGAGTCAAAATGGATATGTAGCTGTGCGAATTATGAGTATTTTATGCATGGATATAGCACATTAAGGTGCATTTCAAAGGAGAGGCTCCATGCAGCAGGAGATGATACCTTGACTAATGTGGCAAATGGATTTTGTAAGATTCCTCCCCAGCCTCTCAAGATGTCTAGTATCTTCCCCTGTAAAAATCAAATCCCTCTTCAGAATTATAAAAGATCTTGTTTCTACCTGTTTTGGCCTAGAGAGAGAAAATATTCTAGAGAGAGATTATTCATATTTTAGATATTTTTGGATGGAAAAATATCTCTTCTTATTAAAATAAGCTCCCCCGAAATAGAAGTTCAAAAAGATTTTCAGAAGGTGCATTAGAAATCAATTATAATCTGTTCAAAAAGGCCTTATCCTAGAGGGGTCCAGATTTTTTGAAAATTTTAAATTAAGGTTATGAGGGGCCAATCACATTCATCCAAATGTGTGGAGGAGATAAATAGAAGAAAGAAAGAAAATCCCCCCAAAAATAAGTAAATACTCACATAAGATGAAGAGTGGACTAAGGACCAAAGGAAATACTAAAAAAATGAAATTTTGAAACCTCAGAGTGGGGATTCCCCCTCATGAAGGAGGCGCCTATTTCACATGTGTGGTGGAGTTTTAGATTCCCAAAAATTGAGATATTTCATCTCTCCTCTCTCCTAATTCAAGTCTAGTTCCAAAAAGTAAGCTAAACTGACCCAAAAATGGTCAAAAATTGACTGATCAGGAAAATTCTAGAATTAGTTTGCTTGGTTAGAAGCTCACTTTTTCCTATAACAAGAAGCCTCCCTCTTTGTTGAAGCTTAATAGTGTTTTATGCACTGTTACTCTACTCTACCCCAGAGCCAAGAACTCTGAATTTCTTAATAATTCATTAGTTTTTGACCATTCCCTCTTCTAAAGAATTGGTGGCCACTCTTGTTGCAAACAAGAGTAGATCCCTCAAACCATCAAGCCAAAGGAAAGCTCCCAGAAATTCATGTAAGTTAGAAATCCTACTTTTTCTTATTCTTTTAATGGTTTTCTAATTTTTTGTTATCTTTAAAATGATAAACAGATGCTATGCCTTGTTGGAAAGGCTTTCCCTCTCTCTTCTTTCTTAAATTCAGCCCTTCTTTATCCTAGTTAAGTAATCTAATTGTTGGAATTAAACTTTTCATATTGTTTCTCTTTTAAAAGTGAAATTTGATTAGTTTAGAGTGCTTAAAACCATTTGGGGATAATTTTTAAGTAATTTTAAGATAGAAAAATTTGAAAAATGGTCAGCCATACAAAGGAGGTTATGGTAAAATTTTCTTAAATTTATTTGGTGAAAAAAGTTTTATCTTTTATCATTCAAAAAGAGTAATCCCCACCGATTGTGTATTCTAAAAGTGTTATTTTCATTCTAGGCATAGAAAAATGCATAGTAGAAATATTTTTATTATAAAAGTGTTATTTCCATTAAAATTAAATTCTATGCATAGAAAGATGCATATTGGTTTTTTTTAATTATAAAAGAGTGATTTTCATTAGATTTAAATTCTATGCATAGAAAGATGGATATTGGTTATTTTTTTATTATGACAGAGTGATTTTTATTAGATTTAAATTCTATGCATAGAAAGATGCATATTGGTTATATTTTTATTATAAAAGAGTGATTTTCATTAGATTTAAATTCTATGCATAGAAAGATGCATATTGGATATTTTTTTTAATTGTAAAAGTATTATTTTCATCAATTTTGATTTTTATGCTTAAAATGATGCATAAAAGATATTTTTTAATTCTAAAAGTGTTACTTTCATCAATATTGATTTTTATGCATAAAATGATGCATAAAAGATTTTTTTATTATAAAAGTGTTACTTTCATCAATATTGATTTTTATGTATAAAATGATGCATAAAATAATTTTTTTATTATAAAAGTGTTACTTTCACCAATATTGATTTTTATGCATAAAATGATGCAAAGAAGATTTTTTTTATTCTAAAAGTGTTACTTTCACTAATATTGATTTTTATGCATAAAATGATGCATGAAAGAATTTCTTTATTCTAAAAGTGTTACTTTCACCAATATTGATTTTTATGCATAAAAGAATTTTTTTTATTATAAAAGTGTTACTTTCATCAATATTGATTTTTACGCATAAAATGATGCATAAAAGAATTTTTTTATTATAAAAGTGTTACTTTCATCAATATTGATTTTTACGCATAGAATGATGCATAAAAGAATTTTTTTATTATAAAAGTGTTACTTTCATCAATATTGATTTTTATGAATAAAATGATGCATAAAAGAATTTTTATTATTATAAAAGTGTTGCTTTCATCGAAATTGATTTTTATGCATAAATAGATGCATAAAAGGATTTTCTTTTATATAAAAGTGTTATTTCTATAGAAGTTGGATTTTATGCATAAATAGATGCATACAAAATTTTTATATCAAAATAAGAGTTCTCTTTAATCCTATGTTTAAATCCCATGAATATTGGTAAATGAATAAGTAAATACTCTATGAAGGAAAATTCTACCGTTTCATATTCTCTAGGATGGTAATGAGAAAATTCAGAAAAACTATCGAAATCGAAATTTTAGATAAATGAGTAATTTATTCCTCATACGAATTCGTGATTAGTTTTGAATTCAGATAAGCAAAATACTCAATGAATGAAATTCAGTAAAGTAGTAATTGAAATATTATCCTTCGATAAAGATAGTTCAGGGAGAACCTTTCCAGACTCAAATCCTGAATCAGTCTATGACCAAGACTTAATCTCCTTCATTAGTTTCAAGAGAAAAGACGATGTGACCAGTTCAGTAATCTACACTCAAATCACCCACCGAATCTGAAACTAAGTTGAGACCTTTGATTTTGATCTGAGGATCAAGACTACAGAATTCGAGGAATTCTGCTTGGGAATCCAGACCTGTGATCTAGAAGTATTGGGGTACGGATTTAAGATATACCCATTGTATTCAAAAGAAAATCAAAACTGAAAACTTGCATAGAAACCCTGTTTTGTTAAAGGACTGTCTTATGCCATAATGCTGCAGGGAGCATTTGGTATATGTGTTTTTCTAAGGGAAGTTCGGTTGCAAAACCTGGCAGCAAGGAGTGTTCAAAGGACGGCTCACGCGGCAAAAACCTGCCCAGGTCTTGACCAGCCTGGGTATGGTGAAAAATGGTGTGCTTCCGGTGAAATCGGCGAGGGCCGACGAAGCGGTCCCTGAGTGAAGTACCAAGACACCTAAGGAGGATCCTGGAGGGTTCTGACTAGGCGATGCACGGGCTTTCGGTGCTTAGGACACCCATGTGTATGTCGTGGGAAGATATATATATATATGTATGATAAGAAAATTATTGTAATTTGTTACTGGATCTCGTTGCTGACCTGCTGGTCTCAATGAAGAGTCCAGAGTGATACTGTTTTTGAGAAACAAGAATTGAATGGAAATTTTGAGTTATGACATCTGTAACCAATAATTGTTTGTCAATGGATTGTTTTAAAAGTTAAAGTTTAAAGAGGAGTGTGTGCGTATCTGTATTCTATTGAGTGACGTCGGTATATGTGGTTCTATGAAGGACGATGTATTAATGTCAGTACCAATCAGCGTCAGAGGCAGCAAAATATTTCTTTAGCTATGATTCTGATAAGGCTAGGGCTTCTTCAGCATGTACAACTCTTTGATCATTCACCCAGGAACTTCAAAATTTCATGCCGAGTTTTTAGGCTGCTTAGCCACTTTATCCCTAGAAGTAGAATTATAGCACCTCTTTCTGTAATGAATCGTGTGTACCATGGTATGTCTCCTTCGCAGTTTCACTTCTTTATGCGAATATAATTGAGGCAGTGATTTTGGGAGCCATGATACTCTATGTATATGTCAAAATTTTTTGATAATAAACGATGTTTTGCAAAAAAAATCCAAATTGTTTTCATGATTGTGAATGGTTAATAAAATAATCAGAGTAAATCTTGTTTCATGAAGTATGATGAAATAGTTATCTGTTTAAAGAATAAATCGTAATAATCATAAATCTGTTTGTCAAAGTTAAGTTGACGAAAATCTTGTTTTGTCAGAGTCATGAGGTGTGTGGCCCGTGCAAGGCAACCGAATCCTCTAACCGATGACGAAGAGTTAGATCTGGATGTTCGAAAAGCTCTGCACATATCCCAACCTGGTCCCTTCAAGGGTGAAGGACAATAGTTAGGTGAAGTAGTGGAAAAGTGGATTGAAGTAATGGAGGAATACTTTGACGTAACTGGCTACAATGAGAGAAGCAAGATGACTCTTGCCAGGTTAAAGATTGTGGAAATGGCCAGGGTCACTTGGGAGGAATCATTGTGAGACTAACCGTCTCGACCGGAATACCCAGACCTGGACCGATCTTAAAGCTTACCTCAGAAAGAGGTTTTGTTGTCCGGGCTTCCTTGAAACTAAAATGAATGAGTTCTTGGAACTAAAGCAGGATAGCCAATACCATCAAGCTTTTGCCCTTCTCAAATATTCTCCACAATTGGATGAAGAGCAGCTGATGGTGGCCAGATTCATTCGAGGAATGAACGAGCCTTTGGACACCTTAGTAAAGAATGCCAAACCTGTCTCAATGAGGCCGAAGCAATAAGAATGGCAAAGGACTTTGCCAAAGCCTTTGTTGTTAAGGTCCCGCCGAAGCCTGCACCCTCTAACTTTAAAAGATTCCAAACCCGGGAAGTACTTCAAACTTTCCTCCCCAAAGAGGCAGCAAGGCCCAATTCAGAATCAGGATGCTCAAAAGTGAAAGAAGACCCTTCTCACAGAACACTTTCTCAGGAGCCCCACCTCTTTCAAGGATTCAGAGGGATGAGCTCAGAAGTAAGAACCAGTGTTTTAGATGCCAGGGTTTTGGTCACCAGCTGAAAGACTACCCGACTCCTGCCATGTCAAGGGGATCGGGAAGCCAAGGACCAAGAGTGCAGAGACCAGCCCCTTTCTATCAGTCAAATCAGGGTCCATCTCGCCCAAATCAGGGAAATCCCAGGAGAACTCCAACTTAGCCGTCTACCTCTATCCAGAGTAGCCTCAGAACTCCTTCCCAAAACTAGAGCAACCAAAGAGAAAGAGTTCCGCCTGCAGAGCAGCCAGACAATAGCAAAAGTAGTGGAAGAAGAAAGAGGACAGATTTATGCAGCAATTGAAAACCAAGGGCCAAACTGTCAATTCTCCATCATCCATACTCCAGCTGAATATCAGGGTAAGTCTTTTAAGCTTTTGATTGATTCAGGCAGTACTCATTCTTTTATTTCCCCTGATGCTTGTGTAAGCTAGTCTTAGATCAGAAATCAGGGAAACCTATGCAAGTTGCATTGGCCAGTGCGAAGATTCTTTTCACATACTTGAGACAGACAGATCGTATTCACTTCAATCTAGATGGGAATTTAGTTTCAGAGTTATACCTTTGGGAGTTTTCGACGGGATCCTTGGAATGGATTGGCTCCATAATAATCAAGCTGACATTCACTGTCATAATAATGGAATCATTTTCTTCCGTGACCTTCACGGAAATAAAGTTCAAGGAACTAGAATTCATGGATCCCCAAGTCTGCAGTTAGTAAAAGCTTCCAAGTTACTAAAAGGACTTAGAAAGAAGCAGCTCATTTATGTTGTCAAAATGAATCCAGTAGACTCAAAGTTAAAAGGTAAAGAACCTGAATGGTTAAGTGATTATGATGATTTATTCCCAGCAGAATTAACAGAGATGCCTCCAATTCGGGAAGTAGATCATGTGATAGAATTGACTCCCGGAGCTCAGCTAGTAGCCCTGCGCACGTACAAAATGCCAGTTTCTGAAGCCATCGAACTCAAGGAACAGCTTAGACAGCTGTTAGAACAAGGGTTTGTAAGACCCAGTGTTTCACCTTGGGGTGCACTAGTTCTCTTTCAGAAAAAGAAAGATGGAACGCTAAGACTCTGTGTGGACTACAGAGGTCTCAATCAGACTAGTTGACCTCGATATCTCAACACTCCCCCTGGAGCTCAACTCCACACACTGCACTCCAAGTAAGCTCCTAAATCTGTGGAGCTTCTCTGTGCCCAATGCCTTCGTGAAGATGTCAGCCACCTTATCCTCTATGTGCTGACATATATCAGATCTACATCACCTACTAAAACACTCTCCCTCGCAAAGTGATAGTGCACCTCAATGTGCTTCATTCTAGCATGGTATACTAGGTTATTGGCCAACTGTATGCTACTCATGTTATCACAATAAATGACAATTGCCCTATCTATGGGCTCACTTATATCACCAAGTAGCTTCTAAAGCCAAGCTACCTCACAAGCTGCCATAGCAACACCCCTACACTCTACCTCTGTACTCGACAAGGCAACTGCTCCAACTCATAGTAGCAGCACTCCCAAATGAGAACATAAGACCACTGGTAGATCTCCTGTCTGCAACAATACTAGCCCAATTAGCATCTGTGTATCCATGTAGATGTATCTCTATACTAGCCTAATAGAAAATTCCATAATCAGCTCTGGACTTTATATACCTGAGAATCCATCTAGCCGCATCCAAGTGTGGCTTCCTAGGGGTCTGCATAAACTGACTCACAAGTCCAACAACATAGCTCAAGTCTAGCCTAGTAATGGTCATGTAGATCAAGCTATCCACTATGCACTTATATGTAGTGGGGTCTTCCAAAAGCTCACATGTATCTGCGGGAACGTTCTACTCCAATGGCATTGCAATAGGCCTAGAGCCTGTCATACCATACTTGGACATGTCCAAGCCATATTGGCTCTACAAAATAACAAAATTCCATGAGGTGATCTCACCACCTCTATGCCCAAGAAATACCACAGCTCACCCAAATCCTTCATCTCAAATTGTTGCTTCGAAAGCCTCCTGACATCATGTATGTCATCACCAGTGATCAAATCATCCACATTTTGATGACTAATAGCATGATCCCTCTATTTGTCTTTTTCACATAAAGTGAAAAATCTGGGGTCCTCCAAAAACTCACATGTATCTGCGGGAAATCTTTGCGTTCTACTCCAATGGCATTGAAATAGGCTTACAGCCTGTCATACCATACTTGGACATGTCCAAGCCATATTGCCTCTGCAAAATAACAAAATCCCATGAGGTGATCTCACCACCTCTATGCCCAAGAAATACCACAGCTCACCCAAATCCTTCATCTCAAATTGTTGCTTCGAAAGCCTCCTGACATCATTATCACTGGTGATAGTGATGTTGACATCATGTATGTCAACATCACTATCACCAGTGATAATCAAATCATCCACATTGATGACTAATAGCATGATCCCTCTATCTGTCTTTTTCACATAAAGTGAAAAATCTACATTGGATATCTAAAATCCAATGGTAACAAGATACTCCCCAATCTTATTTGACCATGCTCAAGGTGCATACTTTAAGCCATACAAGGCTTTGCGTAACCTGCACATAAAATCTGGGTGTGCATTACTCTCATAACATGGTGGTTGTATCATGTAAACTTCTTCTTGCAAATCACCATGCAAGAAGCCATTCTTTACATCCGTCTGAGATGTAAAGACCAACCCTTTGTTGCAACCATAGCAATGACAACTCTCACTATTGCTATTCTTACAACTAGGTTGAATGTCTCTTCACGGTCAATGCCATAAGTCTGTGCATAGCCTTTGGCCACCAATCTTGCCTTATATCTGCTCACTAAACCATCAGCGTTATGCTTGACTTTATACACCCACTTACATCTAATTGTCTTCTTTTCTTAGGCAAAGTCACTAACTCCCATATTACATTTGTATCCAATGCTGCCATCTCCTCATTCATGGCATCTTTCAATTTCCTATTTCTAAGTGCCTGCTCAAAATAAGAGGGCTCCAATTCCTATATTTCTTTAACCATGTAATCATAATGATGTGCTATATATCCATCATATCTTAACCTATCAATAGGGTACCTAACCCTCGTAGACATGTGTACACCTAGATCACTACTAGGTGTCCTCAAAACACTAGGAGTAAACACAGATGGGATGCCAAGCTCCTCATCAAGGCTCTTTTCATAGCCACTAGAGTCACCATCCACATATGAGTGACCTACTAACAGATCAGGCACAAAAGGTTGATCTACCTTTTCCTTCCCTTTACGTGATACATGTACCTACATTTGTCCTCAACCTGCCTGACCATGGGCTAACATTGGATCCACTTCTGGAGGACTCTCCAGGTCCACTGAGCATCTGTGATTGCTACTCTATATGTGGTGCAACATCAGCACTTCTTACATCTACACCTTCTGTTACTTTCACAAATGATGCTTACCAATTACTCATCTCGTCGCTCGAAAGACAACATCTATGCTTACCAACTACTCATCTCTTCTACACCTTTTGTTACCTGCATCTCACGAGTGCTAAGGTTATAACATTTATAACCTTTCTGCTCCATAACATAACCAATAAAGATGCATTTCTCTACCTTTGGATATCCAAATTTGTTCTCACTTCATTAGGAACATGCACATATGCAATACACCCAAACACTTTAAAGTGAGACACATCCGATCTTATGCCTGTAAACTTTTGTTCAGGCATTAGGAACATGCACATATGCAATACACCTAAACACTTTAAAGTGAGACACATCCGATCTTATGCTTGTAAACTTCTGTTCAGGCATCATACCTTAAACAGCTGCATTGGGTGTTCTGTTCATAACCAATAAAGATGCATTTCTCTACCTTTGGATCCAACTTTGTTCTCACTTCATTAGGAACATGCACATATGCAATACACCCAAACACTTTTAAGTGAGACACATCTGGTCTTATGCCTGTAAACTTCTGTTCAGGCATCATACCTTAAACAGCTGCATTGGGTGTTCTGTTCATAATGTACACAGCAATTGCTACTGCTTCTACCCAAAAATAATGTGACATATTCTTTTCAGCCCCATCAAGGCACGTGCCACTTCTACAATGTGCATGTTTTTTTTTTCTACAACACCATTCTGTTGCGAAGTGTACCTACATGTAAACTATCTCTTGATTTCCTTCTTTCTCAAAAGAAATCACTAAACTCATTGGAGCAATATTCTCCCCCACCATATCTGATCTCAGGCATTTTATTTGCATGCCTTTTTCCTTCTTGACCAAGGCTTAAAATCTTTGAAAGTGAGCAAACACCTCACTTCTCTCCTTCATGAAGTAAACCCACACTTTCCTAGTGTGGTTATCAATGAATGTAGCATAATACCTATAACTTGCAATTGTTGCAGTCTTGGTTTGTCCCCATGCATCTTAATGTATGACATCTAATGGCCTTGCATTAACATGATTTTCATCTAATGGCCTTGCATTAACATGATTTTCATGTGGGAAAGCATGTTTGGCCTAATTACCAAGCTAGCATGATTCACATACTTTGTGCATACCATCAACCTTAAACTTTGGCAAACCTACAATAATATTTTGGGCCTGCATAGACTTCAATTGTTGTACATTCACATGACCAATGCATTTGTGCCATATATCAATATCTGCAATGACACCTGTTCCATACGCAAACATGGCTGCCTTTACTTCAGGCATGTTCACATCCAAAGTAAACATCCTGCCATTTCTATTACCCTTTTCAACCAAGCGACACTGATTTTTGAAGTCTTCCACAAAACATCCTTGAGGATTAAACCTCACTTGGAGACCCTGCTCAAC
This sequence comes from Cibotium barometz, assembly GCF_041138505.1. Lineage (NCBI taxonomy): Eukaryota > Viridiplantae > Streptophyta > Polypodiopsida > Cyatheales > Cibotiaceae > Cibotium > Cibotium barometz. The sequence continues at coordinate 47,799,632 of NC_141078.1, read as the reverse complement.
CATTTGTCCCAACAGAAACTAGGTTCTTTGTAATATTTGAAACATGAAGTACATTTACCAAGTACTTCATTTTTTGCCGTTAAGACTTATCTAGATATAATCTTGACTATTGAGGAGATTATACGTGCTAAGTGGGAGACACATGTTTGTGCCAACTTCACTCATTGGCTAGAGAGATAGATGAGTCTATGGGCAACATGAGACACAAAGGCCTAGAGGGCTCTTGAGCAGTGTAGACAAACGTACTACTACATCATACATGCGGGGTGGAGTCTCCATGGTAGGAGTTTACTATTTCCTATCGAGTCATACGGGCTCCTTGATAGAGCAAGGTCATTTTATAGACAGTGATACAGATTGGTTCGAGATTAGATAGTAAGAGTTGACTAAACCTAGAGTACTTGGTTCAACACTTAATTGTTGTAGTCATTATATCCTACATAGACAATGGCACTTTACCAACATGCACAATTGGATGCATAGTATCATCACGTGTTTATACATAACTTGGTTTTTTCATTTTTTGCATGTCTCCAAACCAATCAACATGACTGGTCATATGGTTAGAGGCACCAGAATCCACATACTATATATCTTAAGATCTTGACACAACTCCTGTTATGGAATTGAGCACGTTTGCATCACAAACAGCTGCTCACTTCTATCATCACCTCCCCGTTTACTAGATGACGCATAGTTACCTTGCTGTAACTTTTCACTTTTAATGTCATTCTGCTTTTTATAGCAGTCCTTTGCCATGCGCCCTGGTTTGCCATAATAGTAGCACTCTATACTATTTGTATTCTGATTTCTTTGCCAACCACCTTGACCTCTTCAGCTCCCCTTGCCTCTAGACTGGCCTCTTCCACCTGTGTATTGCTACTGTGAATCATTGGATTGTTGTCCAGAATTCTGATTTTGTTTGTCGGCCACCACGTTGGCCTCAACCATGACCTCTACCTCTGCCTCTACCTGAATTCGAGTAGAAGGCATATTCTGATGTGTTCTTGCTTTGTGAAGAGAAGAGTCCTCGCCTAAAGACTTTTCTTATATGATCAGCATAGACACCAAGTCCAAAAGTTAGGAATATTCTCCCTGACTGCAATGGAGGTCTTGAATGACTTATACTCTTTGCTAAGCCCATTCAAGCATACACTCACCAAGTCATCATCTTCCACCAATACATTGATAGACCCAAGGGATTCAACAATGCCCTTGATCTTTAAAGCATACTCATTTAATAGACATTCTTTTCTTTTCCATAGTATGCAGCTTTTGCTTTATCTGCAATTTCCTTGCCTTTGTGTTGGTTTGGAACATATACACGAGGTTCTTCCACGCAACTCTGTTGGAGTGTTGGCATCCTGTATGTGTTCTATCATCATGTCTATGACACTAATGGAAAGCCAATACATGACTTTCCTTGCACCCTGATTCCAATCCTTGAATGCCTTTATATCTGCTAAAGTGGCATTCTCTTCAAACAACTCAGGAGGCTCCTCATTGTCTCCTTCGACGTAGCCCCAAAATCCTTTACCCATAAGGAAATTGGTCATTCTGAACTTCCAAAAATGAAAGTTATTCTTGTCCAACTTCTCACTAAACAATCTGATTGATTCCATCACCAGACATGTTTTTCTATAACAATCAAAAAACTATGAACGATAGATAATTTCTGTACGTAGCCCCTGCAACACATTAGTATCTTCTATTACTGCACGGTACTTTAGAACAACATGTAGATCACCAGATTTGACCAAAGTACATGTACATACACCCAATGTCAACAATACATGTGCAAACAATGTCTACACTCCCAAAATGCACTACTGCACTACAATAACCAGATTTCGACCAGAGACAGTTCTCAACCAGAACTTCCGAAAATTGTCGAAAATACCTTACAGTGATAGAACGAAGATTGAGATGCACCCGAAATGTGATTTTGGCTGCAAAACTTATGTACCACACAGGCACCCCCAAGCCTGCAAAGATAGCTCCTCCAATCGGAGATGTGCAGCTCTCTCTCGAAGCTACCGAGGGGTGTTGTACCTAAACTAAGAAGGAAAAGTGATAATAATGCTCTATATGGCTCACAATATCTGGGGGATAACTTCTTGTACTTCCCAAGAGATAGAGAACTTCTTTTGGGGAGTACTCGAATGAACACCATATCTGCTTCCTCGAATTTTCTGTATGTCCTCTTCTTATCTGCATACTACTTCTGTCTATCCTGGGCAGCTTTTATATCTTTTGTGAATTGATTGCATTTGCTGCTCCATGTCGTCAAGCATCTGTCTGGACATCTCGATCCTAATCAATGGGTCGGACCAAGTTAATGGAGTTAAGCAATCTTGTCCATACTACAGAGCTTTGAGAAAGGGCTTATCCCAATACTTTTGTGATAAGAAGCATTGTAGGCTAACTCCACTAGGTGCAGATAGCTTAGCCACTTCTTGGGTTCCCTGCCACCACAGCATGACCGAAGTATATCTTCGATTACTTGGTTTACCCTTTCTGATTGACCATCGATCTCGGGGTGGTAAGCTGTGCTGAGATCCAAGAAAGTTCCTACTGCTTTGAAAAATGCAGTCCAGAATCTTGATGTGAATTTGGGATCTCGATCACTTACTATTCTTCTGGGTAGGCCATGCAATCTGAAGATTTTCTTGAGGAACACTCTAGCCACATCCACTATAGTGTAGGTTTCTTTTACTAGAATCAGATGGGCAACTTTGGTTAGTCTATCAACTACCACAAAGATGGAGTTGTAACCTAATTGCACTGAAGGTAATCCAGTAATAAAATCCATACTAATGCATTCCCACTTCATCTGGGGGATCTCATGGATGTAACTTCCTAGGCATTTTTACTCTCTCGGCCTTGACTTTCTGACAGGTTAGACATTGACGTACATGATTAAGCACATCCTTTTTTAGACCAGGCCAAAAGAAGCTTTTCTTCACAGACATGTAGGTTTTGATGAAACCTGGATGTCCTGCAATAAGGCTATCATGGGCTTCATTCAGAATTTGACCCTTAGTTCCCTCATCATTGGGAATGCATAGTCTACGATTATAATACATAATTCCATCATCCAGGCTGTACCCTGGAACTCGGTTCAAATCCTGTGGAGTTTTGCTTTCCTGCATAAGTAGGGTAGCAATAGGACCAAAGAATCTATCCTGCATCATCTTCTCTCTTGCTTCAATAGTCAAAGGATTTGACACTACAGTAATTGCAAAGCAAGGAGGCTTTTCTGCTGAGGGCATCTGCTACCACATTTTCTTTGCCTGGGCGGTACTTGATTTTAAAATCAAATTCCTGCAGGGTCTGCATCCACCTTCTTTGGCGCATGTTGAGATCCTTTTGAGCGAAGATCCACTTTAAGCTCTGATGATCTATCGTCATCAAAGTGAATCTTTGACCTAGTAGGTATAATGTCTCCACAACTTCAGGGGGCATATACTACTGAAAGTAGTTCTAGGTCATGGACAGCATAATTCCTCTCATGCGTTCTGAGTTTTCGGGATTCATAGGCCACTGCATGACCTTCCTGCATGAGTGCACCTCCCAGGGAAAAAGCACTGGCATCTGTTATTTACTACCTCAAAGGGTAGAGAGAAATCTGGCAGCTTCAGAACGGGATTGGTTACCAAGGCAGTCTTCAGCTTATCAAAAGCACTCTGGTACCTGTTTGGCAGACCATTAAAACGAAATATTCTTCTTGAGAAGATTTGTCAGGGGGGAAGCTATGAGAGCATACTTTGGTATTAAAAATTCTATACCAACCAGTCAATCCCAAGAATCCTCTAACTTCTTTCACTATTTTGGTTCAGGCCAATCTATGACTGCTTGGACTTTTGCGAAATCTGGAGAAATTCCATCTTTGGATACCAGAAAGCCCAAGTATTCAACATGGCCGGCAGAGAAAGTGCATTTGCTCTTTTTTGCAAAGAGTTGGTGCATCCTTAGAATCTCAAGAACTTTTCTGACACAAGCTTTATGGTCAGCTGCATTCTTTGAGTAAATCAGAATATCATCAAAGAAAACAAGAACAAAATCATCCAAGTATTCTCTAAGAATGTCATGCATTAAGCGATTGAATGTAGCTGGGGCATTTGTCAATCCAAACGGCATGACAATGAATTCATAATGCCCATACCGAGTATTGATGGCTGTCTTTCGGGATATCTTGCTCATTAATCCTGATCTGATAATACTCTGATTTGAGATCTATCTTTGTGAAGATCTGGGCTCCATTTAGCCTGTCCAGAAGCTCATCAATTCTACGGATAGGATACTTATTCTTAACTGTCAACTGATTGAGACCTCTGTAGTCCACATAGAGTCTTGGCGTTCCATCTTTCTTTTTCTGAAAGAGAACTAGTGCACCCCAAGGTGAAACACTGGGTCTTACAAACCCTTGTTCTAACAGCTGTCTAAGCTGTTCCTTGAGTTTGATGGCTTCAGGAACTGGCATTTTGTACGTGCGCAGGGCTACTGGCTGAGCTCCGGGAGTCAATTCTATCACATGATCTACTTCCCGAATTGGAGGCATCTCTGTTAATTCTGCTGGGAATAAATCATCATAATCACTTAACCATTCAGGTTCTTTAGCTTTTAACTTTGAGTCTACTGGATTCATTTTGACAACATAAATGAGCTGCTTCTTTCTAAGTCCTTTTAGTAACTTGGAAGCTTTTACTAACTGCAAACTTGGGGATCCATGAATTCCGGTTCCTTGAACTTTATTTCCGTGAAGGTCACGGAAGGAAATGATTCCATTATGACAGTGAATGTTAGCTTGATTTTTATGGAGCCAATCTATTCCAAAGATCCCGTCGAAAAGGTATAACTCTGAAACTAAATTCCCATCTAGATTGAAGTGAATACGATCTGTCTCTCTCAAGTGAGTGAAAAGAATCTTTGCACTGGCCAATTCAACTTGCATAGGTTTCCCTAATTTCTGATCTAAGACTAGCTTACGCAAGCATCCAGGGGAAATAAAAGAATGAGTACCGCCTGAATCAATCAAAAGCTTAAAAGACTTACCCTGATATTCAGCTGGAGTATGGATGACGGAGAATTGACGGTTTGGCCCTTGGTTTTCAATTGCTGCATACATCTGTCCTCTTTCTTCTTCCACTACTTTTGCTATTGTCTGGCTGCTCTGCAGGCGGAACTCTTTCTCTTTGGTTGCTCTAGTTTTGGGAAGGAGTTCTGAGGCTACTCTGGATAGAGGTAGACGGCTGAGTTGGAGTTCTCCTGGGATTTTCCTGATTTGGGTGAGATGGACCCTGATTTGACTGATAGGAAGGGGCTGGTCTCTGCACTCTTAGTCCTTGGCTTCCCGGTCCCCTTGACATGGCAGGAGTCGGAGTCTTTCAGCTGGTGACCAAAACCCTGACATCTAAAACACTGGTTCTTACTTCTGAGCTCATCCCTCTGAATCCTTGAAAGAGGTGGGGCTCCTGAGAAAGTGTCTTGTGAGAAGGGTCTTCTTTCACTTTTGAGCATCTTGATTCTGAATTGGGCCTTGTTGCCTCTTTGGGGAGAAAAGTTTGAAGTACTTCCTGGGGTTTGGAATCTTTTAAAGTTAGAGGGTGCAGGCTTCGGCGGGACCTTAACAACAAAGGCTTTGGCAAAGTCCTTTGCCATTCTTATTGCTTCGGCCTCATTGAGACAGGTTTGGCATTCTTTACTAAGGTGTCCAAAGGCTCGTTCATTCCTTGAATAAATCTGGCCATCAGCTGCCATCAGCTGCTCTTCATCCAATTGTGGAGAATATTTGAGGAGAAGGGCAGCTGAAGGGCATTCCTCGAATGAATCTGGCCATCAGCTGCTCTGTGGAGAATATTTGAGGAGAAGGGCAAAAGCTTGATGGTATTGGCTATCCTGCTTTAGTTCCAAGAACTCATTCATTTTAGTTTCAAGGAAGCCCGGAGGACAAAACCTCTTTCTGAGGTAAGCTTTAAGATCGGTCCAGGTCTGGGTATTCCGGTCGAGACGGTTAGTCTCACAGTGATTTCTCCAAGTGACCCTGGCCATTTCCACAATCTTTAACCTGGCAAGAGTCATCTTGCTTCTCTCATTGTAGCCAGTTACATCAAAGTATTCCTCCATTGCTTCAATCCACTTTTCCACTACTTCACCTAGCTGCTGTCCTTCACCCTTGAAGGAACCAGGTTGGGATATGTGCAGAGCTTTTCGAACATCCGGATCTAACTCTTCGTCATCGGTTAGAGGATTCGGTTGCTTGCACGGGCCACACACCTCATGACTCTGACAAAACAAGATTTTCGTCAACTTAACTTTGATAAACAGATTTATGATTATTTAATTTTTACGATTTATTCTTTAAACAGATAACTATTTCATCATACTTCATGAAACAAGATTTACTCTGATAATTTTATTAACCATTCACAATCATGAAAACAATTTGGATTTTTTTTGCAAAACATCGTTTATTATCAAAAGTTTTTGATATATACATAGAGTATCATGGCTCCCAAAATCACTGCCTCAATTATATTCGCATAAAGAAGCAAAACTGCGAAGGAGACATACCATGGTACACACGATTCATTACAGAAAGAGGTGCTGTAATTCTACTTCTAGGGATAAAGTGGCTAAGCAGCCTAAAAACTCGGCATGAAATTTTGAAGTTCCTGGGTGAATGATCAAAGAGTTGTACATACTGAACAAGCCCTAGCCTTATCAGAATCATGGCTAAAGAAATATTTTGCTGCCTCTGACGCTGACTGGTACTGACATTAATACATCGTCCTCCATAGAACCACATATACCGACGTCGCTCAATAGAATACAGATACGCACACACTCCTCTTTAAACTTTAACTTTTAAAACAATCCATTGACAAACAATTATTGGTTACAGATGACATAACTCAAAATTTCCATTCAATTCTTGTTTCTCAAAAACAGTATCACTCTAGACTCTTCGTTGAGACTAGCAGGTCAGCAATGAGATCCAGTAACAGATTATAATAATTTTCTCATCATACATATATATATATATCTTTCCACGACATACACATGGGTATCCTAAGCACCGAAAGCCCGTGCATCGCCTGGTCAGAACTCTCCAGAATCCTCCTTAGGTGTCTTGGTACTTCACTCAGGGACCACTTCGTCGGCCCTCGTCGATTGTACCGGAAGCACACCATTTTTCACCATATCCAGGCTGGTCAAGACCTGGGCAGGTTTTTGCCACGTGAGCCATCCTTTGAACACTCCCTACTGCCAGCTGTTGCAACCGAACTTCCTTTAGAAAAACACATATACCAAATGCTCCCTCTAGCATTCTGGCATAAGACAGTCCTTTAAGAAAACAGGGTTTCTATGCAAGTTTTCAGTTTTGATTTTCTTTTGAATACAATGGGTATATCTTAAATCCGTACCCCAATACTTCTAGATCACAGGTCTGGATTCCCAAGCAGAATTCCTCGAATTCTGTAATCTTGATTCTCAGATCAAAATCAAAGGTCTCAACTTAGTTTCAGATTCGGTGGGTGATTTGAGTGTAGATTACTGAACTGGTCACATCGTCTTTTCTCTTGAAACTAACGAAGGAGATTAAGTCTTGGTCATAGACTGATTCAGGGTTTGAGTCTGGAAAGGTTATTTAAAACTAATCACGAATTCGTATGAGGAATAAATTACTCATTTATCTAAAATTTCGATTTCGATAGTTTTTCTGAATTTTCTCATTACTATCCTAGAGAATATGAAACGGTAGAATTTTCCTTCATAGAGTATTTACTTATTCATTTACCAATATTCATGGGATTTAAACATAGGATTAAAGAGAACTCTTATTTTGATATAAAAATTCTGTATGCATCTATTTATGCATAAAATCCAACTTCTATGGAAATAACACTTTTATATAAAAGAAAATCCTTTTATGCATCTATTTATGCATGAAAATCAATTTTGATGAAAGTAACACTTTTATAATAAAAAAATTCTTTTATGCATCATTTTATTCGTAAAAATCAATATTGATGAAAGTAACACTTTTATAATAAAAAAATTCTTTTATGCATCATTCTATGCGTAAAAATCAATACTGATGAAAGTAACACTTTTATAATAAAAAAATTCTTTTATGCATCATTTTATGCGTAAAAATCAATATTTATGAAAGTAACACTTTTATAATAAAAAAATTCTTTTATACATAAAAATCAATATTGGTGAAAGTAACACTTTTAGAATAAAGAAATTCTTTTATGCATCATTTTATGCATAAAAATCAATATTGGTGAAAGTAACACTTTTAGAATAAAAAAAATCTTTTTTACATCATTTTATGCATAAAAATCAATATTGATGAAAGTAACACTTTTATAATAATAATTTTTTTTTTATGCATCATTTTATGCATAAAAATCAATATTGATGAAAGTAACACTTTTATAATAAAAAAAATCTTTTATGCATCATTTTATGCATAAAAATCAATATTGATGAAAGTAACACTTTTAGAACTAAAAATTATCTTTTATGCATCATTTTAAGCATAAAAATCAAAATTGGTGAAAATAATACTTTTACAATTAAAAAAATATCCAATATGCATCTTTCTATGCATAGAATTTAAATCTAACGAAAATCACTCTTTTATAATAAAAAAATAACCAATATGCATCTTTCTATGCATAGAATTTAAATCTAATGAAAATCACTCTTTCATAATAAAAAAATAACCAATATCCATCTTTCTATGCATAGAATTTAAATCTAATGAAAATCACTCTTTTATAAAAAAAAAAAACCAATATGCATCTTTCTATGCATAGAATTTAATTTTAATGGAAATAACACTTTTATAATAAAAATATTTCTACTATGCGTTTTTCTATGCCTAGAATGAAAATAACACTTTTAGAATACACAATCGGTGGGGATTACTCTTTTTGCCTAGAATGAAAATATTTCTACTATGTGTTTTTCTATGCCTAGAATGAAAATAACACTTTTAGAATACACAATCGGTGGGGATTACTCTTTTTGAATAATAAAAGATAAAACTTATTTCACCAAATAAATTTAAGAAAATTTTGCCATAACCTCCTTCGTATGGCTGACCATTTTTCAAATTTTCCTATCTTAAAATTACTTAAAAATTATCGCCAAATGGTTTTAAGTACTCTAAACTAATCAAATTTCACTTTTAAAAGAGAAACAATATGAAAAGTTTAATTCCAACAATTAGATTACTTAACTAGGATAAAGAAGGGCTGAATTTAAGAAAGAAGAGAGAGGGAAAGCCTTTCCAACAAGGCATAGCATCTGTTTATCATTTTAAAGATAATAAAAAATTAGAAAACCATTAAAAGAATAAGAAAAAGTAGGATTTCTAATTTACATGAATTTCTGGGAGCTTTCCTTTGGCTTGATGGTTTGAGGGATCTACTCTTGTTTGCAACAAGAGTGGCCACCAATTCTTTAGAAGAGGGAATGGTAAAAAACTAATGAATTATTAAGAAATTCAGAGTTCTTGGCTTTGGGGTAGAGTAGAGTAACAGTGTATAAAACACTATTAAGCTTCAACAAAGAGGGAGGCTTCTAGTTATAGGAAAAAGTGAGCTTCTAACCAAGCAAACTGATTCTAGAATTTTCCTGATCAGTTTGGTCAATTTTTGACCATTTTTGGGTCAGTTTAGCTTACTTTTTGGAACTAGACTTGAATTAGGAGAGAGGAGAGATGAAATATCTCAATTTTTGGGAATCTAAAACTCCACCACACATGTGAAATAGGTGCCTCCTTCATGAGGGGGAATCCCCACTCTGAGGTGTCAAAATTTTATTTTTTTAGTATTTCCTTTGGTCCTTAGTCCACTCTTCATCTTATGTGAGTATTTACTTATTTTTGGGGGGATTTTCTTTCTTTCTTCTATTTATCTCCTCCACACATTTGGATGAATGTGATTGGCCCCTCATAACCTTAATTTAAAATTTTCAAAAAATCTGGACCCCTCTAGGATAAGGCCTTTTTGAACAGATTATAATTGATTTCTAATGCACCTTCTGAAAATCTTTTTGAACTTCTATTTCGGGGGAGCTTATTTTAATAAGAAGAGATATTTTTCCATCCAAAAATATCTAAAATATGAATAATCTCTCTCTAGAATATTTTCTCTCTCTAGGCCAAAACAGGTAGAAACAAGATCTTTTATAATTCTGAAGAGGGATTTGATTTTTACAGGGGAAGATACTAGACATCTTGAGAGGCTGGGGAGGAATCTTACAAAATCCATTTGCCACATTAGTCAAGGTATCATCTCCTGCTGCATGGAGCCTCTCCTTTGAAATGCACCTTAATGTGCTATATCCATGCATAAAATACTCATAATTCGCACAGCTACATATCCATTTTGACTCTCAGATGACTGTCTAATACTTAGAGCCAATAGACAATGGAGCTCACACATGCCTACACCCCCTCCACATAAAAACCAGATTCAAAAACCACTCTAAAAAATATTTATCTCTTTGGAATTCACACGTGATTTTGCCTCTCTAGAAAGTCAATCACACCGTGATAAAATCTAAGTTTTTATGCCGTGAAAGACTTAAAGAAAAACTAAAATAATCACATCATGAAACTCAAAGATAATCAAATCATGCAAGAAAAACCAAAAAGATAACCATGCCATTAAACACACTAAAAAGAGAACAAAAAATCAAAGATCGCGTAAAAAACCAGTGAGATAATCACATCATGAAAAACTCAAAAATGAGATAATCACGTCGCCAAACTCAGAGATAATAAAAATCAAAGATAATCACGCCGTGAAAAACTCAGAGAATAAAAATCAAAGATAATCACGTCGTGAAAAACTCAGAGATAATCAAACTCAAAGACATTGTAAAAAAACTTAAAAATAAAATATAAAAAATGAGTTAGTCACGTAGTGAAAAAAAATTGAGTTAGCCATGCGTGAAAGGTCAAGGGTGGAAAAGAAGGAAAAAACCGAAATAATCACGTAGAGATATTGGAGGATCAAATTGAGCATGTATAAGGTAGATTTAATGGGATTTTGGCAACGATATATTTCCCTTGGTTGAGTACAGGCCCACCAGCTCCTTCAATGGCAACTCAAATCGGCGCACTTTCCATGATTGGTTTCTTGCAAAGTGTGGCTCCACCAATGGTCGATTTTAGAAGAGATTTGGGTTGTGGGTAGCTTAAGCTGCTATGGATACACTTGCCCTAAGAGAGAGGGTTTTGACTAATTCTTCGAAGAATGATGTAGTCGGGAGATGTAGACACCAAATTTGCGTAGCGCAGCAGCCTGAATTACGATGAATCCTTTGAGCCAAGCGTTAGCCTTTGGTTGCTAAAGGTGCCCACAAGGTTTGAAGACAAATGGTTGGGAGAATGAGCAATGGCAAGCTTATCAATTTGTGAGACCACAAGGAGAAGAAGAGGATAAGGTGAAAGTAGGTCCACTAATGATGCAATTAGTGAAAGATAATGCTAAAGAAGTGCTAATGAGAAGCTCAAGTAAAGAGGGAAGGCTATGATACCATGCTGAGAAACATGGGTACCATATGCATGGATATAGTGAGATTAGTACTAATCCTACATTAATCTAATGACTAAGCTCATCTAAGGTGGGTAACTCCTAAGCATAAACATGATGATTAATGCTAAACTAATTAAGCACTAGACTTAATTAGGTTACAAGATTGAGACTTGTACTCATATAGAGGCTTAAGAGATTTCTTCATTTTCCATTCCTTGAAATGGCTCCCTTTTATATGAGAAGGTACACCATTAGGCTTTTACATCAATGTGGGATAATTCCCTTTGCACTTGCTTGGCTACTCATACTCACTCCCTACCTCTTCCTTGTGCTCGATGGAACCACATTTCTTAACACAACCAAGCGGGACCGTGGTGGCATCTAAACTTTCTTGTTGTAGATGGTGGAAAATCGACTCTTCACCCTCGCCCCGCCCCCTAAGTGCATGCATAGTAAGTATCAAATCCTAACTCATGTGTATATATGTAAGATAAGCCTCCTCCTCCTCATCTACTCAGGTGTATACCCACTACCTTCACTGAGAATGATAGAAAATATGAAAATTCAAAAACATATCCAGAATTCTTTAAAAAAATAACTAAAAACACACACTTGTTGTTAGCCTAGAAGTCCCTGGCAAGGGTGTTTTCCCCATGTGAACACACTCTTGTGTGTTAGCCACATTAGCCTTAGGGCTAGGGCTATTTGTACTCTTATACTCCATTCATTCCTTATCATTATCATCAAGTACTTTCCAGCTTCGCTTTTGGTCTCTCTCTCTCTCTCTCTCTCTCTCTCTCTCTCTCTCTCTCTCTCTCTCTCTCTCGTTCTTTGAGCTCGATTCGACTGTGTGTGCTTGTGTGTCTATGTGAGTGTGCAGAGCATCTTCTCCCTCATCCAAAATTAGTATCAGAACAATGTTCAGTGCCTTGGTTCTGGAGCCTACGTCCGTATTAGATTGTCGGCTCCTACCATCGTCGTTCACGCTTGTTTTCCTCCTTGACTTCCCGCCATTAGCCTTGGCACCTTTCCTTTCGTTGGCGGTGGCTCTTATTGCATTTTTCAAAGTTGGTTTTTGAGCTTAGCTATAGAGCCTATAGCTTCCCACCATTAGTCTCTGAAGCCGTGAATCAGGTGTACATTGGTGACCTTCTTCAGTTTTGTCGTCGTTCATCCTTTCATCTTCGCCACCGCATAACTCTTGGGTAAGCTCTTACACTTCTCACTTTCCACAGATCTAGGGGTTCTGCCTCCTCTGTACATTGGCTAACTTTCTTTCTGCTACCGTACATTCTTGGTACCCCCAAACACTAACACTACACTCAGCTCAAGCTTTCAGAAGCTTTCCGCATTGGATTTTGGTATCCGCCAAGTTTTGTTGTTGTTGCTGCTATCTGAGTACTAGCTTTTAGTTTTTGACATTGGACTTCTGCATTCGTCAATTCAGTCAAGTCAGCCATTTAGCTTCCCATTTAACATTGGACTTCTGTGTTTGTCAATTCTGTTTGTTCAACCATTTAGTTGCATTAGTCAACTTGGCCTAGTCAGCAGCTTAGCCTTTGGCTTTCCTTACTTAGCACTTACACATTCAACATGCAACTTCAGCTTTAGTTGTACTTGATCATTGATAAGCCATTCAGTAGCTTCGGTCGGTTTTTTCTTATATCAACAAATTAAACCTTCGCTTTTAGCTTTTGGCATAGGACTTTCTTGTCCAATTGTTTCAGTTGGCTTTGCGCGGTCAACTGTTTAGTATATGGCTTTCCTCATTCAACCATTCAGCTTCAGGCATTCCACATTAAAGCATTCATTCAGCTATTCGGCCATTTCGTCTTTAGCTTTGAGAATTTGGTGTTTGGCTTATGGCATTTAGCATTTGGCTCTTCGGCTTTCACATTTAGCCATTTAGCTTCAACTTTCAAAAATTCAACCATTCGTCTTCAAACTTTTCGCATTTCAACCATTCGGCTTGAGCATTCACCAATTAGCTTTCAGTGCTCAGCTTTCAGCCACCATCAACGTTCAGCATTTGATTGCTTTTTAGATTTAGCACTTAGCTAGTCAACATTGAGCAGTTGACCGAGTTTACTCCATAATTTGGCCAGGTTTACTTTCTTGATCGGGTTTACCCATTCAGTAATTGCTTTTAGCTTCAACACTCTATATTCGACGGCATTCAGGTTTCAGTTTTCCACCTTCGACAACTCGGCATTTGGATTTCAGCTTTCGTCAGCCGATTTAGATTCCATCCGTCAGCCGATTCAGATTTTATCCGACCTCGTTTAACGTCTATTCGTCAGTCAATTTTGATAATTCTGTCTTGAGCTTCTGACCTATTAATTCCACGCCAGCTTTCGACCTGCTCTGATACCATGTTAGCTTTCGACCTATTGAACTGCTGCTGCCATATCAAGTTCTGACTTGCTAACTTGATGATATCATGTCAGCTTCCACGACCTTCTATACCTGTCAATTCCGCACCACATCCGTCGATTCTATCCTATAGCTTCCAACCTTCAGATTGCTGATTTAGTGAGTTTGCATATGCATTGAGCAGACATTTGAGGTACTCTGAGTCACTTTGCAGCTGTACTACTTGTGTCAAATATACTTCAATCTGCTTATTTTTTGTTGTGTAAAATGTCTAGAAACACCGGTGATTTGTTTAGCATACTATCTAATTGATGATAAGTTAGATGGCACCAATTATCCTATGTGGGCATACATGATGAGGCATGCACTGGTGGTGGCAAAGAACTTGTGGGGTGTATGTCTCACGAGATGACTTAAGGCTTGCTGGCCCTACATCCGTTGCCAGCACGTCAGGAGTTTCCACGATCGGAACTAATGAATCTGATTGCAATGGAATTGTATCGCCTGCACCCATTCCGTTTACAGCTGAACATCTCAAATGGGATGCTAAAGATGCGCATGCACATGCCCTGATTACTCTTTCCTGTAAAAAATGCGACAAGTCATTCCTCATATCTGTTCAAGTACTTCTGTTAAGGGTGCATGGGATATACTTGCCTCTGTGTATTAGATCCACAATGCAACTCGAGTTGCCTATCTCCAAAAAAAGCTTGACATGGAGCATTTGATTGAGGGTGAATCTATAGATGCATTTTTAACCCGTGTCAAGGATCTGAGAGAGCAGTTGATCAGTATCGATGAAATTATTCTTGACAGTTTGCTTATCTTTATAGTTTTCAATGGCGTGCCTGAATCATATCAGTGATTTGCTACCAATCTCTGTCTCCTTACAAAGAGGAATGTAGATTTGTATACCTTTGATGAGTTGGTAGCTCTCATGCTATAGGAAGAGCAATCTTGTTCTAATAGAAACAACATGCTTGCTTCCGATTAGGCTTTTGCTACCTCCCACTATGACAAAGGGAAATCTGGGGTTCCTTTGTGTGCTAAACCTAAGGGTAAGGCACAAACCCATCTAGATTCTTTTGATTATTATGAAGGGGAGAAATCTGAGCACTAGCTATAATCTTCAAGGAAATTTTTATCATTTATAATTTTCAGAGCAATAAGTATAATTATTGCACAATAATTACACCCCATCATAGGCCTATTTCATAAATTTTCGTGCCTCGGTGGGCCTATCTCATAAAAAATCGAATTCAAGAGCCTAGTTTCTAAAAGGCATGAGCCTATAGACGTGAGTATACATGCATGAGCCTATATCCGTGAGCACATAGATGTGAGTCTACAAGTATAAGCCTACATTTGTGAACCTAAAGACATGAGTAAGCCTAGAGACATGAGCCTACATGCATGAGCCTACAAGCATGAGCCCACTAGGCATGATGTGAGTCTAGCTAACCAAACCTCTGTGAGACAATTTTATACAAAAAATAAGGTGTGAGCCTATAGACATGAGTCTAGAGGCATGAGTCTAGAGATATGAGTCTCTAGACTCATGTCTATAGACATGGTCTAGAGGCATGAGTTTACATCCTTGAGCCTAAAGACGGGTTCAAAAGGGTGAACCTAAAGATAGGCATGAGTCTACATCCATGAGCCTAAAGACATGAGTTCAAAAGTCTGAACCTAAAGATAGGCAGGAGCCCACCAGGCATGACATGAGTCTAGTTCACCAGACTTGTGTGGTGGGCCTACCAAGAGCTCCTCCACTACAAAGAGAGACCCTCATCACCTAAGCATACACCAAAATCCATAAGGTGGAAACGATTGCCTTGGATGTACTCCTTTAGAAGAATATGACCAAAAAAAGTTGGACATGCTTTTCTCATGACCTCAACACTTGGAGTTAGTCTTCATGTGGAAACCCTTACCCTTAGTCCCTCATGTGAATACATGTACCGTGACCATGTACTTGCTTCAATTCAAAATTTTGCCACCCTTTTCTTCTTCCACTAAGCCATCTCCTTCTTGGACACACCACACTTTTGTACCACATCAACACCACGCAACAACCAACAACCCTTCCCGCCCTTTTCTTCTTCGATTAAGCCATCTCCTTCTTGGACACCATACTTTTGTACTCCATTGAATCCCATTAGGTTGTGTCCAACCTTGCCATTTAGTGTTGCTTGTTCATTAATTTTGTTTGTTTATTCTACACACTTTAACGAAGAAGATCACTTCCTCTACCTCATGGCATCACCCGGCCTCAACTACCCCATCAATGAAGATTTGCTTCACTCAGCCATGCTGCTAGTCACGATGTCATGTGCAAGACATGCGCAGGGCTGATCTTAGAGCTATTAGATAAAAGAATTAGATAAGAACCTGATTTTGGAGCATGTGGTGCTTGAGTGGGTAGGGGAAGGACTCATGGAGGACACCAGATGATTGTCGGGGCCATGTGCTGGAAAGAGACACATGTCGGCCAATATAATTGGGGAATTCGTGTCCAGGACCTGGCCGACCAGTAGTCGACCAATCCACTAGGGCTTCCCAATGCGTATAAAAGGCACTAGTTGCTCATCGTTTAGACTATTCAGTCCAGCATTGGGCTGGATCATTAGATTAGGTTACACACCTTTTCATGAAGGCAACCTATGGCTACAAGATTTGTATGTACCTTTTGAATATACTGAATACTCAACCATCTCTCTTACTCTCTTCTCCCTTTTGCATGCATTTTCCATCAACATGTTCCAGGATGGTGTTTAGGGTTGAAAGAAGACTCCCAGAGCTTCCACATGTAACATTGGTATCAGAGCATCAGGCTCAGCAAGGCTAAATAGTGATTCAGTCCTAGATGAAGGTGCATAGGTACGAGACCCAAGGCGAGGAAAACAAGACATGGAAGAATTCCCAGGAGGTTGGTTGGTGGTGTTCCACAAAACCCAAGGGAATGGAAGTCTTGTGAGTCGGGTGCCACTTGGAGCACACTAGGAAAGGCTTTTGGGCAACGGTTCCAGGGGAGGTTGATTCTCTAAGGGGTGGAGTGAGAGTGCCAGACTCAATACTCGGGAAAGACGACCAAAGATAGTGTTTAGGGACATGGCAAGAACGGAAAGGGGATAGGATGGAACAGATAAATAGATCTTTAGAGTTAGAGTGGATTTGGAGACCAGGCTGGGTTTTCAGTGAAAAAGAGGGAAGGTGACAGGAGGACTTCGTGAATAGACAATGGGATGATGACAATCATCCAAGAACAGAAGTTGGAATCGTGTCATCAAGTTTAGCAGAGGGGGATGTCATGTGCAAGACATGCGCAGGGCTGATCTTAGAGCTAGTCTTAAAGGGTAACAGGTAGCAGAACTAGATAAGAACCTAATTTTGGAGCATGTGGTGCTTGAGTGGGCAGGGGAAGGACTTGTGGAAGACACCAGATGACTATCGGCTAGCGCTAGAAAGAGACACCTGTCGGCTGTAGTATATTTGGGGAATTTTTGTCTAGAACCTGGCCAACCAGCAGTCGACCAGGCCAGTCCACTAGGACTTCCCAAAGCCTATAAAAGGCACTAGTTGCTCATCGTTTAGACTATTCAGTCCAGCATTGGGCTGGATCATTAGACTAGGTTTTAGATTAGGTTACACACCTTTTCATGAAGGTAGCCTATGGCTACAAGATTTGTATGTACCTTTTGAATATACTGAATACTCAGCTATCTCTCTCTCTCTTCTTCATGTGTTTTGCATCAACATGTTCTAGGATGGCGTTTAGGGCTGAAAGAAGACTCCCAGAGCTTCCACATGTAACACAAAAAGGCCCTCTTTGCCAAGGAGTGAAGTCAACCTACCACTAGCTTACAATAACCAATACAACCCATAGGGCATCCTCCAACAATATCACATAGTCTACACTTACCTACCTCATGCAAGCAGCCCTTTGCCAATGGAGATGCCACTGCCTTACCCACAAGACATCCCTATGGATGAGGCACTAGAGGCCTATGCATTTTTCTGAAGACACAAGCTTGAAGGACAATGGCCTTAAAGATTCTTCAAAAAGCAAATAGGGCGAGAACTAGCCTTCTAGTGAAAAAGATAGATCTGCAAGCCAATAAGTCACATACTTTCTGGCCTTAGTAGGGGGTGATTTTATAGATTAGAAATGGACACATTCCTTTGTGCTTAAGCTTATGCTTTTCAAAATGAGAAAGAGGCCAAAGACCTGGAAGAGAAGTATATCCAGCTAGACAAAGAGTTCAAAGTGTATCTGGATGGCCAAAGACTTGGAAGGGAAGTATATCCAGGTGGACAAAGAGTTCAAAGCAAACATTTAAAAGAAACCATTTAGGATCAGTCCAAACAAGCCAAGCTCTACAACAAAACCCTCCGCCAAAGGACAAAGCTACTCTTGAAGAGCATCAATAGAAAAGGAGGAACAGGCAGGACCCAGCCACAAGCCTAGTATGAGTACCTGCAAGTTTGATGCTCATAGAAGCTGCAACCAAACTCTCCAGCCTCACACACCCACACGATATAGACCAGTAGTCCTCATGGCTCATGGATCGACAATTTAGGATCAGTCCAAGCAGGCCAAGCTGCAAAACAAAAACCTTCACCACAAGGATGGAGCTCTTGAAGCAGCCAAAAAGGACAAGCCCACTGTGAGTACTTGTAAGGCATGTTTGATATGCTCATGAAAGCTGCAATCAAACTTACACACCCCACTCTATAGCCCAATAGCCCTCATGGATCTCATGAAGAAGGCTTGGATCGGACCCTCCCCATGTATCTTGAGGATCTTTACCAAATTCCCATGTATTCTTGCCCATGATTGCCATGCTATCTTTTTCGAACGAGCTAGAGCTGCAAATACACTTACATATCTACCACACCACATCAAATCTAGACTCATGGTGTACAATCCTCATGGCATGCATAGTCTTTGATGAAGATGATTACTTGATGTTGTGGAAGCTGTATCTGCCAACGATGAGGAAGAGATCCTCCATGGCAGTGTCTCACAACAAAAGGCTACAGGTTGGTGAGTGATACATATTTACAAATGAAATATCCAGAGGTTGGTGAAGATGAACTCAAAGCCATAAAGCTCCATTTCAAAAGAATGGCTGGTGACGAGACCACAAGGAATACCCCAATATGGAAGACATTCTAGAAGCCCCGAAAGACTAAGCAAGGCCCTCTGATTCCACATGTGGTGCCCACAAGATCCCTCAACCTCTTTAGAGCCCCCAAGTGCCTTTGAGTGCACCGCCAACCTCTTTAGGAAGGCCCTCTATTCTTCATTAGCACCATCATTTCTACAAGATGACCCTCCCCCCAATCTAAAGCTTGAAGACCAACGTATCCCTAACATTGTTGAAATCAATTCATCAAAGCTTCTAATAGGTTGGAGGGTTCTACTAGATGTCTGTGCAATAATGGCCTCAATAGGATCACTTATCACATACTCTACAAGCATCCCTTGGAGAGGTATTTCTTATGTAACAAGTTGGAGCTCTACTTCATCAGGAAGTACCTCATACGTCTCGATCATCATGTCAAACATGTCAAGAAGAACCATAACAACCAGGGGAGAGCATCCCAAACAAGCACATAGTGCCCACACCCACAAGGAGTTGCATGGCCAACCCAAGTGGCACATCCCATACTTCTTTCACAAGAAGAACTAGGTCGTGTACTACAGTACTTGACTCTAATTTATTCCGCCCCCAAAGAAAAAGAGTAGATCATAGAGAGCTGGATGATCCGAACCATGGACCACTTCTGCAAGACAGACATATGCTTAGGTTTTGGATCTTGCACAATCATTGCCACCATGAGGTTCTTTAGGCTCACCAAGGACCTTATCCCAGCCTTCCCCACTAGAGCATGCAATGGAGCCCAGTGTAACACGCGGAAGCTCTGGAGTCTTCTTTCAGCCCTAAACACTCCTGGAAAACCATCTGATGCAAAAACGCAGATATAGAGAGAGAGTAGAGAGAGAGAGAGGTGCTGGGAATTCAGTATATTTCATATGGTACAAAAAGGGTACTTTGCTACAGCCCTAGGCTGCCTTCATAAAAAGGTGTAAACACCCAAAATTGTGTCCCCTATGGGACTCCTAATGACCCAAACCCCTAGAGGGTTGAATGAATTGAAAGAGGAGCACTCTTGCTATTTATAGTCGCTTTGGACTTCATGGAGAGCTGGCCGACTGATGTCGGCCAGTTGACTGGACAAATATTCACTAAATATCCTGTGCCAGTAGCCGCCTTGGTCTTCTTGATGCGCTTCAGCCCCCTTGCTCTCTGGTACAGCCGACAACTCCTAGAACCAGCCGATAGTACCTCCTTCATACACTCCAAGCCTTGCTCCAAGTCCACACCAATTTCTGTACCTGAGGCTCCTAAATTCTAGTTCTTATCTGGTTCATAGTCTTTTACTGGCTGCCCACTTCTGGATTAGCCCTAAGGAAGTACATGGCATTGATCATGCACATGACATCCCCCTCTGCTAAACTTGATGACAGGATTCCAACCTGCTCTTGGATGACTGTGCTCTTGGATGACTGTCATCATCCCAATCCTTTCCCAAAGTCCCTCTGTCATCCATCCATCCCTGGCAATCCCTTTTTCTCTGAAAGCCTGGCCTGTTCGCCAAACCACTCTGTCTCAAACTAAGATCTATGCATCTGTTCCATCTAGTCCACCATCCATTCCTGCCCTGACTCTGAACATTGTCTTGGTCTTCATTCCTGAGAAATGAGTCTGGCACTCTCACATCACCCTTGGAGGATAAACCTCCCTTCGGACCATTGCCGAGAACCTATCTGGCTCACAGGACTCCCATCCCCTCTGGCACTGTGGAACACCACCAACAAACCTCCTGGGAGCTCTTCCCGATTCTGTGTTCCTTGTCTTGGGCTTCGTCTCCGTGTACTTTCCTGTACTTTGGACCTGTACACCATCATATGGGACTGAATCAGTGTTTTAGCTTTGTTGAGCCTGATGCTCTGATACCAATGTAACACGCGGAAGCTCTGGGAGTCTTCTTTCAACCCCAAACACTCTTGGAAAACCATCTGATGCAAAAATGCAGATATAGAGAGAGAGTAGAGAGAGAGAGATGTGCTGGGAATTTAGTATATTTCATATGGTACAAAAAGGGTACTTTGCTACAGCCCTAGGCTGCCTTCATAAAAAGGTGTAAACACCCAAAATTCTGTCCTCTATGGGACTCCTAGTGACCCAAACCCCTAGAGGGTTGAATGAATTGAAAGAGGAGCACTCTTGCTATTTATAGTCCCTTTGGACTTCATGGACAGCTGGCAGCTGACTGGACAAATATTCACTGAATATCCTGCGCTAGTAGCCGCCTTGGTCTTCTTGATGCGCTTCAGCCCCCTTGCTCTCTGGTACAGCCGAAAGCTCCTAGAACCAGCCGACAGTACCTCCTTCATGCACTCCAAGCCTTGCTCCAAGTCCACACCAGTTTCTGTACTTGAGGCTCCTAAATTCTGGTTCTTATCTGGTTCATAGTCTTTTACTGGCTGCCCCCTTCTGGATTAGCCCTGAGGAAGTACATGGCATTGATCATGCACATGACACCCAGTGCCCACTCTCATCCCATCCATGGGTTGGCTTTCGACATCAACCAAGGCCCAACTCTGTAAATAGATGCAAACATCTCTCTCTCTCTCTCTCTCTCGAATTGTATTCATGGTTGTCCTAAGGTCACCAATAATCTCCACGAGCAATTCCCATTCTTGAAAAGGTGAAAACAATTTGCATCTCTCACAAGTATCTCTCGACCAGTGAATTTGGAGATAAATTTGGTACTTGTATGGCACTCAGCACATACGCTAAGGTTCTTAATGACACGAATAGATTCATTTTCTGTTGTGCTGATCAGCCCTAGAGCAATGGCAAGCTTCTCACTGTGGCAACACAAAGACAATCCTTTTGCCGCCGCTTCCACATCCTGCAGTGCAAGGCTGGTGCCTTGGGCATGCCCTGCTTTCTTCATTTCCTCATCAAGTCTCCTCAACTCTGCATGTATCTCCTTTGTTTGTGGATGAGATGTATCATCTCCAGTAAAAGTGTATAGATGATTGTTGACCTCAATGCAACTGTGCTCCGGTATATTCAAGACGCCCCGGTTGTCCATCATTTGTTGCACCTTGTTTTTATCATCCCACATGCCAGCAGCGGCAAAGATGTTTGAAAGCAGCACATATGCAGACAAATTTTGTGGGTTCAACTTAAGAACCTTCTCTAAAGCATGCTTTGCTAGCTCCACCTTGCCATAGAGTTTGTATGCACAAGCCAATGTCATCCATACCACTTCACTTGGTTCAATAGGCATTTCTTTGATGAAGCCTTCTGCCTCTACCACATGCCCTGCACGACAAAGCAGGTCCACCATACAAGCATAATGGTCCATAGACGGTGTAATACCGTAGTCTTGCATGGAGTCAAAATAATACTGACCTTCATCAACTAGGCCCGCATGGCTGCAGCCAGAAAGGACACTGACAAGTGTCACCGTGGTTGGTGTCAAGCCTTCTTCTAACATTTTCTTAAACAAAGCAAGAGCCTCTTTGCCAAACCCTTGCTGAGAATACCCTGTGATCAAAGCATTCCATGAGACAACATTTCGCTCAGGCATTCTGCTGAACAGTCGTCTTGCAAGATCCATACTGCCACATTTGGCATACATGTCTACAAGGGTGTTGGCAACAAACACATCCATCTCGAACCCACTATCGACAATCTGGGTATGCACCTGTTTACCCTTTTCCAAAGCTGCCAAACTTGCACATGCTTGTAAAATGCTAACAAAAGTGAGCCTATCAGGCTCCAACCCCTCCAATAGCATAATCTCAAATAATGACAAAGCCTCCTTGCCTAGCCCTTGCTGAGCCAACCCTGCAATCGTTGTCGTATATGAAACGACATCTCTTTCAGGCATTCTGTACAGTACCAAGCGAGCATCAACTATGCTACCACACTTTGCATACATGTCAACTAGCACGCTCTCCACAAAAACATCCAAACCAAACCCACATTCAAGGAGAGTAGCATGTAATCGTCTTCCCCAGTCCAGGGCTCCCACAATAGCACAAGCTTTCAGAAGGCTAACAAAGGCGACTATGTCTAGCATCATACCTTCCTGTCTCAATTTATCAAAAAGTGTGATAGCCTCCTTGGCCAACCCTTGCTGGGCATAGCCCATAATCATCACAATCCAGGACACCACATCTTGTTCCAACATGGCATCAAACACTTGCCTTGCATCCTGTGTACAATTGCAGCTTGTGTAAAGGTTAATCAACGAGTTCCCAACGTATATATCCGACTCATAACCACCTTTTATGACCTCATTATGGACCTCCCTGCCTTCTTCCAGGGCTAATAGGCTGCTGCATGCCTTGATAACATTGGCCAAGGTTATCTCATCTGCTGGTTCAAGACCTTCCTCTTGCAATTGTTCATAAAGTGAAAGAGCCTCCTTGTCAAGCCCTTGCTGTACATGTCAAACAATCATAGCATTCCATGAGATGATGTTACGTTCATACATTTTGTTGAACATGACACAAGCACGTAGTAAATTCTCACATTTTACATACATATCAACCAAGGAGCTGCTAACAACCAAATCAGACTCATAACCACTGCTTATGATATGAGAGTGGATGTGCTCGCCTCGGTCCACATCCATAGTATTGATACATGATTGGAGGATACTGACAAAGGTAGCTTCGTTTGGTTCTATATCCTGTTCTTGCATCTGCTCAAAAAGCATGAAACTCTCCCTTTCAAGCCCTTGACGAGCATACCCTGCAATCCAAGCAGTCCATGAGACTACATTTTGTTCAGGCAGTTGGTGGAACACTTCATGTGCTAGCTCCAAGCTCCCACATTTTGCATACATATCAATTAAAGTATTTCCTACCATAAGATCCGAGCCAAGGCCGCTTCTAATGATTTGGCGATGAAGCTGTTTGCCCCGATCTAGATCCCCCCTGCTGGCACATGCTTGCAGGATTACCACAAACACAACCTTGTCAGGCTTATTGCCTGCCTTCTGCATTTCTGTAAAAAGGTTTATTGCCACGTCCAACATACCTTTATTGGCATATGCTGAAATGAGTGCAGTCCACGAGTATATATTGTGCTTGGACATCTCATCAAACACTTCCTGTGCATCCACCACACTCCCACACTTCCCATACATGTCTATGAGTGTGTTTGCTAGTAAGACATTAGCCTTGTATCCATTCTCCAAGAGTTGTTCATGCACTTTCTTGCCTGATACCAAATCTCTACTTCGACTGCACCGCTGCAAGAGAGCAGAAAAGGTGTTGATGGAAATCCGAATGTTACGTTTCATTATTAAGTCAATGTTCCGCACTGCCACTTCTAGATTTGGTTCACTAGGGATTTTCCTCACAAGCATAGAGATATCATTACCCCCTATCAACCTGCATATTTATGTAAAGAGAGCATTATACCATTTGTACTCCATACAACAAAAACTTGATTTTAGAAGGGCAGGAAACAGCACCTGTCATTAACATCTTCCAAAGCATTGTCTTCTGTGGCAGAAGACCGACTACTCTCTGACGTCAAAGCTTGCGGATGAACTTGAAGCACACTTGCCGCTCTAGATTCCTTGTCCAAAAACGTACGCTTACTGTCAAGCAGAGTCAAAGTGCAAGATTAGGAAAATGTTGTTCCGTTAAGCAAGCAACGAAACATATATTAGCATAATGCTCCGAGATTAGGAAATTGTTGTTACGTTACGAACAGAACATATATTAGCATAATGCTGATGAAAAAGACGTGTACACATCCATGTGGCAGAGCTAGGTTATGTTTGTTGATAAATAACCAAATAGCAATCGTATAAGGGGTTTTTAGACTATGGTTTATGTAACCAGCAGGCACAAATACCTGGACTAAAAGAGAAACACTTCAAGTACAAACAGAGTATAACAACAGAAAGCCACAAAATTTATGGACAGCACACTGAGCCAGAATGACCGGCCCCCATAGGAACTTCTTTATTACATAGAAGCTTTTACAAGAAATCCAAGGTGAGGGTGCATTCTGGATTTTCCTCAGATCTTGGGTAGCTTTCCACAAAGTTCACAGGAGACTCTGACCAAGCTCTCCTCACAAAAGCCAAGCCAGTTCAATACCACAAAACAGTTCAAACAGTCCCCGAATCTGCCCCAAAACAGTCCTCTGTTCACAGTCTGTTCTGTGCGAGGGTACCCGGAGGACAGCTTGCTATTGTACGACCAGTATTGAGAGAGAGAAGCACAGCTGTACGACCAGTTCAGAAACCAGCCTGCAGAGAAGACTCACAGCTGTATGACCAGTTTACAAGCGGTCGGAAGAGAGAAAGCAGCGCTGCTACTGTACAGCCAGCGCTGGTGCAACCAGAGAGAGAATTCCAGTACTGTTGTCGACCAGCCTGAGGGTGACCAGCAAAGGCAGAGGCTGTACTGTTGTCGGCCTGTTCAAAGCCGACAAAGAGAGAAAACTTGCAGCAGTAGTCTGCCTGTTTGTGTCGATCAGCAGAGAGGGAGAGAACTAGCTGCTGCTGGCCTGTGTACTTTTTTTTTTTTCCGGAAACAAGATCCTTCTATTAGTTAACAAAAAACAGCCACAAAGGCTAGATACAAACTTGTTTCCGTGTACGGAGAGAGGATCAAAGAACAAATAAGGGGGAAGGATGCACAGTGCACTTCTCTCCGGGTTGGCTGCTTTGCCGGCTTGTGTACTTGTGCGTATCCCCAAAAGAGCTGCCCCCTTCCTCCTTTTTCAACGCTTCAAGCCAGCCACTTTGAGGGGTGCCCACCCATGTGGCAAATGGTTGGTATAGACAACTAAAAACTCATGCATGACTCATTTCCCCCTCTCCTACAAGCAAATCGTCACCTTCCTGCACACAAGCTCTCCGTTGTTTTTGTTCCTAGAGGAGGCTACGCTCATCCATTTGCAAAACCGAGCACATGGCTGTGATCCTCATCAAAAGGGCGCCCTGCTACACCCCTTCGCGTCGGTTTTCCAGCTACTTCATCTAGGCGGCTTGTGCGGGCACCGCGACATCAACAGGTGGCTGGTTTTGCTGTTGTTTGACCTCCGTGTGCTGCCCCTAATCTGTCCATGCTGCTCAACAGCCTATTATGAGCTGATCAAGCAATTCCAAGGGCTAGTCATGCCGATTTGTCCATAGTGCTTGTTTGTGCCCGTGACCAATCCTTTGATGTTTGCACGATAGAAATATCTACGACTCTGCTACTGCTTGTTTTTTGTGCCCAGGAGTGACCATTGTTATGGATTTCATAATGGATTTGCCGAAGACCTAGTAGTGTAATGATACTATTTGGACGATTGTGGACAAGTTTAGCAGGCAAGCACATTTCTTGCCTGTCAAGAAGACCATCGAATCCCGAGCATATGGTGAAAGTATTTTTTGCACAAGTGTTCTACCATCATGGTATGCCAAAGTCTATTGTGGGGGATAGACTACGAGCCTATTTTGGAGGGCTCTCTTTCATAACATGGGTACTAAATCATCATCAGCTAATCACCCACAAACAAATAGCTACAGAGAAGCCAAATGCTACCAAATCCCTATGGCCAGCGTCATATGTCTGATATGATTAATCACCTGTGGTGTGCAATTAAGGATGATGAAAGAACACACATGGGCATTGACACGATCCCATAACTGTGCCTAAGCCTCCTGTTCTTTCCTAGTAGAGGGTAAAAGCTCCCCGTTCTCCAACTCTGGCCCTGGAACACCAACCACAATGAAATCAGCCAAGTCATAAGACTCCAAGACAGATTCCATCATACCTTCCAGATGCCATAGTTGGTCCCCTCCAACTGTTGATCCACCGGGAATGTGGGGAGAGTGGGGATCTTCACGTGCTTCTCAGCCATCTCAAGCAAATCTACCATCTCAAGGGTTCACAAGGTCTTGTGAAGGGAGGGTGCGTGGCGAAAAAATGAAGAAGAGGCTGCAAACACTATGCAAGGTGGCTGTCCAACAATGATGGCTGCCTTCTACCCGATCTCCAAGTCCCAAATAGCACAAGAAATCTCCAATCAGCACCAAAAATCAGCAAACCCTCAAGCTCCCACTGTCTCCAAGCTTCAAGCCACCTGGGGCTCTGATACCATGTCGGAATGCACAGTGGAAAATGAGACAAGTGTTGTGGAAAACAAAACGCAGAAGTGTAGAGAGAGAGAAGCTGTATAAACTCTGCTATATACACAAGAATCCGATACAAAATGAAGTGGGGGACTAAGGGTGGTATTTATACCACCCTCAAGTGCTGGTCGGCCAGCCTAAAAGCAATTGACAGCAACAGATATGCCCATGACTGAGTAAATGACCAGTCAGCCAGCATAAATGCAGTCGGCTAGGATAGGTGCAATCGACCAGTGTGCAAGACAGCCCCCACGACTAGAAAAATAGTGAGAAACATGAAAAAAATGGCGAAAATTGGGAAAAGCTCTTGGGCGGGCACACCCACAACAAAGGCCCTCATTGCACAGATAAGAGATGACTGCTAACAGGTGCAAGTGGGTTAGGGGAGCGGGCACTGGCGGCACGAGGGGGGAAGGGGCTGCAGGCGGATAGCGAGGGGGGGGAGGTACAGAAGAGACAGGTGACTAGAGGGGGGGAGAGGGAGGGGGGGTGCTGCTGCAACAGAGAAGCGAGGACGAGGAGGCGCCGGTAGAACGTAGATTGATGGCAGTGCACGTAGCTCCAAGCACGACTTTCTATCTGCTTTCGCAATGCATGTAACAATGAATATCATTGGTGGAAGCTAGTCATATATGAGTGACCTTTGTGTTTTAAAAGCTAGGCAAGGTTGTTGGATATGCTCCATCACATGCACACATGTACCATCCCCTCTTGATATAGTTCAAAACTCTTAAAGAGGCATTAAATCAATGAAATCAATGTCCCTATTTCAATACTCTGCAGTGTTACTATGTTTTTATCAAACTTTTTATTATCTTCCTTAATTCTATTTTGGTACCAGAGCCACCTGCGCACCTGTGCATTCCTGTTCAATTAAGAGTAGATTGAGCTGCTGTCCGCCGTTGCCGTTCGTTCAGTCTGCAGTTTGCCATTTGCCGT
This sequence comes from Cibotium barometz, assembly GCF_041138505.1. NCBI lineage: Eukaryota > Viridiplantae > Streptophyta > Polypodiopsida > Cyatheales > Cibotiaceae > Cibotium > Cibotium barometz. Next base: position 47,771,520 of record NC_141078.1, on the reverse strand, counting down.
TTCCGCTGCCGTCCGTACTTCACTCACTATGCTGCTGACTGTGCCTGCTTCACTCACTGCCATGGGTCCGCCGTCACCACAAGCGAGCAACGCCAGTAGCATAGCCACCTCAAACTAGCAGCCTATGTGTGCCTGACGTCACCACGAGTCAACAGCAGCGTACCCGCCTCAAACTGGTAGCCTATGTGTGCTCGACGTCACCATAGTCAAACAATCCTCTGCAGTTATTTGCCTGGCCTCTGCCGTGTGGCTAATCCAAAGCCTTAATTAAAAGGCTTAAGGTTTATAAGGTTTATAAGCCTTAATACCAAACTCATCGATCTTCTTCAGCTCTGCTCAACTCAGCCAGATTTGCGACAACAAAATACAAGGTGGTTCTCTTTGAACGGAAAATCTTGAACACTCTTTTTACATTGCTCTTTGATGATATGACTAGTTCACCCTCTTTGAATTATTGATGATATGACTAGTTCACCCTCTCTATATGAGAGCAAGCCTAAAGCTTTTCGGAAAGCTTCAAACTTCTCTCTAGGCAAAGCATTTGTAAATAGATCTGCAGCATTATCTTGTGTAGGGTCTTGTGTAGGGAAGTAAGATAAATTGATCTCTCCTACATGTAATCTCTCTCTAACATAACGATAATGGATTTCACTGTGCTTTGTACATGCATGAAATATGGGCTTTCATGCCAAGGCCATAGCACTCTCCCTATTAGTGACAATAGTAGTGGGTGTTTGCTAATACTCACGAATGATCAACCAATAATCTCGTCAACCATACACAATCTACGATAGCCTGTACTCAACCTCACAGGTAGATGTAGCAACAGTGGGTTGTTGTTTACTCAACCAAGATATGCATGAACTGCCAAGAAAAAAACAATTCCCATTGGTGGATTGACTGCTATCATAATCACCAACCTAGTCTGAATCACTATATGCATAAAGCTGCAAGTTGCCCCCTGGGATAGAACAAACCAAGATCCAAGGTACCCTGTAAATAACGGAAAATGCATTTCACAGCTTGCCAATGCTTTTGTGCTTGGGCTGTGCATGAATTTGCTCAACAAAGACTCCCCAAAAGCTATGTCACGCCTCGTGTTACACGAGTAAATGAGACATCCCACTACCTGGCTGTAAATGCTGGCTTCAAAAGATTCACCGTCGTGCATGCTGAGCCGTAAACCTGGTTCTACTATAGTAGAAAGTACCATGGCGGCCGGGTCATGCCATTGTATATTATGAGTCCATGTGACACTCTCATCTTTAGGAAGGACCTACCAGTGGTGACTTGTGCTCTGTGGCGTCCTTATCCTCAGGGTGCTCTGAGAAGAAATGGATTTGAAAGGGAAGGGGAGAGTGGAGGAAGGGAGTTGAGAAGCAAAGGAAAGAAGAGAGAAGAAAAGATATGGGTAAGGAGAGATCGAAAAATGTGAGTCTGACCTGAAATGGAGGTGCAAAAGGGTAATGCCAGCTGTCTAGGAAAAGGTTAAAACTGTTAAGAGGAAACGGTTGAAATGCCACAAACATATTTCCAGCCCAATGACCCCCGAATTCAATGTTTCACCCTGGAGACCCCATGTTTTCGCTTGTAAGATGTGTACCACATCCCTGGAGCAACAATGTTGAGATATCGAGCTCGTCTAGTGAGGCGGTGGACACTGATGACCCGCCTGGGGGATAGGCCCCACACTTACACCACTGGCATGGTTGGTGAGATCTTGGGTGATATGCGGCCAGTGGGATGACAGGCTGTGTGACAGCCATTCTAGAGACTGGCATAGTTATAGCGCCAGCTCATTTAGTCGGGTTCACACTATAGAGAACCCGTGTATGTATTGGTTGAGTACCTTTCATATTATGTGTACTCTTATCTTGTATATGGTGTGTTGAGTGTTTAGTGTTGAGCAGAGAAGAAGAAGATTTTCAGCCTCTCACCTTGTGTGTTCTCTATTAGGGTTTTGTGAGTGTGTGTGTGCTTGCAAGAGCTCAAGCTCTCTTCCCCCCTGCATCTTTTCATGGTATCAGAGCCTGGTTCGTATTAAGGGCTGAGCTGCAAGCAAGAGAACCACAGGAAGCGGTACGAGGGTAAGAGCTTCAACTACTCTTCCCTATTTGTGTTGGTGACTACACCCTTGTCGGGAGCTCTACGGGAGGCACCGGCAATGATCTCTGATTGAGGAGCTTTCTTCGTGGGAGGAAAGCTATAGGGCAACTATATAGTCCTGTCGGACTGAAATTTTCGGGCCGAAAACGCGTTTCGGGCGTGTCTGGACCTCCGTTTTTCAGAAAACAGGCGATTTCGAGCACTGCGGGTAAGTCATCGATTCTCTGCAGAACTCTGTTTTAAGAATTGCAGGAAGACAGATTGACTGTGCAGACACTGTGGGTGCTGCAAAGAGGTCTACAGTTGCCATTGGGTGTATGTATGTGCATTGAAGTCACTGGTTGTGACATTTGAGAGTACTACAGTACCGTTGTGCAGAAAATACAGCAGTTTGTGCAAAAAAACCAGAGTGCAGTTTCTGGTAAAATTGTGTGTTTGGCAAGATGTCTAATGATGGCATAACACAGATTGTGGCTGAGAAGCTGGATAAGAATAACTTCCATGCTTGGAGGTTCAGGTTAACGAATTTCCTGATGGGAAAAGGCTATTGGGACTACATAGAAGGTGAGCATGAAGAGGCACCGGAGATACCGGATATAAATCCGACTGCTGCAGATGTGAAAGAGTTTAAAGACTGGAACCAAGGAGCTAGGAAGGTTATGTATTGGCTATCCATTAGTATACAGGACACCATGATTGGGCACATTCAGGATGCCAAGTCCCCCAAGGAGGCGTGGGACACCTTGGTAAAGCTTTATGAAACAAATACCAAGGCACGCAAGATACAGTTGAAGAATGAACTTCATACTGTGGAGAAAAAGAGCATGTCTGTGAATGACTATGCGCTGAAGATAAAGGGTATTGTGGAATCCCTTGCATCTATTGGTGTGTCAGTAGATGATGATGACAAGGTGGAAGTCTGTCTACGTGGTCTCGGGCCACAATACAAGGCGTTTAAGACGTCTATTCAGACTTGGGAAAACATTCCCAACTTTACAGATTTGGTGTCTATGCTGATTATCGAAGAGAAGAACTTGGGTGAAGACCAACAGTCTTCACAAAGCAAAAACAGTTCAGAGCAACAGGCCTTCTACACGAGTTCAAGAAGAGGACGAGGTAGAGGAGGCCGTGGACGCGGTTAAGGAGGTGGCCGAACAGGTAATCAGAATTATGGCCAACAGTAGCAGCAACAACAACAGTCCCAGAATCAACAACAACAACAACATGCAGGTGGAAGAGGCAAATTCAGAGGCAGGGGGAGTCAAAGAGGCCGTGGAAATTGGCAAAGGCAATATAATGATGCACGTGAATGCTATTATTGTGGTAAGCCTGGACATGTGCAGTCAGAATGTTATAAGAAGCAGGCTGACATGCAAAATGGGAAAGTGAACTATGCATCCTCAAGCAGAAATAATGAGGATAATGAAAGGTTGTTTGTTATGCAGCATGTTGTGAATGCCATGTCTGAAAATGTTGATGCAGCACAAAAAGATAATGTATGGTATGTGGATTCAGGCGCTTCGAACCACATGACGAGTCATGGGGAGTGGTTCAAGGAGATGAAAAACCCGGAAAGACCAGGTTTTGTGGAAGGATGACACTGCTCATCCAATTGCCCACGTTGGAGATGTGCCATTGTCTATGCAGGATGGCAAAGTGAAGTACCTTGCAGATGTACTTCATGTACTGAACATTACAAAGAATCTGGTTTTAGTTGGCCAGATGATTGAGCAGGGTTTGCAGGTTTGGTTTAACCCTGATGGATGTTATGTTGAAGATTTTAAAGACAAGTGCAGGTTGGTTGCAAAAGGCAACAGAGTGGGCAGAATGTTTACGTTGGATGTAGACATGCCTGAGATGAGTGCTGCGATGTTTGCAAATGGTTAAGGAATTGTTGCAGACACAGACATATGGCATAAAAGAATTGGACATGTGAATGTGCAGAGATTGAAGTCTATGCAGACAAAAGGAATTGTGATAGGGCTGCCAAAATTTAAAGTGGAAGGTATGCATAAAATCTGTGAAGCATGCCAATTTGGGAAGCAAACAAAGCATGTGTTTCCACGTAATAGATATGTGAGCAGAAATGCACTAGATGTTGTGCATTAAGATGTATGGGGTCCTACGAAGACCATATCTATGGGAGGCTGCAGGTATTATGTGACTTTCATTGATGACCACACAAGGAAAGTGTGGGTATATTTCATGAAGGAGAAGAGTGAGGTGTTCACTCACTTTCAGAATTTCAGAGTTTTGGTTGAAAAGCAAACAGGGAAATATGTAAAGTGCCTAAGGTCAGATGGAGGGGGAGAGTACTTCTCCAATGAGTTCTCTGAATATTTGAAGAAGAATGGTATTCGGAGACAGTATACATGCAGATACACTCCGCAGCAAAATAGAGTTGCTGAGCGGAAAAACAAGCACATTGCTGAGATTGCGCGAGCATTGATGGAAGAGAAGAATATGCCGCATTGCTATTGGGCTGAGGCTGTTTCTACAGCAGTATACATCATGAACAGGACTCCAACTGCAGCCATACATGATGTAACTCCAGAGGAGAGGTTTACTGGCAGAAAACCAGATTTATCTCATCTGAAAGTCTTTGGATGCATTGCATATGTGCATGTGCCAGATGAGCTGAGAACTAAGCTGGATCCAAAAGCTGAAAAATGTGTGTTTATTAGATACTCCCTTGAGCAAAAGGGATACAGGTGTTATAACCCTACTACACGTGAGTTGAGGGTAAGCAGGGATGTTGTCTTTGATGAGATGAGCAGCTGGTATGCTGCTGAAAAAGAAGCTGTTGGGGCTGATGTGAGTGGAAGTGTGGTTGCACAGAATGCAGGTCAGCAATCACAGTCTTTGAGTGGACCAGGAGAGTCCTCATCTAGTGGGTCTATTGATAGACCATGAAGTGGCAGGCTGCGTCATAATACCAGCCCTGCAAATGTGATTACTACATCACGTAAAGGAAAAGAGAAAGTGGTTGAGCCCCTTGGTATGCCTGACATTTCTGCAGGGCATTCTCATGTTGATGGAGAGTCTAGTGGCTCAGATATGAGCCTTGATGAGGAGCTTGGGATCCCAGCTATGAGAACACCTGGTGTAAAGAAGGCTATAGAAGCCATGAATGAAAAGCTGCGAAGATCTGGTAGAGTGAAGAACCCTGTGCAGAGGTTTACTTATGATGGTTATGTGACACATCACTATGCATATATGGCAAAGGTTGTGCAGGTTGTTGAGCCCACATGCATTGATGAGGCTGTTGGAAATGTGTGTTGGGAGAAAGCTATGGATGAGGAGATGGATGCACTATATGGAAATGAAACTTGGGATTTAGTGCAATTGCCTGAAGGCAAGAAAGCCATTGGATGCAAGTGGGTGTACAAAGTTAAACATAACAGTGATGGAAGCATAAACAGGTACAAGGCTAGATTGGTAGCCAAAGGATATGCGCAAACATATGGGATTGATTATGAGGAAACTTTCAGCCCAGTTGCCAAGATGGCAACGGTGAGAGTTGTGATAGCAGTGGCTGCGTCAAAAGCAATGGTCTTTACATCAGATGGATGTAAAGAATGCATTCTTGCATGGGGATTTGCAAGAAGAGGTGTATATGTTGCAGCCACCTGGTTATGAGGATGTGGGTCACCTTGAGTATGTTTGCAGGTTGAAGAAAGCCTTGTATGGCTTAAAGCAAGCACCAAGAGCATGGTCTGACAAGATTTCTGAATATCTTGTCACTATTGGCTTTCATGTAGCCAATGCAGATTTCTCATTGTATGTGAGACATGGTGATAGAGGGGTTGTGCTTGTTGTCATCTATGTAGATGACTTGATCATTACGGGGGACCATGATGCAGAGATTTTTGATGTAAAGATCTTGCTTAGACAGAAGTTCGAGATGAAGGATCTGGGGGAGCTCAGATATTTCTTGGGCATTGAGGTGATTAGGTCACCACATGGTATTGGATTACTGCAGAGACAGTATGGCTTGGACATGTTGTCCAAGTATGGTATGACAGGATGTAAGCCTATTTCTGTGCCATTGGATCAGAATGGCAAGTTGAGTGCAGATTCAGGAGAGATCTTGGAGGATCCTACTATGTACAGGAGCATAGTAGGAAGTTTGATCTACATGACGATCACCAGACCAGATTTGAGCTATGCTGTTGGGTTGGTGAGTCAGTTTATGCAGGTTCCACGGAAACCGCATTTGGATGCAGTGAGACGCATACTGAGGTATGTGAAGTCTACTTTGCATTGTGGACTATTCTATGAGACTTGGACAGAGATATGTGTACATGGGTACACAGATGCTGATTGGGCTGGTAGTATCTCAGATAGAAGATCTACCAGTGGATTCATGTTTTCTTTGGGGAGTGCTGCTGTGACTTGGAGCAGCAAGAAGCAACCTACGGTTGCTCTATCCAGTACAGAGGCCGAGTACAGAGGAGCTGCTATGGCAGTATGTGAGGTAGCTTGGTTGAGAAAGCTACTTGCAGATTTGGGTCTATTAGTGGATAGACAAGTTGTCATTTTCTGTGACAACATTAGCAGTATACAGTTGGCCAGGAACCCAGTCTTTCATGCTCGTACGAAGCACATAGAGGTCCACTACCACTTCGTCAGAGAGAAGGTCTTGGCAGGAGACCTTGACCTTGTTTATGTCAGCACAGAGGATCAGGTAGCTGACATCTTCACCAAAGCATTGGGTACAGAGAAGCTCTGCAGATTCAGGGCTTCGCTTGGTGTACATGAGATGGAGTTGAGCTCGAGGGGGAGTGTTGAGATATCGAGCTCGTCTAGTGAGGCGGTGGACACTGATGACCCGCCTGGGGGATATGCCCCACACTTACATCACTGGCATGGTTGATGAGATCTTGGGTGATATGCGGCCAGTGGGATGACATGCTGTGTGACAGCCATTCTAGAGACTGGCATAGTTATAGCGCCAGCTCATTTAGTCGGGTTCACACTATAGAGAACCCGTGTATGTATTGGTTGAGTACCTTTCATATTATGTGTACTCTTATCTTGTATATGGTGTGTTGAGTGTTTAGTGTTGAGCAGAGAAGAAGAAGATTTTCAGCCTCTCACCTTGTGTGTTCTCTATTAGGGTTTTGTGAGTGTGTGTGTGTGTGCTTGCAAGAGCTCAAGCTCTCTTCCCCCCTGCATCTTTTCAAACAACCGGGTTGAAATGGAAGTTCCCACTGCTTTGGCACTAGAGAAGATTTTTAGTGAATGAATCAAACCAGTTATTCATGGGTTTCGCACACTTTGTGGGCTTGTTAAAGGTCTTAGATTGTCTGGTGATGTGCAAGTGTTTGAAAACTGTGGATTAGTGATGTTGCCGGTCCATTTGTGTGTTCCACGGATGATGTGCGAGCCTCCTAAATGTGGTGAGGAGAAAGAGAAAAACGAGTCATTAACACATAGGATGATGTAGTATGACACCTAAGGACGTGCAGCATCTCCATCATCTCAAGTAACGCATTAGAAAGTAACAGAAAAACTAGATTACCATTTTAAAAACCTGACATTTCAAATAGCGCATTCTTATTTTCACTCTATAAAGGCATGAAAATTCTTTCCTTTTTCAATATTTATTTCAACCAAAAAGCATGAAAATACTTTCCTTTTCTGATAACTGAAGAGGATTATGCCTACCAGAGGATAACCCCCAAAAACAAAACCCACAAATAAAAAAGAGGGATGATTTTTGAATCAGTTTTGATGATGAAGGGGCATGCACCTGATGTAATTTGGAGCCATGAGGGCAGTGAGAAGCAGGAACTAGGACTAAGCTGCTTTGGGCTTGAGAAAAGTTCATTGTTGGCTTATTGAAGCCGTGTTTGAGCTGGTGGGCGGGCTACTGTATTGCAGGCGCCTTCTTCATCCAGCATCGAAAAATTCCTGCACAACTCCTCATCACCTGTTATCACATCAATAATCCTCCATCTTTTCTTCAGAAGTCTGCCCTTTTCCCTCTCTTTTTATCTTCAAAGGAATTCTGACTGTGACGGGCTTAGCTAGCCAGAGCTCGAGTAGATTTAGAGAGATGAAGATTTAATGAGGAAAAGCCTACCAAGGCGCTAGGAAGTGAAATGTAGACATTTGTGTAAGCATTACTTCTTCTTCTTTTTTGAACATATGAACTGCCCAGAGACATATACAACAGTCTACTTATACAACAGTAAATATAATTATATTTATATTTATAAACTGCCCAGATACATATACAACCCTCTACTTGCCACTCCTATCCCATCATGTCTCATCAAAAGATCTAGTACAACTCTTCACTATGAAGTAAACCACAAATTTGATCCTACCTCTACACAAAAGATGAATGTTCCGATGAAATGTGATACAAGCTTGCCACCAGCAAAGACTCCGTGGTGCACCCCTTAGGAGTCTGCTCCTCCATAAACTCTTTCTTGGTCTAAATCTTCACGTCGGGCCTATTTCCAACAGGATTCTCTATCAGGGCCATAAAAGTGTGCACAGGTTGCTTCTCCTTCAGATACCATCTTTGTGTCTTAGGTCCAAACTTTGCCAAGCCTTCCTTCAAATCTTTCCTTGCAGATCCCTGCTACATGCCATTTCAAGTTGTTCGGGAAAAAATGTGAGATTCATACAAATATTCGTGGTTTAAATAGCTAAAATTCTATGAAGGTTTACAAAGATGAAATCAAAATTCTATCAAGTTTAGGGTAATAATTACTGCTAAATTTCTACTTGTCTATTGGAGCTAGGCATTAGAGTTTTCTCTTTCTACTTGTCTATTGGAGTTAGGCATTAGAGTTTCCTCTTTCTAAACCTATCACACCTAAAGAAGACACGTGCTTCCTTGCTAACGATGGTAATGATGAACTACCCCTCTCCTCTTCATGTCTCTCTTGTCAAACCTCTAGTCATGCCTTCCCTTTTTCTAGGGCTTTTGCTCTACTACTGAAGGTTTTTGCTCTTGTAGAGATTAACTCTCAAGGGTTATTGTTTCTAGTGGAGATCTACATTTCTTCACATTTGAAGGGGGATTACTCTCCTTGTATAGGTTACCTTTTTGGCATTGTTCTTTGTTTACGTCCTTACGCGCTGTTGGCTTCTTCTTTTGGGCAAGTCGCCCTCTAGTAAAACTAAACACAGATGCAATTGAGCTTTGACAATTAACTTGTTTATGCATGTAAATGAGCATACTATGCCATGCATTAGTCAAACTGCCTATCTCTTAGTAAATGCTATATATATAGGGAGGAACATGAAGATAGATATAACAATCTTCTTATCCCTAAAAATGTTATTCATTTGCTTTCTATCCATACCCCTAAACACATGTAATGAAAGGCCAAACATCTTAGAAAGTATAGTCATCAACACCCCTTTACATCCAAATTTTATCATTCCTACAATCACTCTTTCTTTGTAGTCACATTATAAGAATATGGCACAGCGAAAAGAGATAGCAAGACAAAGCACAATAGACAATGCAATAGATACACAATGGAGAGAATTTAAAATTCTGATTATACCAAAGAGATATAAGTGATGGTGCTGTCCACCCGTGCACTCTCAACAAGTAGAGCTTAGATGGCGATCTAGACAGACTCTAGATGGAGTATGTACGAGGTGTAGAAGGGGGTGGATACTCACAAGCATTGAATACCTTAGCTCATGGGCAACCATGTCCATATATAGTACTGTAGGCGGTGTGGTAGACGCGTATACAACGAGGGCGGTTACACTGCATAGACACGGTAATCGCCCGCATATTAAGAATGCGGCCCACCGACCACATCCCACTAATGATGGACCTAGTATCCGAGAGAATATTCTAGGGAATATTTCTCATACCGTCGCCTCGAGGGCTCCTGCCCCCGACGAACCCAAGCGAGGGGGCCCCGGACCCCAGCTAACACTCGTACCCCTGACCATCTCCTAACCATCATCAATGGTCATAATAATGACCCCATCGGCGTCTAAGCCAGGGTTCCCACTAAAGACATATGCACCATGGCTACTCCTCATAAAATGATGGCCTAACAAATGTGCATTATACATCAAAGTGAGATACATACTGAGAGGTGGGCATTGAGTGTTACTAACACCCCCCCTCAATGTCCATGAACTAGGTTTTTTGCCCAACGCCAAGTCGATGAAGATGCCGAGTGAGCTGGTCCTTCCTAAGAGACTTGGTGAAGATGTCGGCATAGTTTTGCTCTGTAGAGAAATACTCTAGCTCCACTATCGCATCCTCTATCTGCTCTCGCACATAATGATACTGAATCTCAATGTTCTTCGTGCGAGCAAGAAACACAGGGTTCTTGGAGATAGCCATGCAACTCTGATTGTTGCACCTCAAGATTGTAGCCTCCTTGATCTGAACTCCCATGTCAACCAAGATTCTCCTCAGCCATACTACCTCACATGTAACAAAGCAAGCTGCCTTATACTCAGCCTCTGTGGAAGAAAGTGCCACTGTAGGTTGCTTTTTGCTGGCCAAGAGAAAGCACCGGAACTAAGCGTATATCTAGAAATTGATTTCCTAGAGTCACAATCTCCTGCCCAATCTGGAGTCACAATAACTTGTCAGAGTGTCACCCATGTTGTAAGTGATGCCAGTACCTCTGATGTACCTGAGTACCCACCCTCATCCCTTCCTTCCAATGACTCTCGTGGCTTGTTGGAAAACTTGCTCAACACACCAACTGTGAAGCTGATATCAAGTCTAGTGTTAGTGAGAAAAATCAAACTCCCCACCAACTTCCTGTACTTCCTGATGTCAACAAGTGATGAAAAATCCTATGTAGAAAGCTTCATGTTCACTTCCATTGGCGTAGACACAGGCTTGTAGTTTGTCATCCCAAATGCTTTGAGAATCTCCCAAGCATACTTTTGCTCTGCGAATTGAAGATTTTACCTGACTCTTGCTAGACCTCAATCCCCAAACAAAAATGCATAAGATTCAAGTCTGTCATCTCAAACTCATGGCTCAACATATCCATTGTCTTCTGGATCATCTCTTCATTGTCACCTAAAATGTTTGTCATCTACATACAAGACAACTAAAACAATCTTGCCATGCCTTTTTAAAACATACAAATTAGCATCAGAAACACTTCTTATAGACCCAATCTTTTTGAAAAATTGGTCTATCCTGTGATACCATGCCCTTGGGGCCTGTTTTAGCCCATACAATGCCTTCTTCAACTTTGCAAACTTTGTTTTCTGATCTGGGCATCTCCAAACCTGGTGGCTGAGCTATATATACCTCCTCCTTGAGATGGCCGTTCAAAAATGCTGATTCGACATCCATGTGAAAGATTGGCCACTTTTTGTGATGAGCAAGTACCACCTTGATAGTTGTCATACGAGTTGTGGGAGCAAAGGTTTCATCAAAGTCGAAACCCTCTACCTGTGTAAATCCCTGTGCAACCAACGTAGATTTGTATTTTTCAAGTGAGCCATCAGCCTTATACTTAGCTTTCCAAACCCATTTGGTACCAATTACCTTCTTTCTATAGTCTTTGATAGTGTGACCCTTCTTGTCACAGTAATAACAGCTCCCTTGAAACTTCTTCTTCTTTGGCTTCTTCTTCTTCTCATCAGAAGATGTCGTGCCTTTGCCTTTAGCATTGGCCAAAAATACAATATCACTACCATCACGAGTCTTCAGCCGCATCTCCTCCTCAAGTAGCATAGCACAAATGATAAAGATGGTACTCTAACGTGAGTGTTTAGTGATGTAGCCAAGCCGTCATACTTCTGTGGAAGAATTCGGATGCACCAACTCCTCCACTAGTGTGTGTAATCCCTACAACAGCCATTTGATCTCGTAGATTTTTGATCCGCGAGATAAATGCTTCAGTTGCTTCTCCTTTAGCAAACTTTTCAGCAAATTCTCCAGGTTCAAAATCCCGGTTTGATTATGAGTCTCATACTGATTTCTCAATATGATCCAAGCCTCTGTAGCCTTGGTAGTATGTTGAATCAGAGTGAGAACAGAATCACTTACGCTGGTGACGATGGCACAAAGTGCGTCAGCATTGCGCCTTCTCCATGCCCGAAGAAGTGTAGCATCTGTTGTGGCGGAAGCATGTTTGTAGGGTTGTTGGGGTCAGGACTTCCCACTGGTTCTACATCCATTCCCAAAACAGTTTCTAGGAGCTCATAAGAGTCTAGAATGGCATTGATTTTGAATTTCCAAAGAGTATAGTTCGTCCCATCATCAAGCTCGACTTCGATGTAGGCAGGTGGACGAATGCGCAAGACTAGTGCAGCAGCAGCAGCAATAGCAAAGATAGAAGCCATCACTCCTAGGATTCTATGCAAAGAAAGACTAAACTTTATGCACTGTTCCTGCTAAGAGCACCTAAGCTCTGATACCACCATATAAGAATATCACACAACGGAAAGAGATAGCAAGACAAAGCACAATAGACAATGCAATAGATATACAATGGAGAGAATTCAAAATTTTGATTATACCAAAGAGGTACAAGTGATGGTGCTATCCACCCGTGCGCTCTCAAGTAAAGTTTAGATGGCGATCTAGACAGACTCTGGATGGAGTATATACAAGGTGTAGAAGGGGGTCGATACTTCACAAGAATTGGAAACCTTAGCTCATGGAAACCATGTCCATATATAGTACTATAGGTGGTGTGGTAGATGCGTATACAATGAGGGCGGTTACACTGCATAGACACAGTCACCGCCTGCGTGTATCAAGAACGCGGCCCATCGACCACCAACCACCGCCCACTAATGATGGACCTAGTATTTGAGGGAATATTTTAGGGACTATTACTCATACTGTCGCCTCGGGTATTCTCGCCCCTGAACCCCCGCCAAGGGGGCTACTAGCCCCCCTAGGACCCCCAACCACTGGGGCAATGCCCCAGACCCCAGCTAATGCTTGTACCCCTAACCACCATCTCCTAACCATCATCAATGGTCACAATAATAACCCCATCGGCGTCTAAGCCGGGGTTCCCACTAAAGATATATGCACCATGGCTACTCGTCATAATAACGATGGCCTAACAAATGTGCATTATACATCAAAGTGAGATACATGCTGAGAGGCAGGCATTGAGTGTATACTAACACACATTCCTTCTAGATTGCAAGGCCTGAGACAATTCCAACTTTGTTGGTGCAACTTAGTGGACATATTGATGTACTTCATTGTTCAACTATAATACCCATAAGAACACAAAGTATATATGATACATTCTCCACCTCACTATCTTTTCAACTCTATATCTAATCCTCACATTAGTTGGATTGTTACAAAAACCATTTACAACCAAGTATGCATTTATTTTCTCATACCATGCTTTACGAGCCTACTTAAGGCCATATAAAGCTTTTCTTAACCTACATACTTTAGATTCCTACCTCTTCTCAAAAAAACCATGAGGCTAAGATACATAAACCTCCTCATGCAAATCACCATTTTAGAAGGCAGTTTTGATATCTAACTGATGTACATTCTAACCATGATGCATTGCCAATGTAATAATACACCTAATCGTAGTTATATGAGATGTGGGAGCAAAGGTCTCATCATAATATATGCCAATGTAATAATACACCTAATTGTAGTTATATGAGATGTGGGTGCAAAGGTCTCATTGTAATATATGCCCTTCTCTTGAGTATGACCCTTGCCTTGTAGAGTGATTAGCGTTACCATTAGCTTTATGCTTAAGCTTATAAACCCATTTCCTACCAATGGCCTTTTTACCATTAGGCAAATCTGCTAAATACTAGGTGCTATTTGTGAGGATTGAGTCATATTCATTCTGCATGGCCTGCATCCAATGATCATTTTCATGTGCAACTAGTTCCTCTTCATTGCATATACTGGCAGTGTGACAACATTATCGAAAAAAGAATAAGATGCATGATGAGAACTTGCATGTGTCTTGCCAAGTAAAGGAGTAGCTAATTTGTTGTCCATGTCTGAACCAACAATTTTGGCATACTCTAGGACGTTTGTATGACTACCCTTTCCTTATCCATTGCATCATCCACAATTCCCTCATCCATGGGTTGATCTATGGGTTAAAATTTGAGCTGAGTTTTAGCTTGTATGGGTTGATTTGTAGCACCTTTTTGAGTATTCATTTGCTTTACCTATGGTTGCTCGGAATTGCACAAAGGTAGGAGTGTATCAAAGACATCCTATGAGCATGCATTTTGTTAATTTTTACATAAATCTAAGCTCTCAATAAAGGCAACATCTCTACTCACCAAAATTCTCTTTTTGACCGGGTTGGTAGAGTCTATATCCTTTGCTTTCTGAGCTGTATCCCACAAAAATACATTTTATCACCTTATTATCTAGCTTATTGCATTGTTGCTTAGGCATAAGAGCATAATCAAGACAACTAAAAACACACAAATGAGCCACGGAGGGCTTTCTACCATTTTGAGCTTCATAAGGGATAATTGTCTACAAGGCCTTGTTGGTGCCAATATCTCATACCTGTCCAACCTGTAAAGCCCATGACTTAGAGTATGAGATACCACAGTGATATCTCTATCACTTCGGTCATGAACTATAAACATGTCATCAATAAATCTGACCACTAGCCTTGCCCTAGCAATGGCAGAGATTAACATCACATTCTTTTTAATGCCTGGTAGACTTCTGAAAGAGTGATTGTCCCACCATTTACAACAGTGAGAACAACCTTACCAACTCCTTTTACTGGATATATGAGGATTAGTTTGCACGTGATTGTGCCTCCTTGAGGAGTAGACTCAAGGGAGGAAAATAAAGCATGCTGTGAAGTAATGTTCTTGCAAAGCACCACTTTAATAGCGATGCTTACTAGCACTGCTATCAAAGTACCAGATATATTAATCTATCATTGACATGCTTATACATCATGGACATAAGGGTCATAATTGCACTGCACAATAATTGTTGACTCCTTTTTTTTAGCATTTAGTGGTGATGCATTAGCCATCCACATCCATGCCAAACTAGTCTTTTTCTATATTCATTGACGTAATGTCTTGGCTTTTGACAGTAGTTGCATTTGCCTTTCTTCTTAGGCTTATCACCCCCCTTCTTGACATCCTTTCTATAGAAGACTAGGCTGATTCTACCTTTACTTATAGCTACCCTGAGAAAAGACCCATCACCCCCTTCTTAGAATCCTTTCAAGAAGATTGGGTTGATTCTACCTTTGTCTTATAGCCACCCTAAGAAAAGGTTTCACATTTACCTTTTTGAACAAATGCCTAATCTACCACACGTATACTAGTTCAATTTTATTGAGATTGTTCTCCTTGCAAGAGCACTCATTCTCCTTACAACAACAGTAGCTATCGAATTCTATTGAAAGGATGTCTCCTCTTCTTGCAATCTATATGGAACTTTCAACTAACGTATCAAAAGTAAGGGCATTGGGGCTACTCTTCATCTCATGAGTTGAAGTGTAAAAGTAAGGGAATTGGGGTTACTCTTCACTATGAGACAAAGTGTAGATGCAACACCTTGGTATGAATCTGGTAGAGCTATGAGAATAAAAGACACCAAAGAATTATCCACACAGGCCTCATCAATACATGCCGCCAGCTGCTCCCTGCTGAGATCTTTAATCATGGTGAGGAACTCATCCATTAAATATCCCTCATTCATATGTTCAGACTCTAACTACTTGTGCAAGTAGGCCACTCGTGCCTTATTATGCACCTGGCAGCCACTCATGCCTTGTTACGCACCTGTTACGCAATTGCTTATGCAAGTAGGCCACTTGTGCTTTGTTATGCACTTGGTAAACCGTAGCCACTCGTGCCTTATTATGCAAGTGTGCAGCATCCCAAGTATGCTTAGTTACGCACCTGGTAAACCGCAGCCACTTGTGCCTTATTATGCACGTGGCGCCTTGTTACGCAACTGCTTGTGCAAGTAGGCCACTTGTGCTTTGTTACGCACCTGTTACGCAGTTTCTTGTGTAAGTAGGCCACTCATGCTTTGTTATGCACATGGTAAACCGTAGCCACTTGTGCCTTATTACGCAAGTGTGCAGCATCCCAAGTATGCTTCATAGTTTTAATGAGAGAATGTGAGGAACAATGCTTCTTTTCATTGAAAGTGCCACTAATACATGTGCTTGTGCATCCCTGCCATCCCACCTGGCGTGTTCCGTTGAGGGAGGTGTGGAGGCAGATGTCATAATTACATTAGAACTCGTATCACTATCTAAAGTACCTATACTATATTTTTGTGTTGGTGAGATAGGGCATGCCTCCATGCCAATAAACAACATTCCAAAGTCCTTTGGTGACTAATACATGGTGCATCATATAGTTGGTTCCATCAAGCCTATCCTTAGTGAAAAGCATCCCAAATATGTTAATGTCTGCCATTCAATAACTAATCTTTGAACATAATGCAAATATCCCAACTACATGTAGGTATTGTCAATGCTCTCTCTGAATACAGCCAATATGGCTACCAGTAAATCACTGATGAGGACGAAGGAAACCTGCAAAGTGTACGAAAAAGTGTAGTGTAGAGTCTGGAAATGATACTTAGTAGGAATGTAGAAAGAGAAATAGATGATAGTATTGATGATGATGTTGAAGGTGATGAAGTTGAGTTTGAAGATATGATGTCAAAGATGATGATGATGGCCTTGTCTACACACCAAATACTCCTGGTGCTGTGTAGTAAAAAACCCAAAATACTGATGATGATGTTGAAGGTGATGAAGTTGAGCTTGAAGATATGATGTCAAAGATAATGATGATGGCCTTGTCTACACACCAAATACTCCTGGTGCTGTGTAGTAAAAAACCCAAAATCGAATAAAAACAGTTCAAATTGACACTCCCTTGGGATGCTTGCGATAACATTACAGCATACGAACCAGCCCCAAAACGCACCCAAAACGCTCTAAAACGTGCAAAAATGTTGTTAACATATAGTTCACAACACACTATAGGGTATACCTTCTCCACCCAAGAGGATAGCTCAATCTAAGATAATAAAAAGAGCAACTCCAGGAAAAGATGACAAGGGGGTGAGAGCCAATAGAACCCGCTCTGGTTGAACATGGGTGTGCTCCTAGAATGATTGGTGTAATGGACAAGGAAGCGGCTATAGATGATTTGGGTATGGTGGTATTGGTTTCTAGGTATGGGACTAGATATAGGTGGCCACTGACACCAGATACTCGAGTGTGCTAGCTTATGGAATATGTGAAGATTGCTAGAAGAAGCTCCTAGAATAGTAGGATTTCATGACTATGGTGGATGTGAGACATGTGGGCTCCTCCATGCACTGGTCCACATAGAGATTGAAGAGTGATCTGGCTCAACGGTGCATGCCATCCTATTTGAGGATCACGGTCATGGTGCAAGGAGATATATTATGATGAAGTGTTACTCAGTGATATCATGATTATTGTTTGGACATATGAAACTTATATCTATATTATGTGTGATAAATTTAGTGTGATGTTTTGTTTTCATAAAAAAGAACTATTTTCAGATGAGTGCGTGTGTTTGAATGCTATTAAGTGGTGTATGAGAATTAAATGGAAATTTTAATTATGGGTGTTGAGTTCACACCGGGCTGCATATGCCCAATAGTCCAACATAAGGCTAGACCCATTGGATTGGATGGGATAAGTTGAGTCCATAGAGCTGATCTAAGTAGAAAAGGATCAAACACTGGAAAGTGGGTGGCACGGTGGACCTGAGCTCACTCAATGTGACTTGCTTGTGAGAATTAAGAAGGGAAAACACCTAGTGGAATCATACACATTTCCTCATGTAAGGATTCTCCAATTAGACTGTGGAGAGCTATAGGGATAGCCAAGAATTGGACATTGTGATATGAGGCCCCCCACTCTATCCCTAGTGTAGTTTTTGATGCTAGATTATTAAGTAAATAGAGGGGTAGGGGTCTCGCAGGGCAGGTATTAGAGCCGAGCTAGTTGAGATTTGAGAATATAATCTTAGGATATGATTTCATCACACAATTTGCGACTTGAATGACAATGAAACTTGTAGTATTTTACTAGGTTTTTGTTTCAGATGAAGTAGGAGATGATGAGGCCTTACCTATCACGAGTCCTTGGGCTTCTGATTGAGGATGATATGATAGCATTTTCCTTTGAGCATCTTCTTTTGTTTGTCAACTAGACGTTCTGAGTGAGTTTCCCTAGCAGAACATTTTAGCATATCTATTTTTCAACCATGGCAAAGTAGAGACATAGCCAGATTGAGAGTTGTCAGAGAACACTGCTCTTGCAACAATGATACTCATAAGTTTTAATATCGTAAGAGAAGTAATACTTTATAGACTTCTTTATGACTTGATCTTTAGGGTTCACCATGAGAGAAGTAAAACACATAAGTTTGGATGTTGTAAGAGAAGTAAGACTTTGTAGACCTCTTTATGACTTGATCTTAGGGTCCACCATGAGAACATTGCTCTTGTGTTGATACTTATAAGTTTAGATGTCGTAAGAGTAGTAACACTTTGTAGACCTCTTTATATGACTTGATATTAGGGTTCACCATGATATGTATAGGATTATTAGAAACTTTATCCCCCATCATAGGATTATGACTATTGGGTGTGCTTTTGAGTGTATTTATCATGGCATGTCTACTCATATGTATCACCACTCCTAGAGAGCGAGACCTGAGTGTTGATGATGGCCTGATGATGTCAATACCTCATTATACATAAATAAATCCTTGGAATAAAGAGATGTTCTTTTGTTTTCCATTCTTGAAAATTTATCTTTTATTATAAGTAATAATGTATAAATAAAAATGCAGAGAATGACCCGAAACTTACCTGTCACACTCAAGAACAACAAGCCGCTCAAGTTGCATTCTCGCATATGGCCAATGATAGAGTAATGGATGTAACCTATTACCTCAATTGTAAGGAGTATTATTTTGGTCAACCTCACCAACCCTTGTACATGTGATGACACCAGTGGGATGAAGTTGAAGAGAAGTTTATTATGGAAATAGATATAGACTTTCATATTACGCTTCAAATTTGAGTGTAGTAATGATTATGAAAATTTTAAATTTTGTAAAAGAATATAGGATTTGTGATAGAATCTTCTTTACCTTAGGCAAGTAACTAGCGAGACTTAAACATCTTAATCTATATCTCTTACATAAGAAGTTTGTGATAGTAGGCCAATACCAAAAATTTTCACTTTTTGGATTAAGGGGTTGAGATCAAGCATCTTTACCTTACTTAGCCAAACTTAACCATCTTAGTAATTGTATTAAGGGGTTGAGATCAAGCATCTTTACCTTACTTGGCCAAACTTAACCATCTTAGTAATTGTATCTTTTATATAGGAAGTTTGTGATACGAGCATTTTTAACTTTTTGGATTAAGGGGTTTAAATTTTCCCAAGCAATATAATAAGCTTTAAAGAAATAAAAGAAGGTGTTTCCTTGTCTTTAAAGAAATTTTATCACTTGATCGTTTGTAAATTTTGATGCGAAAGAGAGTTTTTTTTATTTCAAAGAGAATCCATAAGACATGGTGGTCGTCAAGCTCAGAACGTTGCACCTGAAATAGAAGTATTAGATAATGATGTTAATTATTACACCATGGACATAAAGCAATTGCTCCTCTAATGAGGAAAAACAATGCCCAAGAGTAGTGATCAACACATTCTAGTACCTAAGGACAAGCATGTCAACACTCAGTCTTGCAAAGGTCTTTCCTCTTTAAGTGGTAAATGATGAGGGGGACAATGCGGGAGAGTGTCAAGCCATAACCCACGAAGAACTTTAGGGTCACAAAGGAGATGAAGAAAGTGAGTGATTTGCTGAGAACTGTGATGACGGTCTTTGGGTCATCGATGAGTTCATTAAGGGAACTAAAGAGGGTGCCCACTAGAGTGACGCCAAAGAAAACATTGTAGATATTGAAGTAGAAGTACTTGCCAACTGTTGCCTAGATATGGACTAAAAGCCACATTCTCACCACCACCAAGTGAGTGTCTTAGCTGTTGCCTTCACTTCTTCAAAGATACCCTCTTCAATATTAAGGAGGGAAACATCAAAGGTACCACCCCTCAAATAAAAAAAATCAACACATTCTTCTCACCAACACTAGTAGCCTTCTTATTAAGACCATAAGCAATGGTAGTAGCAGTAGGCTCATTAATAATACACATGACATTCATTCCTGAAATAATAACACCTGCATCCTTAGTGGCTTGCCTTTGAGAGTCATTGAAGAAGATAAAATACAGTGAGGGCATCCAAGCCTCACTGTTCATCAAGAAGTGTATGGAGCTTGTTAAGAAGTGTCTAAGGGATGCAAAAGAAGATGTAGGGGTAGGAGAGGAGCAGATAGTCAGACAGTTGCTCTACTGTAGCTCAACAGGTGCAACAGCTCAAGGGCTCTGCGCACATCGATGGTGAGAAAGCGGGTGCAGGGAGTAGCAAGTTGTGGGGAGCTGTGCATGTCGATGATGAGGAGGTGGGTGCAAGGAGCAGGTGGTCATGAGAGAGAGGAGGACCTCACTCTCATCAATGGTTCTTGGGCTTCTGTCACTTGGATGGATCCTCTTTCCCTCCAATGCAGCTACACAAACAAATGGCAACAACAACCATATCATTCATCAAGAAGAAAAGAAGCACTTAATGATGCATAATAAAAATATCAAGAACATCAAGAAACATGATAAAAATATCCAAGAACACCAAGAAGCAATCTAATCTCCCTTGTCATGGGGTTTTGAGAAAAGCAACAAACATCATGGTTAATCAAGAAAGAATCATGCATGCTACTAATCTCTTATTGTTGCAAGAAATGTTTAAGGACTAGACATTTGACTTCTAATCAAGAGCTTGGGGGCAAGGAGAAGATTTAAGCTTCTCGTCCCATCGTGATGGCCAAGTGTAAGCAGCCTTGCTAACATGGGGGAAAACACATGCTCCTACACACAGCCATGGAGTACATATGTACACATGAGCATGGTATAAGAGACATGGATCAAGAACAAGATAAAAGACACAAGATAAAGATACAAGCAAAACATCATAGTGTATTCCAATTCCATGTATCACATATTGTGTATCCAAGAATCATGTACGTTAACCCTCATTGGTGGACACCTCTCCAGTGTTATTGTATATTTTACGTGTATGATCGTCGCTTGTCTATGAAAGGTGCGCCATGGGATTAATTATGGAGATTGTATTCTTAGATTAAGTGTTTACACAAGCCTAGGCGGCCGTGGATAGCCATGGACCTATTTTTTAAGTATGGTCGCCTGAGGTGTGAAGGCTGGGGGCCAAGATAAGAGTCATTTTGTAGTCTCACCACTCATTCTCTTAGGCTAATTCAATAGAGTGCTCTTTTCTCTACTCTCATATGCTATTGCTTTCTTGCTTGCCTCTTAGGCTAATTCAATAGAGTGCTCTTTTCTTTGCTCTCATATGCTATTGCTTTCTTGCTTACCTCTTGCTTGTTTGAGCTCTTGTGTGCTTGCTTGCATGTATGTGAGAGAGTGAGTGTGTGTGATTGAGTGAGAGAAGGGTCGAGCTTCCATTGGAGTGTGGTGGTGGCATTGGAGTGGCTTGGAGTGTGGCTGCACGGCAACATCGTCTCCTACTACGAGAATCCGACCACAAGCATTCACGAGGTGAGTGACACATCTTGTTTATGCAATTGTGGGCTAGGTTATGGTAGATTAACTTCTCGATTTGAGCCGTTTATGCTCCCGAATGTGGTGAGGCAAAGCCCCATGACATTGGCTAGTTCCTGCACTCTTTCTATGGTCAAGGGCTTCCCATAAATGGCATCTACTGGGGAATAGCCCTATCGCATAGCCACAATGCATTTTAAATGCATGTGTGTGTGTGTATGAATAAATTCTGTTCAAATTTTATTTTCTGTTTTTTCAAGAAGGGTAGCAATGAATTGCTGAAAATGTGTCCATTTTGTGGCATTGTTGTTAATTTCTGCATATTGTTCAATTTTTGCAATTCCTACATATTTCCCAATTTTTGCTTGTTTTTCATTTCCTATGAGTGCTGCATTAGTGCATTTAGATTAATTCTTCTCCCACATATCATTTGCAAGTTCAATTTGTGATTTCTGCATTTTCTATTTTTTGTAATTTTTTTTCAATTTCAAAATAAAAAACAATCAATTGAGCATTAAATTGAAAGAATTGGGTGAATTAGACCACAAAATCAGTAGCATAGAGTTTATTCCAATTTCGACTCCTTACGTGGAGAAATTGGGATAACAATAGAAATTAGGGGAGGATTTGGTAAACATATTTTTTTTTTGCATTTTTGTATTAGTGTAATTAATGTGAGTTAATTACACTTAATCCTCTTCCCAATTTGGGGACATCTTGATTGGCTGACCGCATTTAATGCGTGCAGGCTTTTGGGCCACTAGCCAAAAAAATCCAGAGGTCTGTTTTGAGTGGCTGGACACATTTAATGTGTGTAGGCTCCCAAGTCAAAGATTCTAGGAAAACCTCTTTTCGGTAAAACTGAAAAATGAAACCGTAAACAGTAAACAGAAAAACGTAAAAAGTTAAAAAAATTTAAAATTTAAAATTTAAAAAGTAAAAAGAAAAAAAAGTGAAAAGTAAAAAGGTAAAAGGAAAAATGTAAGGTCCAGGGCAAAAAAAAAAGTGCTTGCACAAACTTGCCTAATATATGTTTAAGGCTATTCCGATCGTGTTGATGCAATTTGTGTGATACTCAAAAAAATTATAATTTTACATGAGATTATGGGAGCCAGTGCTTTGCGATGCTTGACTAACCCAAAAAGATACACTATTTTTGGTTCCAGATGGGTTAAGAAACACAAAAGACGTGTTTTGGAAAAACTTTGGCCAATCTAAAAACAATTAAATTATTATTTTTTCTAAATTCCAAACTTGTCTAGGGCATCTATAGGATCTTCCTACACCCTATGATCTGGGTGTGTGTTAGAGGTCGATATAGATGATAGTGCATTTATAAAGCTAGGTACGTATCAGCATACATTGGGCTTAGGACCTTCGGTCGGAACCTAGTTTAGCATTGTACAAGGACCTGTACTAGGGACTAGTGATGCATCGTCAGATTTTGACTCAATGGAAGGACTCCAATCCCAAGAAGTGAGAACCCTAACTAGGTCTCACCAATCAGGCCAGCTAGCTACCTCCGAGGTCTAGCCTCAACCGTTACCTCTAAGCCAAACCTTACGACTTACATACCATATGATGAAGGAGTTGAGGTTAACTCTAGAGACACCTTTCATTGTTACAAGCAGGGAGCATTCATGTTGATATCCATGTCCATATAACTCATGTTATAAGGAGGGAGCATTCACGTTGATATCCATGTCCATATAACTCATGTTGCACCTGTTGCAACTGTAACCATCAAACCACCCCCTTGCACAAGTACTAGGACATTAGAAGTGCATGCGGTAGAGAAACTAATCCAAGCTGCTAGAGAAAAGGAAGAAGAGACTTTGCAATTGGCACAACAACGATTAGTAGCCCAAAGTTTCCAATACACCCAAAATGAGTCCCAAACTAGGATTGCATAGGTAGTGCCTGATAGTCTTGACACAAGCAATAACACTGCGTCTACCTTGGGAAAACAGCTAGGCTTGCAAATCATGGATCAAAGTCTTCTTACAAATGATTGGGAGTATGACACCTCAACAGAGACTCTTGTGGATTTTTCCATAGGCCAAGCGTATGGTGTTAGTTATGAAGGGATTGTCCAATCCATATCTAGGGCCACAATAAAGGAGGAACGATTGCAAGGTATGTGTGAAGATTGTATATATAGGGTCATTAAACATGAAAGGATCCAAAGACCCATGGCGTAAGTTGGGACATCCAAAGCAAGAATGCCCACAATGAGCAAAATGGTAACACCTCATGTGAGCCTAGTAGATCCTACTTTTGTAGTATCACCCACCTATACCATGGATCAACCCACAAGGTCATGATGATGCACAGGGACTCAAGGGTAGACTTCTTAGATCCTAGAGCTGCCCCCACCCAAGACAATACTAGTACACTGCCTCATCCAGTGGATGGCATCACATCAGCTATGACACCTATGGACTGATGCAGAATTGCCTCTGAGAGACACATGCC
Source organism: Cibotium barometz (assembly GCF_041138505.1). Lineage (NCBI taxonomy): Eukaryota > Viridiplantae > Streptophyta > Polypodiopsida > Cyatheales > Cibotiaceae > Cibotium > Cibotium barometz. The sequence continues at coordinate 47,747,269 of NC_141078.1, read as the reverse complement.
CACGGTTACCATGGTAGCCAACACCACTTCACACAAGGAGCCCCATGCACCTAGTGGGGTCACATCTCATTCTAGTGCACCCATGAAACATCCCTTCCCTAGAGTGAGTGTGCTACCAACTCTTGCTGTGAGAAGAACAATTGTAAACTAATGCTTACATGACTTGAGCACCTATTGGGGCACCATTAGGGCACATGCCTTATATGCAACACATCTACCCCCACCAAGGTTTAGACCCATGCATCCTCATGCAATGCCACATGTTGCACCTCCACCTAGTCCTATCATTTCTCCTGTTATGCCAGCACCAGCTCTACCCATAGATCTAGTTGCTTTTGCACAGGCCCCGAGAAAAGCAGTAGCGGAAAGCATAGCACCTATTGTGAGAGATGGTGGTCGATAGAGCCATGAAAAGGCTATCTAGATAGCCAAGCTAACTTATAAGTTCATTATTACAGACGGTGATCCTAGGAGACATTTGAAAGTATTTGATCAAGTGTGTGAGGTACTAGGAGAACAAAATAAGGTTTCCAAGACCAATGCCTTTAGTCTAGCATTAGACGGTAAGGCTAGGGATTGGTATAGACCTCTCAAGGTCAAGGAACACTTGAACTTTACTGCTCTTAGGATATTGTCCTTAAAGCAATTTTTGTGTGGAGGAGTCTTATGGGGTGTAGCTTTACAGCTACACAAGGCCGAGAGAGAAGAAGAGGAATTGGTGAGAGATTTCAGTAGCATCTCAAGAATTTGAACTCTCGTTGCCTTCCGCATGAACACTATTCAAATAATCAATTATTGGATAGATTCATCCATGGGCTTAACCATGAAGCGATCTATAATGGCTTAGTCATTAAAGGGATCACTACATGGGATAAAGTCACAACAAATGCCATCCAACTAGAGGATAATCTCATGGTCAAGGGAGCTAAAGAATTGGATTCTAAATCTATTGCTTCCGGAGTCACGGGATATAGCACTTCCATAGTTAAACCCCTTGCTAAAGGCAACACTTTAGCGGAGATGAATTTCACAAATTTCATGAAGCACTCCAAAAGGGAATGAAGACCAATAGAGTCCCCAAAAATGTATATATGTACCCAAGGAGAGAGCTTCAATGGTTCTCAATCTACCGAGACAAGGACATTCAACCAGTGAGAGTCCAGTCCTAAGGGCACACTATAATGGTAATTGTGCCTTTTGTGGACATTACGGTCATGAGGCTTCACAGTGCTGCATGTATTTGCAAACCCTTGTTAATGCTTCTAGGCCTCAATAGTTGGCTTTATTGACCTCATCACAACCATGAGTCATAATGCCTGTAGTAACATCTCAACCTAATGTGGATTAAATGACACAACAACAACCCATTGCAAGGGGAATTTACAATGCACAAAATGTGTCACTACCTCCACCAGTTTTGGGACCTCAACCTCCACCCCCAAGGATCACACCTCTTAATCAAGTAGGCTTTGAGGAGCCTATTGATTACCAAGAATTTGAGGTTGATGTCGAACCCACCCCCCACCTTTTTGAGGACCCCATAGAGCTTTATCCTATATGTAGTGGATGGCAGAGAGGGAGTCAAGCCAGTTTACCAACTTGCTGCAATTAATGCCACAGCTAGAAGAATGCCTCTTCAATGTTACCATTGTCAAGGTCCCCATCGAGTTTCAGAATGCCCTTTGAAGTTTCCTCATCTCAACCAAGCATAGTTCTCTCAAATATGCCATCGGCTATACTTGTAACCATTGTGGCATGAAAAGGCAGATCCTAAAAAATCTAGATCACCCACTGTTGAATTCTAAATCTAGATCACACATCGTTGAATTTTATCACCCAGCTACAAGCCCAAAACCAACATGTTTTCAAGCAGCGATCTATGGCCTTGGCAGATTCTAAGAAGAAGAAGAAAAACATGAGAAAAAGTCGATTAAGAATGGGAAAATAAAGGAAACCAAAAAGACAAATCTTGGGATGCCTTGAGAGCCAGTCTTCATTAGGGACCTAGATGAGGACTTGGACTCCTTGGACACAAGGGCTGATTTTGAAAAGGGTAGGGAAATACCCTCCAAAACCAAAAGCATGGGGAAGGAGACCCTATAGGAACATGTGATTCATGAAACTAGATCACACATGACAATACTTGGCTCTAATCCTGACCCTCACAATGAGATTGAGCAACTTCAAGATTTTTGTGCTTTAGTTACAAAAACCCAAAGAGGAGTTGAACCAAAACCCAAGCAAGTGAGAGTCTTAGATACTGTACACCCTTGTACCTTAATGCCTACTATTGAGATTCACAAATCTCTAGATGTGTCGAGTGTCATCATGTAAGAGATTGAGGCCTCTACCTCTCATAGTTTGATCCCTAACAATTACCATACGGAAACCCTGAGCCCATCTCAAAAATGGATTTCCAATCTCACTGGCCACCTACTTATGGAAAGGAGGTCATAAACACACCACTAAATATCCCCAAATTGTGAAGACTTTATGGCCTCACAAACCAGTACAACTATAATTGCCCGATTGAGTGGATATCCTAAATTGTTTGAAGTGATGAGAGCTCTCCTTAATGGGGAACTAAATGTCAGATTACCACCATTTGCTGACATGCATAAGGCATGTCCCCAATATATAATGGAGACACCTTGAGTTGTAACAGAATCAATAGTCCCAGCAGTGAAAGACGAAAATACCAAATCTATGGTTAAAATTCCACTTAACAAATTAGGACAATATTTTGTACGTGATGAATTTAACACACTACTACCAACCAATCACAGCCAAGGGTATCACAATAATGGGAGTCCTAGATGGTGGTGTGCGAGAGTGAGCATAATCACCAAGAAATAATGGGAGAAGATGGCCAAGACATGTCTAGAATTCTTAGACATCATTGTCAAGATGGCTAACAGGACTATCACCAAACCTATTGGGATGCTATGAGATTTAAAGATCAAGGTTCTCAAACATCGGGTTAAGCATACCTTCATTGTTATATGGACTTTTCCAAACAACAAGAATCATATGAAATGACCTTAGGATGCCCGTTCATGAGAGAAGAAAAGATGGTACATGACTGGTCTAAGAACCACGTCTACTTCTAATTCAATGATTCCATCATTAGGGTTGATCTTGTGTGACTGGCCGCGTACATCTTATGGGTAGTGGAGGACTTTTGGAAAACCGTTTAGACACCACCACTCATTTAGCCCCATTGCAATATTGCTATACTTGTAGAGAAGAGACTGAGGCAGGAAAGGATCCAGCCCACAAGGATACAGACAAACAAGCTATTGAGCCTGAAGATGATCTTAATTGGATACATATGATGACTACAATTGATAGCTGGGGAGATAGAGGATCTACATGGGTTGCACTTGATGAGGATCTACATGGGTTACACCCTGATGGTGGTGAGGAGCTCCCTAAGCTTGTGCCCCTACGAATGATTCATGCCCTACCTTTCGATACCGAGGGGATAGATTATAGTGAACTTGAGTCTGCATGGGAGGACTCAAGCTCAAGCACCAATAGTGGTGAGGAGTCTGAAATAGAGGCTGAAAGTGACACCAACTCCTCAGACGCCCACAAGGAAAACAGAGCCCACAACATCCAAAGAAGTTGCAGGGAGTAGCTCTGAATCTAATACAGATTCCCAATCTAAAGAAAGGGATGAAGTTTGTCAATATGCTAAGGAGTAGATGGCGAAGACGTAAATGCTATGCAATCATCATAAAAGGCTGCAAGAAAGAATCACTACTGTCCAATGGCTCCAGTACATTGGTGCAGTTGACTTACATTGAAAGGTTATAGATGATTAGGGAGAGGAGTGTTATGTGCACATTATATGTGCATATACTAGGAGGCTAACCCATATTAGGCTTGTGAGCATGGGAGCATGGGAGCATGGGAGCAAGCTCGAGTGGAGCATGGGTTAGAACTAACCTTAAGGGTTAAGGTTAGGGTCAGGCATCCAAGGGTCACACATGGGAAATGGAGATTCAATAGTCACTTGAGGGCCCTCCTATATAATAGGGGCATGGGGCACACTCAAAGGGATGTTCTCTTGTGTAGAGGATTGTATCTACATTCTTGCCATTTCACTATAGAGATGAGTGCTGTTGTATTGGAGTCATACCTCTTGGTGGTATGGGACACCAAGGTTAAGGTATGTGGTACTCCATTATATTTCATGTGCACAACCCTTGGGCTCGGGGATGGTTGGGTGTGGTAGAGTTTATGCCTGATTTATGCATGTTGATTATCTAGAGAGATCTTAGGGTTTTAACAGTGGTATCAGAGCTATCTCTAGTTAATTATTGTTGTTTCTACTTTCTGATTCTAATTTTTAGCATTTTTTAAAAGTAAATTTTTATATTTACTAAATAAAATATTATTTTATTGGTTTATTTTGGTGATTTCGGACGTGGATCGTCAATATGGGGATTGGAACATGTGTTACTACTGCTCAATGGACAAATCGACGTTGCGGGGGAATTTCGCGAGTTTAATGCTATTTTTTTCCTATTTTTTATGGTTTTAAATAAGCATTAATGGAAATTTTTACCAAATACCACATATTTTATTGTGGACATTTTTGGTAGAATGGATTCCCTAAATTTCTAGATTTTTTAGGAAATGTTTTCTAAATTTTTAGAAACTTTTTAAGCATTTTTATGGTTAAAAATGTATTTTTAATGCATTTTGCGGGTTTTTCGTGGGTATGTTTTCGATTTTCTGCCAATTTTTTGCTGAAAAGCAGTGTGGGGCAATCAATTGATGCATTGGGCTCTCTCCCATGCACGTGAAGTTCTTCTCTTCCCCAAAATCTAAATTTTTCTCTCTCGTGTGTGTGAACGCGTTTTAATAGGATAATTTAATTAAATATTAATCATAATTAAACTTAATTATGATTAATACATGATTAATTAGATCTTAATCATCCATCTCTAACAGAGAAGAGAAGGAGAGGGTAGAGAGAGAGAAAGTATTGGAGAAGGTGGAGAGAAGAGAAGAGAGAGGAGAGGTTCATTATCTCTCCCTCTCTGATTTCGGCGCATAGGCAGGGGGAGGGGGGGGAAGCAGCCCCCGGCGAAAAAAAAGCCCCCCCCCCATAAAAATTTTGTTTATAAGATTTACAATAAAAGCTTAATTAAGCTTTTTTTTAGGTTTAAAAATTAATATATTTGAAATAGATTTCTTTTTTCCTTTTCAAGAAATTTTCAAATGAAAAGAAGCCTTGAAAAGGGGAAAAAATATGGGAAAAATATATTATTTCTCTGAAAATTTAATTCTTTCTTCTGGAATTTTTTTTCCTTGAACCTTTTGGCTTTCTGCATTCTCAGGAAATCTTTTGACCTTCTGAATTCTGGAAAATCTTTTGACCTTCCGAATTTCGGAGAATCTTTTGACCTTTTGGATTCCGAAAACTTTTGACCTTTCATATTCCCATTTTTTTCGTCTTTTGATTTTCCCGAAATTGTTGGCTTTTCGTATTCCGAGAAAACCATTGGAATTCTATTTTTTTTTGAACGTTCGTATTCTAAATACGCTCGAGGTAAATTAAAATTTTCTAAAAATTCTTGAAAATTAGTGAAAAATTAGACAAAGGATATTTTAATTTTTTGGAATATTTGGGATTGGTGATTGGCATGTGGTATGTCCATTCGAGCACCTGTAACCATTCAAACTCTTTTAAAAATCTATTTTTGGCCCAAAAATTTAAGAAATCCATTAAATTTTTTAAAATTTTCATTGGATTTGAGAATTATCGGTGAAACTTGAAATTTCGTGAACGATGGGATTCTCATGAGAAATTAAGAATATTCTAGAAATTATTTTTAGAGATCCTAGAAATTGGTATTTTTAAAATATCAATGGTATTTTGACAAAATTATTTGCTAATTTTTTTAAAAAAAATTATAGGTTTGGAGTGCCATAAGATGGGTTTTGGTGGTTTTCAAAATTAACATATTTTGAGGCCCTAAAAAATTAGGAAAAATTAGAAAAAAATCATGGTAATTTTTTTTTCTCGAGAATTCTTATTTTCGAGGGATATTTGGTGTTATAGTATGTTTTTTATGTACTCACACTAAACAAATGCGGGTTATTCGCATATTATTAATGCGAGCATGCCTTGTATTAATACTTTATTTGTTTGGATTAATTCTAGATGATGTTTTCATGATTTTTTAGCCAATGTCTAGCCACCAACAAATGCTAATCGAAGCATTTTTCTTATGTGCAGTTGTTTCTAGTGAATTAATTTGCTAGAACTTTTGGTCAAGAGGGGTCAAGAGAAAGGTGAAGAAAAGTTTAATCCAGATTCATAGAGAACTCATTTATCATGGCTCATATTGACTTTTCGGTCAATGACAATGTCGATAATATGAGTGATCATCCCAACTCTAGAAGGGAAGATCTTAAGTTCCATGAAGAAGAAGAGGAGGCGGTAGCAAAGGGCGAATTTTTGGAGGTGACACAACGTCTCGAGGCTATGATAACAAAGTGCCATAATGAGATGGAATCACTTAAGGTGTAGATTTTAACTCTATAGAAAGCTCTTCTAGCCACCTCACCTACAACTACCAAAGTAGTTGCTCCGTCTTTTGCACCAAAGGTGTATAGCGGGGAGAAGAAGGAGAAGACACAAGAATGTGTGGATGCCTGGCTTAACAGGTGGAATACACACTTTGCTTTTCACCCTTTCACTGATGCGTAGAAACTGCAAATGGGACAGGGTTTATTAAAGGGGAAGCTTTGACTTGGTGAAAGGATCTAAAAGAAGATTCTATTCCCACTATACTTGGCTAGGATTTGAAGTTGCATTCAAGAAGGAATTTGTCCAACCTGAGGATGAATTCGAAGTTATTGCCAAGTTAGTTAAAAATAGCACGGGTAATCAGTCTTTTGATAACTATGTGCAAAAGTTTAGACAGTTGGCTGCTAAAGCCAAGTTTGATGATCATACTTTGTGTGGTATTTTTATCAATAGTTTATCTTGTGATTATTAATACGAGGTGAAGAAGTGCAAAGTTAAAATGGCTGAGGATGCCATTCAGGCTGCTTAGGTTTTTCATAAGACAATGGTTGGCGCCAATTCATCAAAACCAGCGTCAAGTGAAAAGAAACCCATGTTCACTTATTCAAACAGTGGACAAAAAAGGAAACTAGTTTTCACACCAAAACCAAAAAATGGTCATAATGCCAGCAAAAAACCAAAGTTTGTAAGGAAAAACTCACATGCTTTAAGTGCAAAGAGAAAGGGCATACAAAGAAATTTTGTCCTTTGAATGAAGCTACAACAACTTCGGCACTTGGTCAAAAGGCAACTTCGGCGCTTAGTCAAAAGGCAACTTCGGCGCTTGGTCAAAAGGCAGCACTGAAAAAGTTTATTCCAAAGAAATTTGTACACATTACAGAACTTCAAGGTAAATTCTCTGAAGTCAATGTTTCGCATCTTGAAGGAACTCAATGTTCATATTGTACTTTCAGTAAAGACGTTTATGGTCCAAACAAATTATTTCGTGTTTATGGATCAGTGAAAGGACATTAAGTTCATATTTTGTTTGATCTTGGTAGTACTCACAATTTTATTAACAATATCGTGGTACATAAGATGAACCTGGAAACCATGTAGAATGATCACATGGAACCTGGAAACCATGTAGAATGATCACATGTACAAGGTCAGGATGGCTGGAGAACAAGTCTAATTTTGGGACAAGAAGGTGTCAAAACTACCATTAGACATTCAATTGTACTCAGATAGCCTTGATTTCCATGTCATGAGCTTAGGTCATGTGGATATAATTTTGGGAATGGAATGGTTTCATAGCAAAAATAATTTTTTTTCTATTGATTGGGTCAAACATTTGATGTCTTTTCATCACAATGGAAGCCTTGTAATTCTTAAAGAAAACATTGTTGTACCCAAGGAAACTTTTATCAATGAGCTGGAATCAATGAAAGATATTTTTAACTATGAACTTTTCCAGTTGGTTATGGATCCAATGTCTTCGTATATTCATTTTGATGTAAACACTGTTTCTTTAGATGTTTAGGAAAGTAAAGTGTTAAAAGTTCCATTAAAAGCGAATTTCAGGATGTATTTCCTGATGAATTACCTCATGGATTACCTCCTAAATGAGAGGTGGACCATAAAATAGAGCTAGTACCAGGGGCAGAACCTGTTAGTATTCCTCCGTATCGGCTTAGCCAATCTGAGAAGGATGAGGTAGCCAAACAACTAGCTGAATATTTGAGGATAGGTCAAATTAGACCATGTAAGTCTCCTTGGGGTGCACTAGTTCTCCTGGTTAAGAAAAAGGATCAAGGTACCTGGAGGATGTGTATTGATTATAAACGTCTTAACAAGGTTACAATTAAAAATAGATATTGAACACTCAGAATGGGTCTCACCCATTGTGGTTGTGCTCAAGAAGAATGGAAAACTTAGAGAGTGTATTGATCTCAAGAAAGTGAATGGTGCCACAAGCAGGGATCTCTCCCCTTTGTTATATCTAGAACATATGCTCGAACAAGTTGCAAGAAATGAGTCTTATAGCTTTTTGGATGGATATTAAGGCTATAATCAAATTTCGATCGCACCTAAGGACCAAGTCAAAATAGCCTTTGTCACTAAGCATGGTGTATATGCTTCCAGAGTTATGTCATTCGGTCTAACCAACGCACCAGCCACATTCCAAAGGCTTATGATTGAATACTTCTTTTAAGGACCTCTTAAGAAAGTTTCTCGAATCTTTCTTGGATAATTTGTGAATTCATTTGTCTTGAAAAGAGTACCTAGCATGCCTAAAAAAGGTGTTTATTTTATCACATATCCTTAAACCCTTATAAATGCAAATATTGGGTGAAACACGGAGTTATTCTTAGGCATATAGTGTTCGAAAATGGGATTTCCACTAATGAGAGCAAAATCAAGGTCATCTTGGAATTACCCCCACCCAACAAACTACAAGGGAGTCCAGAGATTCATAGGCCATGTCGGCTACTACCGTTGGTTTATTCTTTTCTATGCAGAAATAGCTCATCCTTTGTACAAGCTATTGATTGTATTTAAATGGACTGAGGAGTTTCAACAAGCTTATGATGCACTGAAGCAAGCTTTGGCCAATACTCCAATCTTGCGAAAACCTAACTCGGATCTCATCTTTCATGTGCACATTGATGCCTCTAATTTTGCAATTGGATGTGTTCTAGCATAGCCAGGGAAGAACAAATTGGACTATCCTATAAGTTTTGCAAGTCGGCAACTAGTTGAAGGCGAGATCAATTACACCACCACTGAGCGTGAAGGGTTAGCAATGGTTTATGCTGTAAAGAAATTTTGGCATTACGTTCTTGATAACAAATTTGTTTTCTATGTTGACCATCAAGCGTGGTTATATCTCGTAAACAAACCATGTTTCATTAGAAGGATCACAAGGTGGTTGTTGATTCTTCTTGAGGTCGATTTTAAATTGTTGTGAGGCCTGGAAAGAAACATGTCATGGCGGATCATCTATCCCGCATACCTAATGGCAAAGCACCAATCAGGGTTGATGATGAGCTACCGTCGTATGCTACACTATTAAAGGTTGAGGCTATTCCAGAATGAAGTGAAAAATTTGTTAACTTTTTAACTAATGGTTTTCCACAAGGAAATTAAGCAAGAAATTTGCTAAAAGAGAGTGCACCTTACCAACTTATTGCCAAAACTCTTTATAGTAGATGATGATATACTAAGACGCTGCCTCAAGGAGGATAAATGCTTATACATTTTCGAACACACAAACCAAGGGGTAGCTGGTGGACACTTTGCAGGCAACGTTATAGCAAGAAAAATGCTCCAATTGGGGTATTGGTGGCCCACGCTCTTCAAAGATTGTGCACTATTTGTCAAGGGATGTGACGAGTGCCAACGATGTGCAAAGCCATAGAAGAAGGACATGATGCCACTACATCCTGTCAGAGTCAACCAACCTTTTGAAAAATGGGGTTTAGATTTCATTAGTCCTATTAGTCCTCCTGCTGCACATGGCACATAAGCACGCTTCATCATTGTTGCTATAAATTATGTAACTAAATGGGTTGAAGAGCAAGAGCTTCACAAAAGCGGATGCCATGACGACTGCTAAGTATCTCTATGAGAACATCATTACATGCTTTAGATGTCCATTTGAGCTAGTGAGTGATCATGGTAATCATTTCATCAATTATATAATCAAAAATCTTACTAACACATTCATGATTGCTCACCGTAAGTCAGTGCCATATTACCCACATGCAAATGGCCAAGCAGAGAGCACCAACAAGGTTCTTATTTCAATACTAATAAAGACTGTTGAAACTCGACACATTGATTGGGAGTCTAAGCTCACAGTAGCTTTATGGGCCTATCGGACATTATACAAAGTTGCAATTGGTTGCACGCCTTTTAAGATGGTGTGTATGGACTTGAGGCAGTAATGCCTTGGGAGTTCATGATCCCTTGCTTAAGGGTAGCTGTGTAAGTGAAAGTTGATGGTAATGAATTGGCTGATCGATTATTTGTTTTAGAACAACTCACCGAGGAGAAACAAATTGCAGTGCAAAACATGATGATGATAGAAAAGGACCTAAGAAAGAAGTGGTTTTATCAAAATCTCAAGGACAAGGGGATCAAGGTAGGAGATCTTGTACTTATGTATGGGGTTTACAGTAAAAAGAAAAAGCTTAAATATACTGGAAAGAAACCATTTAGGGTTTGTGAAGTTACTCCACAAGGTACAATACATGTTGAGACTCTTGACGGAGTTGAAAATATTGGTTTCCTTAATGGTAGTAAGTTTAAAAAATAATATGAACCTCATACTGAAGAATCCTTACGTGCTTCTCATGACAAGAAAGCTGCCAAGGAAAGGGCCACCTCTCAAAAAAAGACCCAAGCCCAAGATGAGGCAAGGGAAAGACGAGCCAAACTATAACAACGTCGAGAAGGAAACCTTAGACCTATTGCACAAGCCTTTGTGGTGGGAGAGGTTGAAGGGGACACAAAGGAGCACATAGCATCTCTACAAACATCCATTCAATTGCCTAGCCCTTTATAATGCATTACTTGATGCGGGGGCTAGTCACAATCTAATTTCCTTCAATGTATGGAACCAGTTGGGAAAACTACAACTCGTAGATACCTCCTTTAAAGGTGAAAGGTATCCATGGTAGAAATACCAAGGTTCTTAGGCTATTACAAATAGAGATATACTGTGATGGGCAATAAGCAACTAGTGTAAGACTTCTTGGTTATGCCTACCAGAACATTAGCTGAACCAATAATACTTGGTCGTACATGGATGAAGGTTGTAGGATGCATGATTGACTGGTCGACAGGGTGTGTCTCTATGGGTGACTGGTCGACAGGGTGTGTCTCTATGGGTGACTGGTCGACAGGGTGTGTCTCTGTGGGTGAAACCACAACTAAACAATCTACTCATAAACCCCTACCACCTCTCACTATTATCAAGGGTCACAAAAAGGAGGAAGCTTTAACATCCATAAAATCTATGGAAACCCCCTTCACTTCAGCGTCCAATATTCAAAAAATCCTTGATTCTTCTACCTCCACATAGCAAACACATGAATATTAAAAGAATGATCACATAAAAAGTGGCAACCCAAATTTACCTTGAAATGGGTTCCTGAGATTTCTCAATCCATACTACCTCAACTGGCCAAGAAAGGAGGACCGTAACACAAGAGTCGGCGCAGGAAGTGCAAGTTACAAGTTACCCCAACATGGATCCCCAAATGCTGATTAAAAGCTCAAGGCTACTTCGAGGGTAACCATTGTATTTGGATACCAAAACATTAAAGTATACCACTAGTCTCATTGCTGCTACTTACAAATTCCCAAGTCTCCTCATCAATAATGAATAAAGGCTTCAATAGCTCAAATGCCAACAAAAGAAAAGCTATTGAAAAAGAACCTTCACCACCAACGCCCAACAAAGTCTGGATCCCAAAGAAAAACCCTATCACATAAGACATGGTGATTTTGGTGAAGCCTCTACATCACAAAAGGTTACAAAACCATTGCTGACTATCCAAGCCCAAACCCCATTAGTCTCCCTAGAGCGTCCCACTATGCAAGTTTCAACTCCATTACTCATCTACAAGGGTGAACCCATAAGCTCTATCCAATCTTATGAGATCCTTTGCCACCATTAAAGCTGGAAGTTGACCTGCCACAACAAGGAACAAAGAGCACTCCTAGGTAGCCAGCAAACATTGACGGAGAAAAGTTGGAAGGGATGGTTACAAAAAACCTACAATACCTTCTGCAAGATCAAGTTATGATAGAAAGCAAGAAGGAGGGACTGCTAATGTCATTACTTTTACCCTTCACGTTTTTCTCCCCGACAAAGTTCATGTCCATGTCATGAGGGAGGCTATTGGAAAAAAGCTAACCCATGACAATATAGCTTGAACCAATAGTGTACAACAATATAGCAACTATATGCATACTAAAAATCCGACTAACCATACAAATTTTTTAAAAAAATATAAGGAAAAAATGATGAGAAGGAGCACATATTAAATAGAAGAATGAAGTATAACTATGTTGTGACTACTACAACCGTGAGCATGGACTTTTCGTGGACTGACACGAGTGACCCTATCCTAGACCCAGATTGCCAAGAATGGTACTATCAAGGGCAGCTAAGTATTCCTCCTTTCCAAACCCACTCATGCTATTTTTATGCACCACTAGGGGAGAGATGTTGTGGAGCCACCTTTTTGGACATGTTCTACCTATAGTTTCATCCCCTTGCACCATGCCTTACCTATAGGTATTGCATGTTATACGTAGCGTCCTATTTATGTTGGCAATGTAGAACTTATTTTAGGTGCTATGGGACAAGACTATCACATTCTATGGTAGAAGAGACACCACAACGACACGCAATCACATGAGTGTATGTTACCCAGTGGGAGGACCCTAGTAAGATAGAACTACATAGGAAAAACTTGTAGAATAGTGTGGAGGAGGGCAAGAACTTATGGAATTACACCATCAATTATGACATATCACTTCCTTGTCCCTTCTTGGGTATGGTGGGTGATTTCCTAAATAGCTTAGCTCACGGTAGCTAGCTACTTAGCTAACTTACCTATAGTACCCATGCCATATCATAGAGTGAGGATGCACTAAGACCATTACCTAGTAGACCAGAGGATGCATATATATATGGAGCACACCCAAGTGAGGGGAAAAATCAACCCGAAGAATCGGAGTATGCTTACTAACTATGGTTATCTAACAATGAGTTTGCTAGATGAGTATGATTTATAGGTTATTGAGGTGCAGTCATGTAGACCAGATCTAGATTTACAACATGCAGTGTGGACGTGCAACCTCGATATGGACATGATTTTCCTCATTGCCCAGGTGTATTCTAACCCATGCTCACCTTTTGCTATTTTTTAAATCTTTTTATAATTCTCCATTTACTGTTTGTTTGAGTGCTTGCTTGCATTGTTAGATAACTGGTCTATCAATTTTCTAGTTATTACTTGGATAACAATTTAGGCTTTGATCCTAGTTCAATATTCCCTGAGATTGACCTTAGAGTATGCCAAGTACTCCACCTTCCTTAGTGTGCCCTCTTTAGTTAGAATAGAGCCTCCTAGATGAATTGTAAAAGTTAAACTAGTTTATTCTTTAAAGAAAAAAAACAAAAACAAAAAACAAACAAATAATAATAATAAAAACACAAGAAGATAACCATTGCCATATGTGCAATCTAGGTAGGACTTTTGGCTCTTAGTGAGCCTTGGGACCGTAGCCTTGATCTCCATGGGATAGGACCTTGTGGCTCAAAATTTATCCAATAAAGAGCTTTAAAAAAAAAACCGTTACGATGGAGGTACTTAGCGGTTTTTAGATACTCTTGTATGAGGTCTCTGAACCATTGCTTGGGTCTCTGCAGGGTAGCGCCCTACTTTTCTATTTTTAGAATCAAAATGAAACCTTATAATAATCACTTAATAGTTTCATTTATGAGGCTAGATAATAGCTAGAGATGGTTTCACCAAAAGATAGTGTGTCAAGACTAAGGTCATAACCTCAGGCATGCTTTTTATCCATCTTATTTTAGATCAAATTTGGACCAACGTTAGTATTACCCTTGTCTTAACTAGAAAATTTGACCAGTCGCTCGTCGTAAATATCTTTCCTTACTAGTTGATTGGTGTTTGCATTATGCTTAAATGTGCCTTACTCGTGGTACCATGTTGCCTTGCAGACCTTCCAGGATCTCTTACATTTCATGCATCCAAGCCTCAACCAATCTTCATCGACATATTCCGAGGATGGAATCTGCATCAAGAAGGGGGGCATGTTAACCCTCATTGGACACCTCTCCAACGTCCATGTGTATTTTATGTGTGCGATTGCTCGCTTGTCTATGAAAGGTGCGCCATGGGATTAATTATGGAGATTGTATTCTTAGATTAAGTGTTTGTACAAGCCTAGACGACCGTGGATAGCCATGGACCTATTTTTTAAGTATGGTCGCCCAAGGTGTGAAGGCTGGGGGCCAAGATAAGGGTCATTTTGTAGTCTCACCACTCATTCTCTTAAGCTAATTCAATAGAGTGCTCTTCTTCTATACTCTCCTATGCTATTGCTTTCTTGCTTGCCTCTTGCTTGTTTGAGCTTTTGTGTGCTTGATTATATGTATGTGAGAGAGTGAGTGTGTGTGATTGAGTGAGAGGAGGGCCGAGCTTTCATTAGAGTGTGCGACGGTAGCATTGGAGTACATGGCAGCATCGTGTCCAACGAGAATCCAAGCACAAGCATTCACGAGGTGAGTGAAACATCTTGTTTATGCGATTGTGGGCTAGTTATGGTAGATTAACTTCTCGGTTTGAGTTGTTTTATGCTCCCGAGTGTGTAGTGAGGCAAAGCCCCATGACACTGGGCTAGTTCTTGCACTCTTTCTATGGTGCTAGGTCTTCCCAATGTATAATATATTGTGTATTGTATATCAAAAATCATGTATAATTTACATACAAGAGGGGCTTTATATTTCCATCCAACCATGTGACTATTGGGCTCCCTAACTCCCCACAAGATCCTAACTCCTCACTAGCCCTCTTGTAACCACTTCTTGATATGACATCTTTTAATAACCAAATCCCAAAACTCATTAGCCTAAGCTAATGCTACTAATGCTAGGGGGTGTTCACACCCAAGCTAATGCCAAAATGCAAGGGGGTGTTCCCGTCAACACTTCTTTCACGTAAATTAATTGAAATTATTGCCTTTTCATTGATAAGAATAAGATTTGGCATGAGAAACTATGATAAGAATAAAAAGAATAGAAATTCATCATGAAATATTTTCTTTGTGTGAATCTAGTATATGGTGTGAGCTTTTTGAGAGCAAAACATGCATTTTGCACTTGGTTTTAAAGATATTTTGCAATCTATTGGACTGATTAAGAAGTTATTAAGATGCATAATCCTCGTAAAATAGTGGGTGCATAATCCTCGTAAAATAGTGGGTGCATAGAAATGGATGCTTAATGGTATGTCTTTTTATGGATTTTTCATCTTTTTATTAATGTATTTTGCAATCTATTGGATTGATTAAGAAGTTATTAAGAAGTTATTAAGATGCATAATCCTCATAAAATAGTGGGTGCATAGAAATCGATGCTTTTCATCTTTTTATTAATGTAATGCAATGCGCATGAAACAAAGCACAAAAATTACAACATTCCAACACATTAGTTGAAGCTAACAATCAGTGTTTTTGGACTGGATTCTTATTATCAAGATAAATGTCATGGGGTGTTTGTTGTGAAGGGCTACTGATAGCTAACCTATGTTCTGGTTTCTTATTGTCGAGATAAATGTTATGGGGTGTTTATTATAAAGTGCTACTGTGATAACTCCATAAATCTTAAAGTACCCAATGAGATGTACCCTAACAAGATTTATGAAAGCAAGCCCATAGAACTTAGAGTACCTATACATTGCTAGTCCTACTATCAGCAACACAATAATCACATGAATCTTAGGGACTAGCTAAAGAATCATGTAAGCTGCCTCATGGATGTTGAGAGTACCATGTACATGGCTAGAGGTATATTGGTCCCTTACTAGAGGATTTAGAAGAAGCTATAGGTAATGAGGGAGGTTACGCCTTTAACATGGATCACGTGGCCTACACTTATGATGCCACCTATGATGATGTAATTGAAGAAGAGAGAGTGGCAGCTTTAGACTTTTTCTACAGTGAACCCTCGAGAGCCCAAGAAGCGAGAAGATGGTGAGTATAAAGATGAAGATAAAGACGAAGACAAAGAGGAGACCCCTAGTGGCTTTGATGAGTTGAAGGAGGAAGATGAAGAAGACACCCCTAGTGGCTCCAATGAGCCCAAGGATGAAGATGAAGATGAAGATGAAGATGAAAAAGATGAAGATAAACAAAGGACTTGTAGTGGCTCCAATGAGGATGAAGAGGAGACCCCTAGTAGCCTCATTAACCCTAAGGATGTTGCAAGTACATTTATTGGTACAAAAGATTATCCTATTGGGGAAGTTCTATAGCCAACCACCACCACAACAACCATCCTTGTCCTAGCAACCCCCAATTTCCTCAGTAGCTCTCTCCCGCTTCTAGATGTACCGTAAAAAAGAGCCCCAATACTTGTGGTGGTGCATCATTCATGTCAGCAATCACCACTCCCTCCAACAACAGCTCTTTCCTTGCCATCCTTGTTTTTCTATCTATGGGTAGTAGAATCACATTAAGGGTAAAGTGACTCACTCTAGTACTCATATCACAATGTCCTAATGCTTGGCTATTCTGTTAGCTCCTCTTAATTTGACTAGAATAATCCTTACTCATTAGAAAGGTGAATGATTACTCTAAGTGTTTTCCCTTCATAATTCTCATAAGCAGGTCACATCAAGCAACTCCATGAGACTCAAAAAGATGTCCTAATTGCTCAATTAGGAAGGTAAGTCTTCTATATCCATGTTTATGGTTGCCAAACTAAATAACTCCTTCCAAGTTTTTCTTGTTCTAAAACACAAGTTTGTTTCATTTTAGAAAGTACCCACAACTCAGGTCCACCTGACCTCCCACTTTCTACTATTTGATCCTTTGCTACTTAAACCAGATCCATAGGCTCAGCCTAGACCCATCTAATCCCATGGATCTAGTGGAGCTGGTGTAAACTCACGCACCCACACACACACACCACCACTTAAGATAAGTTCACACATGCACTCTCTTTTTAAAAATAAGTCCTTTCATTAAAAAAACATACAATTATTTATATACATGCATATATCATGTGTCCATATCACATATCACAACTAACACATCAGTGTCACACATATAACATATCACAAGTAACACATCAGTGTCACATCATCATCATAAATCTTGCCACACCATGACTGTGATCCTTAGACTAGGATGATATATACCAATGAGCTTGAACACTCTTGGACCACCGTGATGACTAGAGGAGCCCTACATGTCTCACATTCCCCTCAACACAAGTGCCAAATAATCCTAGGAGTGTTGCTTTTATTGGTTGTGTCAACTATCCTAGAAGCACAAACACTCTAGGTGTACTGACGTCAAAAACTACGTATGTTTAGTAATAGTACGCATACTTAGCCACTAGCACTACTCTACCCATTTCACTCTTGGGCCAATTCATGTCCATCACACCAATCATGCTAGGAGCACACCCACGTTTGGTTAAGAGGGATCAAGGTCTCGGCAGACAAGCACCTTTATGTGATGCATCCTGTGAATACCCACATGGAAATCCAAAAACCTGTGTAGTACCTTCACATGCTTCCACAAACAAACAGACAATTATACATTACATGAATATAGTATCCAAGCAATAAAATAAGATCTCAAACAATATACACCATATATGCATTACATGAATATAGTATCCAAGCAATACAATAAGATCTCAAACAATATACACCATATATGCATTCAAAGGCTTCCACAAACAAACAAATATATATGCATTAAATGAATACATTATATAAGCAATAAAGTAAGATCTAAAACAATATACACCATATTCATATCTAAATAATTTCAACCCACCATCGCAAACTTGATTAGGTACTGACATCAAAGTAAGATCTAATCAATATACACCTTTATGTGATGCGATGGATTTCAACTTACTCGGAGCTTCTTGATCATGATTATTACTGATATTCATTTTTGAGTTACTGTTAATCCATTTTTTAAAGAATGCATTATCTTGCATTTTTAGAATTGATTTTTTACACAATTTTTAGATTTGCTAATTTCTTGACTTGAAAAGATTAGCAATAAAATTTATGTTAATTATTTTTTAATTTATATTAATCATTGTTTGTAGAATCCTAATCCACTTTATTGTCTGATTTCTTGATCTTGCTTTCTTGAAAATTTTCTTGATTTTTGAAATTAGAGTTTATAAAATTTTTAGCACCAGTTTTGAGTGATTTCTTGCATTATCTTGCTTAGGGAGCATACTTTTTCAAAGATTAATTTTTAGAGCCCTTATTTCCTCAAGATCGCAACCCTAGATTTCCAGATCTTTGAGTTCTTGAAGGAATATTACAAGAAGATTGATGTGCAGAAATTTGGTACAGTTTCAAGTAAGTGTACAGAATTTTGGTGCAGTTTCAAGAAAGTGCAAAAATTTGATACAATTTCAAGAAAATTTGTGGAATCTTGGTGCAACTTTAAGAAGTGTACATAATACAGCGTAGATTCAAGTAGTACAGAGTTAAAAATTATAGTGCACATTACAATTCTATTGCAGATCTACAATGTAGAATAGAGCAGTTTACAAATTATGCAAAGTTTATTGTGTTGAAATCAAATCTTGATGCAAGACAGCAACAGTAAGTGATTCTTGATCAAAATCTTTCTAAACTTCACTTTTTTTTGTAAAGAAGTTGGACAAAGATTACAAATCTGTTGGAGTAGTATAAATCTACACAGATTAGTATAAATCTTGATGTATTACAAGTTAAGACATTAAGAAAAGTGTTGACAAAACACTGATTGCAAGCACACATTTTGGATTACAACATTTTAGTAATTTCATCAAGAATTGAATAGCATGCTGTTCTTTATAGATCTAAGCATCAATATTATGCAGAGAGCATGTTGATGAATAGTTGATGCAAAAATGTATAAGCTTAATAATTTCAAGTGTAGAAATTTAGAAAGTTAGTTGGTTAACATTGTATTTGCAAGTATGGCTCTGCTAGGAATTGAACCCAATTCACTGGTGTGAGCCAATGTGCACCATACACCACAAGGGTCTCTAAACTTGCAAACACATGATGCAAGTATAGTTCTTATGATACATGTGGTGTGCTTTATCCAGTGCAAGATTTCTACAAGTCATTTCAATAAGTACAAATCAAGTGCAGGATGCAAATGATGTGATATAGAACTGACACTATCCAGAATTTCATAGCAGGAAGGGTGAAGATGTGTTTGACTTTTTGGAGCAAATGGAGTTGGTGAGGCCAGTTGGTCCCCATCATCGAGCCTTTAGCGGGACCCTCCTCACACCCTCCCTCTCTAGAGGACTCCTCTCTGGCCGCTTCCCTCTCCCTCTTTCTAGCTTCCTCATCCCCTTCCGCCTCCTCCCCCACCCCCTTCACATCCCCAACCCTCATCTCTGACTCTCCCTATAGTAGCAGCCCCCCTTGCCCCATGCTCTTCAAATCCCGCACTCCTCCCTCCCTCCGCCTCTCCTGAGCATTCCCACCGCCATGTGTGCTAACACCTCTGTGTGTGTGTTACCGGAGTGTTTGACATATGTGCTAGTTGTAGCTGTTCAACATGATGAGCCATTAGGCAATGCATCACAGATAGCTTAGCAACTCAAACAAGAGACAAGCTGGGTGTGCAAGTTTCTTCAACTTACGAACAGGTCAGCACAGCAACAACGTATTCAGCACCTTCACCAAATGCTCCTATCTCTCGACACAACAACAAATAGTGGATGTGTTGTGGTCATGTATGTGGAGCGACAATGGTGGGCCTTTGTAGATGCTTGATTTCCAAGTAGGAGAAGCTCAACTCTCATTGCAGTAGTCTAGCATTCATATAGACAATATCAAAAACAGCACAGCAAACACATCAACACTCCATTGCTTCTCTAACAACACAACACATGCTGCAAGCAGGAGAAGATGCATGATGCGCTTGAGTTCCTTCATTGGCCACAACCTGTAAAGCGTAGCAAGTGCTCATTGCTGCCAATTTAGCCCACCTCACAACAGCTCTCACAACCTCACGAAGACAACGTTTCAGTGCACATTGCATAACATTTTGGTTCCTTAGGGTTTGTTTATCCCTTTTTTTTGGGGGGGGGGTTTGGAACCAATAATAAGGCCCTTTACACATACTCCACCACACTGGGGGATTGAGCACGGGAGATTGCCTGCCCATGAATTATGGACGGTGGTTACCCCCACCACATTAGCATGGGAGGCAAGGGTATGGCGATGTGTGATGGGCTTAATTATATATTATCAGGCATAGAGACATCTCATGACCCAAGGTTTGTTTATCTTAAAACCTAAATGAATAGCACCTCAAGTGGCCGCCCGCCCACATGCCTGCCCACATTCATGTTTTCAAGCCATTCACACTTGCCTTCATCTCCCAAATTGTCTTTATGCCCTTGTCTCATTTTTCATTCACTCATGATACATACATATACTTCTTGAGAGATATGGGCATGTTTGGAGATTGATGGGGTTGTTTTACATTTGAGTTTATTTGTGGGAATTGTTGGGGCATGTTTGTGCACACTAACGCATTGTGAGTCTTACTCACACGCCTTGGACTTCATTGATGATTTTTTTTTCACACATGTGAGGTGTGATTCATACACTTCGCATTTGTGGAGTGTGTTCACACGTTTTTGGGTTTGTTCACATGCTTTTACGCTTTGTGAGACTTGTTCACACATGAGTACATTTGTGTGAGGTGTTTGCACGTGCTTCAAGCTTACATTGTGGATTATTCACGTGCATTGTGTGAGATCTAGGTACATTGTTCACACGTTTAAGGATTTGGTGAGTTTATTCACATGCCTCATACTTTGGGTATTTTGGATGTTTGTATGGTGCCAAGGTGCAGCATTGTGTATGTATGCCATGCAAGCGAGCTATATGCATATCATGATTATTATCATATGTTTAGCTCGGATGAGTAGGCAGTATTATCATGTTATTTTGATGAGCACACGACTATGTACATGTGTGCGTCTTTCCATCCCTTTTTATGGGATTAAATGAGGAGCTATGTGGCCTACTGTTAATCCAATTCTAGGATTAACAAGAGCTACCGCCATTATCTTATATCAAGGAGTCATGGTAGATACACCAAAGGGTCATACATTCAAGATATGAAGTAATAGTGTCCAAAGCTACAACTTGGACGTGTGCCCGTAATGGTGTGATGGAGTATTTATGGCGATTCTCGCTTCAAGAGCATGTGGTAGCAAGTTAGGATGAAGTCCTAAAACTGATGTACTTCATGGATATATTATGAGAGTAGTCATTGTAATAGCATTAGGTCTCTTATGAGCCTAAAGTGCCCGGTCGGCCACAGTTTAAGTGAGTGTGAACACTTATGGCCATGTATATAAGTGAATTTCTCTTATAATATAACATACTCTCCCATTGTGCAATTGAGTCTAGCTCTTGCTAATCCTCTTGCTAATCTCTCTCTTCCCTAATGCATGCTAGTGAGTGTGCGTGAGTGAAGTGAGGTGAGAGGAGGGACGAGGACCTGTAGTGCAACGCGACGGTGTGACAATGCTCGTGGGAGACGCGGTGGAATTGCTTCTCAAGGAGTTGTAGAGCTTGGAGACCTCAAGGGTTACGAGCTCGGCCATTGGAAAGATCCTCCACAATAGTTGCAGTTCACCAGGTAAGCTCCTTTTGGATGTGTTTCAAGGAGGGTTAGGGTGAGCCTTAACACCTACTTGGATTTCATTGGTCAATTTGGGACCCTTTGCACATACCAACACTTATGGGAGGAGATGTATGCATGCAAGTATAGGTTTCACCCATATCATTCTGCCAAGGATGATGACGACGTTCATGCTCAACTATAGATGATTATATGGGTGATGATGATTATATGGGTGATGAATGATCGTAGTGATCATTCATGGGATACATTTGGTGAGTTATGGCATGATAGGATTGGATCCTTGGACGACGTGTATCGAGCATGCGGGCCTTGATAGCTTCTACAACTCACCCACCATGACATCGATTAGCTTCCATCTGATTGATTCTCATTTACTTCGACCGACTCATTCATTGTATTATGATGGGGATGCTCATGTATTGTACACACACACACACACACACACACACATGATGATATTGATGTATCGCACACATATACACGACGTGATGATAGTGATACACGTGCACATGATGCCACTGACACATATGCACATGATGATGATGTATGTGATAGTGATAGTGAGAGTGATGTGTGTGAGTTAGATCATGTGGGTATGATCTTGAGGGCAGAGATGGCAGTGAGCATACCGAGCATCGACAATTATATGCCTATCATGTTTCCTATGGATCATGAGGATATTCTAGTTGATCGTTGGTGACATTTTAGAGGATCGTGTGTATTTGATTAGTGAAGCATCCATTAGCGCATTTGGGATGGGTGTATACATTAGCACACTTGAGGATAATGATCTTTCATGTGAGGATACCTCTTCATTTTTTAGTGATGATGTTGATATCTTGGATTATCATACACACATAGAGGGTCTTGCACATGAGGATATAGTTCATGGGTGTTGGATCACATTCATGCACATATAGATGCAGTGGATCATGCCTTCGACTTTTCAAGTAGAGCTATGGGGGTTGATGATGGCATGGGTTTCCATTTGATTCTACATGAGGCCAACCTTGAGATGAGTTCATTTGGTTCCCATGGGTGTCTACATGATCCTATAATCTTCAAAACTGGGATATCCATCTTTGGGTGCATTCTATACCACTTGAGATGTATGGTGGATGATTATGTGGCATGACACTCAGATGTACTTGCGACACACCTTTGTCTTGGCGGCCTACTCAATTATTCTTTTGCGCCAAGACCATTATTTATTTCGACCATGTGTGAAGGTTACATTCGGTGGATACCATGGATACTGGATTTGTACTATGGTCATAAGGATGGACTTATGAGTTCTCGTTTTGACCCAGGAGCTACTACATTAACATCGAAGGTCCGTGATGTGCACCATATCTATCCGTTTGACCCAGGAGGGTTGACCAGTCGCGTCATCAACATTAGCTCTCCACATTTTTCATTCGATTCAAGTGGTTTGAGGGCCATTGCTTTGGAGTCAACATTGCTTGGGTTTCTGTTTTATCCAAGCAGATGTGGTTGTATGGATTACTTCATCTTTGAGGTAATATTCATATCTTTTCCATTTGACCTTGGAGGATACCCGACTAGCCTCATCATCGATAGGAGTCCTTTATCTTTTCCATTTGACCCCGGGGGTCATGAGATTCATGTATTGGTATTGGTGCTCTACGATGGGGTGACACTTGGTCATGTATTTGGTTCCTTGTATATAGCCTTTGTATTTGTTTTGTGCACGATCGCCCTTCGATTTCAAGGACGAAATCATTGTAGGAGGGGATGGTTTGTAATGAAGTAGATTTGGTTGCACATGCACATGGGGGATGTGGCCTATGCACCTGGGCTTAGGGTCATTTACATGTGTATTTTTGGGAGCCTTGGGCTATATTAGGCATAGGGCTCATGGAAATTGTACCTTTTTTATCATATTTTACTCTGACATCTACGTCTTCTTGGTGCTCATGCCCAAGCTTCCATGGGCTTCTTGGCTATTGTCTTACATTAGGGAAAAAGGGAGCTCATTTTGGGGCCCTGTAAGAAATTCACTATTTTTTGATTTATTTCTCTCCTAAAAGACCTCAAAAATAGTAAAATACGGAAACGTGGCTCAGAACTGTCAGTAAGGACTACAGAACTGTCAGTTCAGAAAGGAATAAGATAATCTTTTATCTAACTAACACGATTTTGCATTAAATATCTCCTTAGTTTTTTTTTGTTTCCCGAAGATTCCGCATCTCTTTTGACGACGTGTGCAGGCCTCTCATAAAGAATCCATCACTGAACTTGATGATTGCACTTTTTCAAAATATTTACATGGATACTGCCACACTTCCACGATTCATGTTACAAAAAGACTATGAGATTGACAAGCATATTGAAGAAATATTTCATGGTGGTAAAGGAACCACTGTGTATGACCCTTGGAACAATATATTTGTAGATCTACAACAACTTCAAAGAAGAATGGTCGAGTTTTATGGAATAATATTTGAGGAGTGCAAAGGCATTTTAAAATTTGTTATCAAACTGGATGAGTGTGAGACTGTAAAGGAAAAGAAAATGGAAAGGATTACTATTACATTGATGAATGGATCACTTGATACATCATTGACTGAAGCGAGTTTGAAGAATTTTAGTGTGCAGTCAGAGAAACACATATGGTGGTTAGGCTCGTTCCAGGTATGATCATTTTTTTGTTTCGTACTTGATTTTAGTCATTGTTTTCAAATCTTTTATAGTAAGACTTTTGTTTTCTATAATCACAGGTAAAGATAGAAGACCATGAAACACTAGATTGGGTGTTTCACCACACGGAAATACCAAGAATAAATAAAAGACAAGTGCGGGGAGAGAATCTCCATGTTGCAGGAAAAGGTGATTTTTAAGTAGAGTGGCACATGGCGGGGGATCTTAAAACACTTAAGTGCATGTATAACGTTAGTAAAGGAGGCAACTCAAAGTCTCCTTGTCTTTACTGCAAAGAATCAGCTCAAGTAATGGATTCCAAATGGTGGAAGAGAGCACCTAATAGAGATAAAGTTGACCCTGACTTCAAGGCCATTCTTGACATTCCACTATGTAATGTTCACATATGCTCATTGCATGGTCTATGTCGAATTATTGAGAAATTGGTATTTTTGTATATTGGATTTGCTTGGAAACTTTGTCCCAAAAAAAATAGAAAGGATGCTCTTCAAGCATTGGAAAAAGTGTTATCTGATATAGGTCTGCATGGAGGTGATGTTCATATCACAAAGGATTTTAAAAAGTCTACCAATGGCAAGGAGGTACCAATCAAGCCCTCTATTGGTGGTGTTAAGGCAAGAAGATTCTTGTCTCGACCCAAACACAGTAGTAAGCAAGTAAGGCAAGGTAGAATAGTTTCAAGGATTAATTATGGATTGTGGAAGCAAGTCCATAATGCCGTGAAAGATCATGAGGCAGATGGAGAAGCACGAAATGTGAAGGCAGAGGTGCAGAGGTCTCTTGATCAACTCTTCATGTTCTGTGACAATGTAACATGGACAAAAAGTGATTACAAGAACTTTGAAGAGGCAATTAAACATTTTGGGAAGTCAATGAAAGACGCATGGACAGCCTGCAATATAACTCACTACAAGGTAAAGTTCTGTCTTCTTCTTTTACTTAAGTGTGATCCTCTTTTTTTTTTATAACTTACTATGCATTCTTATGTCTCTGTGAAAACAGCATATCATCTACAACCACCTTCCCTATTTTGTCAAAAAGTATGGATGCCCAGCAATTTGGTCTACCCAAGGCATGGAGAAGTCTCACTACATGGCACGTAATGCATTTTTCAGACACACACAACACTACGGAGGGAGTCAAAAGGCAAATAGTCTGAAGGAAGTCTTCCAATGGTTTTACCGAGGCATACTACAGAGGCTGCATGCTAAAAGAAAAGTTGCTAGCTCCAAAGTCAAACTTGCTTTTATTCTAGCCCAAAAGCAAAGACGAAGACAAACTTTGGACAATTCAATGGCAGCAGAGAGACATAGACAATGGAGGGATTCGAAGATATTTAGAAACCATAAATGGACAAGTAAATATGAATAGCAGTTTGTAACTTATTGGTGTTATGTCCACATGTTTTCAAGCTCAATCAATAGATTTTTATTTTGTGGAACAAGTGACTCTTGGTGTTATGCCTATATGTTTTGAGACTCCATCAAAAGTATTTCTTTTGTGAAACATGTGATCTATATTAAACAAGCATCAATACATCCATGAGCTACACACAAAAAATTCAATCAATACTACTTAATTATGCTATACACACTATTGATCCTTACCAATAAGGTACTGAGTGTATACTGATGAGTGTCAAACGCTTTTAGAAGCTACTAAGTGTGTACTGAAGTGTCAAACGCTTTTAGAAGCTACTGAGTGTGGGAAGAGTATTGAAGTGTCGTACGGTGATGGGACAAATGCAAAAGGGAAAGTTAGAGGATCAAAGACTTTGTACAAATCAGTTCAACTTCAAAATAATGTTTGTGCTATATTTCTAAATCCTATTACTCCCAGGGCCTACCAATCGGAACTCTCTTTTTGATCTTGATTGGACTCTTTTTCCTGGAGAGTGATATCTAATTCTTGCTCTGCCATTTCTGTTGCCACAGGAATATCCTCTTTTTCCTCTGCTTCAAATATGTCTTGTTCTTCAGCCTCCTACCCTTGCTCTTCTAGAGAGTACTGACTAAAGACAATGTACATAAGGAATGCCATGGTTTCCTCAAGCACTCTACACTTTCTGGTGTGCAAGCTACAGTTGAATTTATATTTCTCAGGCAGGCTGTCAAATCTTCTATTCACATGGTACCTCAGCCTGTCTCAATGGAGAGAATATGATTTATATGCACAAAAACCTTTTCACCTTCCACAATTCTTCCTGCCTCTGTCAGTTGTTTGAAGGTATCCCAATGATCTGAAAGAAAATCTCTGTGATGCTCCAATACAGAGCTCATAGTGAACTCCCTGTTTGAAAATACTGTGGTATATGTGGAAGTTCCTCTGAGCCTTGCATTTGTGAAGAAAGTCAAATAGGAGCAAATCTGGAGATTTGTGCTCTTCTGATTCCTTTTGTTTTGAGAGGGAAGACTCAGCTTTCTGCTCCAGTCTCTTCCTTTTACCTGAACCAAAATTTATATATCATGAATTCTATATGCTGACATATGTAATCAGGGAATGTATAGGATATCACCAAACAACTCCCTTCATGAGCACACATGACTCACCTGGTGATTGCTGTGGTCTAAGTATAGCAGCAGAAAAGTCCAACTTTCTCTTGAAAGGAGGGGCCTGAGAATCAACTGTTCCAAAGCAAAAACTTTTCTCATCATCAAGGAAGAAATCCCCAGGGCCAAAGAAAGCAAAACAATGAGGAAGAAGTGAAAACCAAAAGGGACATAGGAATTTGCAAGAAAACGCGATGTAGGGCCATTTGGAAAATGTCAAGTACTCTCCTCGCATTTTGTTGTGCAAATTTTCCATTTCTATTGCTATCCATCTCCAATCAAAAGCTAGGATCACCTCAAAGATTCCTGGACAGTAGATGATACTAGGAAGAATTCCCTAGGGCCAAAGAAAGCAAAACAATGAGGAAGAAATGAAAACCAAAAGAAATATAGGAATTTGCACGAAAACGCGATATAGGGCTATTTGGAAAATTTTAAGCACTCTCCTCGCATTTTGTTGCAAACTTCTAGGTTCTATTGATATCCATCTCCAATCAAATAGATAGCTTCCAGGTCAGTAAGACTCTCTATATCCTTATCTTCTTGTTTAATAGTATAACACACATACTTTTGGGATGTGATGTAGCTTAGATATTAGGATAAATACCACAAGCAGGAAGACTTTTGTATTGGACTGGTTGAAATGACTGAAGGCATGTTCCAGCAGGCTGCCTCATGAATTTGCAGGAAAACGCGAGGAGAAAGCTTTCGGAATTTCAAACAGCCGAAATCGCGTTTTGTTGCAAATATAAAACTAGGATGTAGAAATTTGGGATATGGGATGTGGTGGATGGGAATTGCCCAGATATCTGGACATCAAGAATTCTATGGATGGAAGAAATATATATCAAAAAACATTGAAAAGGATATAGAACTCTGACCTTTCTTTTCCTTTTCCATGCTGTTGGAGTTGCACTGGTGAATCTTCTGCTCTCTCCCAAACTTGAGCTACAGCCTAGGTAACCTGGAGATCTGGCAGTGGTAGTAGTCTTCAGGCAGGTTGCAGTCTGGATGGAGTGTGTTGGGTAGGAAGGGATCAGAGAGGGAAGGAAAAGGATGATGGGAGGGTGCTGGCAAGGATGAAAGTTCGGGGAGGGAACAGTGGTTATGGAACTGATTATGAAATCATGATTGGCACAAGTTCCAAGGCAAAAAGTGTCCCATTCACAGTGCCAAGTTTCAAACTCCAAGAGATTTGGGTCCCATCCACACGTGTGAAAAAACGGCTCCATCATTTAGTAGCTGCCTTTTTTGTATTTTGCACTAATCTTTTTTCTCTTGTTTAATCTCTCCTGTCTTGGCCCTCCCCTCTCAGCTCTCTTGCCTCCCTACCTCCCTACTCTGCACCATCAGCATCCTGACCAGCAGCACAGGTTCATCCCTAGCATAGGGTACTCATCAACAGCACAGCACACCCACAGATAGCTTCCAGGTCAGTAAGACTCTCTATATCCTTATCTTCTTGTTTAATAGTATAACACATACTTTTGGGATGTGATGTAGCTTAGATATTAGAATAAATACCACAAACAGAAAGACTTTTGAATTGGGATGGTTGAAATGACTGAAGGCATGTTCCAGCAGGCTGTCTCGTAAATTTGCAGGAAAATGCGAGGAGAAGGGTTTAGGAATTTCAAACAGTTGAAATCGCGTTTTGTTGCAAATTTACTTTTCGGGCCTTTTTTGGCCGTTTTCGGACCTCCGGATGTCCGATTCCAGCGTTTCAAGTGCCGTTTTTGGGGTTTTGGGCCGTTCCGAACGCGTTTGCAGTGTCAGAATCACCAAATTCTGCACAAAAAATAAATTTTTTAAAGATTCAAATTGGATCACCTTATTAGTGTGACACGCTTCTATGAACATACAGTACTATTTATTTTTCTTATTTTCATCTTCTTTTGTTGAATTTTCAACGTAACGTTGGCCCACTCCTGATTGGTTGAGAGCCTATTTTCTCTCTCTTCTAAAATGCCCCAAAATGAGCTTCTTTTTTTCCTAATGTATTGTATTTAGTTGTAAAGATAGAGAAATCACTGTAGGAATGTACCAACATGTTACTTCAAGTATTTGCAGGAAAACGCGAGAGTGAGCTATTAGGAATTTCAAACTATCGAAATCGCGTTTTGTTGCAAATTTATAAATGTTGCTTCATCCACCCCTGTCATTGCCTTTTTGTATTATTCCATGTTCTCCATGGCTGTAATCTTTTTCCATTGCTTTGTGTGCAGCTTGTCAGAGTGATGGCTAGAACCAAGTCAACTGCAAGGAGTGCTGGCAAGGGGCCAGGGCTTGCAGCAACAGCAGCTGGGGCAGGTATCAAGGAATTTAGTGTGCCTCCAATAGAAAAATATACAATTAGGCCTGTGTTGCGGAAGATCATTTGGATAGTCTCGCAAGACAAGTTCTTTATGCATGTACACATGCTTAATCAAAACTTCTTTCACCGATATCTTCCCTCTGGTGATTTTAAAATCTCGTACTCTTCCCTTCCATGACGCCAAGAAAATGTTTTTTGTCTGGGGTCTCTTTCTTTTGCTAGGTTGCGTGAGCACCCATGCTCCTTTCGAAACACTAAACCTTTCCCAAGTTCCTTCCGTTTTGACTGTACTTGAATTCTCTACTGAAGAAATAGAAGAAGCAGGTCGACGGGGTAATGATGTGTGGTATAATTCTGCCTTCATAGCATTATCATCCACAGAGCGTCTTCCACAAGAACGGCCATAGTTTTTATTCACCATGGAGACCTTGTGAATCTGTAACAACAGCAAAGTAATGTAAACAAGATAACAAAGTGAAGTTTCAAGAAAGAGAAAGTGGGCAGACAGACAGTTGACAAGAAACATCTTACTCTAAGCCAAACAGGATCGAGGGAGCAGTTTTGAAAAAGAAGAGGCTGCTGCACAATGAGGCAGTGGTGTAGAATGGTAGACCTTTCGAAGGAAAGGCAGCACAACATTTCAAAGTTCAAAGGAAGGTGGAAGCGGGAAGGCCCTTGTCAGAGAAAATGTCAGACTAGATTCTATCTTCATGTCCAAAGATCTTGTGAGAATAAAAAACCAATCTCCACATTAATGTAGCACGCTTATACCTACATAAAGTATTGTTTCTTTTATCTATTTTCTCTTACTTTTGTGAATTTCCAACGTTACGTTGGTCCTCTGTTGATTGGTTGAGAGCTTATTTTTCCAAACCGTAAAAGGCCCCAAAATGAGCTCCCTTTTTTCCTAATGGGATGGTGACCTACACCCATGCCTACTTCATGCCTTGAGTATTGCCCTAGGATGGTGACCCACACCTATGTTGTCACTCCATACTTCTTGTAAAATATTAAGATCATATTTTCTTTGTAAGGATTCTAAGTTATCCTAACCTTGACTTCTTCTCTTTGCAAAAGAATGATAAAAAATTTAATTTATAACACTCTTCAAAACCCACAAAGTTTTTTTGCAGATCCCTAGGCTTTTACAACTTCAATAATCACCTTCTTACACTCCAAATAATTTCTTAGAACCTTGGTAAAGCTAACCTATAACCAATAAGATATGAACAGGTTTTAACCTATAAAAATTTGCCCAATGCTTGTTTTAATTGTAATAAACAAGGCCACATGATCAGGGATTGCCCCGACCTATACCAACCCACAGATATCGATAAGGCTCCCGGCAAGGATGAGGCCTTTGTGGTTCCCCAAAAAAAACATGTGTCAAAGTTCAAAAATAACAAAACAAATTGGCATATTCCTGCCAATAGGTTTGCCCCCCTCTTGGCAGATGTCCAAGATGGTCTAGTTAATCATATCCAAGCCAAGGAGACCCCAAAGGCAGCCCTGTTTAGGGAAGAACAACTTTCTCGTGGAAGGATTGCCCACAAGCTTTAGTCTTATTCAGCCAAGAACTAGACTCCCCTATGGATTCAGATGATGACTTCATAGATAAAACTCAACACACGGATAATGTGTTCAAATCTCAGTTGGAAGTTGAAGATGTAGCAATGATGAAAAGAATGTCCCTCTCCCCATCTAAACATCCCGAGGAGGGAGGGTTCTCTCCCCTTCCTTTGGGTGCCAAAATGAAGAGGAAAAAGGAAAAGGTTCAGGAGGCATTGAGAACCTCCATGTCCTCTGGGAAGCCCTCCAAAGCTAGCAAAAAATGAACCATATAAACCTACTCTCTTTCAATTGTAAGGGGCTCACTAACCTTGATAAGCCTATTTCCAATGATCACTTACAGATTGGCCTTTCTTGTTTCAAAGCAGGGATGAAGGTGTGGGCAGACCTATGCGACTCATCTGGTATGTTAAACAGTGTTCAAATAAGTAACAAGTTCTCTTTACAGCGGGGGTGGTGTTGAGCTTATTATGCAAAGATGTAATGAATTGAAGGTTGTCATTCCTCATGAGAGTAAATGTGATTACAAAGAGTTTTCTAAAGATCTTAGATGGGGTTCTTCAACGAACCTTGCCAAGCTTCCAAACCCACATAGTGCAGTCAACTTGGATCTCAAACTCAACAAAAGATGGTCTCTGAGCTGGAATAAGCATCAATGGTCATTTCGCTTCAAAATAATTTGGGCCTTTGCCCAAGAAAGGAAGCATGCAATTCTGGCTTGGCTGGTGGTCCACAAAGCAATCTGGACGCAAGAGAGGGCTCGGAAGTTGGGTCACGAGAATGGTATATGCCCTCAGTGCAATGCAAATCTGGAGACTGTCCCTCATCTCTTTTACTCCTGTCCAGACACTAAACAGTTCCTGAGAGTGCTTAATGATGCCTTTGGGAAGATTAGAAGCTTCCCGCTCAGCTGGAAAGAAGTGCTTTTAGGGGAATGTCTTCAGCTTGACCCCTTAACTTGGCAGTCTGTCAAATGTCTCCTGTTGTGGAATGTCTGGAAACAAAGGAATGAAGCCCTCTATGAAATAAAAACTAATCACAATTTCTTTCTTTTTCTTGACAGTATTCTCAAGTTGGCCAAGCAAATTCAACCAAGTGACGAACGATCAGAAGCTGGTCGCTCGCAGGTTCTTCCATGGAGGAAGTGGAGGAAAGTGCTGAGTTCTTCTTTCTCCAAAACTAGGGAAAGCATGTGTCAAGGCTTGGAGAAGGAATGCCACAGAAGGCTTCATTATGCGGTTCATCGTGTTTAGTCCACTGAGGCTTTTGGAGGGGTTCATTACACCTTTTCAGTCATGTTCATTGCATCGTATACAGGTGTTTTTGGAGGGGTACAGTACTAATTTTCAGTCATGTTCAGGTCAGTGGATTTTTTGCCATCTGTCTCTGTTTGTTCAGTTCGAAGTGCTTTTGGTTTTGTAGCTAAAGCATTTGTTTAGCTGTCTTCAGGGTCCCCCCATGGACCTTCCTCATGGGGCACTGTAATTTTACCCTTTTTTAATATATTTTCCTGTTTTTACGAAAAAAAATCTAGTTATTGCATTACATTTACAATTTGCATTTAGAATACTCTTGATGCTTGAATGGTCAGTTGAGTTAATGCACTTAATGCTTGAATAGTGCAATTAAAATCTAGTTATTGCATTACATTTATAATTTGCATTTAGAATATTCTTGATGCTTGAATTGTGATTTGAGTTAATGCAATTAACATCTAGTTATTGCATTATATTTACAATTTGCATTTTGTTTCATTTCATTTGCAAGAAACTTTATCGCGGTAACTCAACATTGCTTCCTTTTTGGGTTCCTTGCAGTAGAGACTCCCTTAAGCTTGGTCAACAGATCCTCCCCCTTAAGCTTTTGGCATAGTAATCAAAAGGTAGGGAGGCATTTTGCTCCCTTTTTTCATGTCATGGCAATGGAAAGCATGTTAGGTCTTTAATGTGTTTAAGGTTTTCCTTGGTGTGTATGGCCTTGCCTACAGGGAAAGGGTGCAAAGGAAAGGTGGATTTTAATACTCTAACCCTTGGCAATGCAATCAATGCATATATAAAAAATCCCTAGAAGCCTTAAGGGGCAAACACGACATCACAGTTGCTCCTACAACCTACTAGGGATTTTTTTTTAAAGATTTGGGTTTTGTGCAAGCTTACAAGTGCTTTAACCTTAATGTTTGAAGGTTCATGTCAAGAGGGTGAAGCTAAGAGGAAGGATGTTGAGATGGAGAAGCTAAGGGGAAGAGTGGAGAAAGGCACCATGGGTGAGGGGATCCTCTGGCACCCCTGGATCAGGAAAATCACGATCAAGAGGAAACACATGCTCATCCCTGATTGAGAACATAATCATCTGAAATATGAGCACAATGAATTTGGATCTCACACAAAGATGGAATAATCTAGAGCAGCACCATGGGTGAGGGGAGTCAAGTGTGTAGGTCTATAGATCTTTACATAGTGTGAGGGAGCTCTGCGAGAAGCAGAAGCAAGCACTTATGCACAAATGCGACATTTGCAGCCTACTGGGGCTTTTTTAAAGCGTTGCATATTGTCCAATCCCAATAGGTTTTAAGCTTTGACCCTTCATGTATTACTTTGACCAATCCCAATAGGTTTTAAGCTTTGACCCTAAGAAAGTCGATGTTGAGACACACAAAGCATATGATGATGTCCAATCTCAATGGGTGCTCTCCAATATACAAGCCAAGCATTAAAAATAAGCCCCAATAGGATGCAGGGGAAATCACGACATCACATTTACCTCTGTAGCCTATTGGGGTTTTTTTCTTTTGCTTTGCTTGTCATGCAGCATGCACCCCATGCTCTGCTAGTTCACCTATCATGTTTTGCTAGAGGGGACGTCTTCTACCATAATAGGGGCATTGAAGACATGATAAATGCCATCAATTGCTCAAATTTGGCTCACGAATTGGCTAAATGTGGCTCACCAATCGCCTAAATTTTCTTGTTATGCCTGTTTTTCTTGCCTTGTTTATTTAGGAAATACCTTTGAGGAAAGGTAGCCTAGTTTTGTGTTTTATGAGATAGATATAGGTGGTAGGACATAAGCCTGAAAAAACAATGGTAGTGTCTACTCCGAGAAGATGATTCAGGCATAAATAGGACCCTTCACCAAGCCAAGCTTTTATGGTGGTGGAGGTACCTTGGAGGAGATTGATGAAACCCTGGCTATGGAGGAGGTGCACACTACTCAGGTGTGCGTGAGAAGAATTTTCTTGCACTTGCCATTGATTTTCAAGGAGTTGGTTTTGTTTTGTGTTTTATGAGATGGATATAGGTGGTAGGACACAAGCCCTGAAAACAATGGTAGTGTCTACTCCGAGAAGAAGAGTTGGGCATAAAAAGGACCATCCACCAAGCCAAGCTTCCGTGGTGATGGAGGTACCTTAGAGGAGACTGGTGAAACCCTAGCTATGGAGGATGTGCACACTACTCATCTTGATAACTTGGTTGATGTTGTGGGGATAGTTGTGTTCCTGCCACTGCATGTGAATGTTAGGGGAAGTGAGGATGTGGATAGTGGGGATCATGAGGTTAGTGATCTAGAATTCCAATTAGCAAGTGGAGGTGATGTCATTAAAAAGTGCAAGATTATGGAGTTCGATCAGTGTCCTAGGGGTTCTTTTGTGCAGATTAATGAGTAAGAGGGTTTAGGAGTTATGTTTTAGCCCTCAAGTCTGTATTTCAACATGAGGGATACATGGTGGAAAAGGGAGCATTTTTTGCATCAGTTTGTACACGTAAGGGAGAGGAGATTCTTGTGGATAATGTTATGAGGGGATCTTGATATCATTTATGGCGAGAGATTGATTGGGGAATTTGAGATATAATTAACAAGGAGGCCAAATCTTGACTTCTTATCCAATAGAATGTCATATATTTGGGAAGGAAACCAAAAGGCAATGGCATGAATGTCCTTGATTGAGGAGATGTACATTGAGAGAAAGTGGAGGCAGGGTGCACAATCTATAACCGTAGAAAGACGAGCGAGATAGCTCTATTAGCAAGCTTGCAAAAAATGAATGCATGAGTATACACTGCCGTAATAAAAATTTAATGTTTAGTACGTTTATGGTTGAATGGACTAATATTTATAAGGATTTTTTATTAAGGCTAAATGAGCATGCAGTTATCGAGCCAATCTTGAGAGATATACGAGATATACTCATAAATGCAAACAACATTTGTGAGTGTGGTGACACTGAGACATATATGAGTACTCTCACTGTAAAAGAGTACAAGATTATTGAGCACATAAGGGCAAGGGAGCTAAAAGGCATAAGGCCTTGGTATCCTTTGACACGAGCATACTTGGCTAAGCTTGTGTTTCACGTTATGCAAAGCTTATCATTGACTATTTTATAGTTTGAAAATCAAAATATCACGTTTATGGCTAGCACCCTAATGTTTTATTCTATTACATTTTGCTTGAAATTAGGTTGAATATAATGCCGAATTGAAGAGGATCATTGAAATAGTGAGAAGTAAAGTACCCATCCAAGAAAGACGTGTTGCTGAAAAGCAAGCTAAAGATGAAATCCAAAGAAGAATATCGATCATATGGGAAATGTATTCTTGAATTGTGTGAATTCTATGTTATACTTGGTGTTGACTAGTATGGCAATATTGTTATGACTAGTAATTTGTAAGATACTTATAGTCATTCTGTTTTAGATCTTAAATTGTATTGATCCTCAGCTTGGAGATGTTTGGAAGAAAATATTGTTTGTGTTGCACTATGATGACAAAGACTCCATAGCAATCCTTGAAAAGTTGAAGTGCATTGCCTTGTCACCTCTTCGAACAGAGAGGAGGGTCTTCCTATAATCCCATGATGCAGAACATATACCACATGCTCAAGCAAGATGTGGAATACTGAGGGGGATTGGTCCCGAACCAACCTCGCATGCCACATGCTAACTTCATGGTGTATCCTGAACCATCCATACCTTTCTACCCCAATACTGGCATCTTCACCACCGACTTGGGTGAGGATGGGCTCACCATTAGGAAAAGGGGAGTAGAGTATGCTAACCACTTCGTAGGTTAACATGGTTTCATCTGCCCGACCTTCTATAAGGCACTTTGCCATCTTATAGTGCTAGAATGAGAACTTATCTTTTTTAAGACACGTCGAAATATACAAAGGCAGGCTTACATGAGTGTAATGTCAAGTAAGAAAAGGAGGAGCATGGTGTTACTTGTTGAAATGTCAAGCTCGTATACAGCTGGAGGATAGCACATGGTTGCTGACAGAGTGACAGTATGGTAGATGGATATCGTGTGGTGTGTTTATGACCGCGTCCAGCTGGTCATGTGTGGTGTGGACATTACATTAGGTTTACTTTGTAGTGTGGACATAACACTATGTTGTGTTCTCTTTTGTGTGTGTGAGAGAGATGTGTTCTCTCCTTCTTTATGATTGATGGATATGGATTAGGGTTTGCTTCTCTTGTGTGTGCTCCCTCCTGCTTCTGTTTTTTGTCATGGTATCAGAGCCTAGAGCTCATTAGTTGTATTGTGAGAGTGAGTGAGAGAAGAGGGAAGAAGAAGAAGAAGCTGTGAAGATTTCCATTGAAGATGTGGAGCAAAAGAAAGCTGTGGAGCTCACCTCGGTTACAGATCTGAAGCTTGGCCTAACTGGTAAGAGTAGCGAAACTCCCTTGAGCGGATTGCAGGTGCCAAAGAGCAGGTTCAGTGAAGATTGAAGTGCATAAAGCAAGCAGAAAATTTCTGGTTTTGAAGCTTTCATGGAAAGCTTGTGAAGGAATGTATTTTGTCAAATGTATTGGGGCAAATACAAAGGAAACATAGAGGTTCCCATGTATTGTGAAAGGACACATGTATAAGCAACACTGGAGCAAACCATTGCATGAAACATTGATGTATTTCAGGAGATTTGTGAAAGAAAAATTCTGGTTTTTTTGACTCTTCCAAAACAGAGAATTTATGCCCCGTGGAGGATCAAATGCGGCAATACTACTCAAAATTGGAGCTTGCCCTTCATACCCATGATGCATTAGGTCATAACTAAGGATCCTATCAACTCAATGGTGATAACCCCCTCTCTTATAGAGCCTCAGGAGCAGGCGGCGCATTCTGGAGAAGAATTCTGGACAGTTTCAATAGATATCATGCCATTCACTCATTACTACACCATTTGATGCCATTCAAAGCTTGGGGAGTTGAGCAAAGGCATTGCTAAGGCATTGTGAAGCTTGGTTGCAGCTCATTTGATGTATTTGGAGCTCACTGAAGTCATGCATTAATCCTTGTCTATATCAAATTGGCCTAATTCCTTTGGTACAAGTAGAGTCCCATGAGTTGCTAAACTTTTGATTCAAAAATTTTTGAATTTGGATCATATTTGAAGGAGATAGAGCACTTTTAGTGAGAGGTGGTACCTGACATATGCAGAAAAAGGCAAACCAGGGAGCTACAAAACTTGGTGGTTCTCACTCAACTTGAAGAATTTGATCAAACCCTTCTAGGATATGTTGGAGCAATGTGTTATGAAGCCAATGATTGCATAAACATCAAATTTGAACAAGATTTGAAGGAATTAGAGCAAGATCTTTGACTGGTTCTCTGGCGAGAAAAAAAACCAGAAAATTTTTTGTGAAGAAGTATCATTTGTTTTTAACCTTGATCAAGTATACATTGTTGATGAAGCATTGTGGGATCTAAAAGCAGATATATTACAATCATTTGATGTGATTTGGAGAGATTTGGAGCATTACACGTACTTTATACATTGTGATCAAAGGGGTGCATCTACTACCTTGCAAACATGGGAGATGGTCCGATACAAATTGTTGGAGAGAAGCTTGACAGAACTAACTTTCAAGTGTGGAAGTTTCGAATGAAGAGTTTTTTGAAAGGCAAAGGTTTATGGAGTCTCGTGTCGGATGAAGACCCGGAGCCATTCCTACCTCCTCAACCAAATAATGCTCAGTTGGTGGCTCACAAGCAATGGGTAGAGCGGTCTTCGAAAGTGTTGCATTATTTTTCAATATGTGTAACAGATGCCTTGCTTATTCACATCCAAGATGCAGATACACCGAAAGAAGCATGGGATATATTGTGCCGAATGTATGAGACAGACACTGGTGCAAGAAAGATTCAAAGAAAGCAACAGATTCACAGTGTAACACGAAGGAATAGGAGTATACATGAGTATGTTCAGGAAATCAAGGGTTATGCAGATTCCTTGTCATCAATCCATGCCCCAATGGATGATGATGATTTGGTTGCCCTCACATTGCGTGGTTTAGGCAAAGAATACAAATCTTTTGACACTTCCATCTCAGTAAGGTTGGGAAGAATGCCAGACTTTAATGAGCTTGTGTCATTGCTCATTGTGGAAGAATTAAAGCTTGGACTTGGTGGTATGAATATTACAGGTGGTGCATCCTCATCCAGTAATGATGAGCACGCAAGGAATCAGGCTTTTTACTCATCTAGAGGCTCTCGAGGCAGGGGGAGATTTGCCCCTCGAGGCCGTGGAGGACGTGGTTGGAATGACAGGTCTACTCAACCACAATCAAATCAGAATTTTCAGAATTCATAGTCATCATTTGGACCACGTGGAGGTCGTGGATTTCAATCCCATAGGGGGAGAGTTGTAACAGGTGCTCATGGTAGAGGACGATGGCAAGGTCCTCAACAAAATTTGAATGGGATTGAATGTCACTATTGTGGCAAACTTGGACATATGGCAAAAGATTGTTACAAAAAGGAGAATGATGTCAGGAATGGAAGACCACAACATGGAAATTATGCATCTACTAGTAACAATGATGGGAGTTCAAATCATCTTTTTGCAATGAAGCACATTATGGGGACAATGGATTCTCAGAATGCTGGAGATGAGTCATGGTATATGGATTCGGGTGTCTCAAACCACATGACATGTCATGGTGAGTGGTTTGAGAAGATGCAACCATTGGATACAAATGGTTATGTGATCACAGGAGATGATACTCAGCATCTTATAACACATGTTGGCAGTGTGCCTTTGAGGATGCATGATGGAAATGTGAAGAATATGTCAGAGGTGCTATATGTACCATCCATTACAAAGAATTTGGCATCAGTAGGCCAAATGGTTGAGCAGGGACTACAAGTAAGATTCAATGAGAATGGCTGTTTTATGGAAGACTTTAAGCATGGCTGTAGATTGATTGCCAAGGGCAAGAAGGAAGGAAGGTTGTTCAAATTGGATGCAGGCATACCAGAATTGAGCTCAGCCATGTTTTCAAAGAGCAATGGGATTGTGCAGGATATTGATATGTGGCACAAGAGGATTGGACATGTCAATATACAGAGATTATAGAATATGCAAACAAGAGGCATTGTCAGTGGATTGCCTAGATTCAAATATGATGGACATATGCATGTTTGTGAAGCCTGTCAGTTTGAAAAGCAGGCAAGGTTGAGGTTTCCTAGAGAAGGAAATATGAGTAACAGGCCACTTGAGATAGTACACAGTGATGTATGGGACCCTGCACAAAACCCATCTATCAAAGGCAGTCTATACTATGTGACATTCATAGATGATTTCAGCAGGATGACATGGATATACTTTCTGAGAGAGAAGAGTGAAGTGTTGGAAAAGTTCATGGATTTCAAAGCTCTTGTAGAAAAGCAATATGGCTGTTGGATTAAATGTTTGAGAACAGATGGAGGTGGTGAATACACCTCAAAAGCTTTTGAGCATTTCTTAAGGAAGCATGGAATAAGAAGACAGTTGACTTGCAGGTATGCACCTCAGCAGAATGGTGTGGCTGAGAGAAAGAATAGAGTCATATGTGAAGTGGCAAGGGCAATGCTCAATGAAAAGAGGATGCCAGATTACTATTGGACAGAAGCATGTGCTACTGCAGTGTATATCCTGAACAAAACACCTACAGCAGCCATTCATGGAAGCACGCCAGAGATGCGGCTTACAGGTTACAGGCCAGACATTGGACATCTCAAAGTCTTTGGATGCGTAGCTTATGTACATGTGCCTGATGAAAGAAGAAGGAAGTTGGATCCTAAGGCAGAGAAATGTGTATTTGTTGGATATGCACAGGATCGAAAGGCATACAAATGTTATAACCCTCAAACTAGACAAGTGGTCATCTCACGAGATGTGGTGTTTAATGAGCTTGCTAGTTGGTACAAAGCAAAAGATGAGGGTCATTGAGTCACTTGAGGCAGATGTGCCTGTGAACTTGCCACAAGCAAGTTCTAGTTCTACTACTATGTCTGGCCCAGCAGCAAAAGCTGAGAGTAGCAGTGTACGTCCATGGTCAGGACGTTTGAGGCATGAGAGTGTGAGCACTGGGAGTAGTGCTATGGATAAAGGCAAGAAGAAAGTTGAAGGAATTGGAATCACAGGTTATGAGTCATCTAGTTCTGAGAGTTTGGATGAGGAGCTTGGCATACCTGTTTTACGCACACCTGGTGCTAGGCAGGACAGATATGTGCCCCCACATGCTAGAGTTACAGGTGTACAGAGTGACCCGCATGCATTGCGGAGATCCCAGAGAGTCAGATATCCAGTTGAAAGATTGACATATCGAGATTTTGCTATGCACTATGCATACATGACATCTATGGTGAAGCATGTGGAACCTAATGCTATAGAGAGGCTATTGGAGAGCATGTATGGGAGAAAGCCATGGATGAAGAGATGGATGCTTTGGACAAAAATAATATATGGGAATTGGCTGAGTTACCGCAAGGAAAGAATGCAATTGGTTGCAAATGGGTGTATAAGGTAAAGTGCAAGTCAGATGGCAGCCTAGAGAGACATAAAGCAAGGCTGGTCGCTAAAGGATATGCACAAACTTATGGTCTTGATTATGATGAAACTTTCAGCCCAGTGGCTAAGATGGCTACTGTGAGGTCTATCATTGCACTAGCAGCACAAAAAGGTTGGGCTTTACATCAAATGGATGTAAAAAATGCTTTCTTGAATGGTGAACTACAAGAAGAGGTGTACATGGAACAGCCAGAAGGATATGTACATCCAAAATATCCTACCTTTGTTTGCAGGTTAAAGAAAGCAATCTATGGTTTGAAGCACGCACCTCGTGCTTGGAGTGACAAGATCAGCAGATATCTTGTCAGTATTGGATTTGTGGTTGGAAATGCAGACTCTTCACTTTATGTGAAGAATGGACACATGATGGTATTGTGATGATAGTCATTTATGTTGATGATTTGATTATCACAGGTGATTGTGGGAAAGGCATTGATGAGGTTAAGGCCTCTTTATGCAAAGAGTTTGATATGAAAGACCTTGGTGATTTAAGGTTCTTTCTTGGCATTGAGGTGATAAGAACAAGCAAGGGTATATGGCTGGTGCAAAGGCAATATGCACTTGACATGCTGGCAAAGTATGGTATGACAGCATGCAAACTAATGTTGACACCATTAGAGCAAAATATGAAGCTTCGGGCTGATTTGGGTGATGAGCTTGATGATATCACCATGTACAGAAAAATGGTTGGTAGCCTTATCTACATGACCATTACGAGGCCAGATCTCAGCTATGCAGTTGGTTTGGTAAGTCAGTTTATGCAGAGTCCTCGTAAACCTCACTTGGATGCTGTGAGACGTATTCTGAGATACGTCAAAACTACCGTGCATTATGGTCTTTTCTATGAGGCAGGAAAAGACATGCATGTCTATGGATATACAGATGCAGATTGGGCCGGTAGTGCATATGACAGGAGGTCTACCAGTGGCTATGTTTTTAGCCTTGGTAGTAGAGCTGTGAGTTGAAGTAGTAAAAAGCAACCTACAGTTACTTTATCTACCACAGAGGCAAAGTATCGTGGAGCAGCCATAGCTGCATGTGAGGCTATGTGGTTGAAGAAGTTACTAGATGATGTCAGGTTACAGAGTGATATGAGAGTTGTCATTCATTGTGACAACATGAGTAGTATTCAGCTTGCTAGCAATCCAGTTTATCATGCCAGGACCAAACATATTGAGATCCACTATCATTTCATCAGAGAGAAAGTGCTAGATGGGCATGTTGATTTGACATATGTACAGACAGATGAGCAGGTTGCAGATATCTTTACCAAAGCACTTGGTAAGGATAAGTTCGAGTATTTCCGTACTAGATTGGGAGTCCTAGAGATGGACATGTCGAGCTTGAGGGGGAGTGTTGAAATGTCAAGCTCGTATACAGCTGGAGGATAGCACATGGGTGCTGACAGAGTGACAGTATGGTAGATGGATATCGTGTGGTGTGTTTATGACCGCATCCAGCTGGTCATGTGTGGTGTGGACATTACATTAGGTTTACTTTGTAGTGTGGACATAACACTATGTTGTGTTCTCTTTTGTGTGTGTGAGAGAGATGATGACTATGGCTTCTCTCCTTCTTTATGATTGATGGATATGGATTAGGGTTTGCTTCTCTTGTGTGTGCTCCCTCCTGCTTCTGTTTTTTATCATTACTCTTATATGTGAAATCTAGATGTGCCTACCCTAGACACACTATCTTGGTTTCTTCCAAAAGTAGAGTGTTGGAATGCTCTCTTCATGAAGCTTACTACACTATTGATGGAGTTAGTTGGAGAGGATGGGGCTAGTAGGATAATGGTCCGCCACTAAAATAGGAAGACCGCCAAGCCTCTGCCCAAATCGATGCTCTCTTGGCTCATTTTCATAGAATGTTACTCTTACTTGTAAAATCTGGATGTGCTTGCTCTGGACACTAGCGTGGTTTCTTCCAAAAGTAGTGTTAGAATGCTCAGTTCATGAAGCTTACTACACTATTGATGGACTTGATTGAAGAGGATGGGGCCACTAGCGTGAATGGTCCTCCAATAATAGGAAGACCACTAGGCCCTCCGCCGTGATTGATGCTCTCTTAGCTCCATTTTATAGACTCCTCGTTGAGATGGCTCAATGGATCTCTTTTATTTGTCTAAATTTACTCTTGAATTTTGTTGGATTGACAAGATATAAGGCTTGGTTGAAAGGAAAGTTCAAGTTATTGGATGTGCATCAAGGTTTTACTCTAATAAATTAGTTTTAAAAGCCAATATTGAGCAAAATCTCAAAGAAATATCATGCAGCTTTAATTTTGATCAAATCACATAGTGAAAAATATTAAATTATGACAAATAAGAACTTTATGTGAGGCTTGGGAAAAGTCAGATTTTTATCCACGGCCCTTCAGGCTTGGAGGTAGACGGCCCATGCAAAATATATTGCATCTATATGGGGATGGAGTGTGAGTGTGAGGCTTAGGAAAATTGGGATTTCTATCTAGGAACCTTGGGGCTTGGGAGGTAGACTGGCCCTCGCCGAACATATTGCGATCTATATGGGGATGAGTAACGACCTACCTTTACTACCAAGGAGTCTTTATGCCCTATGGAGGCTGTCAAACACCTCAAACTTACAAAGCTATAAAACTTCGGCACAACCACAATCCCGAGTTCCATACTGGCACCATACAATGCCACCAATGCATTTTGTTTGGCATTTCAAGCAGCAATAAACAATGTTTCATGTGAAATTACCCAACAAAAAAAATTGGCAAACATACAAAGATAGGCACATGCAATATGAGTCCCTCACAAACATAAAGTCATTGTACATAGGGTTATCAACTTCTTCAACTTTCAAAGTCAACGACCAATAAAAGGCAAAACACGATTGAATATACCTTGTCCAACCATCCCAGGACATCAAGGACAAACATCAGTGAACGTGTTAAGACCTTCAAGACAAAGGCAAGCTATTTGTCAACCCTTGAATTCCATGCTCACATTTTCTCAAGTCAGCCCCTAAAGAGCTCACCCTGCCTACATTAGTGTATTTTGGATACAAAAACTTCAGAGATCCAAATGCCTTTGGTTAACATTGACAAGCACAAGAAAAATCTGCATTGGCCGAACAATAAAGGCATGAACAATAATGGTGTTGACATGATTCCACAGGTGGGTCATTTTGAGAAATCCAACAGAAAAGTCCTGACACTCAGTGACTGTGTACAACAGCACAGAAGAGCTCAGTAATCTGATATAGCCCAGGGCCAGACAATGTAGTGGCTCAATGGAAGAATCATGAAAAGGCATACAAAAGCCAACAAAACCCGATCCTGTCAAAAAGTTGCACCCATGCAGTATTGCATTGCTTACCATGGCATGACATCAATGTAGCATCATAGAATCATGACATTTTTGTGGAAAATGCCACTCCTTAGAAAGATCTTTATACGTTAAGGATACAGAGAGTCAGGTTGGTTTTTAAAAACCTTCGCACTGCAATAGCATTCTCATCTCAGAAAAGACTTCTAAAAGCATGACTGAATCGAAGAAAAAGCCGCTTGTGTCTCATACATCTCATGGTCATATATCCTATGCTACCCTCACACAAAACTTGGAATCTCCACTACTTGTGACAAGACTTCCGCTTAGATCGTTTCTTGGATGCATCCC
This sequence comes from Cibotium barometz, assembly GCF_041138505.1. Lineage (NCBI taxonomy): Eukaryota > Viridiplantae > Streptophyta > Polypodiopsida > Cyatheales > Cibotiaceae > Cibotium > Cibotium barometz. Next base: position 47,702,678 of record NC_141078.1, on the reverse strand, counting down.
CAGCATCATGCGAGTCCAGGACTACACTTACCACCTGTGACTTCAGAATGCTCTCCACTACAGATGCACCGAAGTGTGAGAGGCATAGGTTGTAGGCAGGCTTGCCAATGAGTTTCTTCACAGGCTTCTCTGGAAGCTCTCGGGAAACCACCTTCAAGAGAGAGAGACAGAAGCGGCGAGCTTCGGACTTCCTTGGCCCCTTGCTAGGAGGCTTCTCAATCACATTCACAAGCACCCCACTCAAAGCAGGCAAATGTTGCATCAAACACTCTCTGAATTGCCCACTCTCCTCCTTGCCGGAGTTGAAGTGAAGAATCGAGTTCACCAAAAGCAAGGCTTCATGCTGCAGGTATTCGGATCGTGAGTTCACACACCTGTCTAAAAGCAATCCAAGGCTAGCCATACCGAGGCCCAGAAACCGCATAAAAAGCTCACGGAAGAAGGGTGCCTTCAGGTGGCTCTTCTTCTGAGAGAAGAAATCATTCATGGCATCCTGAACGATTCCCTTAAGATTCTCCCTCTCATCACCCTCTCGCAGTGGTTGGCCATGCAAGACTTTCACAAGCCAAAGACTGCACGATTGTGCCACTTCTCTAACCTTCTTGACTTTTGATCTGGATGCCAGCTTCACACATTGTTGAAGGAAACCTTCAACAGATGCTTGATCCACCTCCTGCCCTTTTGGATACTGCTTTGATTTGCACAGCTTTGTTTGAAGGATAGAGCCAATTCGATCTGCAAGTTGTGCATTGCCACCTACTGAACAAGAGAAAACAAATGCTTGAAGCAGGTGAGGCAATGCAGTCAGGCACAAAGGACTACTGGATTTTTTTTGGAAGAAGTATTCCACAAGGGAAAGCACCCGGAACTTAAAATGCAGGAGCTGTGTCTGTGCATCCTTCCCTTCACCTTTATCACTCACTGCTCGTTTTTGTTTTAAGAGGTTTGCAAGATGTGTATCAATCCTGAACATGGCCTCATCATCCATATCAGAATCAGAACTGTCCTTGCTCGCCTCAGAGTCAAGGTCTACAGTGTTTTGCGACTGATTGCTCTCTCTCCCTTTGACATCATCCTCGGTATCAGAATCCCGTGTATGGAGTTCTTTGCCTCCAGGTTTTCCAGTATTATCATCTCTATTCTCATCATCATCATCCATGTCCTCATCACTATCTTCGACTTCCAATAATTGATCCTCATCACTATCGCCTACATCCAAAGGAGTTGTCATCATCCGCCTAGCAGATCTGAGTTGTTTTTTAACCACTCTTAGCAGGCTCAGCATGGACGATTCCGTCAAATCACCACAAAAGGACTTGAAAACCTGTTAACCCCCAAAAAAATGTTGTAAGGCACAGACTACTTCATACGCGTACTATTGTGTGCACCATGGTGCGAGTGCGTGCACATGCATGAGTGTGCGTGCATGCGTGCCCACCCGTGCATGTGCGTCTGTCTGTGCGTGTAGGCAGACAGCAGGTGGACTTAGCTTGTAAAAATGAACTTTAATGTTTCAATTCAAATGTAAAAATTTAGATATTTATTTAACTTTAGAGATTAGAATACAGACTAAGTTTTCCTATACAAATTACCACAGTATTTAAAATTTCCAGGACGATTGGCTTTAATTAAAGTAATGAGAAATAATTTATCACAATTAAGTGAATCAAAGGACCCCTCACCTGCTCTGCAGCAGCACGTATTGAAGCCGATGATTGGGCCAGAAGGGACAGCAAGATGTCAACCAGAACATCCATAAAGACAGGTGATTCTTCTTCTTCTTGATCATCACCTTCAGCATCCACCTCAATCAACTGCCCAAAGACCCTTTGACAGCATATAATAAGCTCTGCTGCAATCTCATTAACGTGAGCCGTAACAGATTGCAGCAGAAGTTGCATGAGCAAGGAACACATGGCTTGTATTTTCTGTGATTGCTCATTTTGAGCTTTCTGTACCTGCATTTAGTGTAAAAAGTTACCTTCAGCCTCTTATGGGATAATACATACATATTACACATACCCACACATGAATGCATATGCATATATACAGACCTACGTACATACATACAAGTTAATGAGCTCACCACAGCATAAAGTTGGGAGACACAAGATCGAAGAGCATTAATGGTGTCTTTATCATCTTCTGAAACAGGTTGTACCCGAGTGACCCTTGGAATTTTGTCAAGCATATCACACAGCTCCAGAAAGAAGAATCTCAAGTCTGCAGAGCCAGACATTTTCTGGACACTCTCACCTTTTCCAGCAGTGTTTTTATTGTCTTTTAGTGGAGATACTGTTGGTAACACATCCACCAACATGCTTTGAAGCCGAGCCAAGCAAATCTTTCTGGTATTTTCAGAGATATGCACCTCAGGGAACTTGACCTCTTCCTGTAGCTCTTGAACTGTAGACTTAGCTCCAGAAGAGCCAACAAAGAGTGCGTTCACAGTAAGGAACTTCAACACTTCTTTCTGTAACAAAACCCGAAGTCCCGGTTCAACCTGTATTTGCTTGACAAAGCTACAAATCTGGTCCACTACCCAATATCTTTGAAACTCACCTGATTTCACACCATCAGGTCCAAGCTTCTCTGTTTCTTTCTTATCATCTCCCTCAGGTCCATACTGATCAGTGCCATTACTCAAAAGCTGCAGTTCGGGAGCTGCAAAGGTTGCACTCTTTTCTCCATTGAACAACTCCACTAGCTTATCATACAGCAAGAAACAGCCCTCTTTAGACTTCAACATAGCCACGAGTTGCTTCACAGTTTGCGTCTTGGAAAGAATATCGAACTTTCCATGGCTGCCTTGTTGCAGAGAAAGGATGACTGCAACCAACCGGTGTTCATCTGCTTTGGCCCATTCACAGATAAATTCCAGACATCTTTGTGCAGACTTGTAGAGAAGGTTCCCTTTGTCTGCAAGTACATCAAGGAGACAGCGGACTAGTGTTCTGGACAAGACAAAGCAACCAGACCATGCAGATAATCTAGGAAGAACCAACTGAAGCAACTCCATGGACAAATATTTCCTCTCATGAGAAGATGTCAAGAGGGATTTATCAACCACGAGGGTCCAAAAGGACACAACCCGCTGGTCCACAGTTTCAACTGCTTCATTCCCTTCTATCTTTTGCCGCTTCTTCTTTTTCTTGGAGGGTGTCCGCAGTCCCTCAGCATCTGATTCCACAAACAGAAGCTCAATCAGGGTGCTCCAGACTGGGTGGACACGAGGATGGCAACTTGAAGAATCCTACAATGCAACAGAGAAGTAATCAGATTATGAAAGCATTTTTTTGTGAAAGCCAAAATAACTTAGGTCTGTGCTTTCTTCCCTTCTAGCCTTCTCCAACCACAAAGTCCTATAGAGATGAGAATAAAAATCTCTCTCTCTCTCTCTCTCTCTCTCTCTCTCTCTCTCTCTCTTTGCTGTCTCCCTTCGCAGCCATCGCTGTCCCATCACAGTCTCTGTCCTTCGCTATAGTGCCATCCCCCTCTTCGCCTCTGCCTCCCCTCAATTTCCGCTTCCACCCCTCCTCCTGTCCTCCGCACTCCTCCCCTGCACAGTCCGCCTGCCACTTCGCTGCCCCCAGCCCTCCCGTTTGTGAGTCTCTCTCTTTCTCTCTAGGGTTTTGCAGGTCATCATGTCTGCATCTTTAGGGTTTTCGCTGCTCAGGAGACTGCATTTTTAGGGTTTCGTCTAGTGTTTTCAGGGTTCCCTAAGTCATCATGGGTGTGTTTTAGGGTTTCGTAGGTCATCATGGCTGCGTTTTAGGGTTTCGGCTGCTGGCTTAGGGTTGTTCAGGTCAGTGAATTGCACTGAGTACACAACTCACAGTTCACACGGCAATCTTTTCAACCTGGGTACTCACCTGCACACACACATTGCCAAGAATGCTTGCTTTTCTTTAGTGCGCTCTCTCTCTCTCTCTCTCTCTCTCTCTGTGTGTGTGTGTGTGCGGAGCGAGGACTCACAGTGGACCTTGGGAAAACCAAGGTTATGGTCTTTCATACATCAGCAGCAGTCAGATGCCAGACTATCCTTACACTAGCCTGGGGACAGGTAGAGGTGGTGGGCTCATATGTATCACATTTACCAGCTCATCACGGAGATTCTCTATGGCACAGGAAGCCAGAGACAGAGCGACACGAGGGGATTGATATTGACAGATTACCACCCTTACAGTATGACCTAGCTGCACCACACAGACGCCTCTCAGACAGAGAGGAACAGAGTCATGAGACATGACATTTGGCAGGGCCACATTCAGGAGACTTGGCTATCTCCCAGCCAGCCACTCCCGACGAAGATGCTCTACTACAGAGACCACTTCTTGAGCACCTCCACAGAAGGCTTCATCCAACGACCACGATACTTGGAGGTCCACATATCACATGGAGCCAGCGTAGCCATTGGGCGACTAAGGGTCTCATCACACCAACTAGAGATCGAGACTGGGAGAGCAGCACGCATCCCTCAAGCAGAGCGCATTTGTAGATTATGCCAGACGGGGGTAGAGACAGAGGAGCATTTTGTTTGCCAGAGTGGTGCTTTGCAGGAGATCAGGGCATGCTATCCTGAGGTTTTTAGAGGGACCACATCACTTAGACAGATTTGGGAGAGATCGGACCAGAGACAACTAGGCAGACTACTACTAGCACTACAGAGACACAGGGAGATCTTACTTCAGACACCCGCACATCATAGCGGAGGAAGACAGTCCCAGTTGACTGACTTCTTCCAGAGATTGGCACCAGTAGCCCAGCCACACACATTGGGAGTGACATCTCAGCGAGCGGAGGAGATTTGAGCTAGGCGACGACCCAGACTAGCCGGCTACCAGACACCACGGCTACACCACAGAGAGATCGCGGCCATCCGGTCTCGACACCAACAGGAGGTCGAGGAGCAGCTGGCACATTTTCGCTCTGATCCAAGACGCATGTTCCAGACATTTACGGCATCCTCAGATCGGATGTATGACATATTGTACCCAGACTATGGGACTAGATGGAGTTAGGAGTAGATAACATATCATACTTGTATCACCCCTTCAGCATATAGAGATGCATTAGTAGCCCTAGTACTCCATCCACACCCTCTCGTTTGTACACCACCATTGAGTCCCCTATGGTCGTGTTGTCATACTTGTACATTTTATTCTCACTCCACATTTTCCTCTTGATGACTGGAGGAACATCATTGTACTACTTGTTTGTCTCAGAGGCCAATTTTGGCCTTTTGCAGACGTTAATATATCTTTCTTTCTTTCTCTCTCTCTCTCTCTCTGCGGGCGGCCGCACCAAAGGACAGGATATGCCAGGTCTGTCACACAGAGCCCGACACAGAGGATCATTACATATACCGATGCCCTGTATACTATGAGATTTGGGGTAGGTTCCACTGTCTCTTCCGAGCTAGGTTCGGACCACTTTCCAAGATAATGGACTTCCCGGATCAGAGCTGCCTGGGACTTTTTCTTCTAGAGCTCCGTAGACACAGGGAGTCCTTAGTGAGATCCAGATCAACTGTACTTGTCGGAGGACCAACACAGAGAGCTCTCACCGACTTCTTCCATACTAGCACTCCGAGGGCCGATCTACCCATCATACCCAGACCACGGGCTAGTGCAGGAGCTTGGCCGAGAGGTGTGACACTCGACAGAGCCAATGAGTTATGCAGAGCTCGATGCCCTAGACCCCATGGCCCTCGCCCACCGCCACGCCACCACAGAAGGATCCAGGCCGTCATCTCCCATCATTGCAGGACCTTCTCACGCCAGCTCAGTTTTACCACCTTGAGCACCATGTCACAGCGCCCCATGCGGGATGTATTAGGGTGATATGAGAGCTCTCTGCTCATGTACCTAGATCAGATTTTAAAGTTCTAGATTTTTGTTATCTTTCTTTATTACTATTTTGTACCCAAGATGATATACCTCATGGATATGATGTAACCTTTTGGACTCATAGGTCATGTTGGCCTTTTGAAGATGTTAATACAACTTTCTTTTCTCTCTCTCTCTCTCTCTCTCTCTCTCTCTCTCTCTCTCTCTCTCTCGGGGAAAACTCGCGGAACAACCCCGGAAGGCTGTACACGTGGTGAGCGTGGCGGGAAGTACTCCGCTGGATGGACCTACCTCGAAGCGGCACCGGACAGCAAGCAAAAGAGAGCAATAGAGGCATTGCGGGACATCTGTAAGAAACACGAAAAAACGACCTCAAGGGGGCCCAAAAGACCACACAAGACGCCACGGCAACGATGTGCACCGAGCTCGCCGAAAACCTCCACCGGAAAATTGTGGAGTGGAAAGAGGAAGTTTATGAGGAGATGCAAGCGCATTTTGCCTTGTGGAAAACGGATATTGAAGAGTGCTTGCATGAGCGCAACAAGGTCATTCCAGAGTTGTGGGACGAAGCGGCTGCTTGCAAGAAGGAGATCGAGCTACTCAAGGGGGAGGAAGGAGAAATCAAAGAGGCCATGCCCGCACACGTCACCAAGGAGCTTGAAGACATTAAAACACACGTAGCAAAGGAGATCCAAACATGGGCGGCAGTGGCCAAGAAGGCGCAAGAGGAGGTGCAAGCCACATCCGAGTGGATTGAGGTAGAGAAGAAGCGCAAGCCACCGACGAACAAGGAGCAGTTCGTCAATGCCGTCATGGAGGAGGAGAGGAAGAGGAAGATCTGCGCACTTCACGTGCGGGTGGTGGGATGGAAGGAGAAGGATAGCCCGTTGGAGGATGCCAAGGGCATTTGCGGGCGTATGGGAGTGGCCGACACCTCTATTATTGTCGGTGCATGGAGAGTAGGGAAAGACATTGCCAAGGAGCGGCCACTTATCCTCAAGTTCATGGACCTAGAGACACGGTGAGGGTTTCTCTCCAAGAGGAGAGCCTCAAGGGAGACAAAATCTACCTTGAGGACAATCTCACACCAGCCCAGGTAGCACATCGGAGGGAATGCATGCCACAGATTCTAGAGGCCCGCAAGGCGGGCACGTGAGCGGTTTACCGGGATGGTCGTGTGATCATCAGAGAGGCGCCCATGACGGGGCGCAGCCTATGAGACACACCTGAGATTTGCAGTGTGGAACTGCAATGGGGCGACGAGGACAGATGTGGGGATGTTTGAGGAGACTTTCAGAGGCAGAGACATTGTACTTTTTATGGAGACACAACATGCTCCGGGCACCCGCTTACCAGAGGTCAGAGGCTACGGGTGGCAGTCCACTTGCCGCCTCAGGCAAGGTCACATGGAGGTACTAGAGGATCTGGAGGGGTTGCTGTCCTTTACAGGGAGGAGCTACAGCATGTCGTGCAGGTCATGAGGAGAGATGAGGAGGCCCATTTCATGTGGATCCGCATACATACTGATCGGCCGCGTGCTATTTATGTTGCCATATGCTACTTCGCGCCCAAAGGCTCCACCTACGCCACCCATGCAGAGAATGAGTCACCATACCTCCCACTTTACGAGGATGTCATACGCTATTCTAGCATTGGAGATGTGCTGTTGGCAGGTGACTTCAACGCGCGTACGAAACAGCATCAGGTGCTCTTTTTTGAGAGTGATGAGCCCATGTACAGAGATCTAGCACCAGAGGAGTTGGGACTTGACAGGACTTCCCAGGACATGGAGGATTCAGATAATGGAGATCATCCGCTGGAGCTAAGAGGAGCACACGGATTGGCCATACTCAATGGCCTCGCTTGATGGCCAGGTTCAGAAACCTTCACATGCTTTTCAAATAAGCATGCACACAGCAGGCAGCCGAGAGTGCGCTAAACGACAGATAGACCCAGTGCGAGTACAGTGGACTACTTGCTGGGACCATTGTCACTCATACCGGACATACAGTCTCACCTCACCCCATCGCTGTAGCTGCCGATCATGCATACCTTTCCTTCAGCATTGCATGCCGCTTTGATCCGATGCCGCCACCGAGCGGCCCCCAGAGACATCCCCAATACCACTTCACCAGAGAGACGGCATCCGGCTACGCCAACCACTTGTACAGTGCTCTGCAGAACATGGACCCACATGTACTGCTGGAGGACTTCACAGTTCGCCTCGACACTCCACACGTCAGCTGCCATGTACTTCCCTCACACTCGGCCATTCGTCACACCTCCGAGCAAGAATGTCCCACGGAAAGGCTAGTACGATGATGAATGCCGGGAAACCCGTGCCTGCCTCATCCAGGAGGAAGCACAGGGGATCTGTACACATCGCCAGGTGCGCGTGATCTTTTGCCGCCTCGTGCGGAGAAAGAAGCGAGCCTACCTAGCGAAGTTGGAACATGAGTTGTACCATCTTTTCTTGGGAATGGACAGCAAGGAGGGGTGGCGAGTTTTCCAAACACCTAGAGCCTAGACACCCATTACATCACCGGAGACATGGCATGCTTATGCTACCTCGCTCTACCAGATACCCGGACAGCCACCTCTCCCCCGACCACTAGAGAGCCAACTCACCTCCTCCACCTTCTTCTCCGTTGGCATGATCCGCGACGCCATTGACAAGTTGCAGAATGGCCGAGCCAAGGATCATGATGGATTAGTGGCAGAGCACCTTTCGCATGCGAGGGATGTGCTCGCACCTCTTAGCCCACCTGTTCAATCGGGCCCTTTGCGAAGGTTTCCCTGGGAGTGGATCTACAGCAAATCAGCCAGCCTCGAGTGGAGGGGAGTTTTATGATGGGTGGGAGCAGATGGAGAGACCACTAGTGATGATGATCTCCTGCATGATCAGGAGTAAATCATCAGTACCACATGAGATAGTCCGAGCAAAGATGGGAGCCCCACCGATCGTAGCCGAGGCCCTCTTCCAGACGGTCACTTTCATACATAGGCTATGGAGCCTCTGCAAGCACAAATACTCTAGACTCGCACTAGAGTCGTCCAGACAACTCGCATCACAGGGCGACACGGAGTGCTGGTATGCCCAGACTAGCACATGGTTACAACTACATGGTATGCATATGGACCGCCTTCCACCTTTACAGTACAGCCTGGACTCCCTCTTCCTTGAGTTTAGCGGAAGTGAGCTCAACAAGATCATCAGGATGGATATCATTCAGCTACACATAGCACGCACATGGATCACACCAGTCGCGCCACTAGGGACAAATATGGCTTTCTACCGAGAGCATCTTCTCCACTCATCCCCTGATGGTTTTGTTGTCCACCCGAGGTACATGGACATTCACCTCTCTCATGGAGTCAAATGTGCTATTGGCCAGACCCACACGTCTTCACATCAACTGAGGATAAAGCATAGTCACAGGGGACGGCGGGGACGGCGCCTAGGAACGCGGGGACGGCGCCTAGGGACGGCGCAGGGACGGGGACGGACGGGGACGGACGGACGTCCCCTGTCTGGCGTTTCAAACCGGGGACGGCGCAGGGGACGCCGTAGGGACGGGGGACGGCTGTCGGGGACGGCTGTCGGGGGACGGCAGATAGCCGTTGCGCCGGCCCGTTTCTGGCCGTTGCGCCCGTTTCTGGCCGTTGCGCCTGCGTGCCGCGTGCCTGCCCCACTGTAGCCGTTTATGGCTGTTGGGCTTGGGCTCTACTAGCCGTTTATGGCTGTTGGGCCTTGGCCCTCTCTCTCTCTTGCCTATCTATATAAGAGCCCACCTCTACAAGGCTACAAGCTGCCACACACAAGTTCATTGCTCATTGCTCATTGCTCAAGCTTCTTGAATCTTCTCAAGTTCTCTCGAGTCTCTTCCAACTTCCAAGTTCCAAGCTCTAGGGCCTAGGCTCTCACCTCTCCCTCAAGCCTCTTGAGTCTTGACTCTTCCAACTTCCAAGCCTCTAAGCTCTCTCTCTCTCTCTCTCTCTCTCTCTCTCTCATTCCTCAAGGCTCTCTCTCTCTCTCTCTCTCTCTCTCTCTCTCTCTCTCACTCCTCAAGGCTCAAGAGTCAAGCGGCAAGCCATCTTCAACCATGGCATCCTCCTCACGTGCCGGGGCTTCTCGTAGAAGGACAACGGGATGGACATGGTGGGAGGAGGTAAACTACACCACATCCGTTCATGGAGGCGGTTCTCGGCCATGGGTATGCAAGCTTTGCCCGTACCGGCGAACGGGTGGCGCCGACAAAGTGCGAGCCCACCTCTTGCATGAGAGTGGGCATGAGGTGAGGTTTTGCACGAATGTCACGCCCGAGAAGAGACGGGAACTTCTTGACAAGCTTAGCGTCTACGAAGCGGTCGAAGCGACAAGAAGGACACCACGAGTGGCCGTGGATCCCGCGACGATGGGGAGAGGAACTCAAGCCTCTACCATGGAGTCATGTGGTGGATCGGGATCATGCACACCATCACCTTCGCCATCAAGTCGGAATGTTACTCCATCCACGACACCGGCACCCTCCATCTCCACGGCCTCTCAATCATTACGTGGCCCACGGCGACAATCTACACTTGGGGAGAATTGGAACCCCAAGTTGAAGGAGGTGGATATGGCGGTGGCCCGCTTCTTCTTCCACGACCACATTGCCTTTCAAGCGGCTAGGTAAGTGCAATCGATCATTGCCAATTCATCATTCATGTTTTCATCATCCTAGTCTCCTTCTCATTAGTAAATTACTTTCTTGAATAGGTCGGAATACTTCAAGGTAATGGTTAAGAAGATTGGGGAGTATGGCTCAACCTATACGCCCCCCTCATCCGAGAGCTTGCGCACTACATTGCTCGACAAGGAGAAGCGCATTGTAGAGCAAGCGGCCGACAACACAAAGCGGCAATGGGAGAGGAACGGAGTCTCCCTCATTGTGGATGGATGGAGTGACACCCGCAAGAGGAGTATTCACGGCATGGTTGCATATTCCCGTGGAGAGATGTACTTCATCTCATCTCATGATGCATCCGGCACTGGGAAGAGCGCGGATGTGCTTGCGGCGGAGTGGGCTACCACCATGGAGATCGTTGGCCCCGAGCATGTAGTCGGCTTTGTTGCGGATGGGGAGCCTTCCAATAGGGCGGCGGGAGCTATTCTCCAAGGTATGTATGGACATGTCACGGTGTCCTTTTGTATGGCTCATTGCCTAAACAACCTCCTCAAGGACATCGGGGCATTACCACGGATCAGCCCGCTCATTGAGGAGGCCAACACCATGGTCTCCTTTGTCCTCAACCACCAAAGACTTCGGCATGAGTTCAACAAGAGGTCCTGTCTCTCTCTTCTCAAATATTCCGACACCCGGTTCGCCTACAACTTTCTCATGTTGGGCCGGTTGAAGGATTGTAGTGGTGCTTTGAGGGGGCTTTTCCTTAGCGACGAGTTTGTCGCCATGCAAGAGTCCCATACAAACACTGGCCAAGAGTGTAGGCTACGGGCGGATGACGCCTCTTGGTGGGAGCGTGTGAAGACCACAGATGCTATGGTGAGGCCCATAGTCCAGCTGTTGAGGATTGTAGACGCTATGCAGCCATGCATAGGCAAGGTCTACGAGGCCATGGATCGCATGATAGAGAAGTTGAAAGACTTCGTGCCTGACGAAGACGGATATGAGGAGATCCATGCCTTGTGTCTAGGAAGGTGGAATTCCTACTACTCTCCATTGCATGCAGCAGCTTATGTGGTGGACCCAGAATTCCAAGGCAACAAGCAGGAGAGCGACCGGGAGGTGAGCGCTGGATGGAGGATCATCTTGGATCGTCTTGTGCCTGATGCATCGGTTAGGCGCAAGATCAGGGACCAGCTTTCGATGTACAGGTCGTTTCATGGCTCCTATGGCTGTCATGATGCACAGGTTGACCGCTCCAAAGTTGGTGCTGCTCTATGGTGGGAGGACTTTGGTTCAGATGGACCGGAGCTGCAGCAGCTTGCCATCCGCATACTTAGCCAGGCCGTCAGCTCCTCTTGCTTGGAGCAACTTTGGAGTACCTACAGCCACATTGCCTCTAGGAAGAGGAACCGACTCGGGGTAGAGCGTGCCAATGACCTTGTCTTCGTCAGCGCGAACTTGCGAATGCTTTGCAAGAGCATGACCAAGAAGGCAGATTCCTTCACCGAGTGGGAGATGAGTCAACAAGAAGAGCAACGGGAGGATGAGGTGCAGGAGCAGCATGCCAGTGAGGATGAGACTGAGGATGAGCTTGATGCTTCTTTGGCAGCCGCACAAGCTACCCATGACCATGAGGCGAGCACTTCACGTGGATGATCATTCATGGATCATGATTCATGGGCCTTACTACTTAGCTCTAGCCTCTAGCCTCCAGTCTTCAGCAGTTTTTTGTCATTGACTCATTTGAGTCCGTCCTTGTATTTTCATTTTGCCTCCTTAAGGCTCCTGAGCCCTGACTCTTGAGTCATGACTCATTTTGTATCAGATATCTACTTAATTATTATCTTTGACTCAAAATCTTAGCATTTTAGTGTAAATTTGTGCTCATTTTGATGTGCTTCCAAAGTAGAATAAGTGCAGAGTAGAAAATTTTTAAAAAAAATTATTTTTTGAGTGCCGTTCCCTCCCCCGTCCCCGTTCCCTACTTATGGCCGTCCCCCGTCCCGTCCCCGTCCCCGTCCCCCGTCACCGTCCCCCGTCCCTTGTGACTATGGGATAAAGACCGGTCGATATGGAGCCGTCTCCCTTCCCCCGAGGATCGGATTTGCCAACTCTGTCAGCTGGAGCCAGAGACAGAGGAGCACTACATATGTCGGTGGCTAGTGTACTATGAGTTCCGAGGGCGCTTTCATTGCCTCTTCCGAGATGGATTTGGGCCATTGACCAGAGTGGACTACTCAGACCAAAATTGCCTTGGGCTTTTTCTCCTCGAGCTGTGCAGACACTGAGACCACATCCTACGCTCCAGACAGGGGGGACATGTCCGAGACACACGCCCAGCGCACCCTTACCGACTTCTTCAGAGCAGCAGCGATCCCGCGAACCGCTGACCACGAGTTGACTGGGCCCACACAGCAGCTAAGAATTGAGGGTTTGCCAAATGGACGCCATAATCTCCAACAACAGGGGTGCCACTTCCAAGCAATGGCCAAGGCAACACAACAAGTCACATGAGATAGAGACAAGACCACTGACAAAACCACACAAGGACCAAGGCACGTGCCATCACCTTCAGCTCAAAGGAAGAAAGGTTGAATACTCAAGAAAGGTTGAATATTTAAAGAGCTCACACCAATGCAACTCAATCAAAAAAGAATTGAATTAGCAAATATGAGGACAGCACGTGAGGCAAGCAAGTGGAGCAGTCCTCTCTGATGTAAGGCTTGTAATCCAAGAATTCTGCACCATCAACCAAGTCAACTCTGCGAAGGGCTAGCTGCCATCTGAGACAAATGGCCACTAGCACCCGGTAGAAGTTCTAGATAGGTTTCAATTTGTTTCCTTTTTGTTGTTTGCTCACTAAGGTGTGTCTTGCAAGCCTCAGGGATATGGATGGAATCTCAGTTCCAAAATAATGTAATGCTCATGATTCGCTTGTATTGGTGCCATAAGTTATATTTGGCATCTCTCTCTCTCTCTCTCTCTCTCTCTCTCCCCAGTTCGCCTCTCCCCAGTTCGCTTCGCTCGCTGCCCTTTCGCCTCTCCCCAGTTCGTTAGGCCTCAGTTCGCTTCGCTGCCCCAGTTCGCTGCCCAGTTCGCCTCTCCCCAGTTCGTTAGGCCTCAGTTCGCTTCGCTGCCCCAGTTCGCTGCCCAGTTCGCCGCCCAGTTCGCCTCTCCCCAGTTCGTTAGGCCTCAGTTCGCTGCCCTTTCGCCTCTCCCCAGTTCGCTTCGCTCGCTGCCAGTTCGCCTCTCCCCAGTTCGCTAGGCCTCAGTTCGCTTCGCTGCCCCAGTTCGCTGCCCAGTTCGCCTCTCCCCAGTTCGTTAGGCCTCAGTTCGCTGCCCTTTCGCCTCTCCCCAGTTCGCTTCGCTGGCTGCCAGTTCGCCTCTCCCCAGTTCGTTAGGCCTCAGTTCGCTTTGCTCGCTGCCCTTTCCCCAGTTCGTTAGGCCTCAGTTCGCTGCCCTTTCGCCTCTCCCCAGTTCGCTTCGCTCGCTGCCAGTTCGCCTCTCCCCAGTTCGTTAGGCCTCAGTTCGCTTCGCTGCCCAGTTCGCCTCTCCCCAGTTCGTTAGCCTCAGTTCGCTTTGCTCGCTGCCCTTTCCCCAGTTCGTTAGGCCTCAGTTCGCTGCCGCTTCGCTCGCTGCCAGTTCGCTTCGCTCGCTGCCAGTTCGCTTCGCTCGCTGCCAGTTCGCCTCTCCCCAGTTCGTTAGGCCTCAGTTCGCTTCGCTGCCCAGTTCGCCTCTCCCCAGTTCGTTAGGGCAGTTCGCTTTGCTTGCTCCCCTTTCCCCACCCATCCTTGCTCCTCTTTCCCCACCCATCCTTGCTCAGGCCCCCAAGGCAGCAACATAACTCTCTCTCTCTCTCTCTCTCCCTCCTCCCTGCCTGTGGGAAGGACTGCAGAGTGATTTGGAGGAATGGCCCCGAGTCTCCGAGAGAAACTCGAGGCCCTCGAGATGGCAATGAAGGCATTAATCAAGGAGAACAAGAAGACATCCGATTCCAACCTCAATGAGGTGGAAAACAAACTACACAAGCACATCATAGCTCTCGAAGCACGGGTCACGAACCTCGAACAAGAGAACACGGCACTCAAGGAGGAGGTGAGTGCATTGAAAGTGGAAATGGTAGCCATCAAGAATGCTGAGAAGGAAGAAGGGGAGATCAATGACAACACTCTCACGGCCATCAAAGAAGAGATCTCCAAGGAGATCACAAAGGACATGGAGGGAAAGCTCGAAGCCAAGCAGTCAGGATGGGTCGAGGTGGTGAAGAAGAACATCCGTAAAGAAGTGAGGGAGAAAACTCAAAGGGAAGAAAACCAAATCATTCACACCACCATTGAGGAGGAGAAGATGAGGCATGCCCGCCGCCTCAACATTCGAGTCACAGGTATAGCCGAGACACCCGACTCCACTCCCGAGAAAGATGGACAGCTTCTATGCATGAAGCTCGGCTACAAGGAAGAGCACCCTCTCCCCTTCACCAAAGCATGGAGAGCCGGGAAAGACTCAACACGCAAGCGAGCCCTCATCCTACAGTTTGCAGGAGAGACGGAGAGGGTCACATTCATGAGGAAGAGGGTCATACTACGGGGTTTAGAGGGAGCTCCTATTTTCTTGGATGATGATCTCACGAGGATGCAGCTTGAGCATAGGAGAACTTGCATGCCACGAGTCTTACACGCGAGGAGAGAAGGCAAGAAGGCCTTCTATCGAGATGGTCGGGTCATCATTGATGGCCGGCCCATGGATTAGCGGTTTGGGGCCTATGGGACACAAACCAGGCCACTGACAGAGATACACATAGCAGTATGGAACTGTAATGGTTCACTATGGGTGCAGCCTGGACGACTGGAGCATGTTATGGTGGGGAGAGACATCATACTTCTGACAGAGACACATCAGAGCCCAGAGAGAGGGCTACCTCGAGTAGAGGGATTCCAGTGGGAGTCAGCATACAGGAGGACCACACGCCAGGGTACCTCGAGAGGGTCGGGGGGAGTAGCAGTCCTATTCAGACGGGAGCTACAGGGGAGACTGAGAGTGGTAGCACAGGATCCAGAGGCCAGATACATGTGGATCAGCTTACAGCTCTCACAGGACAGGGTTATATACATAGCTCTATGTTACTTTTCTCCATCAGGATCCTCCTATGTCATTACAGAGGACATGCCACAGGAGGAGGAGATAGGAGCCTCGCCGTACACTTGTCTGTCAGAGGAGATTATGCATTATTCTACACTAGGGGAAGTATTTCTTACGGGTGACTTCAATGCCCACACACAGAGCAGACAGTGTGAGGTGTATGACTATGATGACATGGAGATCCTCCACCCTGTGGATCCAGAGGAGATAGGGGCTAGTCGGGCATCAGAGGACACTGGACCAGACAGAGGACATTATGGGGACCACTTACTAGAGTTGGGAGCCAGGCATCGTCTCGTTATTTATAACGGGATGCTACAGTGGCCGGGATCAGGAGGGCTGACATGCTTCCCACATGGGGGTCATACACGGACCGGAGGCACGGTGGTAGACTACATTATGGGGTCTTTGGAGGCATCACAGCTTGTCACCTCATTCTCCATTCCACCTCGTCCTATTGGGGCAAATCATACATACTTGGCATTTTCACTAGCCGGGTCACCAGTATCACCAGCCCCCCACATACCGACGCCACACACTACCATCTACTTCACACATGACATGGCAGACATATACACTGGCAGAGTAGAGGATGGGCTCCTACTCATGGATCCCCTGGCATCTATGGATACCATTACAGCCCAGCTCGCTTCACTCTTACACACGGCTGCATTACAGAGCTTCCCACATCGTGTACACTCAGGAGAGCCTGCGAGACCTGGGACTATGCCCCAGAACAGATGGTATGATGACGAGTGCAGAGCCCTATACTCACGACTCCGCATACAGAGAGCCTTGGGAGCCATCACAGAGCAGGAGTCGAGGAGAGAGATGAGGAGACTTACTCGCCGCAAAAGGCGGGCCTTCGCAGAGATACAGGAGCTAGAGATCTTTCATTTCTTCATGAGTAGAGATAGCCATGTCTCATGGCGGCACTTCAGAGAGCCCCGGACCCCGACACCTATTGCAGACCCACAGACATGGCACACATATGCAGAGCGTCTATACCATGCCCCACAGCAGCCACCTATACCTCAGCCACAGGAGCCTCGACCTACCACAGCTAGCTTCTTTACCCACTCGATGGTACAGGAAGCTATCCGCCGCCTACAGCATGGACGGGCCGCCGACCATATGGGCCTACAGGGTGAGCATCTCATATATGCAGTAGATTCTTTAGCTCCTTTTCTTGCACACCTGTTTGACAGGGCACTAGCAGAGGGTTTGCCTGCGGAGTGGACGATGCACACCATTGTGCCGATTCACAAAACAGGGGATATGCTCGATCCGAGCAACTACAGGACGGTTATGGTTGGCCACGTGCTGGCCAAACTCTCTGGTGCAGTGCTGGAGCAGGAGCTTAGCTTATATGCTGAGCGAGCAGGTTTACGCTCATCAGGGCAGGCAGGCTTCAGGAGAGCTTTCTCTACCACTGACCATGTATTCACTTTGAGATGTATGATTGATCAGGCCAGAGTGAGGAAGAGAAAGCTCTATTGCTGCTTTGTGGATTTCCGCAAGGCATTTGACACAGTACCACGAGAGAGGCTCTTTCAGCGCCTGCAGTCTCTTGGCATACCAGCAGATATGACATGGGGCATCTATGCATTATATGAGCAGGTTTTTGGACGAGTCAGATGTCCAGGAGGTATGTCCGAGACTATTGCTAGCACCATTGGTGTGAAGCAAGGATGCCCACTTTCCCCCACGCTATTTGGGTTATACATTGATGAGGTGGCTGACTTCATTACACGGGGAGGCGGAGATGGAGTTGATTTAGCAGGTACCTCAGTACATATTATGCTCTATGCTGATGATATTGTATTAGTGTCTGAGTCCCCAGGTGGTCTACAGCAGCATCTACATGCACTCCATGATTTCTGCACACAGAGGGGTCTTACTGTGAACCTTGGGAAAACCAAGGTTATGGTCTTTCATACATCGAGACAGGGCAGGAGTCAGCTGACATTCACTCTCGCCGGATGCCAGGTGGAGGTGGTGACATCATACGTGTACCTAGGGGTTACCTTCTCTGCAGCAGCCACACGCTTTACCATGGGTTCAGCAGCCAGAGCTAGATTAACACGGGGATATGCAGCATTGGCTATGCTAGAGAGACAGTGCCACCAGGCGCATTTTCAGGAGCCCCGGACGAAGGGGTGGCTATTTGACACATTAGTCACACCGGCATTGATGTATGGAGCAGCAGTATGGGCACCAGGCCTTGCTACCCATTGGTGGACACAGATAGAGAGACCACAGGCCCTCATGATGGCACGCATGATACGCAGCAAACCGTCAGTACCTCATGACATTATCCGAGCAGAGTTTGCTGCGCCTCCTATGATGGTAGAGGCCATATTTCAGACTATATGCCTGCTAGACAGATTCAGAGAGATGCCACAGGACAGATTATCATACAGAGCTTTTCAGGCATCTAGACAGTTGGCTGAGGCAGGAGACAGAGGATCATGGTATGCACAGGTCACACATTGGTTCTCACAGCATGGCCTAGACATGGATCATCTACCACCATTCCAGTATGACAGGGATGCACCACATATCCGTCTCTCTCATAGTGAGAGGAACAGAGTATTGAGACAGGATCTATGGCAGCTCTATACACGAGAGACATGGATATCACCTACACAGCCTCTTCCACCGAAGATGCTATACTACAGAGATCACTTCATGAGTATCACTGATGATGGATTTATAGAGAGGCCTAGATACATGGAGGGCTTTTTACCACACGGCTCCCGAGTGGCTATTGGTCAGCTCAGAGTTTCATCACACCGATTGGAGATTGAGACTGGCAGAGCAGCACGGATCCCCCGAGAGGAGAGGGTATGCAGATTGTGCAGAGAGGAGGTGGAGAGTGAGGAGCATTATGTATGCAGATGCAGAGCATATACAGCCATCAGAGAGAGATATCCCATTTTATTCAGAGAGCCACATTCCCTACGCCAGATCTTTGAGGCAGCAGACCAGCGCATACTAGGGAGATACATTCTAGACATACAGCGCCACAGAGAGACATTATTACAGGCTCAGACAGCTCCAGAGGGGGGGCGGCAGACACAGATTACTACATTTTTTCAGAGATCCATACCCCTCCCAGCCCCTACACGGCAGGGAATTACTCTCCAGAGAGCAGAGACACTTAGAGCTCGCAGGAGACAGAGGACACCTGGCTTTCGAACACCACGCCTATACCAGAGAGAGATGACAGAGATCAGAGCTCAGTTTCACAGAGAGGGTGCGGAGCGACTGGCTCGCTTCAGAGCACACCCAGGCATGTTCTTCAGGGAGCTGTGGACACCCCCTTCACTGATGTATACCATTTTATACCCCCAGTATGGTACAGGATGGAGCTAGCTAGGTTGCATATCATGATTGTATACTCCATGCATATAGCTTTGCATTCTCCTAGTAGTAGAGCTCCATCCCCTCCACACCCAGATTCAGCTTTTTTTTATTCAGTGCTTTTTCATTTTGTTGGGATGACAGAGGATACCCCATACAGGTACTCCGATTTGTCTCATAGGCCGAGTTCGGTCTTTTGGAAGACGTTAATAAAATCTTTCTTTCTTTCTTTCTTTCTATATATATATATATATATATATATATATATATATCGAAAGTTTGCTAAACGTATGTTATGAACTATGCCGTGGTGTACTTATTGGACCTACCCATAAATATATATATATCGAAAGTTTGCTAAACGTATGTTATGAACTATGCCGTGGTGTACTTATTGGACCTACCCATAAATGCTCATATGCCTCATAACATACGTTTACGCATTCGGGTATGTAAGAATGTTTTAAGTATGTTTCAGGCCCGGGCTGAGTAACATACGTGACCAATATAATACCTCATAGAAAGGACGAGATTTAGACAAATAGATACAAATATACATTCTAAACTCAAGCTCTCCAAGTTCCATTATAAAAACTTACAAAGTTACAACTTACAAGTTACATAAATGCTCATTGCTTACCCAAGGGTCAAGCCTCAAGGCTAAATAGTGAAAACTAGATAAATCAAAGTACAAGTTGTAACCCCTGCCAAGAGACTTCACGACGGTCAGGCTGTAGGCTACAGCACGATAAAATTCGGGAATCAGCCCTTGGGGCTCGTGCAAGTCGGCACACTTCAAAAAATGTGAGGCGATAAATCATGGACCGATTTTCGATTTAAAAAAACGTAGCAACTTTCAAAAAAAGTAAAACCTTGGAAAAACATTTTAAGAAAAAAAGCACGTATGAAACACGAGTTTCAAACGCGTATGTTGCAAATGTTTGCTTCATGAAGCAAACGCGAATGTTATGAACTATGCACCACAGTAACATGGCCACGGTGGACAGCATGTGGGGGTTTTGTCTAGCCTTGCAAGAAATGGTCTTAAGACAAAGTGTGGAGCTGTGTATGCTCCCTCTTAAAAATTTATGCATCAGCCCTTCAAGCATCGAAAGTGGGCAACTTCAAAATTCCATGCATGAGACCAAAAACAACAGGGGCAATGGGAAGCGCAAACAGACACAATGATCACGGGAAATGCAAACCTCAAAGAGGAGATTAAAGCACTCCAAGCTGAGATTGACGCTATGGTAGCCACACATGCAAATGAGGAAAATGCCTCCACTAAAGCAAATGACAATGCCTCAGAATTGGGGGAGGGGCAACAGCGGGAATAAAGAGCGACAAACATTGTGAAACAGGGTATGCCTGAAAAAGGAAAAGAGATAGCGGCTTCTCTGGCAATGGAATTCTTCAATGCACACTTCTCTATACAGAGGCACAGTATATGGAGCACACACGCTAGGGAAGCAGGCTGAAGACAGCAGAAGCCCTGCTATTGTATGCTCTATGCTTGATAAGCAAAAGAGAGCAATCATACTTGACACATCAGAGTCTATCTAAGGGGGAGTTCTTTGTTACAGAGAATGATAACTTAAAGCAGCCGGAGGAATGCCGGAAATTGTATGACTAGTAAGCAATCAGGATTACAGGTTGTGTTCTGGGACTGCCAAGGTTGCCCCGGCACAAAGGTGCCAGCATAATAGGATGGCAAAGGTCTAGCATTTCATCTCACCCACTTCCGGATCACGGCCATCCTGCTTCTCCCACCCCAGGGACTCCTTGGACCCCGGAGGCTCGAATGGACCAAGAGATGGAGCTTATCAGTAGCACAGGGGCCTGGCACATATGGGAGGCTTGCTGCAGCAAGGCTACCGAGGATTCCTTAACCCTGCGGGCGGACCGTTCCATCTACTAGAAGGACCACACATTGAGAGCATTTCACAGGAAACTCACACAATAATCAGCACACATAGTCAGAACCAATAGGACATCCACTTAGCCACAATCCAGATCCTACTTCATGCACACTGTCCCATACAATGGTAGTTATATGCTCTGAAAACATCACAGTGGTACATCATATCACGAACATAGTCTAGCAAAAGTTCTCGATGATTGTGGGAGCGACTGCAACATTGAAAAATGTTGCCATAAACAAAACAAAGATGTGCATATCTTGTATTTCTTGAAAATACAATGACATAAAATATCATCAAAGCGAAATTGTGTTGCACAAGATTAATATACACTATTTGAGGGAGGGGCCGACTATTCAGACTCATTGTGCGTCTCCTATCAATTCAGCAAACTATATCTTGTATTGAGCATGTTGTCTATTAAATCTTGGTGTATTTAAGTGTATTGATTAGCATTGTGTTCATCCAAGTATTCCACACCGATTGGTGGAATTACATAGACCTACAAAAGAGTAGATCTCCTAGGCATTCTTGGGAACATCCCATTGGAAAATTACCCTTACCTTTTCAGGGTCAAGGCTAATCACGTCTACACTGATGACATATCCTAGATATTGGATTTCCACTACTCCAAATTCGCTCTTTTTTGCATTGATATAGAGCTCATTGTCTCGCAATAGTTGCAAGACCTTTTTCAACATCCTGCTTATGCTGCACTACAATGGCAGAAAAGATGAGCATATCATCCAAAAAGATGAACACACACTTTCCTATGAGCTCCACGAAAACCCTAGACATCATCTCGTTAAACATTGCCAGTGCATTGGTGAGTCCGAATGGCAACTCGTAATTGCCGCGTTCAGTCCTAAAAGCTGTTTTTGGAATGTCAGCCGTAAGGATCTGAACCTGATGATAGTCACTTTTGAGGTCTATCTTAGAAAGGAGCTGAGCACCATTGAGTCACTCAAGAATATACTCAATCTTGGGCATTGGGAACCTATTTTTAACTGTGAACTTATTCAGTGCCCTGTAGTCCATGCAGAATCGTGCCGACTTGTCTTTCTTTTGCACAAATGCAACAAAGGGCGATGATGAGGGCCAAATAAATCTAGCTTAGAGTAACTGGGAAAGTTGTTGCTCCAATTTGACCTCCAATGCCTTAGAAATGTGATAGGGGAACTTACTGGGTAGTTCTGTTTACTCACGGCAACCTTTGTCTGAGGCTTGAGCAATGTGTTGTATGGCTACATGTGATGATCAAGTCATCCACACAGAGAATGAAAGAGTATACAACCCTTTCTCAAGAAAGATGTAGAGATTTGGACCAGCCCCCGACCGGTTGAAACCCTTATGTTGAAAAAAGAAAGCATCAATCTTCTCATACCAAGCCCTAGGAGCTTGTTTCAAACCATACAAGGCCTTTTTCAACGTGAAGGCCATACCTTTGGTGCCAAGAACCTGAAATCTCAGGGGCTGTTCCACATAAACTTGCTCCTTTAGCTCCCCGTTGAGGAATGCCAACTAGACATCCATCTAAACGATGGGCCAATGAGAGTGTGCAACAAGAGCAAGAACTGTTTGTATGGTCACTATCCAAGTAGTCGATGCAAAAGTATCATCAAAATACACGCCCACTTGCTGAGAATAGCCTTTAGCCACAAGCCTAGCCTTGTGCTTATCCAAAGTCCCATCTGATTTGTATGCGATGCTCTTGAGGATTATCAGAGGGTAGTAGAAAGATGTAGACGAATGAAAAAAACGCTAAAGCTCCAAGAGATAGATGAGAGAAAACAACAAAACGTTGATGCACTAATCCTCAAGGAAAAGATGGATACAACCAACCCATAGGCAAGGAGTGGACTCCATACGCAAAGGGATGAAGGTACTCACCAAATGACCAAAAGCGACGATTAAAAGTGAGGGAAAGGGCAGCAATAAAAAAGGAAAAAAAATGCCCCATAAAACATAAAATGCCCAATAAAATAGGAAAAAAATATGTGAAAAATAGGGGGGTGCCTAAGCATGGGCAGGGCACCCGTAGACACCAAAACAGCCACCAACAGGAGATGATATATGCTAACACCCACCTCTCAGGTCCTAGGGATGGCCCAAGGCCCAAGGCCCAAGGAGCTGCCATGAACGCCAATAGCTAATTGAGATAATCCTTTGGTGAATAAGTCTGCAGCATTGTCCTGGGTAGGACAATATTCAAGGATAATGTCTCCCTCCAAGATCCGCTCCCGCACAAAGTGGTACTCGATCCATATATGTTTGGTCCGCGCATGAAATACCGGATTCTTAGCAATAGCCAAGCAACTTTGGTTGTCGCATGAGATAAGGGTAGGCTGTTGCTCTCGAAAACCGATCTCCCGCGGCTCGCCGCAACTAAATCACCTCACAAGCAGCCGAACAAACTGCTCGATATTCTACCTTAGTCGATGAAAGTGCCACCGTAGGCTACTTTTTACTCGTCCATGAAATTGCTCTAGATCCAAGAGTAAAGCAATACCCTATAGTAGAAAATTGGGTATCCACATCTCCAGTCCCGTCAGAGTCACTCCAACCACGTAAAGCGGCCCCCTCCCCTCTCCATAGAAAATACCAAAATCCTTGGTACCTTTCAAGTACCGCAACACGAGGAGTGTGGCCTGCCAATGAACATCCAAAGGTGCCTGCATAAAAGCACTGAGAGTTCCCACGACAAATGCAGAATCAGGCTGTGTGGAGTAACTAAATCAAGGAACCAACCAATTTCTTGTACAGAAGTGTATCCGTTGGATTGGATCTAGAAGAGAGTTTATAAGAGCTGTTTTGCTGAATTTCAGTCATTTAGTAGGTGTTGGGTAGGAGGGCAACTAGCCTGCACACACACACACACACACACACACAACCTCAAGCATACAGAAACGTGAGAGTGCTAGAAAAGATGTACTCAATGATGATGAAATGAAAGTACAAGTGAGTACATATAGTAGCCTAGGGAAAAGTGCCCAACACACATAAGTGTGTTCACCACGGGAAAAAAAAACCTGTGTCCAGTCACAGGGAAAAAATGCCCGTGAGTAAGCTGTATCCACACCTGAACTAGCCGGGAGTGGACATGGCCAACAAACCCCCCTCAAGTGAACGGTGTGAACTGGAAGCAGGGTGATAAAGCTGTCAATGCTGCCCTGCACAATGCTCCACAATAAGAGTGATTGAGAGATCACGATGGCAAAGATGAACTGCAATGCCAATGGGAAAAGCAAGCACCATATAACGGGGAAATAGAGAAGCCCCAATGTCATAGTGCTAATGCTAGAGCACAATAGTACATAAACGCATCACCTGAAATGCATGGCAAAGATCATGTGGACATCAACTGCATCAAATCAAGAGGCATCGCATAATACCCCCCTTGAAGGCAAGCATTCAAATGCCAAGCTGAACTGCATGTAATCCACATCAATGACAACAAGAGAGCAAGCATAGATCTATAACTGCACCAGTGATAAGCATAAGAAGAGGTAGCAGAAGGCAACTAGATCCAGAAATCATGCTTGTGAGACATGCAATGCAAGCTACAAAAGGGAAACTCATCAATGGAGGATCCGATCAGTAATGGAGGACTGATAAAAGTAAAAATTCAGCAATGGGAAAAGCTGAAAATCGGGAGAAAAAGTGGGGGCTCGAGGCGGGCATCAGCCAATGCTATGAGAGGATGGGTAAACTCTCAGCGATGCCATGATCAGTGGCATGTATGGCAAGTGTAAAGATGCATCATCCCACAATGAATAATATACATGTGACATGTCAAAACCATGAGAGCAAGCCAACACTGGCCAAGTGTGTAAAAGGCACTCCCAGCAAACATCACATGTGAGAAAGTGACAATGTCAACACTGTAGAAACAATCCCGCTGCAAGGGAAAATAGCATAAAAGGATCTCCGCCCTATGGAGGGTTCGTAAATTGCTCTTCCTGGTCCAAGACCATGGGCACAAGCTCCTCCCATGTGATGGTGTTGAGCCTACCACTGGTGATCAAAGAGGAGTAAAATGCTGAGTACTGAGAGGAAAATATCCTCTGACGATATCTCTTTCCCGGCCTAGAGAATCTCCTGGTGAGGAGCCTGCAACAACTTGATGTGCTCCCACATTGTCAACGACTTTGCAGGATTTTTCACCCGCATCTGAACTTCCAAGAAGATCCTCTTCATGGGTGATACCTTGTTGTAGAGAGAAGCCAAATGCTGCCAAATCCCTCTGGACAGCATCATATGCTTTATGTGATTGATCACCTGTGGTGTGCAATTGAGGAAGATGAAAGAACGGACTCGGGCATTAACACGATCCCATAACTGTGCATGTGCCTCCCGTTCCTTCCGTATAGAGGACAACTCCCCATCTTCCAACTCCGGCCGTGGAACCCCAACAACAATGAAATCAGCCAAGTCATACGACTCCAAAACAAATTCCATCATTACCTTCCATATGCCGTAGTTGTTCCTGTCCAACTGTCGGGCCACCGGAAACGTGGGAAGTGTCGAGATCTTCACGTGCTTCTCAGCCATCTCAAGCAAATCTGCCATTTCAAGGGTTCACAAGGTCTTAGGGTGGGTGGGAAAAAAGAAGAAGATAAAATGCAAGTTGGCTGTCCAACGATGATGGCCGCCTTCTACCCCATCTCCAAGTCCCGTACAGCCCAAACAGTCTCCAATCAGCACCTCAAATTAGTAAACCCTCGACGTCCCACTGTCTCCAAGCTTCAAGCCACCTGGGGCTCTGATACCATGTCAGAATGCACAGTGGAAACAAAGACAACTGCTGTAGAGAGCAATACACAGATGAAAGAGAGAGAGAAGCTTGTGTAACTCTGCTATATACACCAATAAATCCCGGAATAATACAAGATGGAGTGTGGGCGCAAGGGGCCATTATTTATGGCCCTTGGCTGCTGGTTGGCCAGCCGAAAAACAGGCCGACAGCAGCCTAACTGCTCACGACCAGCAAATAGGTCAGTCGGCAAGAAAAAATCCAGTCGGCCAGCACTGTAAGAGTGGTCGGGTATCAACAAAGCAGTCAGGCAGCAAGCAAACACAGTCGGCCAGCATCTGCGGGCAGCCGACAGCCCATACACAGCTCCAAATAAATGGGAAAAAATACGGAGAGTGAGGAAAAATGGGAAGACACTAAATACGGGCGGGCACACCCACAACAGAGGCCCTGACATAGTGTACAGATAGGAGATGACCGCTAACATATACCACATCATGGTATCAGGTCGGCAGCACGATAGGTTACCCATGTCTAGTCGACAGCACATATGCCCAATTGGCAGTGATGGACAGAAAAGGCAGGGCGATAGCAATATAATACCACGGACCAACAGCAAAAACATTTATATAAGCAGCCCTTAGTCCCTTGCATAAAGTTCAGCCTACGTTCAATCTTCCTCGTCCTTGCGTTTGGCAATCCACAGTCATCATTCTCATCATTGTACAAAGTTCTCCAAAGTAATACAAGCAAATACACCTGCTTGTGGGGGGGGGGGGGGGGGGGTCGATGGGGAGGGCGCTTTCAGTGGGTAATTGGGACCCAATCTGGTGTCAACTCTCATCTTCTCTCTCTACTCTTCTCTCTTAAAGTAAAGTGGATTGCATAAATTCATAGGTTTAGAGAAGCATTTGTTGCACGTTACGACAGTCAACCTATTGCATTCTATACTTGAGTTCTTGCACCTAGCGCAAGGAGATACAGGGTTGATGTCACCATTTGGTCCCAACACCTTTTCTCGTGAACAGTCCCCCAATGAGACTATAGAATTCCAGATGCAAGTATTGAGAACATGTGATTTCTAGGTTTATATGCATTTGCACCACTCATGTTTGCATGCTTGAGTAGTGGATTTTTCTAGACGCTTTGACTTGTTTTTGTGTGTTGCCTAAAATGTGTGTAAAGCCTAGCAGTACCGGGGGACGCCCACCTGCTAACACATGAGAATGCCCTTATCTGTTGATGAGTGGTTGTGTTTTGCATGTCAAAATACAATGCCCAAAACTCTTTGCGACACACGTAAAATCTCAAGAAATGACGTTGTAACCAAATGTGTTCACACACACTTACTCTAGTGTCTATTAGGTTTAGGGTTAGATTTAGGTTTAGCAATGAAGCATAGAATGCACTATTTTGCAACTTGTGAGCAATCAAGTATGCATATATCTTCTCGTACCAAGCTTTAGGAGCTTGCTTGAGGCACAAAGAGTGCCTTTCTCAACCTGCATACCTTGTGTTCCTAACCAAGCATCACAAAACCGATGGGTTGCCAGACATATACTTCCTCATGTAAAACCCCATTAAGAAAAGCGGTTTTGATGTCCAATTGATGCACTTCCCATCTACTTGCATGACAATCTTGCTTTCCCCTGCTTAAGGCTTGGGAAGTGGATGTGAGACTAGACTTGGCCTGAGAGATCCACAGTTGCGTACTATTCTCCCTGCTCAGCAGCTCGGATGAATATTCCCCATGTGAGACTGGGGTTTTTTTTTTTCAGAAAGGAGACTTCTATTAAGTATGAAAAATTTTACAAAATGGAGATTTCACACCAAGCAAGGTGGAGATCTCAACCAATCAGGAACCCTAAGCTGCCAATAGGGTACCAAATGAGTCGATGTGAAAAAGATACCAATGTCCCACTCTCATAAACTGGTCGCGCTTCCTCTCCACAGCCCTCGAAGATCCCTGGATTCTCGCCCAGATATCAACAATGGTGTGAATAATATCACTCAAAATCCTGCAAAGACACTGAGAAACAAGAACGGGAGTACCCTCAATGGCCTCAGTGCATCTAGCCTTCCAGATATTCCAGGCTGAGATGCTAGCAATAATCTCCCAAGAACTGTCTAACCTCTGTGCCAGAGGGACAAAGTGTGAAAGTGGCAAATCCTGAAGACAACACTACCGAGCAACTCCTTGCCTAACCATAATGGCCAAGCTCCTATCAATCCCCTCGAATCTCAGCTGAGGCCCAGACTGTGTCAACCAAATGATCAAAAGAAATAATAGCATCCCTCTTAATCCTACCAAAGAGGTGTGCAATCGCAGACCAAACCCTCTGTGCTTCCTGCATTCCCACAAACAATGGTAAACTGATTCCGAAACTCCCGCACATCTAGGGCATGCTGGGCAAGAACCAGGAACAGACCTCCACTGATTGGTGGCCAGACCACCATGAAGGGAAACCCAGATAAAGGAGGACGTATATGGCTTCCTATAGGAATGCCACAATCTCTGCCAAAATACCCTCTGAATGTCAATCAAAATGCCGTAAGACTCCCAATGGGGTCTAAGAGTAGGGACACTTTGAATGTGTCCCAAGATAAGATGTCTGGCATTCCGCACCGTATAATTGAAATAAGGCATGCTTTTCAAAGGGTTACAAGCATCCTTCCACTCCCACTCACCGGGGTCCCAATGCAAATGTCTGATAGGGCAACCACCATACAACCAAAGGCTAACACTCTCTGTGATCATCCCTTGGGGGGGGGGGGGTGTCAACAAAGACGTGCTTCCCTAACCTGCCAACAACTTTGACTGGACGAATCTGGGGGGGCCTCAATAAGGTCCTGCACATCACATCTCTCCAGCTGCCATCCAACCTGTACATAAAAAAAAAACCGGTACATCATCCTCCCTAGGCAAGGAGAGACCCATAACCTGAAGAGGAACACCTGTCCCAGAAAAAACCCCAAACCAAGAATGATGACGACCTTCCAAAAAAGATCCAGTAATCCAGTGGTTAAGAATGGCTGCATCAATCTGTGCAATCCTCCGGCTAGAGCCTCTAAATGCTGCGTGAAATCCAATCTCTGCACCTCGGTGAGGCTCTGAAGCCTCTTCCAGGCCAGCACTGTGGGGCATAGGGTCTCCCAGCCAACCGAAAGAATATGCATAGCAGCCCCAAGAGACCTACCATGCACATCTAATATCAAATCATTCCACAGAATGGGCTGCCGGTGAAACTCGCGGCGGGTGCCCGGGGGACTAGGACCTTTGACACACTTGTTGATACCATCAATGCATATTAAAACATTAAAACATCCTGGAGTCCACCACACCCCTTTCAGACTGGGAAATGTCAAGGCTGGTGACATCCTCCCCAACTTCTTAAAAGTTGCCCGCCCGCAACTTTAAGCTTCAGGCCATATATTCAAGATATAATCATGTCCCATCGATTGGGCGAGACGAGACAGTCTCAAAAAATCCAATATAACTGAAGAATCCATGTCCCAAAGAAATGGGCGAGACTAAATAAGTCTCCATAATACCAATATCAAAATCATGTCCCAAGATAAATGGGTGAGACAAAAACAGTCCCATAAGTCCAGATATCATAATCATGTCCCAAGATAAATGGACGAGACAAATCAGTTCCATAAGTCCAGATATCATAATCCATGTCCCAAGTAAATGGGCGAGACAAAATAAGTCTCCTGCCAAAAAGACATCGGTCCACATGACCCTTGGCATAGACATAAGTCCCGTCATGTCCACTTTACCACTTGCACTCCGTGTTGGTACTCTGACCACACACCTTGGATGAGAGGTGGGCTCAAGTAACAAGATAAAACAATCACTCGTCGCAGGCATAGATAACATGGTGTTCCATAAGCATTTCTGCTACACAGTTTATAGGCATTTCGGCCACCAATAGTTTGTAGGCATTTCGGCCACCAACTCACACTACCCTCTCAAGTGCCCATGTTCCCTTCCATTTGCTCTCTATTGTTCCACCCACACATGGTAGAAACAATCTTCAAGAGAGCACGTAGGACAAGAGAACACTACACAGGGTATGTTGTGCTTGTCACTACCCTTTGAAGTGCCCATGTTCCCTTTCATCTGCTCTCTATTGTTCCACCTTCACATGGTAGAAACAATCTTCAAGAGAGCACGTAGGACAAGAGAACACTACACAGGGTATGTTGTGCTTGTCACTACCCTTTGAAGTGCCCATGTTCCCTTCCATCTGCTCTCTATTGTTCCACCCTCACATGGTAGAAACAATCTTCAAGAGAGCACGTAGGACAAGAGAACACTACACAGGGTATGTGAATCATGAGTTTCATAAGTCCAATGCATCCCAAATAAAGGGAGCCAAAAGGAATAATCCATCCCAGTAAAAGGGAGTCATAAACATAATCCATAAACCTGAGGATGGATCCAAATCCCTAGAAAAGAAGTCAAAGAATCCATAGACCTGTATACCATAATCCTTGTATACCATAACTCTTACCACATACTCTGTGCGAACCACACACCTTGGAGTAGAGGTGGACTTTATCCATAAAAGCATCATATCCATGAGATATCCAAAGATTTCTTCTCTATAAACTCGGACAGATTCATCCATAGAAATTGCTTGTGAAGCCCAATATCTATATAAATCTCGTCCAAGAAAGAAATCTCCATAGATATAATCCATCCCAATAAAGGGATCCATAAACAATGTTTCCCTGAAACCATCTCAAGGCAAACAACAACACCTTTCTCCTTGCATAGCTATACAAGGGTTAGTGAACATCAAAAACACTTCATAGTAAATAGCAAAAGCACCAACTTTGCAAACTCAAAGTATACTTAGTTGTTCTTTGCCAGGTTGATCATGAAGCCAAAAGAAATATCTCCTCACCATATCCTTAAGCTATCCCGAGATATATCTCCATATAGCTTGCCTGTAAGCTTGATAATATAATCCACAATATCCATATGGAAAGAGTGCTAAACGTGTGCACATAAAGCCAACTCCATACTTCCAAGATAAATTTTGTGAATTCATAAATCCTTAGATCAACAAGCTGTCTACTGCTCATGCTCTTGCTTCATAAGCTATGAAGCGGCTGGCCATGCTTAACAGCAACGATGGTAAGTGTGGTCCCCACTTGAGATCTTTTCTCTTCCTTATTGATAGAAGGAAGCCTCCACTTCCAAGAAAGCCTATGCTCTGACACCAATGAAACTCGCGGCGGGTGCCCGGGGAACTAGAGCCTTTGACACACTTGTTGATACCATCAATGCATATTAAAACATTTAAACATCCTGGAGTCCACCAGACCCCTTTCAGACTGGGAAATGTCCAAGCTGGTGACAGCCGGTTAGCTTCCTCCGCTGAACGCGGGGGGATGTGTACCAAAAAACTCCTCAGGCAATCCCAGGCCCATAGGAGGGACCTAACCAGGGGTGACGAAGGGGAGCGGTGAACTGCATCCGAAAAAATAAAGCGTGAGCTGAGAGTCCAATCACCTCCGCGAACAGGGACACACTTCGTGATCTGCTGCATGAGAAAGTCATTCCACGCCTCAGTGCTTGGAAGAAAGCCCCTAACAACAAGCTTACAGAGCAAAGCCTTACATTGCACCTCAGGGTCAATGATATTCAATCCCCCTTCCTGCATAGGTCTGATAATGGTTTCCCAAGCAACTCTGGCCCTGGTGTGTGCATTTCCATCAAGCCCTGACCAAAGAAAGTTCCGAATAAGGCGACGAAGCTGGCCAATGCAGCCCTTATGAAAAATCCAGCACGAAGCAATAAACCAAGCCGTGGCTAGCAAAACTTGGTTAACCACCAAAGCTCTAGAGACTAAGTTGAGCTTTCTCCTACTCCAGTGATGAAGTTTGCTTTTAATGCTAAAGAGCACTCGAACAAACTGTTGTGCAGGGGAGATGTCAACGCCCACTTAACAACCAAGGTATCTGGCAAAGCATCCTCTCTCAATCCAAGTAAAACCAACATCTGTACCCCAATCTGCAAGAGGAGAATCACTAATCCAAAAACCAACTGATTTATGCCAATTGATAGTAGCTCTTGCTGCCAAACAGAAAGCCTCCAAGGCTGTCCGGAAAGCACATAAACAAGCATGTGAAGCCTCAAGGAACAACGCCGTATCATCTGCTAACTCGAGTCCAAAACCTCTTCCTCCATGCATAAAGGCAGCCTGAGACCCACAACACCAGGGGCAGCCCGAAGAAAGCCTGCTCATAGCCTCAGCTACAATGAGGTACAGTAAAGGGGCGAGGAGACAGCCCTGCCTCACCGAACGGGAAATCTGAAAACGCTCGCCGCGCCCCCCACAAGCTAAAACAGTGCTATGAGCCTCCCTGTATAGGCAGGACACCCCTCTGATCCAGTTTTGGGAAAACCTCGTGTGTGCCATAGTGCCCTCCAAAAAACCCCAATCCACTCTATCATAAGCTTTTTCAAAATCAAGCAAGAGAATGGCAAGAGGCTGCTGACTAGACTTTGCCCACTCGACAGCTTCCCGGAAAGAAAAGATGTTATCAGAAATACTCCTTTCTTGAAGGCATCCATTCTGTGTATCATGGATAGTCCTTTGGAGAATCGGCTGCAACCTTATACTCAAGGCTTTAGCTAAGATCTTATATATGCAGATCCAAGGAGAGTGATGGGCCTCCATTGCTTGATGTCAGTCTTTGCCCCACTCTTGGGGATAAGGTGAATCAGCCCCTCCCTGAGGTATGGCGGCATCATACCCGACAGCCACATTTCCTGAAGGGCAACAGTGATAGCATCTCCAATATGATCCCAAAAAAGAATAAAGAAGGTGGGAGAAAGACCATCATCCCCTGGGCATGAACCACTGGAAAGAGCATGCAATGCAAGAAGGAATTCATCCTTCGAGAAAGGGGCATCCAGGGAAGAACACATAGCCTGGGCATGCACTCCCAAACTTTCTACCATGCCACATCTCTCAGAGGAGAGGGCACCTCTGCAGTCAACAAAGACTGATAAAAATCTGAAGCAGTACCCCTTACCTTATCAGGCTCAATCTGAACCTCTCCCTGTGAATCCTACAAGTACCTCACAGAATCCCTGCTATGGGATGGCCTGTGCGCTGAAAAAAACTCTTTGTTGCATCTGCCACCCATCTTTGTCCAAAAAGCCTCGTTCGCATGAAATGCGAACTCAGCCCTCCTGTCCATGGCCAACTGTAGGTCTGCTCTAACTGTGGTCAAGAGGTCTGTAATCCAAGACGCATGTGGATGCTTTTCATGTTCCCTCTGAAGAGCAGCAATCCTACGCCTAATAGCTCTCTCCTTGTCTAGAGCCTCCTTCTTCTTGGACAAGGCAGCGCTATGATAATGATGGCTGGTCCTCTCAAGAGCCAGCGCAATATTATGACGAGGATCAGGACCGTCACAAGATCTCCATCTCTCTCTGAACTCAAGGGAGATGTCAGCATCTAGATAAAGAGAGTCAGGGTTACGGACACGGGGAGAGGCCGAGCGAGCCCCACGCTCCCTGAGACACAAAACAACGGGGCAATGATCCAATTTCGTGGTGCCAGGCATAATAGCAATGGTGCCTCCTCTGTCAAGGGACCAATCATCCACATAAAATCTGTCCAGACGTGCAAAGATGCTCTCATCCCCACTCCTACGATTATGCCAAGAGAAAGATAAGGAGTTTGGCCTTCTCTAGAAGTCATCCTCAGTCCAGCAATCCCTGTTAAAAAAAGAGAGCGTGAACCTCTCCCATGCGGTTCGCTCCAAAGGGTGTAAACCCCCTTCGCATCCACCCTTCTTGTCAGAATGTTGCTCAACCATATTGAAGTCTCCTCCCACTATCCAATGATCAACCTGGGGAATGACATTTGTAATGGTGTCCCAAAAGGCCACCCTTTCACCTCTCACGTTCGGTGCACAGATATTCAAGATTCCCAATTTCTGACCCTCATGCATGATCAAGATCCACTGCGCTCTAGAAGGGATGATAACACCGTGCCCAATAACATGAGGCATAACAGATGCTGCCACAAAAACGCAAACACCCCCTCTAGTCCCAATAGCCGAAGACCAGAAGGTGTGGCTAGAGAGCATCTTACCAGTTTTGCCACACTGAGATCTATCCAATTTGTGTTCCTGCAACAAAAGTATATCCATAGACCCTCCTGTAACAACAGGGTGAAGCTGGTCCTTCAGAAGGCGCTTCCTACCACGGGTGGGAAGCCCTCCAAGGCCCTGAACATTCCATGAGACGATTCTCATGGAAGAGAAGAGGGTTTGACCCCCGATCTAAGAAGACGATGGGCAGCCTGAGGACGCCTCTCATAATGCTGAAGGACGGGATATTCCACGGGGCATAGTCCCCTGACATGCCCTTGTCTGAGGCCTTGCACAGTACCTGCATATGTACGAGAAACCTCTGCGTCCTGCGGGGCATCAAGGGCAATGGCATCATGCTGAAAATCCTGCAATACATGATCCCCACTGCACTGAACATTCTGCATATCGCCCCCTCCAAGTAGGGAGGACTCAACAAAATCATCTTGATCTGATATATCATCTCCTTGCAAAGATGCATGAGCTGATAGCTGATACATCCCTCTGCCCAGAAACATCATCTATCTGAGGTACAAGATCCGAGGAGGTCTTCCCATCAATTGCACCAAGGGGGCGGGCGTGAGAGACAGCTCACCACACCTGGCGGACTGAAGGGAAGGATCCAAGGGAGGTGGCGCCTGAGAAGCACGCATGCGAGGCCTCCTATGACCCCGAGCCCGAGGGCAATCTCGAGCAAAGTGACCCTCTTGGTGACAAACCTGGCACTGATCGGGTTTACCTGCAATCTCCATATGTTGCTTCAAACGACCACTAGGGCCCAGAAGCAAAACATAGTCCTCAAAGAGCTCACTGTCACAAGCAAGAACCATGACACTGGGGTAGCATCCGCCGAGGCAGTGACCACCTCGGCAAAAGATGTCGGCAAGGCGTGGAGAGGGGGCACTTGAAGAACCAGCCCAAAGGCAGACCCGATGGCCTCTAGCATAGGCCAATATGCACGAGGAAGACCTAGGAATCTAAGAGTAATCGGGAAACGGTTCTCGTCTTCCTCAACAGGGTCAAAATAGCTGGAGTAGGGAAGGTAAAAAACCTTCCTCGGGACCAATGGCAAAGGGCTGCCCTTTACAACCTCTAAGGCTGCGTCCTCAGAATCAAAATCCACTTGGAAGAAACCTCTTCCAAGCAACCTGACATCTCGAAAGTGTGGAGTGAGGTCGGAAGGCAGAGCCGCCAGGACCCAATCCCGAGCCTGGAGACGGGAAGGGTGAGATCCAAAGATTCTGGCAATGAGGTTCGTTTTGGAGTCTTTCTCGATTTCGGCGAAGAGGACCGCAAGCTTGGCTTCAGAAAAAACAATGGTTCGCCCGGTCAAGGGAGAATGATTAGCCATGATGCTAATCGAAGAAAAAGGCCGACTTGAACCCGGATGAGGAGGAATCCGAACCAAGGGGAAGAGTGAGGCAAGGAGGCCGAGGAAAGGAAGGGAGGGTGGAAAAGGGAAAAGCAAAAAGGAAAGGGAAGCAAGGGGGAGATGGTTGGACACACACGCGAAGATGGGCGAGGGAAAGGCAGCACAACCTGGGCTGTGCAGAGGGATGAGGCTGAGGTAGGAGGGGAGGCGGGGAGAGGAGGGGAGGCAAATCAGCGCAAACAGGAGGGCGAAGAAGGGCGGGCAGAGGCAGGGGCGAACAGCGGCGGAGGAAGGATGGGAGGCGGAGGAAGGATGGGGACGAAGCAGGCAGAGAGGTGGAGGGGTGCAGGTCAAGGTTGAGGGAGCTAAGCGGTTCTCTCACTGGATTTGCATGGCTTGTGAGACTGGGTTTGGCTTGTGAGATCCACATAAGAGCTTATGGCCACACATACGAGCTCCACCCAAGAATAGTGTGCCGCTGGTATAACCAGGGATGCATTCCAAGGTATTCTAGTTAGACCAGTTTGACCGTAGTTAGCCAGTAAAAGAGCTAGCTACCTATCTTGACTAGGATAGACAGGTCTGTTGACCAGCTCTTTTCTCTTTTCTAGCTTGACTCGAGTTGGTGAGGATCTTGATGATTCGGGTTTTGTGCTCGATCCTAGAAACAAGGATAACCTTGCTTCTTAACGAAGTAAGGGGGGACTTCTCAGTTGAGGTCAACTCTTTAGAAGAGGGGGGAGATGTCACCATTTGTTCCTAACACCTTTTTCTCCTGAACTGTGCCGGGTGAGACCAAACCTCCAGATGCAAATATTGGGAACGGGAGACATCCAAGTTTATATGCATTTACATCACTCATGTTTGCATGCTTGAGTAGTGGATTTTGCTAGAGGTTTGACTTGTTTTTGTGTGTTGCTTGAAATGCTGTGTAAAGCCCAGTAGTGCCAGGGACGCCCGCCTGCTGGCACATGAGAGTGCCAGGTCAAAATACAATGCCCAAAATTCTTTGGGACACATCCAAAATCTCAAGAAATGAAGTTGTAACCAAATGTGTTCACACACACTCACTCTAGTGTGGACACCTCATAAGATTGGGTAGGTCAAAGAAGCACTATGGGCACCCGGGCATTCATAAAGGTTGGGCGTCCTCTTTTAATGAATTGTGAAGGATTTTAGGCATTTATACCGAGTGTGTGATGGTGGGGTTCACCTTCAGGAATTCATACCAAGTGTGTGATGGTGGTGGTCACCTTCTGCCATGTGGCTCCAACCTACCATGCATGGCCACCTTCTACCATGTGGCTCCCACCTACCATGCATGGCCACAGATTAGCGCAAAGATGGTTGAAAAACACAGTAGACAAAAGAGAGATTTGACCTAATCTACCATGCATTGACATAATGTAAATTACCAAGAATGAAAAAGCAAAGCCATGGAATGGGGCACTTTCTTGATGATGCTGCGGATGATGTCTACTCACGGCATGTCGTGGAGCCCTGAAGTCTGTTCTTTGCGCACTGTCTCCGAGCACATGCCTAAACTCTACATGAATGACCCTCAGCCCCCTGCCCTCTTTTCTTAGTGTCCTATGGGCTAGGTGGTTGGCTTGTAGGGTTGGTTGCTTGCCAACCCTGAATATAGCAGAATAAATGTCATTAAATAATATAAGTGTCCACACTGGTTGCTCATTGGGTGCCTGGACCAAATACAATGAAATGGTTGAAAAGCCCAAAAATTGACCAAGACAAGGCCACGAACACGCCCTTTAAGTTGGCCAAATGCTAGACATGTCCATGTCACACTGTCAGAGAGTGCATGTGACCTCCCACATGCGAAAGCACCAGCCTAAAGCAAGTCTACACCATGATTAGCAAGCCCTAATGTGCGCCCTGTGAAGGAAGGAGAGTTTGGCCATGAGTGAACAATGAGCATTGGCTAGGTCAAGTACGGGGAAATTGATATGCCGCCCCCTGGCTTTAAGAGCAGGAGACTATAGAGACAAGATAACCATCAAGCATGCAGACCATGCTGGGCAGCAAGGTACCGATTCAGCTCTTGTGAGAAAAGGCTTGGGCCGGTCAGAAGCAGAAAATAACCTCCAAAATAGGCTTCGAAGAGAAACTGCCCCGTCTTAGGGCAGCATGAGGCACCTGACACTGCCCGAATCACCTAGCAACAGCCAGTAGACTGCCACCATATCCGTTATTGCCCACCATTCTTTTCTGCAGTTCCAGAGTTTCTTCTACACTAAGACACTTAAGACTGGCAGCCTGCACTAGCATCTACATTTCGGAATCTTAAAAATCCAAGAATCAACACAGCTTATGAATTTGCTCCACTCTCCAGACCCAATTTGAGTGGAGGGTGACAATATCAGCCACGGCTGGCAGATATGCAACCCTTGCTATTTGTTGCTCCTATTAATATAACAAGTACATTATTGAGGTTGTGTGTGCATGGATGCAGGTGCCTGCGACATGTGCCATCCACAGTTCAAACAGTAACTAGTACCATCCTTTTGATGATTCAAACCCTATATTGTATTGGCCACCAGCTTGGCCATTTCCAAGTGAAGCTTTCAAATTTTTATGACATCAAAGAGCTCTACTTTTAGGCAAAGGAGTCATTAGCGCTTCCATCTATACAAAAGAAATCTGTAGTTTTATCCAGCAATACATCAACCAAATAATGGAGCAATATGACTTACAATGATTGAAAAACCAAGCTAGATGTGCTAAAATGTATCTCAAAGAATGCCACTCCTTTCATACCTTTAATACTGGAACTAAAGAAAGCAAGTGAGAAGGTTTGAACAGTGCATGTGTACTGCGTGAGTTTGGCAGTAGTGGACAAGACACCAAGACAGATGTTGGAAGTTGCTCTTGTAGTCGTAAGGCCAATAATAATGTGTCTGCACTCCCATTTTCCATATCCATGCATAGGGTTTCCTGGAGCAGTGAACTACTTAAGACACTGTCCTGTAAGAGACTTAACGGCAGCTGCATGACATTCCAAGACAACCATTAATAAAGATAGACAAACAGACATAATTCAAATCAAAAGGCCTGCTAAAAATAGCTAGCTCTATCATTAAATTTGAAAGCTTTGTGTGCGTAAATGTTTATATAAGTTCAGAAAGTAGGTGTGAATATGAGGACTCCTAACCACAATTTGCCAAGCAGCTGCACCCCACATTACATAATACAGATGGAATCTATTAGCTAGTTTGACTTGGTTGCATACACCTCATAGACTAAAAAAGATCCAGACCCGAATCTCGAGAGGAGTTCCCCGCTGCTCTATGCAGAGCGCCCCACCCCCCCCCCCCCCCCCCCCCCCAAAAAAAGTTCTATTCCGCCTACCTCTTCCTTCTTGGCTGCTCAGGGTCAACATTTGTTCTTCATCAACAGTTCGATTGTGGTTAGGAGTCCGTCGCCCTCCCCTCCTCCTTGGCGTAGTTGCACCCACCCCTGCCCCCTTCACCTGCACCTCCCCTCCACCATTCAAAAGGTCTAAGCTGGTATGGGACACCGAGGACAAAGGACAAGAAGAAGCCTGGCATGGAGAACAAGCCTTATCTAAGTACAAAAGCATAAAGGCACGTGCACACTTTCTTGTAAAAGAGAGTGGATAAAGTAAAATCCATAAAGTAACCACAAGGCAAAAGTCAAAGGGGCATCTACCTCTGCTAGAATCAAGAAGCTAATTTAGGGGAAGAGGTGGAGAGAATCATGGAGCCACCCACTCACACCTAATCACAAATGTTACCCTTATTAATGGCATGTATGGAGCTTATTTAAGGCACTCTTCTCAATGATAATCAAGAAAGCATTCGAATCATTTTGCCACTCTCATATTGAGTCTTGTTTTATTTTGCAGCAACTAGGGGGGAAATAGCCACAAATGAATCTCCAGGAGCTGGAGGCATACATCAAGACAGTGGAGGACAACACCAAGACGGTTGAGCAAACAAAAGAAGGTGCTAGACAAGGTCCTGAACCAACATGAAAAACAGATGGAAGGCCTCCACAAGGAGATACAAGGCAAGAACACCAAGATTGAAGAATTGGCAGCAAAGGTGAACAACCAGGAGGGGGAGATTTAGATGTTGAAAGGGACCCAGATGCAACAACAAGAAATGCCAGAGGCTGCCCAGTGATAGGGGAACTCCGGGTAGAAATGGAAGCCCTAAAGGCTACGGTCAAGGACCACACAGTGGAGGAAGGGGAACTGAATATTCAGGAGGGTCTAAGGACGGACTTGGAGCAGTTGAAAGCTGTGAGTGATAAGCTGCGGGAAGAACTGCAGACCACCAAGAAAGATTGGGTGGAGGTGGTGAAGAAGCACAAACCCCCACAGAGCATCATACAAGAGACTCTCGACGAGGAGAAACGCAAGAAGGATAGGGCCCTCCATGTGCGAGTGCAGGGGCTATAGGTGGAGGCTTCCCCTAAGGAGGATGCCATGACGCTTTGCCAGATGATAGGAGTCCAACCCCCCCCCCCCCCCCCCCTCTTGCAGATACATGGAGGGCAGGCAAGGATATGACACGAGAGCGGCCCTCATCATTAGATTCCCTAATGCCACCAACAGAAAGGATTTCTTAGGCAGACGGACTGCCCTCAAGGGCGCATAGGTGTACATGGGAGATGATCTCACCCTAGCACAAGTGGCACACCGGCGTGAGGTGATGGTGACAAATCATGAAGTGGGCTATCTACAGAGATGGTAGGGTCATTATCACTGAGCACCGTCCCAAATAGGGACGCGGGCACTATGAGACCAAACACTTGTTGAGGTTAGCAGTATGGAACTAGTATGGAACTGCAATGGCATGATACGGTCGAATCTAGGAGGTTTGAGTGAGATTCTCACAGAAAAGGATGTCATTTTCTATACAGAGACTCATCAGAGCCCTGAGAGGGGCTTACCCATACATAGCCAGGTATGAGTGGGAGTCAGCTTTCCGAGGCGAGACCCGCACATCAAGAGGAGTACGTAGCTCTAGAGGGGTAGCTGTCCAGAAGGACAAGGATGCACGGTATCTTTGGGTGCGGCTACAACTTAGTAATGACAGAGTCATCCACATTGCTGTGTGTTATTTTGCACCACCCCACTCCCCTTACACCGCACAACATGGGCCAATCACAATACTTACCATCATATGGGGATATTATCGAGTTCTCACAGCTGGGGGAAGTCCTCTTGCTTAGGGTCTTCAGTGCCAGGACGGGAAGTCAGCAGGTCCCACTACTCGATCTGGACGACCCTATCACACGACAGGAGCTTGACATCACTGACACGAGGCTGCAAAGATCATCACTGGACCGTGAGGAGGTCACGGTGTATGGGAGATATTTCTTAGAGCTAGGAGCTGCACATGGTCTCGTTATCTATAACGCGATGTCCCGATGGCCCTCACCTCCTTCCCTCACTCAAGAGGTACTAGCACCGTGGACTACCTTATGGGATCTCCAGCTTTGGCACACCTTCTCCCCAACTTCTCCATCCCGCCACCCCCCTTTGAAGATGACCATGCCTACCTCTCTTTCACTCTTACCTACACACCACCGCCCATCTCACATTACACCCAGGTCCTTTTCAATCACGAACTTGACCTTGTTTACTCCAACCACATCTACCGCCAACTCCATGATGTGGAACCTACTGTCCCCATCCCCACCCTCACATCACAGCTCACCACCATACTCCACACATCCATCACCACTTCTTTCATCTGCACGCAACGGTCTACCGCCAAGCCACGTTGCGGTTCCATGCCCCATAACTGTTGGTATAATGACAAATGCTGAGCCACATGCTCCCATCTTAAGCATGAGGTACGGATTGGGAAATCACAAGTGCCAAGCACAATGGATTTCTCAACGGCTCACCCAACACAAGAAACAAGAGTTCTAAACTAGGAAAGAGGATGAGTTATACGGACTTTTCTTAGGGCCAAACTGCAAAGCGGCCTAGAGGAAACTCCGAGAACATTGCCCCCCCCCCCCCACACCTATCACCTGCCCGGACACATGGCACTACTATGCATGCTCCCTCTATCATATCCCAGGACAAGCAGGCTTTCGGAGGAGCTACTCCACCCTTGACCACATCTTCACCCTCCGTGCATCATCGAGGAGGGTAGAGCACGACATTAGAGGATTTATTGCTGCTTTGTGGATTTCCGCAAAGCTTTTGATATTGTACCCCGAGCTCGCCTCCTACACCGTCTATAGGAGATAGGAGTCTCATCTGACATTGTTTGGAGCATCATCACCCCTCTATGAGTCCCCGTCACTAGACGAGTGAGAGCCCCAGGTACATCACAAGAGATTTCCAACACTATTGGGGTGAAACAGGGCTGCCCTCTTATCACCCACTCTTTTTGGCCTCTACATTGATGAGATCTCGAGCTTCATTGACGGATTAGGCGGGACTGGTCCCACACTGGCAGGCATATCGATCCCCATACTACTTTATGCAGATGTCATCGTCCTCCTCTCAGATTCAGCCGAGGGGCTTTAGAGACAATTGGATTCCTTACAAGACTTCTACACTCAGTGGGACCTCTCTGTTAACCTTGGTAAAACCAAGGTAATGGTCTTCAATACTTCACATATAAAGGGGATCCTCTGGAGATTGTCTTCCTATGTCTACCTTGGTGTCACTTTCAGTGGCCCACACTTCACCATGCTTCCCGCAGCACATGCCAGAGTGACACGGGGATATGCAGCCTTGAGCTTACTTGAGCGGTGGTGCTTCCAGGCACATTTCCAGGAGCCTAGGACGAAGGGTTGGCTTTTTGACACCCTCGTCACACGAGCCTTGATGTATGGAGCAGCCTTCTAGAGGTCAGATTTATCCGATGAGGATTGGTAGCGAGTTGAGAGGCCCCAGGTCATGATGTTCTCCTGTATGATCCGTAGCAAACCATCAGTCCCACACCAGATTATCGAGGCAAAGTTTGCAGCAACCCTGATATGGTAGTGGATGCACTCTTCCAGACAATC
The DNA here is from genome assembly GCF_041138505.1 of Cibotium barometz. Classification (NCBI taxonomy): domain Eukaryota; kingdom Viridiplantae; phylum Streptophyta; class Polypodiopsida; order Cyatheales; family Cibotiaceae; genus Cibotium; species Cibotium barometz. The sequence goes on along the minus strand of NC_141078.1, from coordinate 47,660,472 downwards.
GCATACCTCCATCGCATCAGTCACATGGATCCCCATAGGTACCTGATGCTTGCCCTGGAGTCCTCGAGACAACTAGCACTTAAGGGCCAGTCAAGAGTATGGTATGCATTAGTTTCCACTTGGTTCTCGGTATATGGGCTCCAAATGGACCGCCTACCACCCCTTCAGTGCAGTTTGGACTCCCCTTTTCTCCGGCTCTCTCACGAGGATACCAACCGAGTTATCTGGTTAGGTCTTCTCAACCTCTACACCCATTGCACATGGATCACACCTCAAGAGCTCCCACAGAGATGCACTTCTACAGAGATCACTTCCTCACGCTCACTAAGGATGGATTCATCCAGCAGCCGCGTTACCTAAGTGTCCGCATGTCCCATGCCATGCGGATTGCGATTGGCCAGATACAGGTTTCATCCCACTGCCTCATAGTGGAGACAGGTACAGCTGACCGCGTCTTCAAAGACAAGAAGCTCATATGGAGACCCATAGAGGAGAGGATCTACCAATTATGCCACACAGAGGTTGAGATGAAGGAGCATTACATATGCCGCTACCCAATATACTATGAGATCTGAAGGAGGTTTCACTGTCTATTTCGTGAAGGATTTGGTCCACTCTCCAGGATCATTGACTTCCCGGACCAACGTTGCCTAGGCCTCTTCCTAGGCGACGTGATAGGGCTTGCAGTTCTCCATCCCAAAGGCCTCAAGCAACTCATGAACATACCGCTGCTGAGAGACAAAAACCCCCTCTGGGTCTGCTAGATCTCCAATCCAAAGAAGAAATGGAGTAAGCCTAAATCAATCATCTCAAACTCCTTTGACAAGGCAGCCTTCGTCACGTCAATGTGCTCCATATGACCGCCGGTGAGAATGAGGTCATCCACATAAAGGATGATCAATGTGATCATGCCGCGTTCCCGAAAGAGATATAGGTTGGGATCTACAACCAATCTCCGAAATCCAACCAAAGAAAGAATCAATCTTCTGATTCCAAGCCTTGGGAGCCTGTTTAAACCATACAAGGCCTTCCGTAACCTATAAACCATCCCCTTTGATCCTGGAACCTCAAAGCCTGGAAGCTGCTCAACATACACCTCCTCCTACAGGTCACCATTAAGGAACGCAGATTTAACATCCATTTGATATACGGGCCACTGCTGAGAAGAAGCAAGGGTAAGAACGGTCCGAATCGTGGTCATTCTCGCTATTGGTGCAAAGGTATCCTCATAGTCGATGCCAGGCCGCTGAGCATAACCCTTAGCCACAAGTTTGGCTTTGTGTTTGTCCACCGACCCATCTGACGTATACTTGGTCTTAAAGACCCACTTGACAACAATGACAGACCGTTTCAACGGCCTCAATACCAACTCCCAAGTGCTATTCTTCTCAATGGCATCCAATTCCACTTGCATGGCTTTCCTCCAAGTATCCTCAGCAAGGGCTTCCTTGACGGAAGTGGGCTCTTTGTCCCACATGATACGAGACATCAAAGCATAGTTTACTTGTAAAAGCTCCGTTGAATGACTTTTTCTGTGCGATCTTCGAGGTCCATCCTCTGTGGTCCATTCGGAGGGAAGCTCCATGACACCTGACTCCCGAAGGGTGTCCACCAACCACTTGGGTACTCGAACAGAACGTGCAGCCTCCTGCTGCTGCGAGGGTTCATCTCCAACTACGGGCTCAACCTCCTCAACTGACTGAGGTTTTGTCCAGCTCGAACAATTGACTGGGAATCATCATCAGAATCTTCTGGGTCTCCAAGAAGTGGCGGCTCATCAACAGTGGAAACCGGAACATGCTCATCAAAAACCACATCCCTGCTAACAACAACCTCTTTCCTCTCTGGATCATACAACCTGTATCCCTTGGAAAGAGAGTTATATTCCACAAAGACAAGCTTTTGGGACTTTGAGTCGAGCTTCCCCCTCTGCTTCTTCGGAATGTGAACATATGCATTGCTCCCAAACACACAGAAATGGAGACATCAGGTTTCTTGCCAAAATATGCCTCAAAGGGAATCATGTTCGGTACTGAAGTCGTCGGAGGCCGGTTGAGGATATGGATAGCCGTAGCCACAGCCTCTCCCCAAAGTGGACGAGGAAGATCATGATGCTCCAACATCGTCCTCACCATCTCCACCACAGTCCTGTTCTTACGCTCAACTACTCCATTCTCTGAAGGCGAACCTATATTGGCCAGCTCCCGCTTGATGCCATGTTCCGCACAAAACCACACAAATGCATTGGAAGAAAACTCTCCTCCTTTGTCAGCCCTAAGAGTCTTTATCTGCAAGCCAGACTCTTTCTCCACCATCACATGGCACTCCTTGAACCGAGCAAAAGCTTGGTTCTTTTGAGAAAGGAAATAAACCCAAGTGAATCTACCAATCATCAACAAGCAGCATAAAATACAAAGAACCTCCCAAGGATGGCGTCTGCATAGGTCCACACAAGTCAGTGTGTACCAACTCCAAAGGTTTCGAAGCCCGCTTGGAAGCCTGCTTCGGAAAAGATTTCCTGTGCTGCTTACCACGAATGCAAGAACTACAGCGTCCTTGCCTGCTGCCAACATCTGGCAAGCCAACCACCATCTGGTCCCGGAAAGCTCGCCGCAGCGCATCCACATTCAAGTGGCCAAACCGAAAGTGCCACAAGTCACCAATTTGAGAGCCTGTAAGAGAGGAAAGTGCGGAGAGTTTGTTAATACTGTTCTCCACTCCGCCTTCCCAAACAACCTGGCCTGTCTCTTTGTCCCGTAGAGCAACATAATGCTCCTCAAACTCCACCCAGAAGCCAGTCTTGCAAACCTCATGCACTGACAACAGATGAAAACCAAGTGTGGGGTCATAGAGAACACGAGAGGAATGCTTTTCCCCTCTACCATCGGGAATGATCTCCATCCGGCCCTCACTGTGAATCGATATGGTGGAATTGTCGCCAATGAAAATGCGACATGACTGTCGTTTAAGATCTTGTAGTAAGAAATCACGGGAAGGAGTCATGGGCCTGGAAGCACCACTATCAAGAATCCATTCCCGAGTATCCCTGGCGGTGAAGCCAGCTGCCTCCTCGCTCGAAGAAGATGAAGCATATGTGTCCAAAATCTCCAAGTGCACAAAGGTTGGAGTCTTTGCAGCAGCTGAAGTTGAAGAATCAACACTCTTTCCGTTATTCCAGTTGGGACACTTCCTCCAATAGTGGCCTTTCTCGCTACAATTGTTACAGGTCCGCCTGGCCTTCAGTTTCTCACGGTCTGAATCGGGCTTCTTCTCAGAAGACTTCTCCGATGAAGACTTCCCTTTGTCCTTGTTGTTGTTGTTACGGCCTTTCGACCGCTGGCCAGTCAAGGCCTCAGAACCTCTTCCCTATTGAGGGTTCGTAAATCGCTCTTCCTGGTCCAAGACCATTGGCACAACCTCCTCCCACGTGATGGTGCTGAGCTTGCCACCACTCGTGATAAAAAAAGAGTAAAATGCTGAGTATTGAGAGAGAAAATGGGACAACAACGTGATGGCCATATCCTCTGACGATATCTCTTTTCCTGCCTAGAGAACCTCTTGCTGAAGAGTCTGCAACTTTTTGATGTGCTCCTGCATCGTCGACGACTTTGAAGGATTCATCACCTGCATCTAAACTTCCAAGGAGATCCTCTTTATGGGTTATATCCTGTTGTACAGAGAAGCCAAATGCTGCTAAATTCCTCTGGCCAACATCATATGCTTTATATGATTGATCACCTGTAGTGTGCAATTTAGGAAGATGAAAGAACAGACACGAGCATTGACACGATCCCATTACTGTGTCTGAGCCTCCCGTTCCTTCCTTATAGAGGGTAACTCCTCGTCTTCCAACTCCGGCCATGGAACCCCAACAACAACAAAATGACTCCATCATTACCTTCCATATGCCGTAGTTTTTCCCATCCAATTGTCGGTCCATCGGGAACGTGGGGAGTGTTGGGATCTTCACGTGCTTCTCTGCCATCTCAAGGGTTCACAAGGTCTTGTGAAGGGAGGCTGGGTGGGAAAAAAGAAGAAGAAAAGGCTGCAAGGTGGCTGTCCAACGGTGATGGCCGCCTTCTACCCGATCTCCAAGTCCGGTACAGCCCAAACAATCCCCAATCAGTACCTCAAATCAGCAAACCCTCGACGTCCCACTGTCTCCAAGCTTCAAGCCACCTGGCCTTTGCATAGGTCCACACAAGTCAATGTGTACCAACTCCAAAGGTTTCGAAGCCCGCTTGGAAGCCTGCTTCGGAAAAGATTCCCTGTGTTGCTTACCACGAATGCAAGAACTATAGCATCCTTGCATGCTGCCAACATCTGGCAAGCCAAGCACCATCTGGTCCCGAAAAGCTCGCCGCAGCGCATCGACATTCAAGTGGCCAAACCGAAAGTGCCAAAAGTCACCAATCTGAGAACCTGTCAAAGAGGAGAGTGCAGAGAGTTTGTATATACCATTCTCCACGCCACCTTCCCAAACAACCCGGCCAGTCTCGCGGTCCCGTAGAGCAATAGAATGCTCCTCAAACTCCACCCGGAAGCCAGTCTTTCACACCTCATGCACTGACAACAGATGAAAACCAAGTGCGGGGACATAAAGAACACGAGAGGAATGCTTCCGCCCTCTGCCATTGAGAATGATCTCCATCCGGCCCTCACTGTGTATCGGTATGGTGGAATTGTTGCCAATGAAGATGCGACCTAACTGCCCTTTCAGATCCTGAAAGAAGTCACGAGGGAGTCATGTGCCTGGAAGCACCACTATCAGGAATCCATTCCCTAGTATCCTTTGCAGTGAAGCCACCTACCTCCTCGCTCGAAGAAGATGAAGCATCCGTGTCCATCATCTCTAAGTGCACAAAGGCTGGAGTCTTTTCAGCTGAAGAATCAGCACTCTTCCGAGTCCGCTTGGGACACTTTCTCCAATAGTGACCTTTCTCGCCACAATCATTATAGGTCCTCTCGGCCTTCAGTTTCTCTCAGTCTGAGGCGGGCTTCGTCTCAGAAGCATTCTCCGATGAAGCCTTCCCTTTGCTCTTGTTGTTCTTACGGCCTTTCGACCATTGGCCAGTCAAGGCCTCAGAACCTCCACCCTGTGGAGGGTTCGTGAGTCGCTCTTCCTGGTCCAAGACCATGGGCACAAGCTCCTCCCATGTGATGGTGCTGAGCTTGCCACTGGTAATCAACAAAGAGTAAAAGGCTGAGTACTCAGAGGGCAAATGTGACAGCAACATTATGGCCATATCCTCAGACGATATCTCTTTCCCTGCCTAGAGAACTTCTTGCTAAAGAGCCTGCAGCTTGTTGATGTGCTCCCACATCATGGACGACTTTGCAGGATTCATCAACCGCATCTGGACTTCCAAGGAGATTCTCTTCGTGGGTGATACCTTGTTGTAGAGAGAAGCCAAATGCTGCCAAATACCTCTGGCCAACGTCATATGCTTTATATGATTGATCACTTGTGGTGTGAAATTGAGGAAGATGAAAGAACGGACTCTGGCATTGACACCATCCCATAACTGTGCGTGTGCCTCCCGTTCCTTCCGAATAGAGGGTAACTCCCCTTCCTTTAACTCCGGCCGTGAAACCCCAACAACAATGAAATCAGCCAAGTCATAAGACTCCAAAACAAATTCCATCATTACCTTCCATATGCCGTAGTTGTTCCCGTCCAATTGACGGTCCACCGGGAACATGGGGAGTGTCAGGATCTTCACGTGCTTCTCAGCCATCTCAAGCAAATCTGCCATTGCAAGGGTCTAACTGAAAAGGGAGGGTGGGTGGAAAAAATGAAGAACAAAGCCTGCAAGTGGCTGTCCAGCAACACGCCCGCCTTTTCGCTTGCTTCTCCTCTTCCCATACAGCCCAAAAAAGTCCTCCAATCAGCACTACAAACAGCCCCCCTCTTGCTCACACAGTTCCCAAAATCTTCCAAGAGCCTAGAGCTCTGATACCATGTCAGAATATGCAGCGAAAATGATGACAAGATCTGAAAACTCCAAGAGCAGGTGCACAGCAGAAAAACGCAGAACAAAGAGAGAGAGAGAGAGAGAGAAGCGTATAACTCAACTATATACACAAGAAATCCTGAAATACAATAAATACACTGTGGGGCGCAAGGGGCCATTATATATGGCCCCAGGCTGCTCGTCGACCAGCATACATACAGCCGACAGAGCAGCCCACGACTTGCTACTGCCGGTCGGCCAGCATGTCTCCAATCGACCAGGGCAGAGCACTCAGTCGTGAGAGAATCCATCAGTCGGCCAGCATACAGAGGTAGCCGACAACCCTCCCACACCCAAAATGAAATGGGAAAAATACATGGAAGTGAGGAAAAATGGGGACACACCAAAACTGGGCGGGCACACCCACAACAGAGGCCCTGACAGTGTGTACAGACGGGAGATGACTGCTAACAGAGATATGCCATGGACATTATTGTATCACTTTGGTCTCATAGGCCCATTGGATCTTTAGTAGATGCTTAATATACCTTTCTTTCTTTCTTTCTCGCTCTCTATTTATGCCATAGCCATGTTTTTCTATGATCCACCATAGTCTCCACTTCGTTGTTTTCTACATTTGGTATCAAAGCTAAAGGTTGATTCTGCCTCGAGTGTTAGCAACTCGAATTTATTGTACTAATCCGTACACCTACATTGCCATCTCTACAGCAACCATACAAGCACAAACAATCCGTAGAGCCTCCGTACTCTATCACATCAATATGGCAGCGCATCCCCAGCAGCAACCAACAATGTGCACAAATCAGCACACACATCAGTCCATGAAGCGACCTCAAGAAAGTAAATTCAATTTGGTCCTTTTTCCAATTTCTGCAAATCCTTAATCAGAGTAATTAGCCTTAATAACTCTGTTAATTTTCACAATTGAGAGTGCAAATCTAGCATTAAGGTGCTGCTATAGCATGCTAAAACATCATTGATCAAAGGCCCCTTGTTTGACCCTAATTTTTTTCTCAAGCATTATAAGTAAGGGATTAGATACTAGCATTGGAAACTCTCATCTCTTAAGACCTTCCCAAATTCATAGCATATCATTGGAAACTCTCATCTATTAAAATATCATTGATCAAAACCCACATGTTCATTGAAAAATTCAATGGAAAAAATTTCCACACCTGGCAGACTAAGCTGAAGTTTAGTCTTATGAGGGAGGGTCGTTTACCTTTCATTAAAGGAGAAGAGGAGATGCTTGAGAATGAAGATGCAGCTCAGAAAGAATCGAAGCTAAGAGATCAAAGAGCCTTTGGCCTCATCGCCCTAGGACTCTCTGATAATTTTATACACCATGTTGCAGCTCTCCCAACCTCCAAAGAAGCAAATGAAAAGTTGGACAAGCTTTTTGGGGCTCAGGCAAGAAACTCTAAAGTTTCTTTGTGGAGAGACTTCTATGGTCTTGTAATGCAACTACATGAGAGCTTTGACACCCATGTGAACAAGATGATGTCTTTAATGAACCAGCTTGTAGGTCTTAAAGGTAATGTGAAAGAAGATGTAGCCCTAGCAGTGCTCATAAAGCCTATGCTGAAAGAGCTTTACGAGAACCTTATCACCACACTGAAGAAGAGGCCAAACCTTACCTTGGAAGGGGTCATAAGCTCCTTCAAAGTAGCGGAGAGGGACAACTCCTCCTTCACAAAGGAAGAACTTCAAAGGAAAAAAATGTCCCATTTGTGATAGAAACAATCGTGCAAAGGACTGCCATGCCAAGAAGCCTTGCAAACATTGTGGAAAAAACCACAATGAGAACGATTGCTTTCACAAGAAAGCACAGGCCAATGTCACACAAGAAAAAAAAGAAACCTGCAAAGAAGCTGCAAATTTTGCAGTGTATGAACACTCATGGGTATTTTAAAGGTCTACTACAAAGAAGACGGCTTGACTACCATCTACTCTACTCCAAGAATTGAACCAAACAACTTCTAGTGAAACTATGTCATGGACATAGATGAAGTGTGTACTAGGATAACACTTGAGGAGGAGTGTTGGAAAACAAGCCTTATCCAAGTACAAAAGCATAAAGACATGTACACACACTCTTATAAAAGAGAGTGAATAAAATCCAAAAAGTAACCACAAGGCAAAAGTCAAAGGGGCATCTACCTCTGCTAGAATCAAGGTGCCGATTAAGGGGAAAAGATGGAGAGAGTCATGGAGCCACCCACTCACACCTAATCACTCACCTAATTGCAAATGATAAGGTGTATCAACAACATGTATGGAGTCTATTTAGAGACACTCTTCTCAATGATAATCAAGAAAGCATTTGAATTGAGTCATGTTCTCTCTCTCTCACCATAGGACTTTCTAGCTTTACTACATTGGGTACCATGATGCGCGATATTTTAGAGTGATGTGAGCTTGACGCTTTTTGTATTGGGATCAGCTTTGGCATTTCAGCTCTTGTTCCTTTCTTTTATTTTTAGTATCCATGTAATGTATTCCATGGACATGACGTAATGTTTTGGTCTCATAGGTCATTTTAGCCTTTTGTAGACATTAATATAACTTTCTTTCTCTCTCTCCAGTGGTGCGTGCTTGCTCTCGAAAGGCTGATTACCATACATAACCAGACAGCTCGAGTAGACCTCTTTGAACCTGTGTCGCCTCCCTCTCCCGCCTGCTGCCCTCTCTCTTTCTTCGAACCTGTCGCCTCCCTCTCCCGCCTGCTGACGCTCTCCCTCTCTCTTCAAACCTGTGTCGCCTCCCTCTCCCGCCTGTTGCCCTCTCTCTCACTTCAAACCTGTGTCGCCTCCCTCTCCCACCTACTGCCCTCTCTCTCTCTCTTCAAACCTGTGTCGCCTCCCTCTCCCACCTACTGCCCCGCTTGCTGACTCTCTCTCTCTCTCTCTCTCTCTCTCTCTCTCTCTCTCTCTTCACCTGCTGACGCTCTCTCTCTCTCACTGCGCCCCCACAAGCTCTTCTCTTCTCTCTGCTCGCCCCAAAAGGACTCGGCCATCTCTCTCTCTCTCTCCTCGTAGCCCCCTCCCGCCACTCTCTCTCTCTCTCTCTCTCCCCCGCCTACTTCCCTCTCCCGCCTGCTGCCTATCTTTCTCTCTCCTCGTAGCCCCCTCTGGCCTCTCTCTCACTGTGGGAAGCGCTGCAGACACGCACGGAGCTCTTCCTATGGCCAAGGGTTAATTAATTTTTAACCAGAAACCAGCCTTTTTCAGCCCAAGACAAGATGGAGAGGATCGACATTGAAGACCTGATCAAGGCAGCCATCCAACAACACAAGAAAGAGACGGACAATGCAATTAATATGGTCAACCGGAGCCTTCTTGACAAAGTCAAGAAGCTTGAAGCGTGGATAGCAGCCCAAGATGCAGAGATCGCAAATCTCAAGAAGGAGATAGAAGAAGCACGTGCTCAACATAAGGTCGAGGAAGGTGAAATTCAACCCGTCATGATGGAGGAGCTGAACACCATCAAGGCCCAAGTGAGAACACTTCAAGAGGGAGAAGAAAAGAAGGCCCGGGAGACCTCCTTGTGGGTGGAGGTGCTCACGAAGACGCAAAAGCAAGTAGATGAAACGGAGAAATGGATAGAAGTGGTCAAGAAAGGTAAGAACAAGGAGGCTGAAAGCACATCTACCTCGAAGATTATCAACCTAACCATTGAGGAGGAACAAAGAAGAAAGACAAGGGAACTTCATGTGCGGATCACGGGTCTTAAGGACGGTGACAATGTAGAGATGGAAGCTAAAGATTTATACACACGCATGGGCATTTCAAGGCCTACACACACGGGGGCTTGGAGAGTGGGCAAGAAAGACAAGAATGGAGGAGAGAGCTCTCATTTTACGCTTTCCCACCTTGGAGGCCAAGAAGATACTAGAGAGACGCACCACTTGACGGTGCGAGACCTATGGGACCAGTCTGAGACTTGCAGTATGGAATTGCAACGAAGCATTGAGACTGGATGTGGGGGCCTTTGAGGACAGCTTCAGAGATAGGGACATCATCTTCTACTCAAAGACACATCAGGCCCCAGGCAACACATTACCGAGAGTGGCGGGATACAGATGGGAGACGACTTGTAGACAGGAGGCCCGTTCGAAGCATGGTGGTCGCAGATCTGGAGGAGTTGCTGTTCTTTTTAGAGAGGAGCTTCAGCCACTCATCCATGTTATGCGCCGTGATGAGAGCGTGAGGTACATGTGGATCAGAGTGAAGGCAGATGAGGGTAGACCCCTATACATTGCTATATGTTACTTTCCACCCAGCACATCTCATTATGCAGCGCCCAAGGGGCAATCTCCATATATGATTCTAGATGAGGACATATGGGAGTTCTCCAGGGAGGGAGATATCTGATATTATCATTCTTGGGGACTTTAATGCTCGAACGGCTCAGTACCAGACCTCCTTCTTTGACACTTCGGAGGAGATGTTGAGAGAGAGAGATGTGGAGGAGACGGTGGAGTGTATTGAGTATGGGAGATACCTCTTGGAGATGGGGACTGCACATGAGCCGGCCATTTTAAATGGCCTAGAGAGGTATCCACTTGCCAGTGGCTTTACTTGCTTTCCACACAGACATGGGGCTAGCACAGTGGATTATGTTTTAGCCTCGCCAACCTTCATCCCGAGTATCCAAGATTTTGCGATTGGCCCCAGGCCCATCGGAGTTACGGTGGATCATGCACTTCTCTCCTTTACGGTGGATTTCCACTACAGTACCAGCCAAGCTGGGCAGTCCTCCTATCACCCGAGATATACCTTCTGTAGAGAGACTGATGGAGTATACACTGCAGATCTACAGCTTGTTGAGTGCAGAGGATCCACAGAGGCCATTAGCAGAGCTCACACAGATCCTGACAGAGGCTTTACATACAGCTGCAGCGACGGCCTTCCCACACACGCAGCCCATAGTACGACCACGTCCTGGGAGCATGCCCCAGAATAGTTGGTATGATGATGACTGTAGGGAGCTCAGAGCCCGGCTACAGAGAAAAGTGGCCACAGGTTTTACTACATATAGACAGTCACACATCATCTTCCGATGCCTCATTCGGCGGAAGAAGAGAGCATTCTTAGCTCGGCTGGAGAGAGACATGTATCAGCTATTTTTGAGTCAGGATTCTGGGGAGGCCTGGAGATTGCTTAGAGAGCACCCCCCGCCTCCGGCCATTACCTCTCCAGATACATGGGATGAGTATGCAGCCTCCCTCAACACAATACCAAAGCAACCACCACTACCGAACCCTCCAAAGCCTTGTCCACCGACTTCTACCTTCTTCACAGCAGAGATGGTGAGGAGGGCCATCAACAGATTGCATACAGGGAGGGCACAGGATCATGAGGGCATTGTAGCCGAGCATTTCATACATGCTAGAGATATGATTGTAGACTTGCTAGCTCTCATGTTTAATAGAGCCATGTGTGAGAGGTTTCCTAGTACTTGGAGTACTTCCACGATTGTGCCGGTACTCAAGTCTGGAGATCCGAGCCTGCCGACTAACTACCGCATCATTATGATTGGTCACTCGCTGGCCAAGCTATATGCCTCTATTCTTGAGCAGGAGTTGAGCAGATGGGCAGAGAGACAAGGGGTCCGAGCTCAGGGACAAGCCAGTTTCAGCAGGAGATTCTCTACTTTGGATCATATCTTTACCCTCAGGGCTATCATTGAGGAGGGCAGAGCACATGGGAGGAGGATCTACTGTGGCTTTGTGGATTTCCGCAAAGCCTTTGACACAGTGCCCAGAGCTAGACTGATGCGCAGGCTACAAGACTTGGGGGTTCCATGTGAGCTCATTTGGGGTATTATGGCACTTTATGAGACAGTAGTTGGGCAGGTGCTGACTTCAAAGGGACTCTCCCAGCCAATACACTCCACTATAGGGGTGAAACAGGGCTGCCTGCTCTCTCCGACTCTATTTGGACTATACATTGATGAGATCTCTGATTATATTGGGACATGAGGGGACAGAGGAGCCCAGTTGGCTGGCACTTGGATACCTCTCCTCTTACATGCTGATGATATTGTGCTTATAGCAAACTCACCAGAGGGTATGCAGAGGCACTTGGATACTTTACATGCTTATGCACAGGACAGTGGGCTCTCAGTTAACCTTGGTAAGACCAAGGTTATGGTGTTTAACACTACAGCTCAGTGGGTCTGGAGATCAGCGCCTATTTTCACATATGAGCAAGAGACAGTGGAGTATGTTGACTCATACACATATCTTGGAGTGGTGTTCACTGGGCCCACATTTTCCATGAGGGGGGCACCAGAGGCCAGATTGACTAGAGGATATGCAGCACTAGGAAGTCTAGAGAGGATGTGCTCGCAGGTACAGTTTCAAGAGCCACACACTAAGTTGTGGCTTTTTGACACGCTGGTCACATCGGCTATGCTATATGGAGTACAAATCTGGGGGCCTAGCCTAGATCGTCACACTCGATCAAGACGCACATACGATGGATGGAGATCGATGGAGAGACCACTTGTGTCCATGATCTCAAGGATGATTCGGGCTAAGGCCTCGGTACCCCATGAGATTATCAGAGCCGAGATGAAAGCCCCACCGATCGTAGTCGAGGCTCTTGCCAGATCAGTGTCCTTCATTCATAGCACCTGGGAGCTTCCCCGACACCGGTATGCACGACTTGCTTTAGAGTCCTCTCATCAGCTAGCCATGGAGGGAGACACTTCATGTTGGTATGCGCAGATAGCATCCTGGTTTGAGCTCCATGGGTTCAGTTTAGATAGACTTCCACCCTTCCAGTACTCTCTGGAGGCACCCTCTCTCACCTTGACACATTCTGAGATTAGTAAAGTCATCAGACAGGACCTCATTCAGTTGGACACTAGGAGGACATGGCTAGAGCCCTCACAGGAATTGGGGACGAAGATGGCTTTCTATAGAGACCATCTTCTCTGCACCACTGAGGATGGCTTTATACTTAGACCGAGCTACATGGATACCCCATCTATCTCATGGATTAAGGTGCGCCATTGGGCAGATCCGCACCTCTTCACATCAGTTAGAGATCGAGACAAGCAGATTTAGAGACATACCTCCAGGGGACAGGATTTGTCAAATTTGTTGGATAGAGCCAAAGAGACGGAGGAGCACTACATGTGTCGCTGCACAGCATATTATGAGATTCGAGGGCGCTACCATTGCCTTTTCAGAGAGGGATTTGGACCACTGGCTAGAGTCATGGACTGTTGTGATCAACGATGCTTGGGTTTTTATCTCCTGGAGACCCGCACGCTCAGAGAGTCCATTATCAGGAGCAAACGCCGACTGGCAGGGAGTCCACACAGAGACAGATTACTGACTTCTTTAGAGGGATTACCCGGGAGGACACGCAGCGGACAGCCCAGCAGTGGGCACCCCGTGGGACTCTAGTTGAGAGAGCTATCCAGTTGGGCAGATCCAAACGCCCGAGGGCTCGCGGATCCTCACATCGGAGACGTTGCCTACACCGAAGGATTCAGAGCATCATTGCGAGGCATCGGGCTCGTCCGACCAGGTATCTCACTATGGCAGATATCCAGGCCATTCGGCAAAGACCCATGCTAGAGCTCCTAGGATGATTACCACTCCAGCCATATATTGTTGTACTCACTGTCACTTTTGTACTCCCCCATATTCATGTATTCATGTATCCATGTACTCATGTACCCCATTTTGACTAGTAGCATTAGCTTCCCACTCTCCCTAGTTGCTACTTCCGGATGCTCCCTACCCTACTGATGTATCGTAGGGCTAGATACTTACCTTCAGTTCTTTCTTTTCTTTTCCAGACAGTGTATCAGATGTCACACGGTTGTAACTTTGGTCTTATAGGTCACTTTGGCCTTTAGAAGATGTTAATATAACATTTCATTTCATTCTCTCTCTCTCTCTCTCTCTCTCTCTCTCTCTCTCTCTCTCTCTCTCTCTCTCTCTCTCTCTCGGCAAAACCAAGGTTATGGTGTTTAACACCACGCCACAGTGGGTTAGGCGATCAGCTTCCACATTTACATATGGGCAGGAGATTGTGGAGTATACAGATGCATATACATATCTTGGGGTAGTATTCAGTGGGCCAGTGTTTTCGATGAGGAGAGCAGCAGAGACTAGATTGACTAGAGCACATGCAGCCCTGGGTGGTTTGGAGAGGATGTGTTCGCAGGTTCAGTTTCAGGAACCTCGAACGAAACTCTGGCTTTTTGACACTCTAGTGACATCAGCTATGCTTTATGGAGTGCAGATATGGGGACCTTCAGTGGGCCATCACAGCGCAGGCGGGTGGAGAGGTATGGAGAGGCCTTTGGTATCTATGATTGCTAGGCTTATTAGAGCCAAGGCTGTGGTACCTCATGAGATTATTCGAGCAGAGCTGGCGGCTACCCCTTTGGTGATTGAGGCTCTTACGAGATCAGTCTCCTACATACATGGCTTGTGGGATCTCCCCCGAGACAGATATGCACGCCTCACCCTGGAGTCCTCCCGACAGTTAGCTTTACAGGGAGACACGGCTTGTTGGTATGGACAGATGACATCTTGGTTCCAGGCACATTGGTTTTAGCATGGACAGATTGCCTCCCTTCCAGTATTCTCTGGAGGCACCCTCTCTCACTCTTACACGGACAGAGATTACCAGACTCATCCGTCAGGATTTAGTTCAGCTGGACATTAGGAGGACATGGATACAGCCGACTGAGGAGCTGGGCACGAAGATGGCTTTCTACAGAGAGCATTTTCTTCGGCTCACAGCAGATGGTTTTGTGAACAGACCCAGTTACATGGATGTACACTTGTCTCATGCAATACGATGTGCTATTGGTCAGATTCGCACATCCTCACACCAGCTTGAGATTGAGATTGGCCGATATAGAGGTATACCAGCTGAGGCCAGGATATGCCGAGTATGCCATGGGGAGCCAGAGACAGAGCTGCATTATATATGCCATTGTACTGCATACTATGAGATACGTGGTCGTTTCCACTGTTTATTCAGAGAGGGTTTTGGACCACTTTCCAGAGTCATGGGGTACCAGGACCAGAGGTGTTTGGGATTGTTCTTGCTTGAGCTGCGGAGACATAGAGATAGCCTGCTTAGGCGCACAGAGAGCCAGACTCAGAGGCACATTACAGACTTCTTTAGTCCGGCCATCACTGCGCCAGATGGACCAGCAGCAGCAGGACATGGATACCGCCCACACCAGGGGTACACTGATTGATCGTGCGATTGAGCTTGGGTGGTCCAGACGCCCACGACTACGGAGGAGGGCATCCCAGCATAGACGGAGGTTGCAGCGGCAGATTCGGATTATTCTTGCGAGGCATGCGGGACACCCAGTCAGGGTGCTGACCACAGAGGATATTGAGGAGATCCGCCAGTGTCCGATGCGGCACATATTATGAGATGGAGGTACCTCCATAGTGTACCTTCCAGTTCCAGTTTCATTTTCTAGGTGCCAGTAGTATCATCTTTATTTTTCATTTTCTGGGTTCTTTTATCCAGACATTGTATCAAATCCACCATGATGTAACTTTTGGTCTCATAGGTCATTATGGCCTTTGGAAGACGTTAATATAACATTTCATTTCATTTCATCTCTCTCTCTCTCTCTCTCTCTCTCTCTCTCTCTCTCTCTCTCTCTCTCTCTCTCTCTCTCTCTCTCTCTCTCTCTCCTGCGCATCATGTAAGTTTATATAGAGCGTAAATGGAAGAAAAACATTAGCATCTAGCTCTGTTGAATTCAGGTTCATTGGTATGCTACAGCACCTCTATGATAAAGGCAAGTATGGAAATAGTCTTACCCTATGAATGTTCACATCTTTGAAGGATATGAGGGAAGCATATGTAAATAGTAGCAATGGCTGAAGCTTGATTATATATTCAACCTCCGAGGACCTAATGGATAGATCTTTGATATGTGTGTATGTGCGTGCGTGCGCACGCGCGCGCGCGCGCGCGCGTGTGTGTGTGTGTGTGTGTGTGTGTGTGTGTGTGTGTGTGTGTGTGTGTGTGAGAGAGAGAGAGAGAGAGAGAGAGAGAGAGAGAAAGAAAGATATATGAACGTCTACGAGAGGCCAAAGTCGGCCCATGAGACAAAAAATAATACAACTGTGTTCTTCTGGTCATTGGAAGAAAAGAAAGAAAAGAAAAAGTGTGCATGTGTCTAGATACAACTGTGAATCATCATGGATCGGTGGAGCCCATATACAAACAATATAAAGGGGGGTGGGGATGTGGATGGAGTGCTAAGGCAAGATGCATCTCTATATGCTGAAGGGGTAGTACAAGCATGCTATGCAGATCTATGTCTAACTCCATCCAGTGCCATAAGAGGGATATAAGATATCATACATCGCCGATGCTGAGGCTGTGAGTGGCGTGAACATGTACCCTAAGTCTGAATGAAAGCGAGCTAGCCTCTCCTGTGTCTCCATCTGGTGTCTCATCCGGATAGCTGCTATCTCTCGGTGAGTCGGGGTGCTCTGTGTCCAGTCTGTCTAGGTCTCCTCCTGGCTCTCGGTGACGGAGTCGGGGTGCTTTGTGTCCAGTCTGTCTAGGTCTCCTCTTGGCTCTCAATTTCTCTGCTCTATGTGCGGTCACCCCACGTGGTACATCAGCTAGCACTGGCATAGCTCTCTGGAAGAATCTGTGAGCTGGAATTGTCTCCCACCCCTAGTGGGAGCGGGTGTCTGGAGTAGTCTCTCTCGAGAACTGTGAAGCTCTAGTAGTAGTCTGCCAAGCTGTCGCTAGTCCGAGGCCTCCATCAACTGATGTAGTGAAGAGTGCTCCTCAAACAATCCTGCATATCTATCTCTGACCCCTTGGTGGGCTCTACATCTACATACAAAGTGATCCTCAGTCTCCACCTCCTTGCGGCACAATCTGCATATCCACTCAGCTCTGGGAACCCGTGCCGCTCTCCCAGCCTCTATCTCTAGCTAATGTGATGAGACTCGTAGCTGTCCAATAGCAACGGGAGAGCTATGTGGCATGTATACATCCATATACCGCGGTCGCTGTATAAACCCATCCCCTGAGATGCTCATAAAGTGGTCTCTGTAATATAGCATCTTCGGTGGTAGTGGGCTCTCTGGTGATGTCCATGTCTCCTGTATGTAGCGCTGCCATATGTCCTTTCTCATCACTCTGTTCCTCTCATTGAGAGAGAGGTAACCCCGTGGAGCAGACTGATCATACCGAAAAGGTGGCAACTGCTCAATGTCTATCCCATGATGTGAGAACCACTGTAGCATCTGTGCATACCAAGATCCAGTGTGTCCAGACTCGGCCAGCTGTCTGGATGCCTCCCCCAATGGGGCATGGTGGTACGGTAAAGTGAGACACCATATCTGCTGCCTCCCGGGATCCCATCACATAGTCCACTGTACTGCTGCCACCCCCCACTAGAAAGCAAGTCAACCCACCTGAATCTGGCCACTGAGTCATCTTGTTATAAATAACGAGATGGTGTCGGGCCCCAAGCTCCAGCAAATGTTGCCCATATCCAGTGCTGTCAGCTCCTCCGTCAACGGAGATCCGAGTGGTCCCTGTATCCTCTGTAGCTAGGGGCTCTAGTCTCAAGGGATCCTCAAAGTCATAGATCTCGCACTGTCTGCTCTCAGTCCGTGCATTGAAGTCCCCCATCAAGAAGACTTCTCCCAGTGTCGAATAGTGTAAGATCTCCTCAGATAAGACACAGTATGGAGACTCACTAGCCTCTCCTCCACCCGGCTGCTTGGTGGTGGCAAACCGTGACCCCTTCGGAGGAAAGTAGCAAAGGGCGATATAAATCCATCTGGTCTCCGAGAGGCGAAGGCTAATCCACATGTATCTCGGCTCCGAGTCTCGTGCTACGACTCGAACATGCTCGTTTAACCCATGTCTGAAAAGCACTGCAATACCTCCTGAACTTGGGGAGGTGGCCTGTCTCATCCCCTGTTGGTGAGCTGACTCCCATTGATAACCCTCAACCCGTGGTAAGCCCCTCTCCGGGCTGTCATGTGTCTCTGTCATCAAGATGATATCCCGGCCCTCCATCACCTCCTCAAGTCTCCCTGGATGTGTCCATAGGGCTCCATTACAGTTCCAGATTGCTATGTGTATCTCTTTGACTTCATGTTGTTTCCTCCGTGTCTCATAGGCCAGATGGCGCTATTCGACCCTCTTCCCATCACTGTAGATGTGACCATCCCTATAATATGCCTTCCTCTCTTCTTTGCGTGCCGCGTTGATCTTCGGCATGCATAATCTTCTGTGCTCCAGCTACATCCATGTGAGGTCATCATCGAAGTAGATGGGGTCCTCTGGCAAGCGCCTCGAGATAGCACGTCTTCTCATAAAGCTCATCTTACTCTCCTCGTCCGGGAATTGTAGCACTAAGGCCTTGCCTTTGGTGGAGTCCTTTGGGGTTGTCCTCCATACTCTAGTGAATGGGAGCGGCTCATCCTCCTTTAGTCCCAGCTTGGTACATGGGTTTCACCCCTCAAATCTCGGGCGTGGAGGCAGTGATCTGTGGTATCCCTGTGACTCGGATGTTTAGGCGCCGGATCCGTCGCATGTTCTCTTCATCAAGAGTAGACTGCATCATGTGTACATCTTCTTGTACCTCCTTCTTGATATTCTTCTTTATCACTTGTACATCTTCTTGCACCTCCTTTTTGATGTTCTTCTTCATCACTTCTACCCATCCTTCGCGGGCCGCCTCCATTTTCCCCTCGATTGTGTGGGTGAGGGTTTTGGTGATCTCTTCTTTGATTGCCTCTTTGTCCACCTCAAGAGTCTCTCCTTCCTCCCGTGGACGATTGCGTAAGGATGCCACTTCGCCCTTCAAAGTGAGAGAGAGACATTGGACAGCACCATCACCGCCATCATCAAGGACTTATTGACGCGCATGGGAAAGCTGGAGGCCAAAGCGGAAATATGGAAGACAGAGAAGCTTACCATGCAAGAGGAGTGGGAGAAGGAAAAGCTCGCCATGCAGGAGGAAATCAACCTTTTGAAGGGCGAAGTGGCATCCTTACGCAATCGTCCACGGGAGGAAGGAGAGACTCTTGAGGTGGACAAAGAGGCAATCAAAGAAGAGATCACCAAAACCCTCACCCACACAATCGAGGGGAAAATGGAGGCGGCCCGCGAAGGATGGGTAGAAGTGATGAAGAAGAACATCAAAAAGGAGGTGCAAGAAGATGTACAAGTGATAAAGAAGAATATCAAGAAGGAGGTACAAGAAGATGTACACATGATGCAGTCTACTCTTGATGAAGAGAACATGCGACGGATCCGGCGCCTAAACATCCGAGTCACAGGGATACCACAGATCACTGCCTCCACGCCCGAGATTGAGGGGTGAAACCCATGTACCAAGCTGGGACTAAAGGAGGATGAGCCGCTCCCATTCACTAGAGTATGGAGGACAACCCCAAAGGACTCCACCAAAGGCAAGGCCTTAGTGCTACAATTCCCGGACGAGGAGAGTAAGATGAGCTTTATGAGAAGACGTGCTGTCTCGAGGCGCTTGCCAGAGGACCCCATCTACTTCGATGATGACCTCACATGGATGTAGCTGGAGCACAGAAGATTATGCATGCCGAAGATCAACGCGGCACGCAAAGAAGAGAGGAAGGCATATTATAGGGATGGTCACATCTACATTGATGGGAAGAGGGTCGAATAGCGCCATCTGGCCTATGAGACACGGAGGAAACAACATGAAGTCAAAGAGATACACATAGCAATCTGGAACTGTAATGGAGCCCTATGGACACATCCAGGGAGACTTGAGGAGGTGGAGGGCCGGGATATCATCTTGATGACAGAGACACATGACAGCCCGGAGAGGGGCTTACCACGGGTTGAGGGTTATCAATGGGAGTCAGCTCACCAACAGGGGATGAGACAGGCCACCTCCCCAAGTTCAGGAGGTATTGCAGTGCTTTTCAGACATGGGTTAAACGAGCATGTTCGAGTCGTAGCACGAGACTCGGAGCCGAGATACATGTGGATTAGCCTTCGCCTCTCGGAGACCAGATGGATTTATATCGCCCTTTGCTACTTTCCTCCGAAGGGGTCGCGGTTTGCCACCACCAAGCAGCCGGGTGGAGGAGAGGCTAGTGAGTCTCCATACTCTGTCTTATCTGAGGAGATCTTACACTATTCGACATTGGGAGAAGTCTTCTTGATGAGGGACTTCAATGCACGGACTCAGAGCAAACAGTGCGAGAACTATGACTTTGAGGATCCCTTGAGACTAGAGCCGCTAGCTACAGAGGATACAGGGACCACTCAGATCTCCGCTGACGGAGGAGCTGACAGCACTGGATATGGGCAACATTTGCTGGAGCTTGGGGCCCGACACCATCTCGTTATTTATAACAAGATGACTCGGTGGCCAGATTCAGGTGGGTTGACTTGCTTTCCAGTGGGGGGTGGCAGCAATACAGTGGACTATGTGATGGGATCCCGAGAGGCAGCAGATATGGTGTCTCACTTTACCGTACCACCATGCCCCATTGGGGCGGATCATACATATCTATCCCTCACTTTTAGGAGCTTATTGGAGACCCACCCACCCATCATACAGCCACCACGCACTATTTTCCACTTCACTCAAGACCTAGCTGATGTGTATGACTATCATGTTCATGATCAGCTATTTGCCTTAGACCCATCGGCACCCATGGCTATGCTCACCTCCCAGCTCTCACATGTACTGCACTCCACAGCCGCGAGGAGTTTCCCATACCACATACAGACAGGACAGCCACCTACATCTAGGAGCATGCCCCAGAACCGATGGTATGATGATGAGTGCAGAAACCTTTACCGCAATCTCCGAGTGCAGAGGGCTCGCGGGGAGATCACCCAGAGACAGGCATAAAGGACCTACAAAACAAAACCCCTCTTTTTGGTAGATAAAAATAGAGGAAAGAGAGAAAGGAATTTACCTCTTTTTGGTGAAGTTGAAAGAGAGGATTAGAAGACATACAAAACAAAACAAAAATTTGAGAAAAGAATTAGTAATACAAAACCCTAAAAGTGTGAATAGCATGGATACACAAGAAGGTTTATCCTTCAACACACACACACCAATTTAACAACCAAGAGGGGAAGAGAGAGGAGGGGAGGGGAGGGATAGGAAAGAAGGAGGTGGAGAAGAGCTTGCATTAGGCGAATTTTGGACTCAACTTTGGGCGTTTTTCCTCTACAGAGAGAAAGGTTTCAACCAATAGGAAGAGAGCCACTGTAACAGAACTTTTGATAATTAGACATTTTTCATATATGGAGGATGCATACTCTCACCCGCCGTAAGCGGCGAGCTTATGAGGAGGCTCAGTACTGGGACACATATCACATGCTCATGAGCAGAGATGCTGCTACTGCTTGGAGGAGACTCAGAGAGCCCCGTCCGCCCACACCTATTACCGATCCTTAGACTTGGCAAACATATGCAGAGAGACTCTATGATGTGCCTGCACAGCCCCCTGTACCACAGCCCACAGAGCCATGCCCCACAGTCTCCACCTTCTTCACCCCACCTATGATTAGGAGGGCCATATGCCGAGTCCAACATGGACTGGCGACAGATTATACAGGATTACAGGGAGAGCATCTCATCTATGCTATTGATACATTGACACCATTTCTTGCTCATCTCTTCAACAGAGCTCTGTCAGAGGGGTTTCCGGCTGAGTGGACGAATAAAGCGGGAGATGTACTGACCCCGGGAACTACAGGACCATCATGATTGGCCATATATTGCCAAACTATACGGGGCAGTTTTGGAGGCAGAGCTGAGCACACATGCAGAGGATGGGGGATTGAGAGCAGCAGGCCAGGCATGCTTCGACGAGCCTTCTCGACCATCGACCACATTTTTACATTGAGGTGCCTGATTGATCAGGCCAAGGCACGGAGGCAACGGCTCTATTGTTGCTTTGTGGATTTCCGCAAGGCATTTGATACTGTGCCCAGAGAGCGCCTCTTTCGGCGACTACAGACACTAGGCATACCCTCAAACATGATGTGGTGCATATACATTCGGCCCATTTACTAAGTTCATGTTCCACAATGGTATTTGAAAGTTTTGCGCATGCACACACGTGCCCTCCCTCTCGCAACTGTACAAGTATGCTAGAATGATAGATTTTATCAAGGACACAGAGAGAATGATAGATTTTATCGAAGTCTACAAAAGACCCTAAAGGGTCTACAAAACCAAGCAACAGTACGAGTATGCCACAAAGTCACAAAAAACATTCAAGGTTTTGAACTTTTGTACAAGTATGCTAGAATGATAGATTTTCATTTTATCAAGGACACAGAGAGAATGATAGATTTTATCGAAGTCTACAAAAGACCCTAAAGGGTCTACAAAACCAAGCAACAGTACGAGTATGCCACAAAGTCACAAAAAACATTCAAGGTTTTGAACTTTTGTTTTAGAAGATTTTGTTCTTTGTTTTAAAAACGAAGGTTTCAAAAATTCAAAGTTTTCATATTCATATCTATGCATTTGTACGTACGTGCATGTACATTTACACAACACACATAGGAGCACACATATATAGAGGTGTGTGTGTGTGTGTTTGTGTGTATACATACGTACATCTACATATATGTGTATGTACATACATGTACAACTCAATATTTTCAAGAAAAATAAGAGGAAGGGCCCAGGGGGCAAAAGAAAAGTAGGAAGAAGAGAGGAAGAGAAAGGAGAGGAGACAAAGGGGAAGCTCGGGAGGTTCTAGGGCTGCTGAGCACTCACAAAGGACTGGCCGTTGCACACTGCCATGCTAAAAGGCTGAAGATGGATGCACGTCGACAGCTCCATTAGGGAACTGCAAACAGCTCAATTGGGGGCTGCAAAATAGGCGAAAAACAGGTGCACAAGGAAACAGGCAAAAGCCCCTTAAAAAATATTTCAAAAAGTAAAGAATGGGTGAAACGCCTACCGCTGAGAGGTTTCTTCAAAGCATTTTGGGCATGAAATGTTTTGCAGGGTGAAATGACAAAACGCTTTTTGGTTACTATGGTATGCCATGAATAGGCTAACAGTCGTGAAGAAAGAGAAAAAGCAACCCCAGAACAAAACGGCACACACACCATGCGAGCCCGACAAGAACAAATTTGGCAATAATGATTCCAAATAGAAGAGTTTATGTCTGCTTCGAAAAGAAAAGACTAGGTGAAAACTGGGAAAAATAATCTTTTAAATATATTATCACACAGAATTCCGCACATGCATGTACTGCTAGCATGCATTTAAAACAAACCTTCAACGGACAACAGAAGGCTGTTTTGTCAAAGGCATCAAGGTCATGGCAAAATCAAGCAGCAAGATAAGAGAAACCATATACCTTGTCTATTAAATGCAGCAGCACCATAATAGCGGGTTCACGAAGGAAAACCTTCTTTTTAGCCAAAGAAAGCAGCTGCTCTGTGATGTCCCTCGCTAAATTTGCATGCTTTGTGTCTTCATCATCAGCTACTAGTCTACCAGCTCTTACAACAGCTCCCAAAGCAAAGAGTTGCCCAAGAAGCCCATCTCGTTTTTCCTGCAATTTCATTTGAGAAATTCACCATACATCTTGAATGTGAAAAAAAATATATATGATGCACACTAACCTGGCCTTTCATGGACGAGGTTACTTCTAAGCTCTTTTTGATGAGCTTCAAGACAGACTCAACTTTGACCAATGGAAGTGCTTCAAGAACAGATGCCAAAGCCATTGCAAATCCTTGCCTTGCACTCTGCCGAGAACCATTCACAGCAAACACTTACATAATCAAACACCTTCATTGAAGAGATCTTCAACATACAAAGAAGGAACTTCAACACCACATAATAGCCTAATAACAAAAGCTGGCTGGGCAACCAAGATGCAGGTGCATTTTTTTGTATGCACCGGATGAATGCCTTCATCAAAGCTAAAGCTATGTTACGAATGTTACATGCACGCGTTAAGGATAACTAGGTGTGCCTTAATTTCAGATTGGAAGAGAGATGGAGAGAGGAGCATAGGTGAAGAGGTTAAAGTAAAGACTGTAGACCTTCGTTAACTCTTCAGCCTGACTATCGGCACATACTTGCACATCAGGCTACTGAACCGAGCCAGGGTGGGTGCCTAGTGTGCTCCAGAGGGCAAATCATGGATTTCCACGGTGCTTTGGGGCAGCTTCTAGCTTCAATAGATGGCCTCTTTGCTTTATACTTGTGTTTTGCTCCAAGAATTGTGAGAAAGGAATGAATTTCTAACTCATGAACACATCATTAGCCCTATAGGTACCAACACCTAGCAAACATATGGAAAATAAATATTTGTTACTTTCTTTGCTGTATTTTCCCTCTAAGTACCTCATTTGGGCCCCTGAATCTTCACACCTAGCTGCCCCAAAACTGCCCACATTGCCTGCACCTAGTTCAGCCCTGCCCACTGCCAACAAATGCATGTCTTTTGTGTCCATATAGCTGCCCAGACATGAACTATGCAGTCCTACAGAGATCACTCAGATGAGGGGCAGATACACGCCTCCCCTAAGAAAGAGGATGGGGACCCTCCAGTTCCGCCGGCTTATCAAGGAGTACCTGAGGCAGCGACTATACAAGACACCCCAGCCGCTGAAAGGGGTGCATGAGGCAGCGACTATACAAGACACCCCAGCCGCTGAAAGGGGTGCATTTTACCAACGGGGTCCTGGTAGTACAGGGTGACGATAAGGAGCTGTTGCCGCCGCAGCGGCAACACTATTTAGACATCGACCCCACTTATGTCTATCATCCGGCTCTTGGCCTAATAAGCGTCTTAGACATTTGTATAATGGATAATTCAAGTGGGTTGCATAATTAATGAAGGACAACATGATGCCTCTTACACCTGGACCTAGATGGCAACTGGCAACCTGTCCCTTCACAAGGGCTCACAACTTGCACAGTACTCATATAAATGGTAAATTGTGGGTAATTTTTGTTAGAATTTGTGCATCTCATGTGTTGTGGGATCTGGTCTTTTATTGGACACATTTATATTTTCTCATGTTTGATCAAGTCGTGGGGATTTATAGGTCCTGGGCTGCTGACGGCCAGCTACAGGGGGGCAGTCGGCCAGCCACAGGCCTCCCTATATAAAGGCCTCTTCCTCTCATCACTTGTATCCATCCAACAATCTATTCACAGGCACATATGCTCTACACCGATCTGCTGGCTGGTATTGCCATTGTAAAGCCTCTTGCTACATAATAAAGATGTTCATTGTCTGATGTCTCTCTCTCTCTCTGCCTCTCTCCCTCTCTCCTATGTTTTGCTTCTGCATTGTGCAACTTTATCATGGTATCATCGCCCAAGTTCCCTGCTGATCCGACCCCTCACATTTCTCAGACGACTTGCTGCTGTCCTCTCCCCTCCATCTGTGTTTTCTGCAAATAGCTCACCCTAGAGGCTTAAGTGGCTGTCCAGCACTTGTGTGTTTTCTGGTGGGGTTTTTTTCTGCACTTGCATTTTCTGGTGGAGTCTGGAGCAGAGAGGTGGCTGGTTGCAGTGTTTACGGCAGCGTTTTTGGCGAGTTTAGGGCCTTCTCCTTCAGCTTTTTCCGGAAACCGCTGCTGTGTTTACAGCAGCGTTTTTGCGAGTTTAGGGCCTCCTCCTCCAGCTTTTTTTCCGGGTACTTTCCTCTTCGTGACTGGGATCAGTCGCCTAGGTACCTGGCTGCCCACATGTGCATTGTTCTACCTCGTGGCACTTCATTTCTGGAGCTTGAAGGTGGCTGTGTTTTCTTCACTGCTGGATCAGTGCTTTCTGCAGTGACGCCCCTTCTTCATCAGTGTTTTCTCTTCTGGTGCTCCTGCCTTGGGTTTTCCTCGTGGAGTTCAAGGTTGTCACATGCACACCCAGTTGGTGTACAGGTGACATGGTATTCTAGGCATTCATAAGCATTAAGCAGAGCAATGCTCTGCATGGCATTCGAGCATTAATCCAACATTTACAGCAGTTAAATCATGTACCCAAGCACAGATCACAGTAGTTACAGCATGTGCAGCATTGTATGGGGCTGTTACAGCACCTACAGCAGTACACAAGGCATCAAGAGCATTTAGGTCATGCATCACAGCAGGTCCGGGCCTGTGGAACCAGCCAACAGCAGTTGTTGGGCATTTATGAGTCGTGGAGGACATAGCCAAACAGGCCAACAACAGTAGCCTGGCCGACCAGCAGCATAAGCCATTATAAATAGAAATCGCATCATTCAGTTCAGTTATCTTCCTTCTCAGCGTTTGCAGCCTAAGGAGCAAGGGGAATCAACAGCATAGTCAGCATACAATTAGAAGTCATCATTCAGCCATCTCCTGCCTCCTACATAGATAAAAGCCAGCATCTCAAGGGTGGACCTCAGCATTGGAGAAAGGAACATTCAATCATCATCATTATTCAGCATCTCTCTCTCTTCCCGAGAAGGATACTCATTTAGGACAGACATACATCTATTCATAGATCTCATTGTACCCATTGCATCTGCATTGCATTTGCATTGAAACCATGCTCTACCTCTTAAGTATTTCTAAGTGCAGTTTAGTTAAGCCTAAGGTTGTTTTACTACGATCAATCCCTCACATGTCACAAAGGTGCGATCTAGAGGGGGCTTCTTTGGTGATAGGTGGGCTGGTTTTACAGCTGGATTGCAGCCAGAGGTATGTTTCTTGCTTGTGGTGCAGCCCGACAAGTGGCTCTTGCCGTTCATCTTTTTCCCGGCTTCCCTCCCCTCCCGGTGGGTGTTTCTCGGAGGATTTTTGTGGACTGTTTTGCTGCTGTCCAGCCGCTCTCTATCTCAGATTTTTGAGGGGGCTGATTTGTCCTTGTGGTTCCTGCTGCTCAAGAAGTGTTGGAGATTGGAGTGTTGAGATCATCACTGACACAACGGCTTGCTTGTGGAGGTTTGCTATTGCCGTGGATATAGGTTCCCTCTTGGAGGAGGAATCTGTCCTTGTTTCTACGGAGATGGTAAGGTAGGGTAAGGTTCCCTCCTAGTGGACACTGGATAGGATCAGGCAATTGCTACAGTGCAAAAGACAAGACAGAGTCGCTACTACTCTTGTGGAAAGCAGGGTCATTTGGCCAAGGATTGCAAGAACAATGGTAAAGCCAAGGCCAAGTCCAAGTTTTCAAAGAAGGGCAATGATCATATGACATATACAGGATGATGACTCTGATACTTCTAGTGTCCCAACGGCTGCAAAGCCAAGGAGGACCTAGATGGCCAGCTTCTATAGTTATACAAATAGTTTCCCCCCCATGTGCTTCCAGCCAGAGGAGGCTTGTGGGCGGGAGAGGGGACTGTCAAAAGGCATGACTTTTGGTGCATGGGACTAGTGAGTCAAAGTTCAAAGCAAGTAAAATATCTGGCGAGACAAGTTCATTTTTTGAAGCCATGGATTGGATGTGTTCCAAGTCTATTGCTTGGTGTAGCAGCGCTTATGGACTGGATGAGCTTCAAGTTCATTGTTCGCGATTTTTTTGGACGTGATATGTTCATCGTCTACTATTGGGGGATGATGGGAGCGGTGTTTTCCGCAAACTCATAATTCTATACCTAGAGCCAAGCAGATTTCTTTGCTGTTCAGGGTGGCATTTTGTTCGAGGAGTCAGGTTGGCAAATGCTCTTTCCAAGGTGTATCCAATATCTGCAGTACTGGAGCGTCCATGGTTGCATCTTCATCAGCTTATCTTCTTCAGACTTTTGCACACTATGAGCTACAAAGGGGGTGTTAGAATTTGTGCAACTCATGTGTTGTGGGATCTAGTTTTTTATTGGACACATTTACATTTTCTCATGTTTGATCAAGTCGTGGGGATTCATAGGTTGTGGGCTGCTTTCGGCCAGCTACGTGGGGACAGTCGACCAGCCATAGGCCTCCCTATATAAAAGCCTCTTCCTCTCATCTCTTGTATCAATCCAACTATCTATTCACAGGCACATATGCTCTACACCCATCTACTGGCTAGTATTACCATTGTAAAGCCTCTTGCTACCCATTGGTGGACACAGATAGAGAGACCACAGGCCCTCATGATGGCACGCATGATACGCAGCAAACCGTCAGTACCTCATGACATTATCCGAGCAGGGTTTGCTGCGCCTCCTATGATGGTAGAGGCCATATTCCAGACTATATGCCTGCTAGATAGATTCAGAGAGATGCCACAGGACAGATTGTCATATAGAGCTTTTGAGGCATCTAGACAACTGGCTGAGGCAGGAGACAGAGGATCATGGTATGCACAGGTCACACATTGGTTCTCACAGCATGGCCTAGACATGGATCATCTACCACCATTCCAGTATGACAGGGATGCATCACATATCCGTCTCTCTCATAGTGAGAGGAACAGAGTATTGAGACAGGACCTATGGCAGCTCTATACATGAGAGACATGGATATCGCCTACACAGCCTCTTCCACCAAAGATGCTATACTACAGAGATCACTTCATGAGTATCACTGATGATGGATTTATAGAGAGGCCTAGATAAATGGAGGGTTTTTTACCACACGGCTCCCGAGTAGCTATTGGTCAGCTTAGAGTCTCATCACATCGATTGGAGATCAAGACTGGCAGAGCAACACGGATCCCCCGAGAGGAGAGGGTATGCAGATTGTGCAGAGAGGAGGTGGAGAGTGAGGAGCATTATGTATGCAGATGCAGAGCATATACAGCCATCAGAGAGAGATATCCCATTTTATTCAGAGAGCCACATTCCCTATGCCAGATCTTTGAGGCAGCAGACCAGCGCATACTGAGGAGATTCATTCTAGACATACAACGTCACAGAGAGACATCATTACAAGCTCAGACAGCTCCAGAGGGGGGACGACAAACATCGATTACTACATTTTTTCAAAGATCCACCCCACTCCCAGTCCCTACACAGCAGGGAATTACTCTCCAGAGAGCAGAGACACTCAAAGCCCGCACGAGACAGAGGACACCTGGCTTTCAGACACCACGCCTATACCAGAGAGAGATGACAGAGTTCAGAGCTCAGTTTCATAGAGAGGGTGCGGAGCGACTGGCTCGCTTCAGAGCAGACCCAGGCATGTTCTTCAGGGAGCTGTGGACACCCCCTTCATTGATGTATACCATTTTATACCCCCAGTATGGTACAGGATGGAGCTAGCTAGGTTGCATATCATGATTGTATACTCCATGCATATAGTTTTGCATTCTCCTAGTAGTAGAGCTCCATCTCCTCCCCCACTCATTGTACTTATTGCACACCCAGATTCAGCTTTTTAGTTCAGTACTTTTTCATTTTGTTGGGATGACAGAGGATACCCCACACAGGTACACTAATTTGTCTCATAGACCGAGTTTGGTCTTTTGGAAGACGTTAATAAAATCTCTCTCTCTCTCTCTCTCTCTCTCTCTCTCTCTCTCTCTCTGCCTCTCCTATGTTTTGCTTCCACATTGTGCAACTTTATCAATTTTGATGTCCAGTTATGTTCACATGGCACCCTAACGAAACAAAAAGCTCTCTCTCTCTCTCTCTCTCTCTCTCTCATTAGGTTTTTTCTTTCAGCTAGTTTTGTATTATGTTTTTTCCATGATTTTGTCACTTCATGGACACAATGTAACACTTTTGGTCTCATAGACCCTTTGATCTTTTGTAGACGTTAATAGAGCTCTCTCTCTCTCTCTCTCTCTCTCTCTCTCTCTCTCTCTCTCATGATTCTATACTCCATGCATATAGCTTTGCATTCTCCTAGTAGTAGAGCTCCATCCCCTTCACCACTCATTGTACTTATTGCACACCCAGATTCAGCTTTTTAGTTCAGTACTTTTTCATTTTGTTGGGATGACAGAGGATACCCCATACAAGTACACCGATTTGTCTCATAGGCCGAGTTCGGTCTTTTGGAAGACATTAATAAAATCTTTCTTTCTCTCTCTCTCTCTCTCACACACACACATTTTTTGGTCTCAGCTGAGGGATTGCAATGACATCTAGATGCATTGCATGCTTTTTGCAATGAAAGGGACCTCACAATAGATCTTGAGAAGACCAAGGTTATGCTTTTTAACACCTCCTATCTACTTGCAGCCAGACACTCTTTCACATACAGAGGAGATGAGGTTGAGTTGATCAAATCATATGTATATCTGGGGATCACTTTCACTAGCCTGCTTTTTATCATGCGACCGGCCGGGCCGAGGCACATAGTCCTCATTTCAGACTCAACTAAGGGATTGCAACAACATTTGGACGCATTGCAGGCTTTTTGTGATGAGAGGGACCTCACATGTAACATGCGAAAGCTTGATAAATAGAATCGGTACTTCAATGGACAGAAATCAGCAATCTTTCGTGACAAAGATAACACACAAGATGGAGAGATATGTGCAGAAAGAGAGAGAGAGAGAGAGAGAGAGAGAGTATGTCAGACACAGTATTGGGTCCCGAATACCCTCTGTAGGGCCCCCACCACGATTGGTGTATTTCCTTTATTAGAATGATGCAAATCTGTAAATCTTTTGGTTCCTGACCTTTCACCTTCACCTTGGCTTTAGAGTTTCCTGGCCCTTGGAATCCTTCAGCCCCTTGTGAATTGTAAGATGACAAATGAGATTCTTGCCTATGCTATTCATAGGCTCAGGATGCTGGTCGGTGGAAGCATATAAGTAGTCGGCTTGTTTATAAATCACTCCACAACCTGTTCATGCATGTTTAATATTGTTTTTTCACACCTATCAAATGGCCTCCTTTTTGCTGTGTTGTCTAGCAGCCTGGCCTGTAATATGCGGAAGCTCATCGAAAGAATCGGTAACTTCACTGCTCAGAATTTATCAATCGTTCATGACGAAGATGACGCACAACTTAGAAGATGTGCACAGAGAGAGAGAGAGAGAGAGAGAGAGAGAGAGAGAGATTAAGCGTCTACTAATGACCCAATGGGCCTATGAGACCAAAGTGGTACAATAATGTCCATGGCATATCTCATCATGGAATGGAAAATAAAACAGAATGAAAACATAAATATAGCTATCTCACTGGGGTGATACAAAACTATCCATGGAAACTCGTCATGGAATACTAAGAACATAAAAACATGGGAGCAACATCAGCTCCGAGTAGATCGAATACCACTCTCCAAAATGTCAAGCATGGGGTTGACAAGTACGGCCGAGAGGTCTTCCTCAGCTATGTCACGCGGAAAGGTAGCTCGATGGCGGTGAAGCATGTCCCAGATCAGGAGCTGATGAGGTGATCGTGGCCGAAGGGGGGGTCGAGGGCGTCGGGCACATTGGAGTGCAGAGGCTCGATCCGAGGTAACTCCTCTCGGGCGGGGTAGGTCCTCTTGGAGAGAGAGAGAGAGAGAAATAAAGAGAGAGAGGGGGGGGGGGGGGGAGGGAGAAGAGGACACAGTATTGGGTCCCGAATACCCTATGTAGGGCCCCCACCATGAATGGTAAATTTCCTTTATTAGAATGATGTAAATCTGAAATAAATACTGGTTCTTGACCTGCACTTCTTCACCTTGGTTGGGGCACTTCCCCTTGGCTGTCTTGGCCCTTGGAATGTAGCAACCCTTTGTGAATAATGAGATGAAGTGACTAAATTCTTTTTATACCCCCAAAGCTGCTGGTCGGTTGACTGAACACGGATCGGCCAATTCTGAAAACCCCACGACTAGTTCATATGCAATAAAATGCCCTTTCTAATCAGCATGATCACACTAGCTATCATGGCTCGCCATTTGCGCATCCTCCTACCTGCTGGCACCCCGGCGCAGACTATATGGGCAGCCCCCATACATGGCCGCCTGGCTGGGCAAGGCCCCTAGGCCTGTCGATGCCTGGCTAGGCCCCTTGGACTGGCCGACAGCCTGCCCAGCCCCTCTAATGGCTGGTGGGCAAGGCCTAAAGCCTTCCTGGCCCCTCTTGGGTGGCCTAAGCCTACCCAAGGCCCCTGTCTAGAGATATGTCATCTCCTTCCTAGGGTAACCCTAAGGGCTAGCCCCATCAACATGCAATCCTACGTGCTTCCTACAGATACCTGGCATCTAGTTGCAAACCAAACACTCAAGTCATTTAACATCATTCCAGAGGGAGACTCGCAGTACGAACTAGCACTGCTTCTTGTGCAAGACAATGCACACCTGACCTCGGACGCGTAGAGTGGAACCTTGGCAGACTCATCCTAGACTAGGCTCACATGGGACCAGTTTCCACTCTAGGTCTTGCACCTTCTTGTTCAGATATGTCTACGTGGCATCCAAGTGCGGGATGCACGTGACATCCCCTTCTGCTTAACTTGACTGCTTAACTTGACGAAAGCTGCATAGCCTCCAAATAGTTCGTCAATAAAGCCGAATAGTCTTTCGAAGAATTCTTTGTCAAGGCATACCGCTTCGTGAGTCCCTTGGTCTTGAAACTTCGTGAGGAACTGTATTTGTCTTCGGCTTGAGCCATGCTTGAAGCGGTGCAAAGGGATCTGTTCTAGTACCATCACTTCACCTTTATCAACTATGGCTGATTCCACTTCCTCTTTCACGTCTAAAGGGAACAGGTCTACACATGGCTTTATCCGACTGACATGGAACACATCGTGCATAGTCCAACTTGGAGGTAGCTTCAACTTCATTGAAACCTCGTTGATCTTTCTCTGGATAGGAAACGGACCGAAGCTCCTAAACAATAATTTGGGCATCACTTACCCACCCGTTTCAGTCTTTGCTTCATAATCGGAAGATAAACCCAATCTCCTTCCGAGAACTTCACATCCCTTCAGTCTTTGTTGGCATGTCGAGTGTAGGCCTCCTGCGCTTTAGCCAACCTGTCTTTAACTGATTCGAAAATCTCCTGGTAGGACTCCATCATTCTATTCGCTTCAAGTAGTACTGAAGTGGAGGTTCTGGTCAATCGCGACTGGAATGGTCTTCGAAACGCTGCTTCATATGGAGTCCTGCCAATAGCTAAAGAAAATGAATCATTCAAAACTACTTGAACTAAAGGCAAAGACGATTCCCACTTACCTTGTTGATTGTGGACATAACACTTCAGCACATCAAAGGCCAACTCGTTATAGATTTCTGTCTAACATCAGTCTGTGGGTGAAACGCGCTAGAAAAATTCAATTTAGTACCAAAATTATCAAACAATGCCCTCCAAAAATGACTGGTAAACTTGGCATCTCGGTTCGACACTATGGTCATAGGAATCCCACCAATATGTACCACTGCCCAATGAACAAATGGGCAACGTCTTCAACGGCCACATTGGCCCTGCATGGAATAAGCGTACCAAATTTGCTAAATCTATCAACAATAGTTAAGCACTGAGTATTACTCTTACCCTAACTAGGAAACAAATTTGTGACAAAGTCCATCGATATATCCTGGAAAGGTCCTTCGAGAATTGGTAAAGATTGTAACAACCCTATCTTCTTCCCACAAGAAGCTTTCACTTTCTCACAAACGTGACAATGTTGCAGATGAGTGAACACACAAATAATATTGACTTTCTAACTTCGCAAGAGTCGAATTCATGCCCACGTGACCACCAGTGATGGCGTCATGGGCGTCATGGAGAAAAGCTGCCCTGAACGACTTCATGACACAAAGTCTGCCTTTGTAGAAAAGCCAACCATCGCATATCAAAAAGTGGCATGGTCCTGTGGCATCCAATGCCTGCTCCCACTGTGTAGCGAGGTCCATTGAATCTACATACGTGTGCCTCATGTCATCTAGTCCCGTACTAACAAGGTCGAGTCTTGCAGTCTAAATCAATGTCACTATTCCCTTCCTGCTCAAAGCATCGGCCACTGGGTTGGCCTTTTCTAGAAGGTACTCATTCATACCACCAAATTGCTCAAAGATTTGGCTCCAACGATAATGACGCACTGTGCACTTGGCATTGTCTGAATCCAACGTAATGCCTAATGGTCAATGTGCGAACCTCAAATTCACGGCCATAAAAGAAATGCTTCCAATGTTTCAAGGCCTATATAACTGCTAGGAGTTCTCGATCATGGATCGAGTAATTCTTTTCTACGGGCAGTAACTTACCGGACATGTAAGCTACTAGATGGCCATTCCGTTGTAATACAGCTCCAATTGTGATGTTACTCGCATCGGTGATTTCTTGGAACGGCTCGTCACACGAGGCAAACGGTAGACAAGGCGCTTCTGACAAAGCCACCTTGAGGTTCTTGAATGCCTTCAACGCTCGTGGAGTCATTCGGATTTGCTACCTTCTAGTCTTGACACCCTTTAGCAGATTGATGAGATCCGCCAAGAGGTCAAAGAATCTGTCTATGTGGGTGGAGTATGCCTGGCATATATCCACAAAGGATCTAATGTCATATGCGGTCTATGGTATTTCCCAATTGACAATCTCGGCCACCTTAGCAAGATGCCCTAACACTAATTATATATCCAAGGTAGTGAACCTTGAACAAATAAAATTCCGAGTTCTTCTCATTGATGTACGGCTTGTTACTTTCCAGCAACTTCAAGACTTTCTCCACATCAATGTCATGCTGCTCAACCGTAGCTGAAAATACCAATATGTCATCCAAAAATATGAACACACACTGTTCAATCAAGTCCCTAAAAACCCGCATCATCATGCAGTTGAATGTGGCTTGGGCATAGTCGCAGGGGACGAGGGGACGGACCCTTGGAACGGGGGGACGCCGTCCCGAGAACACTTTGGGTCAGGGATGGACCGGGACGGACGGACGTCCCCAATCGGGCGTCCCTCACAAGGGACGGCATTTCGGGGCGGATCCAAGAGGGGACAGTTGTGAAGGACGATTGCATGGGAACGCCCCAAGTTAATCTTTGGGCAATGGTCACATTTTTTACCCTTTTTTGGCCATTTGGGGGGGGGGGGGGGGGCGCGCTTTTCATGGACCTTTAGCCTTGGCCCATAGGCCTTGAGCCTTTGAGGCTTTGGGCCTTGGCCTCTCTCTTGCCTCCCTCCCTATAAGAAGACACACACACAGAGTGTCAGACACACTCCCTCTCACACATCAAGCTTAAGCTTCATACACACACGCACACTCTCTCCCTCAAGCGGAAAGCCTCAAGGGCCAAGGTGTCAAGTTTCAAGCTCTCACACAAGCAAGCTCTAGCCTCTCAAGACTTGCACACTCTCTCCCTCACGCACACACTCTCTCAAGCTTCACACACAGTCACACACACACACCCCCACCCACCCACCCTCACACTCAAGTTCTCCCTCAACTTTCAAGGCTCAAGCCTCTCTCACTCTCTGTCTCTCTCAAGCTATCAAGTGACAAGGAGGCAATGGGCATCCATCATCCATGGCATCCTCCTCACGTGGCGGCAGCACTTCAAGTTACAACTTCCCGTAGAAGGACAAGGACATGGCGGGATGAGGTCAATCACACCCCATCCCCTCATGGAGGCAGTGCACGGCCATGGGCATGCATGCTTTGCTCGTATAGGCGAGTGGGTGGCACCGACAAAGTAATTTTTAAGTGCCGTTCCTACCCCCCGTTCCCTACATACGGCCGTCCCCCGTCCCGTTCTCGTCTCCATCTCCCATCCCTTGTGACTATGGGCTCAAGCATTCGTCAAGCCAAAAGGCATGACCACAAATTCATAGTGAGCTTGTTCCGTACGGAAGACTGTCTTTGGGATGTCCACCTCAACAATCCTCAACTTGTGGTACCCACTCTTCAAGTCCAGTTTCAAGAACACCTTGGCCCCATTCAGCCTCTCGAGAATATAATCTATTCAAGGCATCGGGAACTTACTCTTGATAGTCAGTTTATTGAGTGCACGATAATAGAGACATAATGGAGAAGAACCATCATTCTTCCTAATCATAGTTGTCTGCGAAACTAGTCCCGCTTATGAGGCACGTAAAAAACGGTACGGTACAAAACTATGCAAGTGAAACTATTGCGAATCTGTTTTTTTTAATGGCTGTTTTTTTTTGGTGACTTTTTTTATGTCCGTTTTTTCTTCTTCCTGTTTTGTTTTACTGTTTTTATGGCCATTTGGGCAATTGGGGATTTCTACCTTGCCGCCTTCTCTCAACTTTGCATCTCTAAATGAGTACAAATATCTATTTTTCAAGTGTTTTTGAAAGTCAATCGTACCTCTATCAAACTTATTTTTCCGAAATAAAAAGTTCCGTACCGGTATCGTTTTTTCGTACCTTCGTCTCGTTTCGTACCTTCATACCTGATAACTATGTTCCTAATGAACAGGATCAGAGCTGTCTGAAACACCGGCCACCGTCTGGGCAGTTTGAATGTATATCATCGCACATTGTGCGCCTTTATTGATTTCTCGTTTCGCTTGCAAGTGGCTTATGAGAGAAAAGTTCGAGATTCCTGGCTCACATTTAATGGCCACTGCGGCTTTCGACACATTCCGGATAATCCGAAAAGTGTGCCTGTCCCAATCAATATCTGACTGGAACTTATGAAACCACTAAATTCCCAAAATTATGTCTGCTCCTATAAGAGGGGCAACCATAAAATCTCACACAAACTCTATGCCCTGAATCACTAATTTAGCACCTTGAGCTTCAGACTTGATGCTCGTCATCATTCCTGTGCTAAATCCCTCAACTTTCTTGTCTACCGAAGTCAGGACGAAACGGGCTTGCCGGGTGACCCGTTCCATGACCACATCCTTCATGCTGCTTGTCAAACAAGACAACGACTCTCTGGCCATCTATGTAGCCAAAGGTCTTCAACAATTCGTTGCGCTCATACTCCTACTCTTGGGCGTCCTTCTACTTATCTTCGAGCTCCCGGCTAACGATTGTGCACCAACCGAAGAACTAGGATCTGAAGAACTAGGGACAGCCACTGGGGTCTATGTCACCATGGAAGCCGTGGAGGCTGGGGTGGTCATCTGTGGAGTGGTGGTCTTCTTCGGACAATCCTTAGAAGTGTGCGCTTTTGTGTGACAAAAGAAACACCTACCCTCCTTCTTGTACTGAGCTGTCTCCTCAGCACTCAATTTCCCACTGCCTAAGCTTTCTGGTTTGGGGTAAGCTTGGGCGTGGACGTGTTGGTCGAGTTCTTGGAGCTAGAGACTTCCGTGCTCTGTCCTGGGGAAGACCCCGTCTGATTCTAGCCTTTTCTCCCCTAGGCGGTTTCCTTCAGAGTGGAAGGCAGGAAAGTCTTGGACT
The DNA here is from genome assembly GCF_041138505.1 of Cibotium barometz. Lineage (NCBI taxonomy): Eukaryota > Viridiplantae > Streptophyta > Polypodiopsida > Cyatheales > Cibotiaceae > Cibotium > Cibotium barometz. Next base: position 47,623,306 of record NC_141078.1, on the reverse strand, counting down.
TTCCACCATTGTACTTCATTTTAGCACTCTACGCAAGCGAGAGTGCATCCTTGAAGGTGGTTGGCCGAAACATACGCACTTCCCACATGATTTGTGTGTCACAGCCATAAAGGAATTGCCCTTTCTTGTCCTTGTCAGATATGCCCAATTGCAAACATAAGGTCGAAATCTTATTGGCAAACTGTAGGACTGGTTGCGCGTTTTGACACGCCCCCCTATACTTGTCTTCAAGTCGCTCAAGGTAATGGGACGGTAGAAACAGCGACTTAAGATGGAGGACAAACTTGTCCAAGACATAAGTGACGATAAGTCACCACACCTAATCTGGTGTGGGCATGAGCCCACTGGGTCCACCAAGGAATGGCCTCACCTTCCAAATACCAACTAGCCAAGATCACTCTGTCAATATCATTCTTTCAAACTGCAACAAATGTCACGTGCATCCCGCACTTGGATGCCACGTAGACATTTCTGTACAGAAGGTGCAGGACCTGGGATGGTGAACTGGTCCCATGTGAGCCCAGTCCAGGACGAGTCAGCCAGGGATCCATCTCAGTCGTCCGAGGTCAGGTGTGCATTGTCCTGCACATGAGTCCAAGGTCAGGTGTGCACTGTCCTGCACATAAAACAGTGCTAGTCCGCGCTGTGAGTCTCCCTCTGGAATGATGTCAGATGTTCTGTGTATCTAGTTTGCAACTGGATGCCAGACCTCTGTGGGCATGTAGGTTTGCATGTAGAGATGGGGCCAGCCCATAGGGCTATCCCACTGCGAAGGTTTGCACTTGTAGTGTGGGCATGGGGGAGGTGTAGAACCACCCCCAAGGGGCCAGGAGGGCCCAGGCTGTGTCCACCAGCCATGGCATGGGCTGGAAGGGCTGTCGGCCAGCCCTAGTGCTTCTGGACAAGCAACCGACAGGATTAGAAACCCTACCCAGCAGGTCGGCTAGGTGTAGGGGGCAGTCCCACACCCATGCGCAGAGTGCCCAGCAGCCTGGCACTGTCCCAGCAGGCATGCGCAGAGTGGCCAGTAGTTGGCATAGTGTGAAAGCACAATTTTACTAAAGACATGGTCGTGAGGCTTAATAAAGCTGGCCGACTGGATGATAAAGGGAGTATAAATACTCCAGCCAAGAATCAATGAAGGCATCCCATAATTCACCAAGTGCTTAAGCAAAAAGGGGCCAGGACAGCCAAGAAGTTGCTAACGCAAAGGGGTGAAGGACTGAAGGTCAAGGGCAGGATTCTCCAGCCAAGAAAAGGTCAAGTTTCTGTATTTGTTTTCAGATTTACATCATTCTAATAAAGCAAATACACCATCCGTGGTGGGGGCCCTACAGAGGGTAATTGGGACCCAATACTGTGTCCTCTCCATCTCCCCCTTCTCTCTCTATTTTCTGCACATCTCCTTTCAGTTTGTGCGTTAATTCCGTCGCGAAAGGAGTGCTGATTTCTGAGTTTTGAAGTACCGATCCTTCTCCGAAGCTTCCGCATATTACAACAAAAAAAGCTTCAAATTGATGCAACTAGAAATAAGGAGTTGTGAGGTCAAGTTTACCATTATACTTATTGAAGTTTATCCTCTAAGGAGGATGACTCAAGGAAGCCGTTGGTGTCGCTCTTGCGTCTAAAGCCGCAAGATCTCTTTCGTGTTCCACACATCGCCTGGCGTCATCTTGTGCAGCAGCACAAGATACTGCCGCACAGTCTTCTATCCATCGAATCTCCATTGCTCGCATCTACATCTCAAGCATCGAACTCGACTGCGGTCGTAACCCTTCAAAAGGGTCATTCAGTAGAGGATCTACTATCAGACACTGAGAAACACAAGGAGAGGGAGGAGGAGACGGAGAAAAAGACGCATCATGTGCTGGAACATATCATGCACACTCATGTCTTGTTGCCCTCCAAGGACTGCCTAGTGCTCTTTGTTCCGAAGTTCGTCATTTTCTCTTTTCGTCGAAGCTCGCCATAGCGGGAGGAAAATGCACTTCCTTTCCGGAGCGCAATTTGATCATCCACTATGTGTGTAGGAGACTTTCCGGATGCTAAAACCAACCGTCCATCTAGGGACAGGACTCACACCGAAAGGGGTGGTCCGCTGGAGTCTAAAAACCAACCACACAACCAAGAAAAAAAATTCTTTCTTTTTTTCTGGTTTTCTGGCTGAATCTTCACACTTGAAGAAGGCTCTGATACGAATGTAACATGCAGAAGCTCGTCGGAAGAATCGGTAACTTCAATGCTTAGAATTCAGCAATCGTTCGTGACGAAGATAACGCACAACTTAGAAGAAGATGTGCAGAAATAGGGGGGGGGAAGAGAGAGAGAGAGAGAGAGAGAGAGAGAGAGAAGAGGACACAGTATTGAGTCCCGAATACCCTTTGTAGGGCCCCCACCACGAATGGTGTATTTTCTTTATTAGAATGATGTAAATCTGAAATAAAGACTGGTTCTTGACTTGCATTTTTTTCACCTTGGCTGGAGCACTTTCCCTTGGCTGTCCTAGCCCTTGGAAAGCAGCGACCCTTTGTGAATAATGAGATGAAGTGACTGAATTCTGTTATGGGTATGTATACCCCCAAAAGCTGATGGTCGGTTGACTGAACAAGGGTCGACCACTTCAGAAAACCCACGGCCAGTTCATATGCAATAAAATGCCCTTTTTAATCATAGGCCTCCATGGCCCCTCAGTTGGCCCACAAGGGGTACTCCCTTGATAGGCAAGGGCTACACACCCTTTTCTAGGGTAGCCCAAAGGGCTGCCCTTTTCTTCTACATGCAAAAACACAAATGCCTGGTACCTAGCTACAAGCCGAACACCTCGAGTAATTCTTTTATGCGGGTCACAACTTACAAGACATGTAAGCTACTAGATGGCCATTCTGTTGTCCAATCGTGATGTTACTTGCATCGGTGATTACCTGGTATAGCTCATCCCACGAGACCAACACTAGACAAGGAGCCTCTGACAAAGCCACCTGAGGTTCTTGAATGCCTCCAAAGTTCATAGAGTCATTCGGATCCGCTGCCTTCTAGCCTTGACACCCTTAAGCACATTTGTAAGATCCTCAAAGAACTTGTCGATGTGAGTGGAATATGCTTGGAACTTGTCGATGTGAGTGGAATATGCTTGGCATATGCCCACAAACGACCGAATATCCTAAGCTGTCTACCATATCTCCCAATTGACTATCTCAACCACTTTGGCCGGGTCAAGTCAGATGCCCTCAGCACTAATTATGTATCCAAGGTAATGAATCTCGAACTCATAAAACTCCAACTTTTTCTCATTGACAGAGTTCGTTGCTTTCTAGCAACTTCAAAACCTTCTCCACATCAATGTCATGCTACTCGACTGTAGCTGAAGATACAAGTATGTCGTCCAAAAATATGAACACACACTTGCCAATCAAGTCCCGGAATATCCGCATCATCATGCGGTTGAATGTGCATGGGTCGTTCGTCAAGCCAAAAGGCATGACCACAAATTTATAGTGGGCCCATTCCGTACGGAAGGCTGCCTTGAAGATGTCCCCCTCAACAATCCAAACTTGGTGGTACCCACTTTTCAAATCTACAATCCAAGATTATGGTTAAGCACTTAGCCAGGACGAGGGAACCTAGAAAGTTCACAAGTGGGCTAAGGGCGCTAGCACGATGAGGTCTAGATTGACTAAGAGCTTATAATTAATAGCCTAAGACTAAAAGCTTATAAATAAAGCAAGGGCCAATAATAGCCAAGTTATTGCTATATAAGGGACCTTGGGGACACTTATGAGTTATGGAGGTACCACGCAATAGACAAGTAGGCTACCAGGGGCGTGCAAGACCCTCATGGCCATGGAGCTGAAAGGTGGGTGGCCCGGCCTAGTGGTTATGGAACCCTAGGTTGGGGCCCATCAGTACCAAGTAGGCTTGCGAGTTGGACCTCAAGCTCGGGGGTGGTTCGAGGCACTGAACCAATGGCTAGGTGGTGAGTCGCTAGCCACAATCTATCGAGGTCATGCAATGCATACGATGTCAGGTCTATGTGCGACCGCTCCCTACAGGAGGCCTCCAGATCGGAAGACAATATACGCATATTTAGAACACTTAATCTAATTATTATTAATCAATGGAAACAACATCAGCAACACAAACATTGAAAAACACTAAAAAATTTACAAATGACACCAGCACTGGGGCCGGAAAGGGCCGGCCCCCCCTTCAATACTTATTGTATTTCTTGGAGTATTTATATTTGTACAAGTGTCATGGGCCTGAAAAGGCCAGATTCCTCCATTAGGGAGTGCAAACAACCAAACAGATCTGGTTCAAACCGATGAAGAAAGTGTTGGTCGGAGTAGCCTCAAATCACAGGCTCGTTCCCACCTTCACTAGGTGTACACTTGCCTTTCACTGGTCTTCCAGGACCATGCACAAACGGGCACGCCCGTACTAACGCAAGCAACAGTGTACACCGCGGAGGAAACGTTTCCCAATGCTCCCAATTAAGTTTTGTACTTGGTTTTTCCTCATACCCTCTTGACCTTCACTTGCTCCTCTATAAATGATGGCGCGATCAGGGCAATCATGGGAGAAACCTCTTCTCATTGATCTTTTAGAGTGTATGCAACTAGAGAAGAACTTACCTACACAAAGCTTGAAATAACAGCATTTAACTTGAATTATTATCTGAATTTGAAATAAATATCTGGCATGGATTTTAATTCAAATCTCAGTAATGAAGACCATTTCCCTTGTATTGTACTCCAAAAGGGAAGCTTCAGCTACTGTAAACAAAGCAACCAGTAGGTACACAAGACAAGTATAGCATGTACTTATGAGCAACCAACAGGTGCAGTAGGTACTCTCAAGTACACATGGGCAGCCAGCAAGTACAACAAGTACTGTCAGGTACACGTGGACAGCCAGCAGGTACAACAGGTACTGATGGGCAACCAGCAGGTACAGCAGCGTGGAAAGTAGGCGACTGTATTCAGGTGTAGAGAAGGCGTGAAGGAGCAAGTACACCAGCGTGGGAGAGGTGGGCGCATCTAGGCGTGGAGAGAGAGCCCGACTGCAACCAGGCGTGGAGAAGGCAAGAGGTGCCACCAAGCCACACGTGGTTCTTTCCAAAAGAATTCCATGCAGGGATTTTAATTAAGGGTTATTAAAACCTTAATTCAACTTATCATCTTTGCCCCCCCCCGCCCCCCCCCCCCTCATAAGCAAATGTCCACCCCCTATTTAAAAATGGGTGTAAACACTATACCTTATAAATATTAAGGTTCACTCTAGTTAATGGATTTTACCATTTTAAAAGGCCAGAACGAAAAATACTTACCACCTGTTCAAACGCCACACCACCAAGTCAGCAAACAACACTCCACGGTACATTGGGGGCGTCCCCGTCTAGTGTACTAACCACAGCATAACAAGCAGACACACGCAAGTAAGTCGTGCAAAAACAAATTTATGCATGCAAGCATAAATGCATGTGCACAAATAATGGACGAAATCTCCCTTTCATGAAATTTTGTACAAGAGGTTCCTGTCGAGCACAAAACTGGCGCGACAGATATAAATAAATATGTCCTGGTCTTCCTATGGAGTGATAGTCCCATAGGTAAGACACCATCCTGGCCATACACGGGTGGCACAAACAGCTCCCGTCTATACAGCACGAAGCAAATCACACACGGGTGGCACGAAGCTGGTTCCCGTCCATGTGACGCAGCACTGGTCACACACGGGTGGCACTAATCTGGCTCCCGTACATACAGCACGAAGCAAATCACACACGGGTGGCACTAATCTGGCTCCCGTACATGTGACACCATAAAACTGGCCCTTTCACATGGGACACTGGCCTGGCCCCATGTGAACATGGCACAAATCTAGCCGCTCTATGGAGTGACAATCCCATAGAAGTGGCTCCAAAAATGGAGATGGACCAAATGGTGACATCCCCCTGGGCTTCTAAACAATTGACCTCAATTGAAAAGCCTCAAGATATGCCTGCAAAAGCTGAGGGTAGTCAACAAAATAATCCTCATCTACCCACTTGGAATCAGTTGGCAAATAATTTTTAAATTTCAGAAGGTATCTCCGGGAAAGCTTCCCATGTGGTAACTTTCTCTCCTTGTGAAATACAATCTGCTCTGGCTGAAGAATCTCCTCAAGCTCATCAACTTCTGGCGGATCTTCTGTGATAGGCTCCTCTAGATCTGGCCCCACATACTTCCGCAAAAGACTCACATGAAAAGCATTGTGAATCTTGTTAGAAGTCATCTCCTGTCTAGTTTTATACACTAGGGCCTTTGTTGTGGGTGTGCCCGCCCTTATGAGGTGTTTTATCATTTTTCCCCACTCTCCGCATGTTTCCCCTATTTTTTCCATTTTTCTGTGGCATGGGAGGCCGTCTAGTAGTGGCAGGAGGACCCTGAGCCTGGCCGACTGCATCTGTGACATGGCCGACTGCACTGCATGAGTCGTGGGACTCTTCTGACGCTGGCCGACTGTGATTATTCAGTCGTGGAGTATTTCTATGTCCAGTCGGCTGCCCTACAGCAGGCCAACTGCTGATGTGGGGGCATATAAATAGGCCCCCAGCCCCCATACCATTTGTGTATCATACCCGGGATTTTCTTGTGTATATAGAGTAGAGAGTTACACGCCTATTTCTCTCTCTCTTGTGCTGTATTTTTTCTGCATGCGTTTTGCTCGTGTTCCCAGATCTGGTCATCATCTCCGCTGCGTATTCTGACATGGTATCAGAGCCCTAGGCTCTAGATAGTTCTTGGGATTTGTGTGAGCAAGAGGGGGACTCTTGTGTGGCTGATTGGTGGACTGTTTTGGACTGTTCGGGAAGAGGAGAAGTAAAAGGACGGCGAGCTGATTTGCTGGACAGCCACTTGCAGGTATTAGTTCTTCTGTGTTCCCACCCACCCACCCTTTTCAGAGTACATCCCCGCAATGGCAGATCTGTTTGAGATGGCCGAGAGGCATGTGAAGATCCCGACACTCCCCACGTTCCCGGTGGACCGTCAGTTAGACGGGAGCAACTACGGGGTGTGGTGGCTTGGGCCACGGACAGCGGCCTGGCCCTTGGATATGAGGACGTCCCTGGCAGTGCGACCATCCAGGTCTCTGACAGGGCGATGGCGGTGGTTCCGACGCCCGACTTCTCTTCGGCAGTCTCCCAGGAGGGGGATGGGCACAGATGGGAGATGATCAGCAGCATGACGGCTTGGCACATATGGAGAGCCCGATGCAGGGAGGCCATTGACCGCCAGGCGACTCCACCGACAGAGGTCATACAGGCCCTCTGGGTGGACATCATTCACACCTTGAGAGGACACTGGGGGAAACTTCAGGGCGACTCGGATCGCATGAGAGGTCGCCACAAGGCTTTCCTCCGCACTTGGCAACCTGGCCCTTTCCTCTTCGCGAGGGGCAAGGATGTCACTTGGCACTATAGGCCTCCAGTTTGGCTCTTCTCACCTCCCACATGTACTACTAGGTAGCCCCCCCCCCCCCCCCCCCCCCCCCCCCAGAGAGCGGCCAGCCACGGGGGTGGAGCTCAGGTGTTCACTGTGTGTTTTTATCCCTCCTTGTGAGATGAGCTTTGTAGCCTTATGGCGTTTTCTCATTAACTAATAGAAGGATCGTTTTTCCCAAAAAAAAAAAAAAGACGGGAGCAACTACGGCATATGGAAGGTTATGATGGAATCTGTTCTGGAGTCTTACAACCTCACAGATTTCGTCGTTGTTGGTGTTCCACGGCCGGAAGTAGAGGAAGGGGAGTTACCGTCGATCCGAAACGACCGGGAGGCTCAGACACAGTTGTGGGATCGTGTCAACGCCAGGGTCCGTTCGTTTATCTTTCTCAACTGCACACCGCAGGTAATCAATCATGTAAAGCATATGACGCTGGACAGAGGTATATGGCAGCATTTGGCCTCTCTTTACAACAGGGTATCGCCCATGAAGAGGATTTCCTTGGAAGTACAGATGCGGGTTATGAGCCCTGCAAAGTTGTCGACGATGCGGGAGCATATTAACAAGCTGCAGGCTCTTCAGCAGTTCTTCAGGCTGGGAAGGAGATATCGTCAGAGGACATGGCCATAACGTTGCTGTCACATTTGCCCTCTCAGTACTCAGCATTTTACTCGTCTTTGATTACCAGTGGCAGGCTCAGCACCATCACGTGGGAGGAGCTTGTGCCCATGGTCTTGGACCAGGAGGAACGATTCACGAACCCTCCTCAAGGTGGAGGTTCAGAGGCCTTGACTGGCCAACAGTCGAAAGGCCGTAACACGGGCAAAGGGAAGGCTTCGACGAAGAAGTCTTCTAAGAATAAGTCCGTTACTGACCGCGAGAAACTAAAGGCAGAGGACCTGTAATGATTGTGGCGAGAAAGGCTACTATTGGAGGCAGTGTCCCAAGCGGAAGACCGAGAAGAGTGAAGATTCCTCAACAGCAATCATGAAGACTCCGGCTTTTGTGCACCTGGAGGTGGTGGACACCGATGTTTCATTTTCTTCAGGCAAGGAGGAGATTGGAGGACTCTCCGCAACGGATACTCCGGGAGTGGATTCTAGATAGTGGTGCTTCCAGGCACATGACTCCTTCCCGTTCCGGTTTACAGGATCTCTGCAGGCTTTCTGGTCACATTCTTACTGGGGATACATCCACTATCCCAGTTCACAGTGAGGGCAGGATGGAGATAGTTCCCGATGGCAGAGGGGGAAAGCATTCCTCCCAGGTGTTGTATGTTCCGGCACTTGGTTTTCATCTGTTGTCAGTGCATCAGGTTTGCAAGACTGGCGTACGGGTGGAGTTTGATGAGCATTTTGTTGCTCTCCGGGACAAAGCAACAGGCCAAGTGGTTTGGGAAGGCGGAGTGGAGAATGGAGTTTACAAGCTTTCAGCACTCTCTCTCCCAAGTCCTCAGGTTTGTGATGAGTGGCAGTCTGGTAATGGCCACTTAAGTGTGGATACGCTGCAGGTGCAGGCTTTCTGGGACCAAATGGTGGATAGCTTGCCAATAGATGGCAGCAGTAGGCAGGAACTCTCCAGTACTGATGTTGGTGGTTCTTGTGTTCGTCAGTCAGAGGAAACTGAACAGGTAACTTATGCTCTGATGTCTCGTAGTATTCGGGACAAAGAACCTCCAGTAGATGAGGATGTTCTTTCCACGGGGACCTTTCGGAAAGCCACGCAGGTGACAGTTGATTACTTGCAGAAGGAGGTGGTTTCTCCAGGCTTTGTGGTTCCGGATTCAGAGGGGGTGGTTGACACGTTTCAGAAGGCCTTGCATGGTCTTCAGCAGGTTTCCAGGACTTGTTTTTGCACCGTAACAGGTGTTAATCCTTGTGAGCAGTGTGATGCCTTTTTGACTCAAAAGCTGTATGGTTCATTGATCTGGTTGATGGACACCAGATTGGACAGGAGCTTCCTGATGAGGCAGTTGAGCTCATGGTTGCGGATGACTCTTTGGGAGGCAGAATTGCGTTTCCTGTGGTTTCTGCGAAGGATCATGGACTCTTGTACACAGGAGGGGGATTGTTGGATGGAGTCCGACTCCACGGTTGGAGTGACTCAGTTTGGGGAGGAGATCCGGACACGAGGAGATCTACTTCAGGCCCAGGAGCAGTTTTACGGAGCAGTAAGAGGCAGTCATCTTTTGCCTTGTCACGGATAGAGGCAGAGTACCGGGCTGTTTGTGATGCTGCTTGTGAGGTGGTGAGGATGCAAAGGTTGCATTGCAGGTTTGGGCTTCCATTGGAGGAACCCATGGTCATCCAGAGGCACTTTGTTCGTGAACAGATCGTTGCTGATGACATCTTGCTAGAGTTCTGTTCGACGGAGGACAGTACGGTGAACCTCTTCACAAAGTCACTCTCTCAGGATCTGCTCAGGCGGCACCCCAGCTCCCTGTGGTTGGTTTCACAGCCAGGAGCTGAGAGGGGGTGTTAGAAGTCATCTCCTGTCTAGTTTTATACACCAGGGCCTTTGTTGTGGGTGTGCCCGCCCTTATGAGGTGTTTTATCATTTTTCCCCACTCTCCGCATTTTTCCCCTATTTTTCCCATTTTTTTGTGGCATGGGAGGCAGTCTAGTCGTGGCGGAGGACCCTGAGCCTGGCCGACTGCATCTGTGACATGGCCGACTGCACTGCATGAGTCGTGGGACTCTTCTGATGCTGGCCGACCCACCCATTTTGATGCTGGCCGACTGTGATTATTCAGTCGTGGAGGATTTCTGTGTCCAGTCGGCTGCCCTATAGCAGGCCGACTGCTGATGTGGGGGCATATAAATAGGCCCCCAGTCCCCATACCATTTGTGTATCATACCCGGGATTTTCATGTGTATATAGAGCAGAGTTACACGCCTATTTCTCTCTCTTGTGCTGTATTTTTTCTGCATGCGTTTTGCTCTTGTGTTCCCAGATCTGGTCATCATCTCCGCTGCGTATTCTGACAAATTTTCCAGTGGCTAGGTAAAGCAAGCCTGAAGGACACTTCATTGATCTTGTCAGTCACTTTGAAGGGTCCATAATATTGAGTAGAAAGCTTTGGATATGATCCCTCTCGTCCTAGCCTCTTCCGAAGCCTAGTTTTCTCAAATTTCAGTAATACGCAATCACCTTCCTTGACTTGCATGTATCTTCTATGCTTGTCAGCAGCCCTTTTATGCGTATCTTGTGACCTTGCAATGGCTGTCCGCACCTGAGCAAAGGCTACATCCAAGTCACGCACATACTCATCAACTGCAAAAATCTCATCCTTTGTACGATTGGCGATTTCAGGTGTGTGATATATGGCTAGAAGGTGCCTTGGATTATCCCATAAGTGGAAGCATGGGAAGTTGAAGAGCCATATATAGGCTAGAGTGGCACCTTGTCAAAATCATCTCGTCCGGCCGGTGTTTTGGGAGGCAGCTCACCGAGAGATGGAAGCCCGATGGAGGGATGCTGCGATGCCCGTTGGGGGTGTTTGTGGTGCTCGATGGTGATGCGTCTCCTACGTGCGTTAGTCTTCCGCTGCACAATCTGACATGGTATCAGAGCCCGAGCGTGTGTGGTCGTGGGCAGCTCAGGCGTGTGTGGTCGTGGGCGACCCCCTCGCGCCTCGATGGCTTGCGGAGCTCGAATCGAGGGAGGGTGTTGGAAGGTTGGCGATTTCGAGCGTGTAATCTATGGCTCTCCTCCGGCTAGTGTTTTGGGAGACAGCTCACCGGGAGATGGGAGCCCGGTGGAGGGATGCTGCAATGCCCGTTGGGGGTGTTCGTGGAGCTCGATGGTGATGCGTCTCCTACATGCGTTAGTCTTCCGCTGTGCATTCTGACATGGTATCAGAGCCCGGGCATGTGTGGTCCTAGGCGGCTCAGGCGTGTGTGGTCCTGGGCAACCCCCTCGCACCTCGGTGGCTTGCGGAGCTTGAATCGAGGGGGGGTGTTGGAAGGTTGGCGATTTCGAGCGTGTGATCTATGGCTAGAAGGTGCCTTGGATTATCCCATAAGTGGAAGCATGGGAAGTTGAAGAGCCATATATAGGCTAGAGTGGCACCTTGTCATAATCATCTCCTCCGGCCGGTGTTTTGGGAGGCAGCTCACCGGGAGATGGAAGCCCGATGGAGGGATGCTGCAGTCCCCGTTGGGGGTGTTCGTGGTGCTCGATGGTGATGCGTCTCCTACGTACGTTAGTCTTCCGCTGCGCATTCTGACAGCAAAGGCTACATCCAAGTCACACACATACTCATCGGTTGCAAAAATCTCATCCTTTGTACGAAGGATGGGTGGTAAGACCACTCTGCCATAAATAATCTCAAACGGGACCTTTCCCGTGGAGGCATGAACTGTGTTGTTGTAGGCAAACTCTACAAGTGGAAGATACTCTTTTGATCTGCCACATAACACTTCAACAAATCCAACACGGGTGAATTTACAACTTCACTTTGGCCATCCGTTTGGGGATGATAAGCTGATGCAAACTCAAGTTCAGTGCCCATGTTATCAAATAAAGCCCTCCAGAAGAGGCTCGTAGTCCTGGGATCTCTATCTCCAACAATGGACTTAGGCATACCATGATGCTTGAAGATGTTAGCAAGACAAAGCGTCACCATATGATCAACTTTAATGGTTTTCTTGACGGGCAAGAAGTGAGCTTGCTTGCTAAACCTGTCCACAATGCTCCAAATAGCATCATTCCCATGCTGGGATCTAGGCAAGTCCATAATAAAGTCCATAGTAATACTTTCCCATTGCTGCGAGGGAATAGGCAATGGCTGAAGCAAACCTGGAGGCTTTTGCCTATCAAATTTCACCTTTTGGCAAGTAAGACATGCACGTACATATGCATCAATGTCTTTATGCATGCTTGGCCAAAAGAAATCTCTCTCAATCATGCGTGTAGTAGGCATGATACCTCGATGACAAGCATAAGGTGGAGCGTGACATTCCTCCATAAACTTTGGACGCATTTCCTTCACCACACATATGCAATTATCCTTCATAAGATAACCCTCTTTGATCACATAAGAGGCATGTGAGTGACCAGCCATCAAATCAGTCCATATATGGCAAAAATCAGCATCCAAATGATACAAATCTCGCATGGCAGATAAGTCCCCATGAGAGGCCACTGAAACTGCAGCCACATAAGGCCTCCTGGATAATGCATCTGCCACCACATTTTTCTTTCCTGGAGTATGTACAATCTAAAAATGAAACATGGAAAGAAAGATTGCCATTCTCATCTGCTTCTCCGAAAGCTTTGTTTGAGATAGAAAGTATCTCAAGCTTTAATGATCTGTCTTGACTATAAATTCAGTCCCAAGAAGATAATGTTTCCATATCTTTAAGACATGAATTACAGCCAGGAGCTCTTTCTCATAGATATCCATATGAAGCTCGGCATCATGCAATCGACGACTCTCATATGCAACTGCATAACCTTCTTGATTTAGGACAGCCCCTATACAATCGCCACAAGCATCACATTCCACTATGAATGACCTTTGCAAGTCGGGAACAATCAATACGGGTCCACATATGATAGCATTCTTGAGTTGCAAGAAGGCATCCTGCTCCTTTGGGGTCCATTTAAAAGTGGCTTTCTTCTTCGTGAGATCATGTAGAGACGTGGCAATCATGGCAAAATGCCTTATGAAGCACCTATAATATGAACATAAACCCAAAAAACTACGTACTTGATGTACATTTTGAAACTCTGGCCAATTCCGAATGGTTTCAATCTTGGCAAGATCCATTCTTACACCATTCTTGGATACAATGTGACCCAAATAGTGTATCTCTAAAAGAAAGAACTCACTTTTCTTAGCATTAATGAAGAGTTTATGCTTCCGCAACTCTTCAAACACTGTGGCCAAATGAGTCCTATGCTCCTCCTCATTTTTGGAGGAAACCAAGATGTCATCAAAGAATACACCTGTGAATTTTCGATGGGGTCGGAATATCCTATCCATCATACGATTGAATGTGGTTGGGGCATTGGTGAGACCAAAGGGCATCACCAAAAATTCATACAATCCAAAAGCTATCCTAAATGCAGTTTTGTGGACATCCTGTGGCACCACTCGTATCTGGTGATAACCACTCTTCAAATCAATACGGCTGAAACAAGCCGAGCCATCAAGCTTATCCAGAATGTCATCAATACGCGGGATTGGAAATCTATTCTTGATGGTAAGCTTATTTAGAGCTCTATAATCCACACACATGCGGAATGATCGCTCTTTCTTTTGAACAAGAAGCACGGGAGAGTAATAAGGTGAGAAACTTGGCTGAACCAAACCTTTCTCCAAAAGCTCATTAACCTACTTCATGATCTCTTCTTGTTGTACGGCACTCACACGATATGCAAGTTTGTTAGGTGGAGAACTACCTGGCACAAGATCTATGCGATGATCCTCGGGCCTTTGAGGAGGTAGTTCACCTGGCAATGCATCAACAAAAGAATCTTTGTATGCATGAAGAAAATTCAGCCTATCTTGAGTCAAAACATCCACATTTTCATGACTTGGTTCAATGCTATCACGAACAAAAACCAAGTACGCAGAAAGACTCTTTTTCGTTGCTTTATTAATCTGGATATAAGATACAACTGGGATAGAATCCCCTTCCTTGCCAGCATCAATAACATGCATGCGGCCTCTATGCATAAAGGAAATCCTATTTGTCTTGTACTCTTTGCGGGGCTCAAACCTATGGTGCCATGGCTTGCCAAGCAATACATCACATCCATTAAGTGGTGCAACCAAGAAATGCTCATGATCAAGGTAACCCTGAATATGTATGCGCAACTTCCCAATAAGTGGGGTAACCTGCACCTCTTTACCAACAAAGGCAGCTTCTGCTTCAATTTGAGACGCCATGTCCTCAACCTCAATGCCCAAGGCGACTGCCATCTGAATAGAGATGAAGTTATCTATTGCACAATCATCAAACATAAATAGAGCAGGCTAATCCTTGTTTTGACCCCATACTTTGCATACCATCCTCTCTTTACCATCATGCTTCGTGTTTCCCTGCACATCGGGAACTGCATGCACATTTGCCTTGGGTTGCTTGTCCTCATGCTTTTGTTTGCGGTTGGGGCATTGTCTAAACATGTGCTCTTTGCTGCCACAAGGAAAGCATTTCCCCTCCTTAGCATATTGCTCCCTTTGCTCAGGGTCAAGCCAAATTTGTTCTTCTTTGGCCCATGATCCTTGGATGAGGTATTTTCAGCTTTACCTCCCTTCTGGACATCTCGGATTCTGGACATCTCGGAAGCTCCTTTTAGGTGACTGTCCACCTTTTCGCAAGTTTGGGACAGCCTTCTCTTTGCCCTTGGAACCACCTTGATCTTGCTTGATTTTGAGCACCAATTGCTCCGTAGCAAGAGCAGATGCTCTAAGCTGCTGAAGAGTGTGTTTCGGGTGTAATTCAATGCCCAAACGATAGGCTGGTTGCAACCTGGAACGAAACTTCCTCTTTCTTTCATCCTCAAAGAGTTGCATAAAGAGAGTTACCTCAAGCAACACTTTCCAAAACTTATTGACATACTGCTGCATACTTTCATTATCTTTTCGCTCAAGTCTATCCCACTTTTTTTGGTCAAAGTTTGCTCCGCATTAGGAGAAAAGAATTGGGCATAAAATCTGTCCTTAAACTCTTTCCAAGTGCAAATGGGATCTTTGGCGGTCTTTTCAGTGATCCACCAATGGGCAGCTGTCCCCTTCAAGAACATGCTTGCATGACGAATTTTGGACTTCTCAATGAAGTCCTCATCACTAAAAGCAATGTCAAACTGTGCCACAAAAGCTAGCACCTTAGAGGCATCATACTCTCCATGAAAGGCATCAAATTTCACAGACTTGTCCCCTGCCTTGAACTCCTTGAGCTTCTTGGGATGTGGTACATGTTCTTCTCTTTTTCTCTTCCCCTTATCCAACGGGGCAACCCTCTCTGCATGGGCTTCATGGGCAACCAAAGATGTTTCAAAAGGTACGGTGGCATGTGCATTATGAATCTGTGGCCCCGATGCATGTGACCTCCCCAAATGATGCAATGTCTCACCACGAGACAACTCAATGGGCAAAATCTTTCGGCTTGCATGCCGACCACTGTCTCCATGATGTACATTCTTGGAGTCCAAATGGCCTTGAGCATGCATAAATCTGTTTCCTCCTGTGCCATGAGGAGTGGATGCATGGCGAGAGGTGACCGAAACTTCTTCTTTATGCAAGTATGATCTCAACCTTTGAGAGGCTGGGTCTCCATGCTGCAAACGGGGTGGATTCTTAAACATAAGCTGTCAATCCTCTCCCTCTTTAAGGTCACCCTTGCGGATAAGATAAGAGAGTGCCAGCTCCCTTGGCTTCTTGCCCACCTCTCGAGCCATAGACTCAAAGTCATGTCCACCATCGCATCAGCTTTCTTGGCTTCTATGACACTTTGTACATGGGGGTCCTCATGCAAGAATTTCAGCTCTTGCTCTTTTGCCTGCAAGAGCCTCTTCATGTGCTCCAACTCAGCCCTCAATGCATTGGGCTCTTCCTCGTGCATGGGTTCTTTACCACGTGATGGTTGTCCCATGTATGCACTGTCATGGACTCTCTCAAGAGGCTTATGCCTTCCATGCAATGCATCGAAATCCCGTGAAGCACTTGATTGGCCCCTCGAATTCGGCACTTCCAATGGGTTGCCCTGGCTGTCCATTGAATTAAGTGTTCATGCTTGCTTCCGATCTCAAAACTCCGTGTCTCCTCTTGAGAAAGAGAGACGACCGGGCTCTGATACCAATGCGACCGCTCCCTACAAGAGGCCTACAGATCGGAAGACAATATACACATATTTAGAACACTTAATCTAATTATTATTAATCAATGAAAACAACATCAGCAACACAAACATTGGAAACACTAAAACAAAATACAAATGAAATCAACACTGGGGCCGGAAAGCCCCCCCCCTCCCTCAATACTTATTGTATTTCTTGGAGTATTTATATTTGTACAAGTGTCATGGGCCTGAAAAGGCCAGATTCCTCCATTAGGGAGTGCAAACAACCAAACAGATCTGGTTCAAACCGATGAAGAAAGTGTTGGTCGGAGTAGCCTCAAATCACAGGCTTGTTCCAACCTTCACTAGGTGTACACTTGCCTTTCACTGGTCTTCCAGGACCGTGCACAAACGGGCACGCCCGTACTAACGCAAGCAACAGTGTACACCGCGGAGGGAATGTTTCCCGGTGCTCCCAATTAAGCTTTGTACTTGGTTTTTCCTCGTACTCTCTTGACCTTCACTCGCTTCTGTATAAATGAGGATACGGTCAGGGCAATCATGGGAGAAACCTCTTCTCACTGATCTTCTAGAGTGTATGCAACTGGAGAAGAACTTACCTACACAAAGCTTGAAATAAAAACATTTAACTTAAATTATTATCTGAATTTGAAATATAATATTGAAATAAATACCTGGCATGGATTTTAATTCAAATTTCAGTAATGAAGACCATTTCCCTTGTATTGTACTCCAAAAGAGAAGCTTTAGCTACTGTAAACAAAGCAACCAGTAGGTACACAAGCAAGTACAACAGATACTTATGCGCAACCAGCAGGTGCAGCAGGTACTGTCAGGTACACGTGGGCAGGTATAGCACGTATTGATGGGTACACGTGGGCAGCCAGCCAGCAAGTACAACAGGTACTGATGGGCACACGTGGGCAGCCAGCAGGTACAGCAGGTACTGATGGGCAGCCAGCAAGTACAGCAACGTGGGAAGTAGGCGACTGTATTCAGGTGTAGAGAAGGCATGAAGGAGCAGGTACACCAGCGTAAGAGAGGTGGGCGCATTCAGACGTGGAGAGAGAGAGAGCCCGACTACAACCAGGCGTGGAGAAGGCAAGAGGTGCCACCAATCCACACGTGGGTTCTTTCCAAAAGAATTCCATGCAGGGATTTTAATTAACTTATCATCTTTGCCCCCCTCCCCCCCCTCATAAGCAAATGTCCACCCACTATTAAAAATGGGTGTGAACACTATACCTTATAAATATTAAGGTTCACTCTAGTTAATGGATTTTACCATTTTAAAAGGCCAAAACAAAAAATACTTACCACCTGTTCACATGCCACACCACCAAGTCAGCAAACAGCACTCCACGGTACACTGGGGGCGTCCCCGTCCAGTGTACTGATGTCGTGTGCACGCTAGAGGGGGCAAGCAGATTGGCAAGCTAGAGTATGATATGTTGTGGGCGGACATGTGCTTTTTGGTCCACTATTGATAGCGTGTGCCTTTTGGGCATTCCTTCCCTATTTATTGGGGGGGGGGGTACCAGTTGGGCACACACCGATGGATGGAGCACAATAGTGCAAAGCGCGTGGAGCAATAGCACCATCGCGCAAGAGGCCGACGTCCTTGGGGGACAACCCCAGGTGGTAGAGGACACCGGACGAGGACGATGGCATGGCACTCACGAGAGCATGACGCTCTAGCTCGTGGCTCGGTGGGGACAGCCAAGTCTTGTGGGCTTGCCCACGACTGTCATGGTTGGGTGGCGAGTATGCTGGCACCCAGATATGTTTCTTCCGCTTTGCCTTCTAGGGTTAGGGTTTGTTGCTTTGTCTTGCTTTTCAAGGCTGTTTTGCAGATTTCCCTCTCGGAGAGATCTCGGGATTTGACAGTGGTATCAGCGCCTCTCCGGGAGGAAGATGCAAGCGGGACACCTTCGGGTGAGTTCTTTCTATGTTTCCTGCAACGTACATGTGTAGGTTTATTGCAAGATAAAGAAAGAGAGAGAGAGAGAAAGCTGGCGGGTGTGGAAGAAAAAGCACCATGGATGCACGTGGTTTTTATGCCGTGGTTGCTGTTTTTTTTTTTTTTACGCCATGTTTGCCCGTGATGGCTGCATGTAGAGCTCCTCGCGATTCGTGTGACATGAACTGTCCTCGATTTGTTGCTGCGTTGCTTTTGCTCGCATGACTGTGGGCGGGTTGGTGGCATGGTGGCCGGCCTAGTTGTGGCCAGCCAACCTTGTGTGGCCAGCAGCCAGCCCACGGCTGCCCACGGCTATGTGGCTGGGCTGCAAGGCGGCCAAAGGCCAACCCGCAAGGCGGCCATGTTTCGGCCTGTGGGTGGCCAGCCCAAGGCGCACAGGGCAGCCAGGCGACGCAAGCAGGCCGAGGTGATGGGCGCAGCCAGATCTGGAGGGGATTCCCCTCTCTCTATGGCGCAGGTACACAGTCAAGAAAGCAGGCGAGTTGCTTTCTTAGGCAACAGTTTGTTTTTTTTTTAGCGAGGGTTTTTTAAAAAACTCACCTGGCCATTAAGAAGAAGGATTTTATTTTTTTTAAGCAAGGGTTTTTTTTTTAACTCACCTGGCTTTTCTTTCCCTTGTCTTGCAAAAGTTTGGACTGTTCTTCACAGATTTGGGGGTTGAGTTTTGACTTTCATCTCAAGGTGAAACAAGACAAGCTTGTGTATGGAATAAAAGGTGTACTTGCACAACTCGATGCACATGCTTTGTCGTATCCTTGAATTGAACCTCCATGTTAACAGGGTATGCGTTCTTACCAGACACATGCTATATATGGAACGATAGTAGAAGCATAGTACTGTATCTTGTTTTGCTCGTATACGAAGTTGTTCTTGGTACACACAGGAGTTTCTACCCCAAGAATTTTGTGGACATACACACACAAGTTAAGAAATGTTCATTATCAAGGTAGCCCTGGATATGTATGCGCAACTTCCCTATCAACGGGGTAACCTACACCTCTTTACCAACAAATGCAGCTTCGACTTCAATCTGAGGTCCCATGTTCTCAACCTCAATACCCAATGCAACTGCCATTCGCATAGAGATGAAGTTATCGGTTGCACAGTCATCAAACATGAACAAGGCGGGCTGATCCTTGATTTGTCCCCAAGCCTTGCATACCATCCGCTCTTTTGCATCATGACTTGTATTTCCTTGCACATCAGGACCTGCATGTACATTAGCCTTGGTCTGCTTGTCCTCGTGCTTAGGTTTGCGGTCAGGACACTATCTAAACATGTGGTCTTTGCTACCACAAGAAAAACATTTTCCCTCCTTGGCATATTGCTCTCGTTGCTACGGGGTCAAGCCGAATTTGTTCTTCTTTGGGCCCGGATCTTTAGATGAGGTATTTTCAGCTCTACCTCCCTTGTGGGTCTCCCGAAAGTTCTTTTTAGGTGGCTGTCCACCTCTTTGCAGATTTGGGACAGCCTTGTCTTTCCCCTTTGAACCGCCTTGATCCTGCTTAATTTTGAGCACCAAGTGCTCCGTAGCAAGAGCAGAAGCTGTGAGCTGTTGCAAAGTATGTTTCGGGTGCAATTCAATGCCCGAACGATATGCTGGTTTGCAGTCCGGGGCGAAACTTCCTCTTTCTTTCATCCTCCGTGATTTGCATAAAAGGAGTTACCTCCAGCAACACTTTCCAGAACTTGTTGACATACTGTTGCACACTTTCATTATCTCTTTGCTCAAGTCTATCCCACTTTTGAGTGAGAGTTTGCTCCGCATTTGGTGGGAAAAACTGAGCATAGAATCGGTCCTTAAATTCCTTCCAGGTGCTAATGGGGTCCTTGGTGATCTTTTCAGTGAGCAACGGTCCCTTTTAAAAACATGCTAGCATGGTGTACTTTTGACTTCTCAGTGAAGTCCTCATCGCTAAAAGCAATGTCAAACTGTGCCACAAATGCTAACACTTTGGAAGCATCATGCTCTCCATGAAAAACATCAAACTTAACAGATTTGTCACCTGCTTTACATTCCTTGAGATTTCTAGCATGAGACTCATGGTCTTCTCTTTTTCTTTTCTCCTTATCCAACGGGGCAGCCCTATCTGCATGGGCATGAGTGGCAGTCTGGTAATGGCCACTTAAGTGTGGATACGCTGCAGGTGCGGGCTTTCCGGGACCAGATGGTGGATAGCTTGCCAGTAGATGGCAACAATTGGCAGGAACTTTCCAGTACTGATGTTGGTAGTTCTTGTGTTCGTCAGTCAGAGGAAGCTGAACAGGTCACTTATGCTCTGATGTCTCGTAGTGTTCGGGACATAGAGCCTCCAGTAGATGAGGATGTTCTTTCCACGGCGACCTTTCGGAAAGCCAGGCAGGTGGCAGGTGCTTACTTGCAGAAGGAGGTGGTTTCTCCAGGCTTTGTGGTTCCGGATTCAGAGGGGGTGGTTGACAGGTTTCATCAGGTTTCCAGGACTTGTTTGTGCACCGTAACAGGTGTTGATCCTTGTGAGCAGTGTGATGCCTTTTTGACTCAGAAGCTGTATGGTTCATTGATCTGGTTGATGGACACTAGATTGGACGGGAGCTTCCTGATGAGGCAGTTGAGCTCATGGTTGCAGATGTCTCTTTGGGAGGCAGGATTGCGTTTCCTGTGGTTTCTGCGGCATGCGAAGGATCGTGGACTCTTGTACACAGGAGGGGGATTGTTGGATGGAGTCCGACTCCGCGGTTGGAGTGACTCAGTTTGGGGAGGAGATCCGGACACGAGGGGATCTACTTCAGGCCCAGGAGCAGTTTTCCGGAGCAGTTGGAGACAGTCATCTTTTGCCTTGTCGAGAACAGAGGCAGAGTACCGGGCTGTTTGTGATGCTGTTTGTGAGGTGATGAAGATGCAGAGGTTGCATGGCAGGTTTGGACTTCCACTGGTGGAACCCATGGTCATCCAGAGGCACTTTGTTCGTGAACAGATCGTTGCTGATGATATCTTGCTGGAGTTTTGTTCGACGGAGGACAGTACGGTGGACCTCTTCACGAAGTCGCTATCTCAGGATTTGCTCAGGCGGCACCCCAGCTCCCAGTGGTTGGTTACACAGCCAGGAGCTGAGAGGGGGTGTTAGAAGTCATCTCCTAGATTTATACACCAGGGCCTTTGTTGTGGGTGTGCCCGCCCTTATGAGGTGTTTTATCATTTTTCCCCACACTCCGTATTTTTCCCCTATTTTTCCCATTTTTTCTGTGGCTTGGGAGGCAATCTAGTAGTGGCAGGTGGACCCAGAGCCTGGCCGACTGCATCTGTGACATGGCCGACTGCACTGTATGAGTCGTGGGACTCCTCTGCTGCTTCCCAAACCACTTGGCCTGTTGCTTTGTCCCGGAGAGCAACAAAATGCTCATCAAACTCCACCCGTACGCCAGTCTTGCAAACCTGATGCACTGACAACAGATGAAAACCAAGTGCCGGAACATACAACACCTGGGAGGAATGCTTCGCCCCTCTGCCATCGGGAACTATCTCCATCCTGCCCTCACTGTGAACTGGGATAGAGGACGTATCCCCAGTAAGAATATGACCAGAAAGCCTGCAGAGATCCTGTAAACCGGAACGGGAAGGAGTCATGTGCCTGGAAGCACCACTATCGAGAATCCACTCCCGAGTATCCGTTGCGGAGAGTCCTCCAATCTCCTCCCTGCCTGAAGAAAATGAAGCATCGGTGTCCATCACCTCCAGGTGCACAAAAGCCGGAGTCTTCATGATTGCTGCTGAGGAATCTTCACCCTTCTCGGTCTTCCGCTTGGGACACTACCTCCAATAGTGGCCTTTCTCGCCACAATCATGATAGGTCCTCTCTGCCTTCAGTTTCTCGCGGTCAGCGTCGGACTTCTTCTCAAAAGACTTCTCCGATGAAGCCTTCCCTTTGCCCGAGTTACGGCCTTTCGACCGTTGGCCAGTTAAGGCCTCCGAACCTCCATCCTGAGGAGGGTTCATGAATCGTTCCTCCCGGTCCAGGACCATGGGCACAAGCTCCTCCCACGTGATGGTGCTGAGCCTGCCACTGGTAATCAAAGACGAGTAAAATGCTGAGTACGAAGAGGGCAAATGTGACAGCAACGTTATAGCCATGTCCTCTGACGATATCTCCTTCCCAGCCTGAAGAACTTCCTGTTGAAGAGCCTGCAGCTTGTTAATATGCTCCCGTATCGTTGACGACTTTGCAAGGCTCATAACCCGCATCTCTACTTCCAAGGAAATCCTCTTCATCGGCGATACCCTATTGTAAAGTGAGGCCAAATGCTGCCATATACCTCTGGCCAGCGTCATGTGCTTTACATGATTGATTACCTGTGGTGTGCAGTTGAGGAAAATAAACGAACGGACCCTGGCGTTGACACGATCCCACATCTGTGTCTGGGCCTCCCGGTCCTTTCGGGTCGACGGTAACTCCCCTTCCTCTACTTCCGGCCGTGGAACACCAACAACGACGAAATCAGCGAGGTCGTAAGACTCCAGAACAAATTCCATCATAACCTTCCATATGCCGTAGTTGCTCCCATCCAACTGACGGTCCACCGGGAACGTGGGGAGTGTCGGGATCTTCACATGTCTCTCGGCCATCTCTAACAGATCTGCCATTGCGGGGATGTACTCTGAAAAGGGTGGGTGGGTGGGAACAAAGAAGAACTAAAACCTGCAAGTGGCTGTCCAGCAAATCAGCCCGCCTTCCTCTTGCTTCTCCTCTTCCCGAACAGTCCAAAAGAGTCCACCAATCAGCCACAAAACAGTCCCCCTCTTGCTCACACAAATCCCAAGACCTATCTAGAGCCTAGGGCTCTGATACCATGTCAGAATACGCAGCGGAGATGATGACCAGATCTGCGAACACAAGAGCAAAAACGCAGGCAGAAAAACAGCACAAGAGAGAGAGAGATGTAGGCGTGTAACTCTGCTCTATATACACAAGAAGATCCCGAGAAATGATACAATCAGTGGTATGGGGCTGGGGCCTATATATATGCCCCCACATCAGCAGTCGGCCTGCTGTAGGGCAGCCGACTGGACACAGAAATCCTCCACGACTGATAAATACAGTCGGCCAGCAGCAGAGGAGTCCCACGACTCATACAGTGCAGTCGGCCATGTCACAGATGCAGTCCGCCAGGCTCTGGGTCCACCTGCCACTACTAGACTACCTCCCAAGCCACAAAAAAAATGGAAAAAATAGGGAAAAAATACGGAGTGTGGGGAAAAATGATAAAACACCTCATAAGGGCGGGCACACCCACAACAAAGGCCCTGGTGTATAAATCTAGACAAGAGATGACTTCTAACAGTTTCATGAGGCACGGTGGCATGTGCTCCACGAACTTGAGAATCAGATGCACGTGACTTTCCTGCATAAGGCAATGTCTCTTCATGAGACAACTCAGAAGGCAAAATTCTTCTAGTGAGAGACCTGTCACCCCTACCATGGGATACATGTCTTGAATGCATGTGACTTTCATGCCCTCCATGAGCACTAGCATACATATACCTGTCAGGCTTTGTGCCTTGTGGAGAAGATGCATGACGAGAGGTGACTGTCACCTCTTCCTTTTGCATAAAAGACCTCAACCTTTGAGATGCGGGATCTCCATGCTTCAAGCGAGGTGGATTTCTGAATTTCAGCTCTCCATCGTCCCCCTCTTTGATGTCACCTTTGCGGAGGAGGTAGGCAAGTGCCAACTCCCTTGGCTTCTTGCCCACTTCCCGTGCCATGGACTCAAAAGTTACATCTACCATTACATCAGCTTTCCTTCCTTCAATGGCACTTTGCACATGGGGATCTTCATGCAAAAATTTTAGCTCTTGCTCGTGTCTGCAAAAGCTTTCTCATATGTTCCATTTCAGCCCTCATTGCATCAGGCTCTTCTTCTAGCATGACTGTCTTTCCTTGAGATAGTTGACCCTTTGATTCACTATCATTAACCCTTTCAAGGGGCTTGTGCCTTCCTCGCTAAGCATCAGAACCACGAGAGGGCACTAGATGGACCCCTCGAATTAGGCACTTCCAAAGGGTTGCCTTGGCTGTCCATTGTGTTAAGTGTGCTAGAAGCAGGGTGTCCAATACACAGGTTCGTTTCCCCACTAAGAAGAGGGAAACAACCGTGCTCTGATACCAATGAAACCGATCCCGTCAAGTGGGAAAGACTCCGTTGGACACCCACACGCATAATAGCACAACTTAATATCACAATTTGAAATGGACAACTTAATGACAACTTGAAATTGAAATGAAATGAAATGAGATAGATGGACACCAGCACTGGGGCCGGAACGGGCCGACCCCCCCCCCCCAATATATAATATATTATTGGGAGTAGTTAACAAATACAATGCTCCATGGGTTCCAAGAACCAGATGATGTCCATGGACAAATGAATACAGTACCAAACAAAAGGCTCGAAGTAGATGTTCGAAGCAGAGCGAACACTTGAGCCGTCCAGTCTCGGCAATTCGCGGAGAGCGCCCCACTGGTGTTCCAGGACCACGCACAAACAGGCGCTCCCGTACTAACGCCTGGCTCTCCAGATCTCAGCACCTTTGGACCGTGGTTCTCCAAGAGCTTGGACCAGATGTATCTGTCTGTGTGCAGCCATGAGTGGGGGACACCAAGACACAGCAGCCTGTCGAAGAGAACGAGAAAGAGCTACCTCTGTTGAAGATATAGCCACTTGAAGAAGGAAGACGTCGCCTATGGGAAGGAGGCACAACCGCCTACAAAGGAGAATAGCCACCTGCTGTGTAGAATACAGCCACCTTCTTGTGGGGAAGGAAGAGGCGTAGTAGCCGCAACAGCCCACTAGAGATGGAGAAGTAGCCGCCAGTTTGCAGAGCATAGCCGCCGGCCGCCTAGCTGTAGGAACACAACAGCTAGAGAATGAATACACAGCCGCCTGCTGTGGTTGGCAGTACAGCCTGTATGGCTGCCTGACTGGAGGCGCACACACAGCCGCCTGCTGTGGTGGGCAGCGCAGTCTGCTTGGCTGCCAGTCTGGAGGCGCGCACACAGCCTATGTGGTCGCCTGGCTGGAGAAGTATACACAGCTGCCTGCAGGATAGGCAGCGCAACGCCTGGCTGGAGAAGTACACACAGCTGCCTGCAGAATAGGCAGCCTACGCAGCATACAGTCGATTGTATGAAGAGTAGCGCAGCAGTAATTGTACAGTCGCCGCCTGGTTATACAAATACGCAGCAGCCTGAGATGGAGCAAAAACGCAGCCTGAAGTGATGCAGCTGCCTGAGGGATGGTAGAAACGATCGCCGGTTTGCTCTCCCCACGAAGGGTGGTCGCCACTATTTTTAAGGTGTTGGAGAGGGAGTTGCACGACCAGAGTTGGCTGGCTCCCCATGTTTGCATGTGGGCGGCCAGTTCCATGGTGGTGTGGGTAGGTGACCATGCACCCACCCCCACACACACACAAGTCAAGTGTGGCTCCCCACCTTGGCCCCTAAGTGGGTGCCCAAAGTCGGTGCCCACTTTTAAGTGTATGTGAACATACAACCTTATAAAACAAAGGGTTAGAAATAAAATTATTAAACCAACATGTGCAATACACTTACCACTTGTTCACACGCAACAAAACTCGTCCGAAGACAGAGCAAACTTCACGACTCACTGGCAGGCGTCCCCGCTCAGTAAGTGACACGTCAAACAGGCAAACACAAAAATACAAGTCATGCGAAAACAGTTTCAAACATGCAGAACATGAGTGCATGTGCAAATAGTATCATGGACATATCTCCCGTTCATGGAACAAGTACAAAATATCTGTCGGCACAAAAATGGCACAACGTAAAACATAAATCCTGGTCTTCCTATGGAGTGACAATCCCATAGGTAAGACACAGTTCCAGGCACGAGCCTCCCTATGGAGTGACAGTCCCATAGGCAAGACACGGCACGAATACTAGCTCTTCCATGGCGTGACAATCCCATGGATAGAACACAGTCCAGGTCATACACGGGTGGCACCAGTCTGGCTCCCGTCCATACGACACCTTCCTGCTAACACACGGGTGGCACCAGTCTGGCTCCCGCCCATGTCAAGCAAAAATACTGGCCTCTTCACATGAGACACCGGCCTGGCCTCAAGTGAACGAGACACAAAACTGGAGATGGACCAAATGGTCGGCCAATTGGTGACATCTTCTGAGAAGAAGCCCGATTCAGACCGTGAGAAACTGAAGGCCAAGCGGACCTGTAACGATTGTAGCGAGAAAGGCCACTATTGGAGGAAGTGTCCCGAGTGGAATAACGGAAAGAGTGTTCAGCTGCTGCAAAGACTCCAACCTTTGTGCACTTGGAGATTTTGGACACATATACTTCATCTTCTTCGAGCGAGGAGGCAGCTGGCTTCACCGCCAGGGATACTCGGGAATGGATTCTTGATAGTGGTGCTTCCAGGCACATGACTCCTTCCCGTGATTTCTTACAAGATCTTAAACGACAGTCAGGTTGCATTTTCATTGGCGACAATTCCACCATATCGATTCACAGTGAGGGCCGGATGGAGATCATTCCCGATGGCAGAGGGGAAAAGCATTCCTCTCGTGTTCTCTATGACCCCACACTTGGTTTTCATCTGTTGTCAGTGCATGAGGTTTGCAAGACTGGCTTCCGGGTGGAGTTTGAGGAGCATTATGTTGCTCTACGGGACAAAGAGACAGGCCAGGTTGTTTGGGAGGGCGGAGTGGAGAACAGTATTAACAAACTCTCCGCACTTTCCTCTCTTACAGGCTCTCAAATTGATGACTTGTGGCACGTTCCTCTCTTACAGGCTCTCACATTGGTGACTTGTGGCACTTTCGGTTTGGCCACTTGAATGTGGATGCGCTGCGGCGAGCTTTCCGGGACCAGATGGTGGTTGGCTTGCCAGATGTTAGCAGCAGGCAAGGACGCTGTAGTTCTTGCATTCGTGGTAAGCAGCACAAGGAATCTTTTCCGAAGCAGGCTTCCAGGCGGGCTTCGAAACCTTTGGAGTTGGTACACACTAACTTGTGTGGACCTATGCAGACGCCATCCTTGGAAGGTTCTTTGTATTTTATGCTGCTGCTTGATGATTGTGGCAGATTCACTTGGGTTTATTTCCTTTCTCAAAAGAACCAAGCTTTTGCTCGGTTCAAGGAGTGGCATGTGATGGTGGAGAAAGAGTCTCGCTTGCAGATAAAGACTCTTAGGGCTAACAAAGGAGGAGAGTTTTCTTCCAATGCATTTGTGCGGTTTTGTACGAAACATGGCATCAAGCGGGAGCTGGCCAATACAGGTTCGCCTTCAGAGAATGGAGTAGTTGAGCGTAAGAACAGGACTGTGGTGGAGATGGCGAGGACGATGTTGGAGCATTGTGATCTTCCTCGTCCACTTTGGGGAGAGGCTGTGGCTACGGCTATCCATATCCTCAACCGTTCTCCGACGACTTCAATACCGAATATGACTCCCTTTGAGGCGTATTTTGGCAGGAAACCAAATGTCTCCCATTTCCGTGTGTTTAGGAGTGATGCATATGTTCACATTCCAAAGAAGCAGAGGGGGAAGCTTGACTCAAAATCCCAAAAGCTTGTTTTGGTGGGATATAACTCTCTTTCCAAGGGATACAAATTGTATGATCCGGAGAGGAACGAGGTTGTCGTTAGCAGAGATGTGGTTTTTCATGAGCATGTTCCAGTTTCCACTGTTGATGAGCCGCCACTTCTTGGAGACCCAGATGATTCTGATGATGATTCCCAGTCAATTGTTCTAGCTGGACAGCCTCAGTCAGTTGAGGAGGTTGGGCCCGCCACTGGGGATGAGCCCCCGCAGCAACAAGAGGCTCCGCGTTCGGTTCGAGTACTCAGGTGGTTGTTAGACACTCTTCGGGAGTCAGGTGTTACGGAGCTTCCCTCTGAATGGACCACAGAGGACGGACCTCGAAGATCGCATAGAGTTCCTGACAAAAGTCATTCAGCGGAGCTCTTACAGGTAAACTATGCTTTGATGTCTCGTATAATGCGGAACAAAGAGCCCACTTCCATCAAGGAAGCCCTTGCACAAGATACTTGGAGGAAAGCCATGCAGGTGGAACTGGATGCCATAGAGAAGAATAAAACTTGGGAGTTGGTTCCGAGGCCGTCAAAACGGTCTGTCAACAGTGTCAAGTGGGTCTTTAAGACCAAGTATACGTCAAATGGGTCGGTGGACAAACACAAAGCCAGACTTGTGGCGCGCTGGTGCATTTTTCATTTTCTTGTGCGCCCACAAAAAGCAACCCCTCTTGGCCACATTTTTTTTGAAAAAGCCATGTACATACATGCTTTTCCAAAAAACACACAAGTACCCCTAAAAAATCTTTTTACTAAAATAGGGCTTCTATGCTTTTTTTCGTTCTCCATTTTTTCTTTTTCCAGGAAGGCTTCTATGCTTTTTTATGCCCCTGCATATGCGATTTCTGTAGCGCTTCCCTTCTACCTCTTCTACAAGCGATCCTAAATGATGAGCAGCCCTGCCCTCCTACAGCCATCACTTCCGTACGGGCCATATCAGCTTGTACAGCTACCACACCTGTTACACAGGGCTGCCGACTACGCATAGATGTGTCGCTGCTGCATAAAAGATGGCACGTTGTGTGTGTGTGTGTGTGTGTGTGTGAACGCGCGCGCGCCGCGCGTGTGCGCGTGTGTGGGCTTCTAGAAGATATGGGCTTGGTATGCATCATAGGCCACTATGGAGAAAGCTCAGAGATATGATGCATCCTCTCGAACAAGTGCCCCCTTTAGATCCGCATAATAGAATGCATGATTGGCTTTCCAACATCTCGATGGAAGTCGATTATGATTGCATACGATTACCGTAGGCTCCATGTACCGCCATTTACTTCAATAGCCAGGGATACAAGAGCATGCGAATCACTTATGGGTTCTAAATAAACCTCAA
The DNA here is from genome assembly GCF_041138505.1 of Cibotium barometz. Lineage (NCBI taxonomy): Eukaryota > Viridiplantae > Streptophyta > Polypodiopsida > Cyatheales > Cibotiaceae > Cibotium > Cibotium barometz. Next base: position 47,594,101 of record NC_141078.1, on the reverse strand, counting down.
AATTGGTGGAAGAAATGCTTGCAATGTATATAGAAAAATGGTCTTCCACTCAAACAAAGAATGTTTCTATGGAGATGTTTGACCGAAACGTTGCCGGTTTCTAATATTCTTGTGAAACGTGGTATTGCATCTGATAGATGTTGTAGATGTCATAGTCACATTGAGACTGTGCCACATCTGTTATGGCATCCAGACAATTCTTGGCACATCTAGCTGATGATCTCGGTGCTCGTTTCCCTCATAGAAGATGCACCAAGAACTTTTGGCTTTTTGCTGTGGGCAATCCGGGATTACAAGTTAACGCTACATTCTTTTCTTGGGTTAGATTTTGGGCACTTTGGACAATATGGCAAATGCGCAATGCTAGTAGCTACCATGTTCAATCAGCCAGACTTTGCTCCTTATCCCCTTTTCAGAGTGCATCTTCGACAATCACTCCATGACCATGACAACCTTCGAATGGAGCAATTTTCTCTTGCCCAGTTTGAGCTGTTTTTCCAATGCTTCTGAGTTAATCCCACTACCTTGGGATCAATAAACATCCATGGCATAGAACCAACCATAAATACACAGCCACACAACCATGACAAGGAGTCAACATGCTCCTGTTCCACAATCTGCCCTCATTTTACACACACACACACACACACACACACAATTATACATACATATACACACACATAATATCTACATAAACACACAAACATGCATAAATATGCATATATACATACATATGCATACACGGTACACCCACATATATATATCATAAAATGTAGTTTTTCTGCTGGAAAAAGGTTTTGCAAAAGAAGCCCAAGCAGAATTCTACTTTTACTTAGGATCATCGTCCCACCCCAGAAACAAAGTAAGAAGCAGAAGCGCAGACCTCTCTAGAGGAGGCAACTCCTCGAACAAGGCGTCTAAGGGCATATTGGACGGCTGGGGTGCAGCTGTGGAGACCGTCATCTTCTGCGGGTGCGCCCAAAAGCACTTCTTCTGCGGCCTGATGATAATTATTACTAGGACGATGGTGGTCGTGCTCGTCCTTGTGGGCGTGGCCACCTTCCCCTTTGTGGGCGTGGTCGACTTTCTCCTGCTGCTGCAGCAGGTCCCGGACCAGCGCCACCGACGCCTCCTCCCTCACAGACGCGTCCCGTGAGGCTAGCTTCCAGTAGAGCTCCATTGCTGCTGCTGCTGCTGAGCTAAATTTTAAGATGTGAACAAATTGCCCCAAAGGGATTCAAACGTCTTCGGTTAGGGGTCTTCAAACTGTGGACAAATGCCTTTTCCATAATTTCAAGTAAGGGCGTTTGAGTCCGTGATAAAAATGACCACCCTCGTAGTCATGTTTTATAGTGCCCACAATCTAGCAAGCGTGACACTCATTGTTGTTGATGAGTCCCTAATAAAAATCACCACCCTTGTAGTCATGTTTTATAGTAGCAAGTGTGGCCTATCATCGTATTTATGGAATACATACAGGTATGCATCTCATGTACTTCCCTTTCTATCTCTTTTATTGCCTACCTGTAGTTTTTTGTAAATGAGAAAGGGCATTCACAATCTATTTGCATATGTTACTATAAATGATTCAAAATATTGGACCAAAATTCTGTTTGCACATTAATTAATTAGTAGAGGCAAGAGGATCTTAGGTTTAATTAATTAACATTTAGGTTAGAAACCTTAGGTATATTTAAAAAAAGAGAAAAATCTGGAACATTCTCATAACCGCCTCAAGGCAAATATAAAAAGCGAGCTGTTGCCTTTTTTGTTCTCGGCTAAAGTCCCCGAGAGAGAGAGAGAGAGAGAGAGAGAGAGAGAGAGAGAGAGAGAGAGGACAACGACGAAGAGAGAGAGAGAGAGAGAGAGAACAACGACGAAGAGAGAGAGAGAGAGAGAGAGAGAGAGCACGGGGACAATGATGAGAGAAAGAGCACGACGATGATGAGAGAGAGCACGCTGCGTGCACAATAATGAGAGAGATAAGGATACAAAGTTCTAAAAAAATCTTTTTTTCATGTAAGGTGAAAACCTTAGTGTAATAATATTTAATTAGCGCTCGTAAAGGGTGCTAATTAATTAATAAGACAGAAGCCCAAATATGGGCTTGTGTCTTATTAAAAGCCACTAACTGTGTCTCCCTATAAAACGGACACCTTGTCACCTCTCTAACAAACTCAACTCCACTCCTATGTTATTGCTCTACTTATATATTAAGATTTTCCATTATCATCTCTTTCATTTCTTGTTTCTCTTATTAAGGTTCACCAAAGACCCTAACGATAACAATCCTTCTTAATATCATTAAAGTCCCAATGTCCATAAACTATTAAAAGTGGTGGTTGAATGGACCTTTGGAAACTTAGTCTTACTCAAGCCTAAGGTTTACCTCCTTCTTTCTCTTTATAGATTAAAAAATGGCACTAGCTTGCGCTCTTCACAGTTGTCGCCTCTTTGCATAAGCTCAATTAACCAATCACCTCACTTTCCTTCATGATCACAACCTCCTTGTTTTGATGCACTCAGTTGCAGTGAATGGGGTTGCCAATCTCTTGGGTTAGTAGCTCCTTATGTCCATGAAGCCTAACCATCACCGGGCAGGGCAAGAAAAGAATGTTTGAGTTCGAGGAAAGGAAGGTCGGTACCAAAAATGGGAAGCTCCTTAAAGGAGGTTCTAGTGGGAGATTTGAGGTGCCCAACAGTCACAACAAATGGAGGAGGATCTAGCTGCACTAGGTCAATCTGTGCTGTTGTGCTGACCCAGGAAACCTCCATACAAGAAACATTCACCAATCATCAACATCCACTAATGAGCCTCGCTGTGCCGGAATCCACCCACATAGTACAACTGGAGATGCAACTCCTTCAGCTGCTGAGACCCACCATGCCCAACCCAACCCCAATGGTACTTGTGTGTTAGTCTCTGTCTTGTCTCTATTCTGCACTGCATAGCTTTGTCCATTCTGTGTCAATTGCATGCATGGCTGAACATAACTCCTATCCGGAATCAGGAAGGATCTATGCATGTCTAGACGTCAAAAGGTTCTATATTTCCCTCCATGTCTTAAATTATATGTTTACTCTCCTACAAGCAATGATGATTAATGAATGTAGGCTCTCTTCAAGGCTTCACATACACCATAATTTACACCAAAGTATCTATTACACAACAATGTGCTCCTTAAAACTCCATAGTTCCCTCTATGTTTTACGCCCATCTATGATAGAAGAGGGTGGACCTTTTATTTAAATTTGCCACACCCATCTTCATATTTAATTACAAGGTTTGAATGCAAGCCTCTTAGAATATCATCACATTGAAATTACCACTTCAAAATACGGCTCACTTCCTTCTCTCGTTGTTCCGGCAGTCATCTTCACATGAGGCTTGGTCCATACTCTTAGTCCTCCTCCTGCTAGGCACTCGACCACGCATGCACAAGCATGCCATGCCTTGCCTGCTCCTAGCCACATAGTTAGGCCCATAAGGTTCCATGGTAAACTCATTTTGCACACACACACCCCCCCCCCTTTTAACAAGAGCCCCTCCCTAAGGCTATCTTTTCGTGATTGGATATGTATCCATTGGATGGTCGCATGGGTAGACAAATTGCCTCCATGTCTTTGTCTTGAACTAAGGTATTCATTTACTATGGTATGGTACTTGTGACATTTGTGGAGATTTACTATATATCAAGGTATTCATTTACTATGGTATCACTATGGTATTGGTGACATCTGTGGAGATTTACTATTTGTCTTGAACCAAGGTATTCATTTACTATGGTATCAATATGGTAGTGGTGACATCTATGGAGATTTACTCTATATCAATTGCTATATCTCTTGCTTCAAAAGATGGTTCATATTCACATATAAAGCACCCCTGGTAGAGGTGCCTCAATGTTGATGCACTTACTCCTACTTTGAATCTTCTCTTTAGTTGACCATTCTTTATATGTGAATCTCACTATATCCACCAACACCTCCATATTCACAATCTTCTCGTTGACTTTTCTTTAATTTTTTGGGTTGATGAGTCCTTAGTCTCCAAATTTATAAGTGTGATCAATAAGTTGGTCAACCGCCTACATGGACCCTACTAACATTGCCATCTTTTGATGCATCACATCTCATTTTTCCCAAGGTAACTAATGGTTCACAAGTGACTAAAAGTAATCTCTCATTGACAATGTATGCCCTTGGATGAACTTTTTAACTGTCCATGTTTATCATAACTCATCTAATCATTCTTCTGCTTTGTCGTATAGCATTATGGCAAAGCTACTTCAAATTAATCAACAGATCACTGCATTGTCAATTGATTTAGGGTGCACTGAAGAATTTCTCACAATCATAGAAAATTGTCCAAGATCTTTGTGTCTCACCATTGGAACTCTTCAAGCTTGCATATTGGCCTTGGACATCAAAGTTGACTTACATCAATCTTTCCATCAAGTGTCTCAACATGCTTACTAAGGTTTTGCAACATTTCATTAATCTCTCTCAACTCTACTTAAATCAACATTTGCACCTTGGTTACAAATGTCTCAACATGCTTACCAAGGTTTTGCAACATTTCATAAATCTCTCTCAACTCTGCTTGAATCAACACTTGCACCTTGGTTGCATTTCTCTAGTGACTTTAGCCACTTTGTCTTGGAAGACCCCAAACAACTATACCCTATTTTGCATGGTTGTGCCATCTGCCTTGGGATATGATCTTGTGCTTAGGATCTTACTCTAGTTGATCCATCATTTGTAGAAAACCTCCCAACTAAACGATCCTCAAATGGCAAGCCATCTTTTTTATGGAAACACTACAAATTACATTTTTGGCACTTTTAGATGCATTAACACTTAAATAAAATTTAGCAACACAATCTTGACCCTACCAGAGAACAACTACCTAGTTAATGTAGCTATCAACAAAAAAAGGCATTGTAGCTAGCTCAGCCTTCGCTTAGAGCATAATCTCATTATGCAACAACGTCCACAAGACACATGCGACTGCTCCCTATGGACTACATTGGGCATTGGAAATGTTTTTTTCCCAAACAGGAAGCTAAGATCATTTCCAATCTGATCCCCCCTATTAGGGGCCTACTTGCTAGACCCATCAAAGCCACTAGCTTGGCCTTCTCTTGAAGCATAATCTCATTGCGCAATAGCATCCACATGATAGGTGACTACTCGCTACAGACTAGACTTGTTAATGGGAGTGAAGCTCGACCATTTCCAACCCAGTCCCCCCAATTGGCAATCTGCTTGCTAGACCCATTGACGCCACTTCTTGTGACTACTTTGGAACCCCAAAAAATATGCCATATGAACTCTTCCTTTTGACATCAAACTCTATATTCATTATGAAGGTAGAGAACCACATGGAGCCCACTTTGGGCTCCACACTATCTACCCTCTCATAATTGTTCTTTGTGTGCCACCATGGAGATCCTTTCATAGTTCTGATTCACTCTCATGACTATCAGGAATTCCCCACACACAAGGACACTTCCGAGAGACCCTGCCCCATGAAAAAACTTATAGCTACAAAGGTTCCCCCTTTTAAAAAAACTAAAATATTATCACCAAGATAGCATGAATAAGTGTGGAACTTACACGTGGAGGTACGCATCGCTCGAACCAGAAATGGAGGATGCCATATAGTTGTTGCTCTATAAACGAAGGCTATATACTTGCATGAGTTTTGATTACACCACATTGCTCACATAGCACCAATTTCTTACACTATAGCACACCTCACTTAGAAAAAATGCATAATGAAGTCATAGTTTCTAGCTTCTATTACCACAGACCATCACACATCACAGAAGACTGCTCTTTCAATAGATTGATGTTTTCGTGAAGAATTTTGAGGCCCGCACATAATTTCCATTGAGTTTCCAACTACAGCTCAAATAGTTTGAGGCGCATGCACACAATTACCTTTGGGTTGCCACTATAGCTCGAATAGTTTGAACGTGAACCTCACATAGTCAAATTACTCCCACAGTGGGTTTGCTATTACTTGCCTTCAACTCAGAGAGTACACACACATAACACACAAAGGCAATATGTACCTCCACCTTACCCCGCTTCCTACTATAATGATGTAAGCCTACCCACATAAATGTTTGCTATGTGACAGTTCCCATGAGCCTACCCACATAGATGATTGCTATGTGAGAGTGCCCATGTGTAAGTGTAGCTCACCATGGTAATGGTTTCTCAACTCACAAAGAGCATTACTCCCAGCTATTGGAGTGGATAATAAGGTAGAAAGAAGCACAATACTCAAAGTAGATTGATGACAATAAGTGAAGTACAAGTGAAGTGGCATGATAAAGTCACTTACACACTCACTCATAAGAGCATGTACACACGCTTTAGGGAAAAAACTCCTAAGAAGGGAAAAAGTGCCCTGCCCATTATTAGCCTATGTCCACACATCACTACCATGTAAATGGCTACAAATCCCCCCTATAGTGACGATGTGAACGTGTACAAGGATCATGTGGCTAACCAATCCCCAAATGGCAATAAACCCAAATCTTTATAAAAAGCTTCAAAATTCTCTAGTGAGAGAACCTTTATGAACATATCTGCCACATTGTCTTGTGTAGAGACATAAGCTAGGCTCATCTCCCCTGCAATGAGCCTCTCCCTGACATAATGATAATGCACCTCAATGTGCTTTATGTGAGTACGAAACATTATGTTCCTCACAAACAACCAATGCGCTCTGGCTATCAGTGTGAAGATGGAGGTGAGGACTACTATCCAACAAGATCTACCAAAAGGCGTCTGAGCTATACACACTCCATAGTCGCTTGTAAAAGCTACCATGTACTCACCTTCATTGCTCGATGTTGCACCATTGGTTGCTTCTTGCTAAGCCATAATATACGTGAATCATCAAGATGAAAGAAAAAGCCACTACTTGACACTTGTTTGTCATGAAATTGAGCCCAATCGGAGTCACTGAAAGCATGCAGTTGAATATCACCTCCCTTAGGGGATTGAGTTCCCTATAAGTATCAAAATTGGTAGCCTATCAATGCTTACTTCTAGGACTATGCATAAACCTACCCAACTAGGAGACCCCAAACTAAATATCTGGCCTCAGATTGAGGCACGCGCTGTCGATGGGGACAAATTGCTAATAAAGTGATGCATCAAAAAATCATTCAATTGCATCATGGGAGACTGAGCCTAGTACCTATATCTAATGGTGTAGTAATAGGCTTATCTTCAAGACCAAATCGTGTAAGCAGTCTCTCTGAATGTACTTTGACTGCAATATCACAATATCATCATTACGCTGAATAAACTATATGCCCAAATAATAATGTAACAAGCTGAAATCTGTCATCTCAAATGACACATGTAATTAAGCCTTGAGGGCTGAAATCTTTCCCTTAATAGGGCCTAGTCAAATAAAACATGTGATTCAACCTTGAAGGCTTAAATCTTCTCCTTATTAGGGTCTATGAGTAGCATGTCATCAATGTATAAAATGATGACAAATAAACCATCTTTACTCGTCTTTATACAGA